>NC_135522.1:2496250-3177500 GCF_051989575.1 Stigmatopora nigra
GAGACATATTCCAATGTGAGACAGATAATATTATGTAAATTTTGATTGGTGGTTTTCTGTATGCAATGATTCTTTATATTGAGAGGTGATTTGATTGACAGGTTGTTTTTGATATGCATTTTTTTTAGGAGTTAGGGTCTTTGTGAAATGTGTGGAAATAGGATGATGTTTTTGGAGCTCTGGATTCACAAATGAAGCGCATAGTGGAGATGCTTAAAAGTAAAAAAAAAACTGAATGTACGGAGGGGGTCCTTAAAGACGTTATCAATAGCAGATTTGTATAGCAATTCGTCGCTAACTTTCACTGACTTGCAAAGCTCAAAAATCTTTGGCAAAAAAAAAAAAAAAAACTATCTAGACGACCAATCGTGATCACCGTAAGTAAAACCGCATTGTCATTTCAAATTTACGTTTGTCCGTTTTGTTGCAAACAGCGATTGAGTTCGTCAACTGAGCAATGAAATGGTCTCCCCGGTCTCAAAAAGCCAAAACCAAGCAACACTATACACAACTTCAACAGAGTTTTCAAAGTACTCCAAAGTAAAAATGTGTGTTGTCATAACACGGTTCAGCTTGACCTGTTTTATCATGTCAAATTCATTTTTTTTTCTTCGTTTCCTTTCTTTCCTCAACTGTCAAGTTCGCCTCCAAAGCGGTAGTCACGGTCGAGTGCTTCCAATTGATGTGTACGATACATACAGTGTTCTTTTTCTAGACTTAAACCCCACCCCGTACACCGCATGCTCTTTCTTTGTTCCAAACATCAGAAGGTTTCAAATAAAAAACCATGCGATGTCCCAATTTTTTATTCTAAGCTTAAGAATCTGTAAAAATTCAGCACAAGGTCTTGTTTCCTTTGTAATGTATAAAAATAGATTTATCTTCTAATGTAATCCTTTTTCAAAGAGATCGTCCTCTTTGGCTAGCACAGCGTTTATTTAGAAAAGCAAAAAAAGCAAACATGTCTTGAATATAGTTGACCCTATTTTTTTATCTATGATCATGTGCAGATATATCGAAAGACATTAGCTCCTCCCCATGGTAGGTTTTTGTTTTTTTATTCATTTTTTTTGCCAGGGCGGTAGTTTGGCAATCGAGTTATCTGATTGGAGGATTGGGATTAAAAGCAAAAAGCTTCAAGGACGATAAATCGTATTACTTTTTGACCAATATAGTTTAGTTTTTTTATTAAAACGCAATTTGTCACTTGCTGTTTTTGTTCAATTTAGTTTTTATGAAAGATTTTTCTTTTTTGGGGGAACAAGACTGACAAATAATAGCCAATTACTTCTCAAATTCTCTGTAAAAAACATTAGTCAGTCTATTTTGTATGATTTAGCTTCATTTTTTTAACCAGGTTGACCGTATGCGCTACTACCTCAATGTCCTAACGTGCGAGCATAACATATGCATAACGTGCTAGCGAATATTATGGTGTCAGATATGTGGTTTAAGTTTTTTGGGGTGTTTTAGTTAACCGAAGCATTTCATGCCAAATTATTCATTAAAGCGATGCAAAAAAAAGCACAACCAAAAACTTTTTTGTTGACAATTGAGACCATTCAAATAAATCGTAATTTATCCTAATTTATGTTTGTTTTTTTTACTCCATTTTAAGGATAGATTAGTCGTGTAGTTATTTGACTGTACTTGGACTGTAAATTAAGGTTGTTTTTAATATTTTTTTGAATTTTATGAGATTATAATTCCATTTCCCGAGTTCATAAATCAAATTTAAATGGTTTTAGGTCACATGGGGGTAGAGAAACTGCCTTTACACTTCAGCACTGCCTAAAGCAGATCAGAAAAAAACAGTAGTCAAGGTTTTTTAGAAAATGCGTACATATTCGGCTATTATTACCACCTTATATATTGAATATATAGTTATATTTTTTTCCCCGATAGAAGTATATAAGAGAACACTGTTTTAATTTCATTTTCTCGGATCTTAAAAAAAAAGCCACTGATTCAAAATGCCCAAGTGTAAAAAAAAATAATAATAATAATAATTAAATTAAACAAAAATAATCTCCAAATAAATAGTGACAACATCCTATCCAGTTCGATACCGGTTTAGACAATTGGGGTAAAAAAAAATTTTTTTTAGATAAAATTGCACATATTCATTCAAAAATTTGATCGTTTTTCTTCATTTTTTTTCTTCGTTTGCTCATCATTTGCCTGAATTCAATCAAAGCATTCCATACACATTCTTGGTCACATTCGTTAGACTGTCTCCTTAAAAAAAAGATAGCACTAAACCCCCTTACCTGACAAACCTAGCCCCATTTTTATCTAATTCAATCCAGGCAAAAGACAGGGAAAGACTATCTTATTGTGGAAAGAGAACGGGAAAAAAAAGCATGTTGCTTTGATACTCTGACTTGTAGATGCTAAACTATGGCGAAATTTGGTCATGTGTATATCTGTGTATGTCAATATGTAGTATTTTCCAGTCGGTCTGTGTGTATTTTGCCGTTATATAGTGTAGATTCATGTGCGAAAGCGTCAGAGAGAGAGACTCAGTCCAGGCCCATACGTAAAGTGATAGCACGGAGTGTGGGGGTGCCGAAGAGCCACCTCCCACCCCGTACAGGTCAAAGGTGCTGGCGCACAATGGCGTCTCACTTAGGCCTTGTGTTGCTTGCTGGTCTTGAAGGAGACCTGCAGGACTCGGTCGCCCAGGCGGTAGCCGTTAAGGCTAGCGATAGCCATGGCCGCCTCGTCGTAGTTGGTCATGGTGACAAAACCGAAGCCCTTACATTTGTTGGTGGTAAAGTCACGGATGACCTTCACGTTGGTGACGGCGCCGAAGGGACCGAAGAGTTGCCACAGGACGCTTTCGTCAGCTTCGGGTGATAAGTTGTATACGAAGATGCACCAGCCGGCGCCGGTTGGACCGGTTAGGTTGACGCCGGCGAGGCTGGTCATGCTGTCGATGGTGATTGGAGAGAATCTGGGGAAGAGAGTGGGAGAGCTACCATGGGTGTCATTCTGAAGTTCTATGCAGTGGTTGTTTTTATTGCGCTATGCTAGCTTTGCTTTGGTGGCCAGTTTGTCTATAAGTTTGTAGTCAAGGGACACAGATCGGCCACAAATCTGTCTACTAATCGTCTCTGTTGGCCAAAATGCTTTCTGTAAGAATTCGAATGCATGAATTACAATGTTTTTTTTTTTGGTTTTTTTTAACTCCAACCACAGTGTTGTAGGAAACGGTGCTCGGACGTTTGGTCGCCAGACGTTTGGTTGCCGGACGTTTGGTCCCCGGTCAAATGGTGACAAGGAGTTTACTGTTGAAGCCAGCTCTCAAAATTATATTCATGAGAGAGAGTTTAATATGTAAGTACTGTTTGATATGTAAGTACTGTTAAATATCTAAGTACTGTTTAATATCTAAGTATTGTTTAATATCTAAGGATTGTTTAATATCCAAGTACTGTTTAATATCTAAGTACTGTTTAATATCTAAGTATTGTTTAATATCTAAGTACTGTTTAATATCTAAGTACTGTTTAATATCTAAGCACTGTTTAATATCTAAGCACTGTTTAATATCTAAGTACTGTTAAATATCTAAGTACTGTTTAATATCTAAGTACTGTTTCATATCTAATTACTGTTTAATATGTAAGTACTGTTTCATATCTAAGTACTGTTTCATATCTAAGTACTGTTTCATATCTAAGTACTGTTTAAAATCTAAGTACTGTTTAATATCTAAGTATCATTTAATATCTTAAGTATTGTTTAATATATAAGTACTGTTTAATATCTAAGTACTGTTTACCAAAAAGTACCAAAAGACCGGCGACCAAACGTCCGGTCACTGAAGGGAACACAGAAACCTAGAGAGGGATGAAAAGCAAATTAAGAGTCAAATCATACAAAAAACTGGAGCAAAACACACGCAAAAACGGAATCTGGAATGTCCATGCTGGTGAAAAAAAGGGGACATTAAAGCAACTGAAAGGACAATGTTAGTTTGGAAAGAAATCTCCATCCATTTCAAAAGAACACCAAAACCAACGAACAAACAAACAAAACCAAAAAAATCAAAATAAGAAAGAAGTTTAAACAAAGCCATGCCAGAATACCCTGCTATGATGGGGATACGTGATTGGTTCTTACAAGCTGCTCATTTATAAGTCAGCAGATGGTATTCCGGACACTTTGTTTGAGATTTTGTTTTTTTTTGAAAGTACACCCTTTTGTTTTGTTGTATTTTTTTTAATTTTTTTTGCATTTACCTCTTGACTCCGTAGCTGGCGTTTAGTAAATTGTCGAGTCTGCAACGCAAGAGGGAGAGTGAAGGGATGGAAAAGTTAGTTAGGAGATCTACAAGGCACAATCGGCCTTTTTTTGCAGTTTTTTCATGTACGTAGTAGTAGTAGCAAACTGCTGCCAGCTGGCTTCCGGAGAACGCATCACCAAAAAGAAAAAACGCATTCATTGGACCATGACTTTGTTGTCCAATTGCCAGAATGGATTCCATTGCAGTGATTTGACGCATACCTTTTTTTTTTAAAGAAAAAAAATACTGTTCTTAGAACAGAAAGCCAATTTATTTAGCTTGCCTCTTGGATTTTGGTTCAAAAAACTCATTCCAAGGAGGAAAACTATTCGTCATAGCAGTTTTTAAACCTAGTGGTGTGTTTTATAGTATCGTTCCAGTGACGTGTTAGCATCAAATCGGAAGCATGAATAGCAGTGATTATGAAAGTTGTGTTTTATGGGAAAAATCTGTTGTCTTACATTGGTTTCGAGCTGTTATTTGGATCTGGTCCCTTTCCGAGAGAAGGGATCACGCTGCAGTTTCAAAGAAAGTCAGAGAAAAAGATATTGTTTTAAGGATAATGCACACTTGAATTTACCTTTTAATATTAGGAAATCTTAAGGGTCTAGTGTGGATTCATTCATAAAGTCACCAATGAGTAAAAAAAATGTATTGTCGCCGAAGGTTGTAGTTGTCATTGTCACTCAAATACCCGTAGAGACCATTCGGTCATTAGTGATATCCCATTTCTGAGTACCGTATTTTCACGACTATAAGGCGCACTTAAAAGTCTTCAATTTTCTCCAAAATAGACAGTGCGCCTTATAATCCAGTGCGCCTTATATATGGAGAAAAACTGAAAACCAAAAACGAAAAACCATCTCTGTCGGATATTTAAAAAACCCACAAACGCCTGAACTGAAACAATACAGTTAAATATGCAGATGCCATCTTAGTTTACAAAATCTTCCATCATATAGCTCCTCCCCCACTGCCAGATTTTATACCAAAAAAAATCCAAAACATCAACAATGGCTGGCTCTAGAGGTGACTGTAAAGTAGTGAGTGCTTCATAACTGGAAGTCAATAGCAATGACCGTATTTTCACGACTATAAGGCGCACTTAAAAGTCTTAAATTTTCTCCAAAAAAGACAGTGCGCCTTATATATGGAAAAATTTCATTCATTGAGGGTGTGCCTAATAATGCGGTGCGCCTTATAGTCTTGAAAATACGGTATAACTGACATTTTGGCATTGCTTACACAGTTATAAAATAATGGTCTGTGTTTGCATGAAAGAGTACGCCTGCAATTTAAGATTGTCATGCTACTAATGAAGGCACTAAAATGGAAATCTCTATCCACATAGAGCTTCATTAAACCAGTTCACGGACCTATCCGACCGATCTTTTTGGCCTAATGGCAACAATTCATTGGAGCTAACTAGCGGTGCCACAGTAGCTTGGCCTGAAAATGTCTATATTTGTTAGTAGTGCTTCTGTGGCTTGGACGGGAGAATGAGAGAGTGTTAGTACCTGAAACGTTGTGTCTGGTGGTGCAGGGGTCCCGTGTAGCGCCGGGCGGCGGTCTGGTATAGTTGAGTCAGTAGGGCTTGGCCTGTCTTCTGACTTGGGTTGTTGGCGAACTTGACGGTGATGGGTTCGGCGGCGCCCAGAGGCTTCTGTCCGTTCAGACCCTTGATGGCTTCCTCCGCTTCGTTTCGTTTGTCAAACCGGATGAAACCCACTCCTCGTGATATGCCTGCTCCGAATAAGAAGACACGCTAATGTCACTACCTTGGATTTCCAGGACAAGCAAGTGTGTGGACGAATCGCCATTTTAAAAAAAAAAGCTACTTGGAGGCAATGTTCCCTCTAATTTTTCATTGGTCTGGGCAGAAAGACAACCTCCCTGAGGGCACTGAGAACCAGTGTGAGTGACATCATCATTGCTCGCCAGTAATACACTTGCCATAAGCAGGTGTATGTCAATATTTCCTCTAATTTTTCATGTAAAACATGATGTAAAACACAAAAAACATAAGAGTGGACAGAGCTACTGCCATTGGCTGCCGCTTAAACGCCACCATCATGGGGAAAAGGGTACAAAAAAATAAGTTTGGATTTTATTTACTGCGCGCCATATGATTGCTGCTGCGCAGAGAAGACGAGAGTAGTGCGCAAATTGCTTAAGAGGGAACATTGCTTTGTAGGTTAAGATTGCTGATGTAAAATAAGGCTATACCTGTAACTTGATCCACTAAGATGCGAGATGTGATGATTCGGCCGTATTGAGAGAAGAGTTGTTCCATGTCCTTCTGGCTCATGGTTTTGGGAAGTCCACTGACGTAAAGATTTGCGTCGCGGATGGAGGCCGAACTTGGCCTGGCGTATGATACCTAAAAAAAAAACAATGGTCCATCATTTTTACAAAGAACTGCAAAACAACAGTCTTGACAAAGTGTTGTTACTTTAATGACTTCATTGATGCATCTTTGGTTCTTTAACAAGTTTCCCTTCTTGAATTTGTAACATTTCAGAAGGGCATCTGATTGTAAACAAACAAAAATGTTGTTGTGTACAACCACAACTTCGAGATAGCCCAGCAAAGCACGACTATTCCACTTTCGCCTTAAAGACACAGTTCGCCTTGTCTTACTTAGCCTTGCCTTGCTGTATAGCCCCGCCCACTTTCCCTTTGTCTGCATCCTCCAGAGAAACAACCCAACTAGCAAACACCAAACGCATCACAACGCTTTTGCGAAATCCCTGACAACCCTTCAACCTTATACTTTTTTACAAATCAACCAGCTTGAATGATATCTTTTCCCAATGAATACAGGTGTTGGACAAACACCGAACATCCATTGTGCGCACTGTGTGAGCAGTAGGGTTGTGCCGTCCTGTGATTAGGGTACTCTGGATTAGACGAGGATGGATGGATAGAGGGATGGAGGGAGGGCTACTTTAGGGGTGCAAAGACTGCCCTGTAATTAACCCTCTCCCGGCCTCCTCCACAGTACAGATGGTGCCTGAGGCCCATATGGCCTCTAATCCTGTCACATCTACACCCCCCCTACCCATCGACTGCTAACCCCCATATTACGACAAACTTGCCCCGCCTCCTCATCTCTAGTCATACTTCTAAAATATGAAGTAACAACACTACCGTATTTTCACGACGATAAGGCGCATTTAAAAGTCTTAAATTTTCTCCAAAATAGACAATGCGCATTATAATCCAGTGCGCCTTATATATGGAAAAAACAGAAAACCAAAAACGAAAAATCAACACTGTCGGATTTTAAAAAAACACAAACGCCTGAACTGAAACAATACTGTTAAATATGCTGATGCCATTATAGTTTACAACATATTCCATCATATAGCTCCTCCCCTACTGCAAGATTTTAGACCAAAAAAATCCAAAACATCAACAATGGCTGGCTCTAGAGGTGACTGTAAAGTAGTGAGTGAGTGCTTCATACCTGGAAGTCAATAGCAATTAACATATTTTCAGAACTATAAGGCGCACTTAAAAGTTTTAAATTTTCTCCAAAATAGACAGTGTGCCTTTATAATACAGTGCGCCTTGTATATGGAAAAATGTCATTCATTGAGGGTGCGCCTTATAACGCGGTGCGCCTTATAGTAGTGAAAATACGGTTTATCATCAACAACCATCACATCAGAGGACCCTCAATCCAACATTTGGCAACCCGAAAAGCAAAATCCGTCATCTTTAGAAACATCTTAGCACTCCACTCTAATTTTTTGTTCGATGCTGACATTTTCCTCGCAGCTGCAGTCCCTACGTCAGAATTCATTTCGCATCCGTAAGCAGCTGCCGGATGGACACTCATCTGCTGCTCAATATGAGATTCAATTTCTTTCCTGATAGTGCTACACTTTGTCCTAATAATCTTTTGAACTTCAGTCAGAAGGGGGGCGGATGGCAGGATGGTTATAATTAATAATATGCTGTCTTTTTTTTGTCCTCATCTGATTTAAGGACAAAAAAGGGGAACTGTAATTAGCCCCGATTGGAAGCAGATGGGGGTAACCTGGTCTGACCCCCTTTGCGCGCTATAGCTAGCTTTCCTAATGACATTTCCATCACAATAAAGCCGGCGTGCTTTCTGACCTCTGATGCCTCCAAAGCCTTGTGGCCCCCTTTCTACCGCTTCTCTTTGTTCTCCCTACCGTTGCCCCCTTCCTCCTTCCTCCATCCTCCTCCTCCTCCCTTCCTGCTGCCACGTCTGTCGTCACCTCCCTCAAGCCGCTAGATGAGAATCACCACTTCCTTTCCTTTGTCTGACACAGATTTCTTTCACGGATTTCTTTCTTCTAATGCGTACTTGGATTTATTTCAGAATGGATAGCACATATTAATGAACACATTTATATTCATGTTAATGATTATATACAGGGTGTCTCAAAAAATGTACTTGCTTTTAGAATAAAATGTACTCACTTCACTCTATGTTCATAAATAAAGGTTTTCTGGTCACTTAAAAGTGAGTACATTTTATTCTAAAAGTGAGTATATTTCTAAAAGTGAGTACATTTTTTGAGACACCCTGTATATGTAAATATGTAAATATATAAGATTGTAGCTGAGGTATCATTTCCATCTTCAGTCCCTTGTGTAGGTTGAAGATAAACCATAATACATGTAGCACAGTAACAGTCAGGCTTTAAGATGATTGGCCAAGAGGTTTAGAAATAGTAGTTCATGTTTGTTAATTGGGATTGAGTTCCAGGTATGAAGAAAGAAAGTTTTTAGGCTAGTTTAGCAGTTTTTGAGGGAAGTACACAGTCACCTATAGAGCCAGCCATTGCTGGTGTGTTGATATTTTTTTGTAGAAAATCTTGTACTGTAGTTAATGTATGTTAATTGGGATTGAGTTCCAGGTAGGAAGAAAGAAGGTGTTTAGGCTAATTTAACAGTTTTTGAAGGGAATTACACAGTCACCTATAGAGCCAGCTATTGTTGATGTGTTGGAATTTTTTGGGAGAAAATGTTGTAGTGGAGGAGGAGTGATGTGTTGGAAGATTTTGTAGACTAAGGTGAGATCTGCATATTTAAAAGTATTGTTGCAGTACTTTAAAAGGTTGCTTATTAATGATTTCAATTGGTTTTAGTGTTGTTTTGTAGGTTGATGACCAACTTTTTAGGCGGTAAGTCATGTCAAAATATAATTTTGCTGACTCCGATGTTAGATTAATTCTAAGGAACCTAAAATTGTACTATTGTGAATTTAATTTTATTTTATTTGGCATGTTTTTTTTAATTTGTTGTTTAAAGAAAAGTTGAGAGTCAAAAGTGATTTCTAGGTATTTAAATTCTTGGACTACACTGATTATTTTTCCCTGAACAAAAACATTGGGGAAACTTATATATTGCTCTTTTTGAAAAGTACATACAGACACTCTTAGATATATTTAAGTGTAGTTGTAATTTTTCATCTCACATTTCAAACCTTGCACCCACCTTGATCGTTTTGGTCTGTAGTTTGAGTCCATTAAGCGTGTTGATGGCCTTATCAGCGTCATTCGGATCCACATAGTTGACGAATCCATACCCCAAACTCTGACCTATAAAATCAAATCACTTTTAGTCCAAAATGCTCCAAAAAAACCCAAAAACGAACACCAAAGTACCTGTAATCTTATCCCGAACCAGCTTGCAAGACTCAATCTCCCCAATGCTACCAAACAGACTCTTAAACTCCTCTTGCGTCATATTCTGCGGCAGATAGTTGACAATCAAGTTGGTTTTACTGTCATCCGTGGCGCCATTGGTGCTGATGACTGGGCCGTTGGGCAGACTGGTTCCACTCGGACCGTTGGACACCTGGGTTTCCATGGTGCTGATTATCTGCTGAGAAAGATGGCGGAGTTACACCACACCGGCTGACATTTTGGCCCGTGTACAAAAAAAACAGGGGACGGCAACCATACAGATAAGCCACAAAAGAAGGGCCTTCCTTTGTCCTTGTCTTGGGTAAAGGTCACCAATCAGCATTGCTAAAATGGAGATGGTTGCTCAGGCTGATTTAATATACAACCCCCCCCCCCCCCCCTTTTTGCCCCCCTGTTTTTTGCTCTTCCTGCCTCTGGCTCTGCAGATGTCACTGTCCCTTTTCCCCCCTTTCGACGCCCCTCCCCCAGCTCACTTCTAGGGTCAAACGCCATTACATCATAACTAGGATGGGTGATGGCGATTGTGTTACGGGAAATGACCCAATGGTTGGCTTGAGTAATGTTATAGAGAATGTTATGATTTTTTAAAAATTTACCGTATTTTCATGACTATGAGGCGCACTTAAAAGGCTTAAATTTTCTCCAAAATACACAGTGCGCCTTATAATCCAGTGCGCCTTATATATGGAAAAAAAACAGAAAACCAAAAAACGAACAACCACCATTGTCGGATATTAAAAAAACACAAACATCTGAACTGAAACAATACTGTTAAATATGCAGATGCCATTTTAGTTTACAACATCTTCCATCATATAGCTCCTCCCCCACTGCAAGATTTTAAACAAAAAAAATCCAAAACATCAACAATGGCTGGCTTTAGAGGTGACTGTGTAGTGAGTGAGTGCTTCATACCTGGAAGTCAATCGCAATTACCGTATTTACACCACTATAAGGCGCACTTAAAAGTCTTCAATTTTCTCCAAAATAGACAGTGCGCCTTATCATACAGTGCGCCTTATATATGGAAAAAAATGTCATTCATTGAGGGTGCGCCTTATAGTTGTGAAAATACGTTAGTTGGATAGGGAGGGTTTGCACCATCACCCTGTTTTTTGCGTCTGTGTGCGTTGCCCCGCGCCGCTTTTGTGTGGCTTAATTTGTTCCATGGGGGATTCTCAAGGAACAGCTGTGTGGTCAAAAAGGAAACTTCCTGCTCCACTTTTTCCACATTTATTTTTTTTGCTCCCTTTGCTTTGTCTCGTTATATTCCGGCACAAAAAAAACACGTTGTACACACTATTGTGCACACTTGTTTTGTATAACTATATATTTTTGTATTATGGTGCTGTGTGACCTAATTTTGCAACCTGAAACTATCAAACTTAATTCTAGTCGGCATATTGTTAATATGAAGCAATTTTTATATGATTTTGAGATGAATTTTGGCATTAGCTTGTAGTGTGTTGTTTATGTGATGCTAATATTTGGACTGTGGATTGGAAAATGAATGAATGAATGGATGTTTGCATTTAATTTAAATTCTAAATAATGGTTAAAATGGAGAATATTGCTGTTTTAAGGTATGGCTGATATGGATATTAATTCTAAAAGTTCCTAAAAGTTTTTGTGTTTTTTTTAATGTACATTTGCTAAAGAAATATTTTTATGAGAAAAATTGGAGAAGTAAATGCACAAAAATCCAGTTATATATAAAAAAATGTCAGTCTTCACCTAATTTTAACCCATTCCAAACAGATTAAAATGTCCATTTCGTATTATTAATAATTTTATTTAGTTCTCGAATTATGAGGATGATGGTCTAACCGTTCCCTGAATGTATTGATAAGTATATTTTTGTTGTTGTTATTCATGTAGCAACTTGTTATTGAATTTTTATCAAATTGACGTCAAATCTTAAGCACTAGGGTCATATTTCATCCATAATCTTATCAATTTTGACCAATTTTTGGGGGTAGTTGGATTATAGTAACGGTAATGGTAATTAACAACCATTTTTTAGGTTATCAAAATGCCATTATCTTAGATTTGTAAAGGATTAATGAATTTAAAGGGATCAAATACAGCAAATTTGACGTTGTTTTTCACATTTGTGGCCAGAAAATATTTTTTTAGGAGTTTTTATGTCTTTTGCATGGATTTTGTAGTATTCTCTCCCCCCATAATCTATAAATAGCTTAGTCTAACCTTCCCCTTGTGGTTCTAACCTGCAGTCAGTCTTCTTCCTAGCCTCACCTTGCCTTAGGTTACCGTGGCAACCGCCCTTCTAAGACCGCATTGTCCCTAATGGCCCCGTAGGACTTTGTTTCTGCTTTTCCGTATACACAAAAGTCACGTCAAAACAATGTAATAAGACAGAAAAATGACTATGTTGGAAAATGTGGCTATTTTAATGATTACAAAAAATTCCTAACGTGGTTATAGTGCGTAGAGTATTTGGCAAATGTGCTGAGATTCGTGGCAATGGAAGCATTTTATTGTTATGTGCTGTGACGCGGCCTACTAACGTGAGCAACTAACTGCGTGTGTCCTAAATACGACAAAGGCTTTTTAGTGTGGTCGACTGCCACAACATATTTGGGTAAAAATGAGATATATCATTGCCATTTGTAGACAGTATCAGAGATGTAAAGGATGTTTTATTACAAGGGTGTCAGACTCGGGTTGGTTTGGACTATTTTAGATGTAATATTTAGATTTTTTTTTTTATAAATGGATTAAAAGAATTGGGTTAAAAGCCCTGAATATTCAGTTTTTTTTTATAGATCTAAAATAATGTTTAATTTAGATTTTTTTGATATATTTTTAGATTTTGCAAAATTATTTTTGAACTAAAAACACAGAAAAATGGATTAAAAATGGCGATTATTGATTTAAAAGGGGGAAATCCAGAAATTTAATATACATATATATCAAGGGTGTCGGACTTGGGTTGGTTTGGACTATTTTAGATATAATATTTAGATATTTCTTTTAATAAATGGATTAAAAGAGTTGGATTAAAATCCCTGAATATTCAGTTTTTTTTAAAAATCTAAAACAATGTTTATTTTAGCTTTTTTAAATATATTTTTAGATTAAAAAAATATTTTTGACCTAAAAAACACAAAAAAAAATTAAAAAATGACAATTAGCGATTTAAAAGTGGGAAAAATCAGGAAATTTAATATACATCTAAACTCTTCATTTAAATTTAATCCTAAAACAGAAACTCAGCCCTCATAATTCACTTCCCCGGACCACAAAAAATGATCCAACAGCCCCGATTTAGCCCGCGGGCCGGCACTTTGCCACACATACTTAATTCCCTTTAATAGACCATTTACTAGATAACTTATTCCTCAAAAAAATCAGCCACCCTCACATGAGTACATAATAATCACACAAAGACTCCCAAATCTCCAAACTCTAAACGTCTACTTTAACTACACTTTATTCCATCCATCATATCAAAATATCCCCTTGCTATCCCACTAATCAAAAAGCCTCCAAACGCTCCTTTTTAACATTTGTTATGAATTCATTTTGTTATGCCCGTGTAGCCCTCACCACCACCAAACAAGCCCCGCCCCTCCTTCCCTTCTATTTTTGGGGTTCTGCGAGATCTCCCTTAATATTTAATCTTTCTGCATCAGCATCGCCTACACATACTGGCAGACTAACACGCAAACACGAGGCCGGCCCAACTCCTCTCGCAAAACCCCCCCAAGCCAGACTCGCACGCAAACGTTAGCGTTCTGCCAAGCTCACACGCGGATCTCGACCCCCCCTCCAAAAAAAAAAAAAAAACACCAATAATAATCATAATAAGTGACTACGCCTTAAAGCAGACTTGTGATGTTTTTTTTTCTTTCGTTTTTTTTCTTTCTGTCTCCTCTTGGCTCATTTCAGTCGCATGTAAACAGGCCTGCCAATTCACTTCTGCTCCAAATGCAGTGAAGCACTGCAGGCTATGCGATGTACACTGGAAGTCATCACACGTTATGCGCACTGTGAGAATCACTAGAAACTAAATGAAAGTGAGATGTGAAACGAAGGAAATGCGACCATCAGGGATCAACTGACACCCCCCCCCCTAACCCGCCCCATTTGACTAAATCCAAAGTAACACTAAAATACAATACTAAAAACTAAAACACTATCTTTCCTAACATTTTTTTTTTTAAAAATGGCAATATCCAGACAAATATTACAGTAAATTACATATAAACAATACTTTAATTAATGTATTAGCATTAGCATTGGAAAAGCTACACACAATAAAAAAATGTGATAAACTGTTACTTAGCATTTAATTTAAATGTAATAACATCCATATTTTTGTTGTGAGAGAGACTAGTAGTTACTGCTGCCAGGTCTCCTAGGTAAAACGCATTGGACATCTAGCAAAGTCAACCAAAACATAAAGATTTATAGTTAGTTATCTCCGAGTTGGATTAAATTGCACTGTCATTAGTGCAATATTATGATATTTTAGATAAAGTTGACTTTAGGATCATAACCAAAATGTAATTATGATTTTATTAATGTTAGATGTAATTAATTGAATTCATCTTAATTTTTTATTAATTCATTTTAAAAACTATACAAGAATAATTAAATTTTTTAAATATTTTTTTATTGGCAGCATTGACAGCCATAACAAATAAGAGAGGCTTTTTAATGCCAATTAATGTATTGAACGTCTATTTCTCTCAATTAAATTACATCCTCTATAAAGACTTAATGCATTTTCTTTAGTTTCTTACATACAACATAAAAAAATGTTAATTTTCCACCATTCCAATGCAAAACTGACCAAAAATAAGCTTCCAAAATAACAAACCTTTCCTTCCCTCTTATACAAAACAAACTTATCCACCTTATTCCCTCAAACATCCCTTGAATTATCAACTGAAACGCACGCTAGGCCCAAGTGTAAATGAGCCGTCTAAATAACACAGATTACGGGATTATCCCAAACAAAGGGCATTAGGCACACTCTCTCTACTTTAAGGGATTATTGTGGCATCTGTTAAAAAAAAAAACAGACGCCAAAGCAATAGTACGCGCCTACATTTGCCTTTACGCATATTTTTATCATTAAAAAACAGAAAGTTATTAGCAAAAAGTGTCGCTTTCCTCCCTTTAAAACACCATCAGCTCAGGAGCTATCCATGGTGCTGAAAATACAAAACAGGGAGTGGCCATCTGACATCTTCATTTCCTGCCGTTTTCTTTGATTAAATGTGTAAAAAGTAGATTTGTTGGCGCGCCCAGTCTAACCTTGAGCCCACCACGTGCCCCCTTGGGGTCCCCGGCGAGATCTGCAGGCGTTGGCTGAGGGCGCAGCAGGCTTTTTGCTGAATAAACGTATTGACAGGCCCCGAACAAAAGAGCCACCCGTTCCTCTTCTTCTCCCTCTTGCACAGACCGCGGCGCCACTATGAATATTAATGCCAACACTGGCGCTTTGTGCGTGCTGTGCGTGGCGGCGGACAGGCGGGGGGCTGCGGGACAATGACTCTTACAGTCAACTATATACATATGTAGATAAATATATATATACGTATATATGAAAGCAATTTTTTTAAATGTTGTATTAGTTGAGGACATAGGAGATAGAAAATGTGACCCTCAAATATCCCACTAACGCCATTGCAGTCTTTGCATTTTACGATAATATTAGATACGTGTGTCAAAGTGGCGGCTCGGGGGCCAAATTTTGGCCCACCGCATCATTTTGTGTGGCCCAGGAAAATAAATCATGAGTGCTGACTTTTTTGTTTTAGGATCAAATTAAAATGAAGATTTGCATATTAAATATTTCTGATTTTTTCCCCCTTTTAAATCAAAAATTGGCATTTTTTAATCTATTTTTTTCTGTTTTTAGTTCAAAAATCATTTTGTAAAATCTAAAAATATATTTTAAAAAAAGTTAATATGAACATTGTTTTAGATCTATAAAGAACTGAATATTTAGGGGTTTTAATCAAGTTCTTTTAATCCATTTATAAAAAATAAATCTAAATATTATATCTAAAATGGTCCAAACCAACCCAAGTCTTGGTATAGATGTATATTAAATTTCCTGATTTTCCCCCTTTTAAATCAATAAAAAAACTGAATATTCAGGGCTTTTAATCCAGTTCTTTTAATCCATTCATAAAAATATAAAAAAAATCTAAATATTATATCTAAAATAGTCCTGCCCACATAAAATCAAGTTGACATTAAACCATCTCACGAACCAACCCGAGTCTAACACCCCTATTATTAGCCATTGTAAGACATTAAAAGCTTACATAATGTAATTATATTCCTTGTCTGGGCCTTTCTCATTGGACCAAATAAAATATTATATATTATATGATCCATACGCCTTTTTGAAATAGCCATTGAGACAGTTTTGAGTGCCACGGTGGCCTCGACTCGTCCTTGAATTGTGTAAGAGCTTCGGAAAGGTTGTCTGACTCGACGCTTTTAGTCGCTTTGGCACTGCGGTTGCGGCGTTACGGGAGGGCTGCGGCCCTGTGGGGGGGGGGGGGGTAGAGTAGGGTAGGGTAGGGTAGGGTAAACGGTAGTGGTTGTGTATGAGTGTGTGGTCGGAAATATATCGAAATACTCCAATTGTAATGACATGTGTAGAAGTTAGTTTTCTGTATACTCATTGTTTTTAATGGAAGAATTGAATATATCATAGATAAGCAGAAATATGTAAATGTATTCTACCCTAATGTCCTTCACTGTAGACTTGATTGAAGTCTATAGTGGACACAAGGCCCCCCGGTGGTCCAGTACCAGAGACACGCCCAAAAAAATTGGACTACTGTGTTTAAGGCAGTAAGCCAATTTTTTAATTCCTCCCCCTTAAGCATGGCTGCCTTGTGTTGTTTTTTTTTTGTTTTTTTTTTAAGGGGAAGGAAGTAAGATGGAGACCGTTTAAGTCTAGTCGCTTACGTCGCAGTTTTAGAAAAGGATTCCGTTATGGAAGGTAGAAAGAAATAAGGATGCGTAATTTGTCTCCTCCCCCAACGCGGAGTGACTCGACCTTTTTTTTATTGAATTTTCGTTCTCAACTGGGCGTACGAGACATCGTGTTTTGTCTCCGGGTCGAGAAAAATCGACTTCCCACCTAAAACTAAGGCAATTTCTCCATAGGGGTCTTTGATGGGTCTTTATAGGGTCTTAGGGTCTTTGATGGAGACGTAAAATCGAAAAAGGACAAATTGTCGGCGTTAAAGCCCCGGCGTCGTTAACGTTGACGAGATGGCCGCATCCCCATGTGCGCACGTTAACACAAAGAAGCCCGAGAGACGTAACATGCAGTCCCCGGCACCCCCACGCGCACGAGATAGCAACAAAAAAAGCATACGTACAGTAACCATTCTCAACAGGGTGGGGAAATCTAGGTCCTTTTTTTTTTCTTCTTCTTCAGTGGATGCTTTCGATGGCTCGACGGCTCTTCTTCTTCTTCTTCCGAGGCGTTCGGTTCGATTCCCTCCCTCCCTTTTTGTTGGAGTTCCAAAAAAAAAAAGAATAAAAAAAGAAAAAAAAGAGATTAAAAAAATACAAAGTAGACTCAGACGGTTAAAGGGTGTCTCAACCCGCCAAGGTCGTGGGGTGGGGGGTGGGGGGTCCTCGATAGGATGAAAAGAGGAAGAGAAAAGGGGATTTCTCGGTAGGATGACGGAGGAAGAGGAGAAAAAAAAGAGAGGTGCGTTCTCTCCGCGATTCAAGGCGATAATAACACACACACAAAAATTGGACAGCCCAGAAGCAGAGAGCCGAGGCAGGGTGTGTCCAAGGATGGGAGGAGGAGGAGGATGATGATGAGGAGGATGAGGAGGAGGGGTAGTTTTCCCTTTTTTCTCCTTTCGCTTCAATTTTTTTCCCTTTTTTTCGATACCCCACCGTCTCTTGCTCCTCTGCTGCAATGTACTTCTTTTATGTGCGTTCCTGGCTGCCACTGATTGGTTAATTGTGCAGGGGAGGGTTGTACACGGCGGCCATTGCAATGCGCCCCTTTCGCCCATTATCCCCTTCAGGAGGGAAATCGCCCCATGTATAATATACCCCCCACCCACCCTAGCCATCCAACCCCCTCCCTCCCTCACTCACTCACTGCCCCTTCCATCACTCCATTGCCTTTCCTCTCAATGCCCTTCCTTTCTTCCTGGCCCCACCCCCTCCTCACACACACACACACACTTACACACACTTACACATACACAAAACACACACAAAACACACACACTCATACACACTGAGTGAATAGGACTCCACCTGCACTGGCGGAACAGATGGGTGCAGCACTTGCGGTACTTCTACACCCCCCCAAACCCCCCACCCCAACCCCAACCCTAACCTCCCCCCCATCTTCCATTTATACCTCCTCGCTCCTCATCCTTCCACTTTACAAGCCAAAAGGCTGCGGAAAAAGACGACTGAATGCGAACAGGAAAACAAAGCGGGGAGAAATTTGTGGTGAGCAGATGGCGAAATATCGGGGGGTCAGGTGGAGATGTGGGAATAACAAATTAAGAGTTGTAGTGCTGGAGAAATGTCTAAAAAACACGCAAAAGATGTAGCTACGCTTAGCCGGATGGCGTCTTGGAAGGGATTTGGTGTTTACTTAACGGCGTGCTGCCCCGCCCTGAGGAGTTCTGGTGGCGGGTTACGCCCACTTTTCCAAGTCTGAGTGCTCGCCGAGACGTGGCGTTTGGGCTCATCTATAATGCAAGGGCTTCGGCCCTGAGACATCATGTGTGACAAATGACCTATTTTTTTTTTTTTTGTGTAGACCCCCACAGGGGTGGTGACCGGGGGGGGGGGGGGGGTGTTGGGGCGGGGTGTAAATCAGTGGATGTTTGTTTTTTGTTGTTGTTGTTTTTTTTTTTTTTTTATTTTGGGGGGGGGGGGGGGGGAATTCCGCCAAGAAGGTTGTGGGATGTTAATTAGGCGTGTTAAGTCGTTGGCGGTTGTTGGTACTGATGCGGTGGATGGGAAATGCAAGTGTAGTTGGGCTCGGGTGTTTGGTCGCTGGACGTTTGGTCGCCGGTCTTTTGGTCGCCGGTCAAATGGTGAGGGAGAGTGTACTGTCGAAACCAGTTCTCAAAATTAGATTCATAAGAGAGAGTTTAATATCTAAGAGAGAGAGTTTAATATCTAAGAGAGAGAGTTTAATATCTAAGAGAGCTAGTTTAATATCTAAGTACTGTTTAATATCTAAGTACTGTTTAATATGTAAGTACTGTTTATTATCTAAGTACTGTTTAATATCTAAGTACTGTTTAATATCTAAGTACTGTTTAATATCTAAGTACTGTTTAATATCTAAGTACTGTTTCATATTTAAGTACTGTTTAATATCTAAGTACTGTTAAATATCTAAGTACTGTTAAATATCTAAGTAATGTTTAATATCTAAGTACTGTTTAATATCTAAGCACTGTTTAATATCTAAGTACTGTTTAATATCTAAGTACATTTGACCGGCGACCAAAACTACAGTACTTTTTTAATTAGGAGGAAAAGAGCATAAATTGACTTAAAATTGGTAGTTTTCTTTCTCTTTTCAATCCTTTTTGGAATCTATTTTTCAAACTTTTTACAGCGTGACAATTGATTTTCTCAATAGTCTTTTTTTACCATCAATTTTATTATATTTTTGCACCCTGCTATTTCTTGCATATATTTTCTTTAGGTAATTTTTTCCCCATAACATTTAATTTTACCTTATTTTCAGATCATACTCACCAACAGACACAAATTCAAATTTGCACCAACATATTTTAGTAATTTTTTGTAACATCTTTTATTTTTTCCCCAACCCAAAAGCCTAGTTTCACCATTTCATAACTCCACATTTTTTCTGCTAAAAACTCTACATTTTTCCATATAAAAATCTTCCTCACAAACAATCCTTCCCTCATTTCTTTAGCTCGACCTCCTCGAGTCTCCTGACATGACCTTGAAAAGTCCTCAAACGTCTGTCTGCGGGGGATGATGTTGCAAACGCAGCACGCCGTTTTTACATCACCGTCCAGTCGGCCATTACGGCTCTTTTTGCGCAGACGTGCGTGCGCGTTTCACTCATCGTACCACAAAGACGCCACTCGCTGCTCTGGTCCTTCCTTTCCCGCTCCGTCACCACCGCCTTCGCCGCCTTCGCCGCCAAACGTCCTTCCCGTTTTTTCCTCCCAACGTTGGACCCGGGGCATGGCGGTTTACATAATTGCCTTACATAAGTAGCAGCCTCGGCTCGGAGCCTGGGCGATATTAGCGGCCATGAATATTTCATGAGGAAAGCACTCGTTAATAAGAGGATGTAGATGGAGCCTCGCCGTCAGTCTGTCTTAACCCCGCCCCCACAGCCCCGTTAAGCAGTGAGTCAACTCAGCCCGAATGCGTTGGAGCCTTTTTTTTTTGAGTCACCGTTCGGGCGCCAAACGCGCATGCGTACGTCAGGAGTGGCCATGAGACTGGCTTCCATCATTTAAGTACTTGTCTTCTTTTTTTTTTTTTTTTGTGGCTTTGTTACCGGCGTAAAAGCCACCCCGGCCGCACAAAAGCCGCCCAAGTCGGCGCGCTGACTGCGAGCCCACTTATGCTTGGAGCTCAATGGGAATAAACGGGCCTAATTGTGGACCCTCGTTAGAGCTGAATCCTTCACGTGGTTAAAGAGGGCATTTCGAGCACCCAATTGGGCGCTTCACAATCGCAGGGTTCAAGCCGTGTTTTTTTTATGGCAGGGCGGGGGTGTTTAGAAGGGGTTTTTTTGTTCTTCCGGATGGTTATTGTCTTTTTTTTTTTTTTTTTTTAAGGTTTGGATGCAAAAAGAGAAATATTTCCTCGAACCATTGATGGCATAAATAAATGAATATTGAATCCATAGTAGAAATTTAGTTTAAATTAATTATTGTTTTTGGTTTTCCAGATAGTGTATTAAAAAGTTGGCCATGTGTTTGAGAGCTATGACGTCCAATTTTTAAAATGGCAAGTGATATTATAAAACAATGATTTGCTTTTTTTAAAGATGAGTAAGTAGTCTAGCTTTCTAGCTTATTTGTGCTTAATGGAAAAAATAATACATGCTATGTTATGCTGTGTTATGCTATGTTAGGCTATGCTAGGCTATGTTAGACTGATAGGCTGTTATGTTATGTTCAGGCTATGTTAGGCTGTGTTTTGCTGTTTTGTTAGGTTATGCTGTGTCAGGCTATGCTAGGCTATGTTATGCTATGTTAGGTTATGATAGGCTATGTTATGTTCAGGCTATGTTAGGCTATGCTATGTTATGTTGTGTTATGCTGTTTTAGGCTATGTTAGGCTATGTCAGGCTATTTTATGTTGTGTTAGGCTATGATAGGCTATGTTATGTTCAGGCTATGTTAGGCTATGTTATGTTGTGTTATGCTGTGTTAGGCTATGTTAGGCTATGTTATATTATGTTCAGGCTATGTTAGGCTATGTTAGGCTATGTTATGTTATGCTATGGTATGCGATGCTATGTTCAATCATCCAAATGGATTGGACTTTCAACAACAAGTTATTTACGAGACAAAAAAAATGACAACTGTCGGGAAGGTTATTGATTTATTTTCTCCTTATGTACCATCTTAAGCGCTAATATTTCCAAGTCAGTGTGCGGTCAATATAAAGCGAGTTTTCGAGAACAAAGTGTTCTTGAAGAGTAAATGCCAAGGCATTGAACTGCAAAATTGGATACGACTGAAATGTTCTTCAACAGGGCTTTTGGTGTCGCACGAGTGGAAAAGCGTGTTAGCGGCGGGGCATAATTCTTGCCTGCTTTTCCCGTTAGCGTCTGTATATCCCGCTATGTCAATGCGTGTGTGTGTGTGTGTGTGTGACACCATGACAGTGGACGTGGGGGGAGGGTCTCTGCAAGACCCTCTTGGCACTTAACGGGCTGCAGAAGCAGCAACATTAGCCGTCCCAATGTTAAGGCTTGAATTTGCCAAATGTGGTTTTTATACACTGTCTTTGAGCTATTCTTAGCGTCAACCAATAGGAAGTCTCAGTACTAGATGCTCTTGTTATCTTGTTGTTTAGGGATAGGTGATATCATTCTTATAATTTTGTTAGTGTAAGGATGATTTTTTGTACCGTATTTTCACGACTATAAGGCGCACTTAAAAGTTTTCAATTTTCTCCAAAATAGACAGTGCGCCTTATATATGGAAAAAACTGAAAATGAAAAACCACCACTGTCGGATATTAAAAAAACACAAACGCCTGAACTGAAACAATACTGTTAAATATCCAGATGCTATCTTAGTTTACAACATCTTCCATCATATAGCTTCTCCCCCACTGCAAGATTTTATACAAAATAATCCAAAACATCAACAATGGCTGGCTCTAGAGGTGACTGTGTAGTGAGTGAGTGCTTCATACCTGGAAGTCAATCGCAATTACCGTATTTACACCACTATAAGGCGCACTTAAAAGTCTTATATTTTCTCCAAAATAGACAGACAGTGCGCCTTATAATACAGTGCGCCTTATATATGGAAAAAAATGTCATTCATTGAGGGTGCGCCTTATAATGCGTTGCGCCTTATAGTCTTGATAATACGGTAGCTTTAATCGTCGGATGGAAGGAAAGTCCTGATGACGCACAGAATTGTGAAAACGACGTCGCTACAGTCTACACGTGAATGGCTGCGAGCTGCTGTGAACTAGAATTGACCCCCCCCCCCCCCCACACACACACACTACTGCAGATACTGTTTGACGACGTGGCTTTTTAAGATATAGGCTAGCGTTTATGAATCTTTCATTGGATGCTGTCTGATTGGGTATCTGGGGAGAGACCTTAAATATACACATGGCTCTTAGATGTTCTCTTTGTTTTTTTTGTTGTTGTTTTTTTTGCTTCTCGGAGTGACACAATGCAGATTGCATTTAGACGTGCTTGTTTTCAGATTGGGGAGCTGTCCAAATACTTTTTGAGGGTGTTAATAATGCAGAAATAACCAGAAAGGTTGTCTTGTATTGTTAATGTTGCTCAGTTTTACATTGAATAGGAATGAGGTGCAATTGAAAATGAAGACATGTGTCAGGTATTGCAGTATTTTTATGTATTTTGTTGACATTTTGGCCTTTTTTGTTTATTTTGAAGCCTATTTCAGGCACAATGGGAAAAACCTCCCTTCATTATTGAACATAAGTATATTTTATTACATTTATAATGAGCTGACGGGCTGTTAATTGGCCAATTCTTCATTTTAATCGATACTAACTACAGAAATCCTACATTTCCTCAGCTTAGAAAACATGTTTATGACCTTTAGTGGCCAACTGGGGAACTACAGGAAACAATAAGTCTATCATTAATTATTCAACATGGACAGCAAAATGAAAAATGGGGCTTCACCTTCCAAACGTAATTATTTGTATTCAAGCCCGCAAATAATTCATCTGCAGCACAGTGGACTAGTGGTTTACGGCATGCGCCTCGCAGTCCTGAGCTCAAGGGTTCGATCCCTGCTGGATTCTTACCTATGTTGAATTAGCATGTAGCATTTTTTCTTGTCTTTTCTCATGTATTTTGCAACTATATTGTTGGAATATTATATTTTTGCACTCCTTTGATTCTCAATCTCTGCAGTCCAGTCACCCCGCCCCCCTCCCTTCTTGTTTCAGTAATGGGAGAATTGAAATCAATAGCGCATTAGTCTACCCCGGAAACTCTTGCGGAATTAAATATGAATGACTGAGATTGCAGCTAGCTCTCTCTCTCTCTCTCTCTCTCTCTACCTGCTGCTGGTAGAGATGCACAACGGCGCACGGCGGCCCTCGGGGGAGACGGAGCTTTTCTCTCTCCGCCTAAACGCCATTTTGTCTTCTTTGTGTGGAACTTGTTTGCTGGGGATTCAAACGCCAGCCACTTTGGTCTTTGTGATTTGATGATGTCGACATTAGAGTGGACATCATAAAGCAAGGCCAAATTAGCAGCCCTCCTCCCCCCACCTGCTTTATTTGAATATGAAAGAGTGTGCTGCTTATTAGCTGATTGCCTTTTAGCAATTTTCTCAATTTGATGCCATTGAAGCTTTCTACTTAGTTAAGCGGCAGCTCTTTTTTTGCATGCTAACGACATAACGGATTGCTCATACATTTTCATTTAGCACTTTGGGTAGAAGGACATTAAGTCGTGCATTTAGAAGAAAGAAATTAATATAAGTGTTCTGTAAATTTATTGCATAAATCTGCTTTAATTGGCAGATGGGAGCAGCAAAACTAATTTTCTTTGGTAGTTTATTTTCATGATCACATGATTTTTTTTGTAGTATAAGAATATAACTTTCATGTAATAATAGTTTGTTTTGCTGGCTTTGATTATAAAGGGTTAACTTTGGAATATTTTGGGCCTAAAATGATTTATAGTGGTATGACTTTATTTTCATAATCCCATCTTTTTTTGTAGTACATAAGAAGTATAACTTTCTAAAAAATAGTACTAAAAGGTTACTCGTTCATCTTTGTAAAATTTGACAACAACTAGTCTGACCTTTAATTGCGATACAATGCAATATTGAAATATCGTGACCGGATGTTTGGTCGCCGGACGTTTGGTCACCAGACGTTTGGTCACCAGACGTTTGGTCACCAGACGTTTGGTCACCAGACGTTTGGTCGCCGGTCAAATGTACTTAGATATTACACAGTACTTAGTTATTACACACTACTTATATATTAAACAGTACTTAGATATTAAACTCTCTCTCTTAGATATTAAATTCTCTTAGATATTAAACTCTCTCTTAGATATTAAACTCTCTCTTAGATATTAAACTCTCTCTCATGAATATAATTTTGAGAGCTGGCTTCAACAGTAAACTCTCTCTCACCATTTGACCGGCGACCAAAAGACCGTCGACCAAACGTCTGTTCGACCAAACATCCGAACACCTTATTACAGCATCTCCTAATTTCTCATTTTTCAGCATGTCTCTTCTACATCTTGCCACCAAGACTCACATCTATGCTATTCAGCGACTAGCATCATTGGCGAGGCAGTTGACGACTTCTCGCTGGTGGGTGGACGGAAATCCAACACCCAAGAAAGGCGCCACTCACTCTCTTTACAGTGCAACGCTCCGGAGACTTAAAGTAAGACAATACGTGCAAATGATATATATATAGAGCTGCCTATATTTCAACCCAACCCAGATGAAACGCTCAGTGACAGATGGACTGATATTGTTCCCCCCGTCGGGCTGACGAATACGGCCCCTCCCTCGGTCCCTCCCTGACAGATGTAGGGGGAGGACCGCATTGCACTCTCCTTTTTCCTTCAATTGATTTGGGTGCTTGGACCCCTTAGGGACCACAAGATGCTGGTGTGGTGGTGGAGGCGGTGGGTTGGGGGGGTAAGGCAATAAGTGATTGAGAAGAGGGGGTTTTAGGGGGGGGGGGGTGTTCATTTCCTCCAGCTGAGGGATCTGGATACATCCAGAGTGAGTACTGTAGAGGAGTCATAAACATGTTATATGCATATGGACGCTTGCTTTTCTACAATAAAGCGCAGTAATACAGTGGCGCCGGGTAGGCTTTTCATAAATCTTGGTTAGGGGGTGACAATCTTGCGAGCATCCGGGTGTGACGTGGAGGCGTTGGAGTGATAGGCGGGTGTGTGTTCTCCCCTGTGTGACGTACAAGAAAATGGAGAATTGTGAGGATTATTTGTAGGTGAATGTCAATGAGGGAGGGTTTGTTTTTTTGGATGATTGTTGGGGGTAGATTGGTAGGGGATATGAATATGGACATGTTGGGTGTTTTTTAATAGGCGTGTTTGTCGTGATTTTTAAAAAAAATGTAAAGGAAATGTGTGAAAGTGGCGGCACGGGGGCCGAATTTGGTCCGCAGAATCATTTTGTGTGGCCCGGGATAGTTAAGTATGAGTGCCGACTTTCTGTTTTAGGATCAAATTAAAATTAAGAGTATAGATAGGGTTTAATTTCCTGATTTTCCACCTTTTAAATCAATAATTGTCATTTTTTAATCAATTTTTTTCAGTTTTTAGTTCAAAAATAATTTTGTAAAATCTAAAAATATATTTTAAAAAAGCTAAAATAAACTATGTTTTAGATCTATAAAAAAAACTGAATATTCAGGGCTTTTAATCTAGTTCTTTTAATTCATTTATAAAAAAAAACTAAATATTATATGTAAAATGGTCCAAACCAACAGATGTAAACATTATGTTATGTAGTTGTATTATAAGTCTCATTAATTGACTTATCTTACTTGCTAAAGGTTGATTTTTTTAGATATATTAATTAGAGAGTCATGTTAAAAGTAGGCACTCAGATTTTTATGTGTATTTTTATTTATTTGAATAGGATTTGGTAGTGGTATGGGCCTGGAAAATGGGGGAAATAGTCGGACCCCAGGCGCGTGGCAATGGAGGAGCAGGTGGGTGACGGGCAGCTGACTACTAGACTCGAGAGGCTGTAGGGGTCGAGGAGGAGGGGACGCTAGGAGGGGGTCCATTTTTTTTTCAGGGCTCGTGGGGTTGGGAGAAACCTTGTTAAAAAAAATAAGGGGGGGAACCCCATCTGGAAGTAAGGTGGGGGTCTGTAGTGAAAGCGATCTAGTGGGTGGTGTCTGACACTCTCTCTTTTGTTCTTTGCTTGCACAGCAGTGTCAGCGGTGGCTGTGGTGGAAGGAGGTGGGTAGTGGGGGTCTTTTTTAGGGTGTGGGAGGGGGGGGGGGCATTGGAACAATGGTGTGCTGGTTGAGGGGGATTGAAAGACAGCGATGGCAAAGAAGGTGCGGCCAGAGGAGGGAAAAAAAGGCGAAGGCTGGCTAGGGGGAAGGAGGAGAATAATGAGGAGGGGGAGGGACTTGTGAGGACTCCACAGGCAAGGACGCTGCAATGTCACATAAACATTGCAAGTCAGATGCTCAGAATGCTCAAGGAACAACGCTGAGGCTGAGCTGGCTAATCAATTGGACGTTGGAGAAGAGGGCATCCTTCACATTGCTGACCTTTTATGTGCTTCGAACAGTGCCCACATCGCCCCATTTACATTTATTATCAAATGAAAGTTTGTATACTATTATTACAAGACAGGAATGTATTTGTATAGTTTTTTTGTGAAGATGACAGCAAGAAATGGCTGTGTTAAGGCCTATTGTTGGCATGCATGTGCTTATATAGATGTATGTGTATGTATATGTATATATATTTACAAATGTTTATGTATATATATGTAGTATATGTATATATATATATATATATATATATATATATATATATATATATATATATATATATATATATATATATATATATATATATATATATATATATATATATATATATATATATATATATATATATATATATATATATATATATATATATATGTATATATATGTATGTAGTATATGTATATATATATATATATGTATATATATGTATGTAGTATATGTATATATATGTATATATATGTATGTAGTATATGTATATATATGTATGTATGCAGTATATGTATATATATTTACATGTATGTATACGTAAATGTATATATGTATGTAAATGTAAATGTATATATATATATATATATATATATATATATATATATATATATATATATATATATATATATATATATATATATATATATATATATATATATATATATATATATATATATATATATATATATATATATATATATATATATATATATATATATATATATATATATATATATATATATATATATATATATATATATATATATATATATTATATATTATATATATATATATATATATATATATATATATATATATATATATATATATATATATATATATATATATATATATATATATATATATATATATATATATATATATATATATATATATATATATATATATATATATATATATATATATATATATATATATATATATATATATATATATATATATATATATATATATATATATATATATATATATATATATATATATATATATATATATATATATATATATATATATATATATATATATATATATATATATATATATATATATATATATATATATATATATATATATATATATATATATATATATATGAGCAACACACTTATTTATTCAATATATTTATTCATATATTTATTAATTAACTTACTTATTACCTATCATGACTAAAAGGCCTTTCCTATTTATTCTATCCAATCCAATTCAAGTCCTCCTAGATTAAATGATTTGGATATCAAATTGTGTATTTCTCAGTTAAAAGTAGCACAATAAAATTAGATTATCTTTAAAAAAATGTACTTGAATACATTTTGCAGATCATAACATGACCAGAACTCAACACAACATGACGTCCCTCCATTTTAGACTGTCATTAGATACCATGTCCACCCCTTTAGTCCCATTTTTGCATGTTAGTGTCTCCCCTGCCCTCAGGTACCCACAAACGCTCTCCATGGTGCTGAATAGAGGTTTAGTAAGGGGCAAAGTAAGAGGCAAAGTAAGGGCTGCAGAGTGACTGAAATTCATTTTTGATTGGCAGCCTTTGGCGAGAGGCCACAATTGGATGGCTTTGGAATGAGTTTGTCACGAAAGGAGGGACAATTACGGTCAACAGACAGCTCATACATTAGTCACTGTCATTCGTCATTTGAAGGAAAATATACAAATTTACACTGTAAAATGGTCCATAGCTTTGAATAGTTGTCTTATAATATTTCTGTGATTGGTTGGCGACCAATCCAGGGTGAACCCAGGCTGTGGACGAGCAGCCCTGATTAGGATTTGAGCGATAGAAAATGAATGAATGAATGAATGAATTTAAAGATGCAGTATCTTATTTTGGTTCAGATATTCTGAATGTAACTTTTTGTTTGTGTAATTCTAGTGACGAAGATCCAAGTGAAGTGGATGGATATCTTCAGAGGTCAAATATGACCAGTGGCTTTTTTCCAAACAGTTCTTGGTCTACAGTGCCACCTGCAGGTATTGCCTTACGGGATTCTTCTACTAACTGTTTTTTATTTCTATTTTTAAATCTGGACATTTGTTCAATTTTATTATGCATTTTTCAAAGTACTTCTTTCACATCTACAATTGAGGATTCAAAATTAATATCTGATTATTTTTTTATTTTTTCCAATCATGTGTAAATGTAAATTACATGTTACCAAAAGATAATTTATTCATAACAATAATCAAGGGAAAAATAATAATTTGAGACCTGGTGCACATAAACATGTTAACATCACATTCACCAAAAAAAATCCAATTTCTCTATCGAGGAAAAAAATATTTACTATTTTTTTCACCAACAGTACTCATGCAATTAAATTTGATTATATTTCCACAGAAAAAACTCATTACCAGCTCTTTATGAAATAATATATCAAAGTTCCCATCACAATACAGACATTAAACAAGTAATTCCCAACTCTGTCAGGTGAGCTACCTCAAGTTACTGTTTTTCCAAGCCAACCGGAAATACGTCACATTCCACAAAGAAGAAGACGCCACATTTACATTAATTTCCTCGCACAATCTTTCTTTTCAACTATTGTTGTATCTTCACGAGTTGCTCAATTAAACCAAGTCCAACTAAAAGTTAAAAATATAACAATTAACCATTTCTAATAATTCAATTGCATATTATTTTTTGAACAGCACCGGAAATGGACGCATTATGCACGCCTGACTTGACACTGGCTCGCCTCCCGGCCACTAGGAGGAACAAGACAAGGGATCCCGGCCAGGTAGGTTCCCAGCGTGGAGTCGGACGAGAAGGAAGCGCTTTCTCTCCCTCTCCTTCGCCTTCATCTCCCCTAAAACAACACCAGACGAGACAAAAACAACCATCGGCGATCCCTCAGCTAATCTTCCATGAGTTACGATTACATGGGGACACGCCATGACGTCCACATCGAGCGAGAGGCGGGCGTTTGCTCACAAAATCAACCGGTGAGAAGTTATTGTTTGGTTAAGCCATGTTGTGAGGCATCGCTTAAGCCAATTAAGTTATTATCTGTAATCGATCGAGTTATCGAGTCACTTAAACTGGGTTAGTGTTAGGGATTAACGATCGATAATGTTTACCAGGCCGCTAAAGAGTGTTTCGTGCGAGTGTCAAGACCGATGCTAAAAAAGCTGTTGTGACGTCATCTGCTAGTGGCTAATTATGACAGTTTTAGTTTCCCATTGACTGCATTGACAAGGATGACAGCTAACCATCTAAATGTCATTAAAACACTTAATCAATGCACTTTAGAAGTGTTTTCCTTCTCCCTACATTTGATTCAAGGCTTAACCTGTAAATCACCTTAACTTCAATACCAATTGAAGGGTTTAGTTAGTCTCAGGGCTCTAAGTTTGACCCCACAATCTTTCCAGACTGCAAAAACAGGAAGTCTAACTATTGATCTCAGCACTCCATTCCAGAGGAGTGTTTATATCTTTTGGCCCTATTGAGTCAATGCATTTTGTCTAGCATCCCTGTATATACTTAGTACAGCTTTAAGAGTCCAGTTAGTGTAATGTTTCCTGCAATATTCCCTGAAAACATTCTCTCAACTGGACTTATTGTGTCTTGCCGGATGCAGGAAAGGGTGGGAGGACGTGGGCTGGCTGTTTTTTTTATGCCCCCTGTGCTGATGCTTCTCCCATTTCCTGCATTAATATTTGCAAAAACACACTGTAGATTGGTACTATTTCGAGTATTGTAGTGTATAACAATGCGCAAAAGTTTTTTAGTGGTTCCCTGTTTGTAGTCCTGGAACTTTTTATGGTGAATTTTGTATTTTTTATGCAGGATTTTGCAAAAAAAATCTGAAAAAACTCATTGAAGACTAAAAATAACATGGTAATACTTCAAGTGTTGTAGTGTATAACAATGTGGAAAGTTTTTTAGTGGTTCCCTGTCTGTAGTCCTGGAAATTTCTATAGTGAATTTAGTATTTTTATGCAGGATTCTGCAAAAAAAAAAAAACCTGAAAAAAACTCATTGAAGACCCACAATAGCATGGTACTACAAGTTTTGTACTGTATAACAATGTGGAAAGTTTTTTTAGTGGTCCCTGTTTGTAGTCCTGGAACTCTTTATGGTGAATTTAGTATTTTTATGCAAGATTCTGCAAAAAAAACTCTTTGAATACCCAAAATAGCATGGTACTACTTCAAGTTTTGTGTATAACAATGTCGCAAAGTTTTTTAGTGGTTCCCTGTTCGTAGTCCTGGAACTCTTTATGGTGATTTTTTTATTTTTATGCAGGATTCTGCAAAAAAAAACCCAGAAAAAAACTAATTGAACTCTCAAAATAGCATGGATTGGTTATCTATCCATAGATTGGTAGGCGACCGATCTGTAGAGGACTATCCCTCTTAGCCGTCGTCATCCGGAATACTTTCAGCTCAGCCCTTGACCCTAATTACTAAAAAAAAGGGAATCATTAAATGAATAGTTCACCATGCACAATGTTGTCTTACAGAATTGGAAGTAATAGGAAAAGATTGAAGAAAAACTGAAGAAAACTGAACTATGTAATCAGGCCTTGTATTTGCAGCTGTCTGCTTGACACAAATTGCCATTGGCTGACTTTCTAGTAGCAGCTGCACGTTGTCTCGTTGGGAAGGATTGCGGTGGGCTTGCTTTTTTTTTCTACCCTTTTTTTAAGCCTCTCATTTGCTTTTTACTCTGTCAAAGAAACGAGACCCGCTTTGGCTCGGAGCCCGTAAGCCTGCTCGCCTGGTTTTATTATTTTTTTTCTCAAAAGACGTTCCTGAACTTCCTTTTGAGAACAGCTGTTGCTGGATTTTGAGGGGAAAAAACTGATAACAGAAAGAAACGAGTGATTTAACGGAAATTATCGGCTGTCAAAGACCGTTCAAATAGATTTTACGGTTAAATGTGTGGTCGGATTTCATTGGAATTCAACCACAATACCGCAAATAGCACTTGTTTATTAAAACTAAGTACTATGGTTAGGTCATGTTTTCTTTTATTTGAAGGTTTATTTTGTCTTGAAAATTTCCATGTCATTGCCATTATTTTTTATTTGTTTATTTTATTATGTTCTTTTATCTAATTTTTGTTTTTTTCAGGACTGTGGCTGCAGAGGTTCGAAAGCAAGTGTCCCGAGAATACGGCTCGCCTCAAATGTCCAAAAAGCGAGGAACCCTGCACCATCCCGTGAGTCAACCCATAATTAACTTTATTTATCCTGTAATTACTTTTTCTATGTGGGGAGATAGATGTGAATTCTAACAGAGGGAGAGAGAATGACTAAAAAAAAGTGTTATGGAAATTTGCTTCAAAAAGAAGGGGTGCTCGGACGTTTGGTCCCCGGTCGTTTGGTCGCCGGTTAAATGGTGAAGCCAGCTCTCCAAATAATATTAATGAGAGAGAGTTTGATATCTAAATACTGTTGAAAACATTAGATATTTAGATATTAAACTCTCTCTTGCAAATATAATTTTGAGAGCTGGTTTCAACAGTACTTGGATATTAAACAGTACTTAGATATTAAACAGTACTTGGATATTAAACAGTACTTGGATATTAAACAGTATTTGGATATTAAACAGTACTTGGATATTAAACTGTACTTGGATATTAAATAGTACTTAGATATTAAACAGTACTTGGGTATTAAACAGTACTTGGGTATTAAACAGTACTTGCGTATTAAACAGTACTTGGGTATTAAACAGTACTTGGGTATTAAACAGTACTTGGGTATTAAACAATACTCGGATATTAAACAGTACTTCGATATTAAACAGTACTTCGATATTAAACAGTACTTCGATATTAAACAGTACTTCGATATTAAACAGTACTTAGATATTAAACTCTCATGAATATAATTTTGAGAGCTGGTTTTAACAGTAAACTCTGTCACCATTTGACCGGTGACCAAAAGACCGGCGACCAAACGTCCGGTCACGAAAAGAGATGCCCGTGGAACCCTTATTATTTGATATCTTTCCGCATGGACGAAGTCATGCTAAGATAACACCCAGAAAGGGCCCTTACGTAACATGCCGTGTTTACCAAAATGTCAGAGATGCTCTGATTTTTATTTTTTGAAACGAAGCCAATGCTCGTGGGTGAACCCAGCAGACACCATTTGGAGAACATAGACATGCTTTATTCATCACGCCAGCCATCTAGAATCAGATAATCCAGTGTATACGTTTAACATTTAGCCATCTTTTTGTCTCTTCTTACAGTTACCTCTGACAGAAGTCGTCGAGCCGGTAGATTTTGAAGAATATGTGAGCAATCACCCTCCCGGGGTGGAATCCGGCCCCCTCAGACAACTACTGGATTTCCCCTCTGATGACCTGGAGCTCCAACATATGGACAAGGAGTGTACCACGTTGGAGCCTCCGTTACCAGAAGAGGAAGAGTGAGTACGCTACGGCACCCCTTTAAAAATAATAATAAGTATAATAATTGTGACTTATTATTACTGCGACGTAAAAATGAGAACAAAGCATTTTTTGTTCGTGACAATTGTGAAGAACATTAATATTAATGAGATGCTTAGCTTAATTATTCATGTGTTTTTTTCTTAAGCAGTGCATTGGATCCAAGAGTGAGAGATGCTTTGGCAGTCTATACAGATGACTGGCTTGTCATTCAGAGAAAGTAAGTGGCAGCCAGATGTAGCAGAACCAGTTGGTTCCGCTTTTTTAGTCGTCGTGTGCTCGAACCAGGGGTCATTTTGGGTTGTGCTCGCTTTGTTAGATACCAACGCTACAGCTCGACACACAGTCCTCATAGCTCGGAGCGACAGCGGGAGAGACAGCGAGGATTGCTCAAGCAGAACTTTGAACTGGATGAAGCCAATGGCGTGGAGCGACAGGAAGACCAGGTACTTGGTGGTCAGCCATTTTTTTTTGTCAGTGGTCATTTGATTTTCAAAACAAGAGTTGACTAAAGAAGCCGAGTCCATGCATTTTTTTTCTATGAGAGCGGCTTTTATAACTTGACCGGACGTTTGGTCACCGGTCAAATGTACTTAGGTATTAAGCAGTACTTAAATATTAAACAGTACTTAGATATGAAACAGTACTTATATATGCAACAGTACTTAGTTATGCAACAGTACTTAGTTATTAAACAGTACTTAGATATTAAACGGTACTTAGATATGAAACAGTACTTAGATATGAAACAGTACTTAGATATTAAACAGTACTTAGATATTAAACAGTACTTAGATATGAAACAGTACTTAGATATGAAACAGTACTTAGATATTAAACGGTACTTAGTTATTAAACAGTACTTCGATAAGAAACAGTACTTAGATATTAAACAGAATAGACATGAAACAGTACTTAGACATGAAACAGTACTTAGATATTAAACAGTACTTAAATATTAAACAGTACTTAGATATTAAACAGTACTTAGATATTAAACAGTACTTAGATATTAAACAGTACCTAGATATTAAACAGTACTTAGATATCAAACAGTACTTAGATATCAAACAGACAAGTGGAGCCCAAACATCTGCAGTGAGATCATGAGCAGAAACAGAAACACATGATGTTAGTTGTGACCACACCCTCTTGTTTTTTTGGGTCAGAATGACACGAAACGGCGTTCCGCATCCATTGACGAGACCCCGCGAGGGAGTTGGGCCAATAGCATCTTTGACCTGAGGAACTCGGCCCCCGATGTACTCCTGCGTTCCGTACTGGAGCGCACGGGGGCCGAGGACATGGACTGCCGCAATACTGAGGCTCGCCTTCAGGAACGCCACGGCGACCTGTTGGGACTCTACCTTCCACCTGATGAGGTTTGTCTCATTTGGAATTGCCCTTTTGTTTATTTCTTCGATTTGTAATGATATTCCCCTTTTAAAAAAACTGCAAAAAAGGCAGTTTTATTCTAATTCTAAATCATGGGCGTCTAATAGACCACATCTGACCCACTACATCACAGGTGTCAAAGTGGCGCCCTGCGGGCCAAATTTGGCCCGCCGCATCACTTTGTTTGGCCTGGGAAAGTAAATCACGAGTGCCGACTTTGTGTTTTAGGATCAAATTAAAATGAAGAGTATATATGTATATTAAATTTCCTGAATTTCTCCATTTTTAATCTATAATTGTCATTTTTTAATCCATTTTTTCTGTGTTTTCAGGTCAAAAATCATTTTATAAAATCCAAAAATATACAAAAAAGCTAACATAAACATTGTTTTAAATCAATTAAAAAAAACTGAATATTCCGAGTTAATTATTTCTCACTAAAATACATTTTTGTAACATTTTCTGGAGTCAAAAAAATTATCTTGCATATTTCTTAATTTAACTTAATTAACTACAATTTGACGTAGGACAAAATTGATTTCAGCACGTTGTTCTGTGTGTGTCTATATTTGTGGCTGGAACCTGGGGTCATATTACAGCTATAAAAAAAACAAAAAAACCTCACCCTATCTACTGTTTGCTTTTCTTTTTTTCCTCATTCCAACCACACACTCTTTTTAATGTGTGCACATCATTGTCTTATCTGCTGCCATGACACGTTGCCAGGACCACTGTGCAAATTTGTGTGTGTGTGTGTGTGTTTAGGACGAGGCCGTAGAACGATGCTCTGTCCCCGAAGTACCCAAAGAACATTGTGGCCAAAGAATCATGGTGAAGTGTCTTTCTCTTAAGTAAGTGACATTTGCTGTCCGGGTGATTCAATTTCATCATTTTTAATCAAGAGTTTAATAACGGTGGGATTTGTCGTTTTCAGATTTGAGATTGAAATTGAACCCATATTTGGATCGCTTGCGCTCTATGATGTCAAGGAGAAGAAGAAGGTATAATTAGATTTCATCAGTAGAATTGCATTGATTTGGTACAAAAACAAGTGAGCTCATGCTGGTTTTATTCAATTTAGCCCCGCCTTAAATTGGCTTAAGTGACTTTGTGGTTTTTATCTGCATGTCATAATTCAATTACGTATCCCAATGTGAATTTTCAATTTCCAGATTTCCGAGAACTTCTACTTCGACCTGAATTCCGACCAGATGAAAAGCTTACTGAAGCCTCACACGCCTCACACGGCCATTTCCACATTGGCTCGTTCGGCCATTTTCTCCATCACGTACCCATCAGCTGATATCTTCTTGGTCATTAAGGTATAAGAATCCAAAAAAATGCTCATCTTTAATTGGGAACTTCAAGTCCCAAGAATACCAATACTCCGTGACCGGACGTTTGGTCGAACAGACGTTTGGTCGAACAGACGTTTGGTCGAACAGACGTTTGGTCGAACAGACGTTTGGTCGAACGGACGTTTGGCCCCCGGACGTTTGGTTGAACGGACGTTTGGTCGAACGGTCGTTTGGTCGAATGGACGTTTGGTCGAACGGACGTTTGGCCCCCGGGCGTTTGGTTGAACGGACGTTTGGTCGAACGGTCGTTTGGTCGAACGGACGTTTGGTCGAATGGACGTTTGGTCGAATGGACGTTTGGTCGAATGGACGTTTGGTCGAATGGACGTTTGGTCGAATGGACGTTTGGTCGAATGGACGTTTGGTCGAATGGACGTTTGGTCGAATGGACGTTTGGTCGAATGGACGTTCGGTCGAACGGACGTTTGGTCCCCAGATTCGCTCGTTCTCAAAATTACAATTATGAGAGAGAGAGAGTTCACTGTTGAAGGCGATCAACCAGGTAACCAAACGTCTGTTCGACCAAACGTCCGGTTAACCAATACTCTTCCCCTCACAGCTCGAGAAAGTTCTTCAACAAGGCGACATCGGCGAGTGCTGTGAACCCTACATGGTGATGAAAGAATCTGACTCATCTAAGGTAAGCATCACAGTGGTCACGACCTGCGACCAAGCTGCATGCACGTGGGATGCTTTCACTGTCCAATTGCTCAATTCTGTCTGTCTGGGATGCAATATTTACCAATGCAACGACCTTGGCAAATACCGTGTGCTTTTTATTGGATGCTTTTCAATTTTTTTGTTACGTAACGTTTTCTCCCGTCTGGCTTACAGCACAAGGAGAAGCTTGAGAAATTGCGTCTTCAGGCCGAGCAGTCTTGCAGTCGTCTGGGCTGCTTCCGAATGCCTTTCGCCTGGACCGCCATTCACCTTTTTAACATCGTCAGTAGTGTCGGAGGCCTAGACCGCTTGGATCCGGACTCCGATTCAGGTACTGCCTGCCTCATATTAGCGCAGGGGTGTCGGACCATTTTAGATATAATATTTAGATTTCTTTTGTATATAAATGGAATAAATTAACTGGATTAAAGGCCCTGAATGTTCAGTTTTTTATATATCTAAAACAAAGTTTATTCTAGATTTTTTTAATATATTTTTAGTCTTTACAAAATGTTTTGAACTAAAAACACAAAAAATGGATTAAAAATTACAATTATTCATTTAAAAGGGAAATTTAATATACATCTATACTCTTTTAATTTGATCCTAAAACAGAACGTCAACACTCATGATTTACTTTCTCGGGCCGCACAAAATGATGCAGTGGGCCAGATTTGGCCCCCGAGCCACCACTTTGACACAAGTACATTAGTGTAATGGACTCCAATGGCAAATATGCTTTAATTTTTTTTCCTCTTTACCAGAACGCAAAGGCCACGGGACCTGGAATGAGCGAAAGAAGAAAGGATACGAACGAATGAGTATGGGCGACGACATGTGCAACTTTGCCACGTTCCGTCCTGCTACTCTGACTGTCACTAACTTCTTCAAACAGGTTCATTATTTATATGTTTTGAGAGTTAGCGTGATGTACACACTTCTCTCCTTTAACAGTTTTCTATTCTTGGCTTGTATGTTTTTATATAAATATTTACAGTTTTCACTTGCTACTGGACAAGTGAAAATACTGCAGTAGTTTTTATACCTTCTCATACCTTCTGATGACTTGGATATACATTTTTAAAAGTATATATTTTCACCATACCTGATGATACATTAGAAAGCCCAATGGTGATAAATATGATGGTCCATATATGAAAAACTGCCATTGCATTTAAAATTGCATTATTATTTTTATTAAAACGGTATTTTAAGACTCTAACCTTTTATGAAACATTATAGTTTTAATTGACAGTTTATAATAATATTACATAAGTCAACATTTCAATATTCCTGTCAACTTAACATTTTAATTTTTGTTAATTTTTTTACAAAAACACAAAATTATAGTTATATTTCTTGCCATTTTTTCTTTCCAACTTATTATAGGAAGGAGACAGGTTAAGTGACGAAGATTTATATAAATTCCTAGCAGACATGCGAAGACCCTCATCTGTCCTTCGTCGATTGAGACCCGTAACAGGTGAACTTGAAAGTAGTTTTATTACATTTCCATACCCTGAAGCGATTGGCTGAACCAAGGTCTCATTTGTCTCTCTTTGTTGACATTGTAGCCCAGTTGAAAATTGATATCTCGCCAGCACCAGACTCCCCCCATTACTGTCTTTCACCCGAGCTGCTCCACGTGAAGCCCTACCCTGACCTGCGGGTACGGCCTACCAAAGAAGTTTTGGAATTCCCTGCTCGCTATGTATACACACCGCATACCACCTACAGGTAAGCGGGCGTTGCGCCATCCATCACAAAGAAGACACACTACATTCCTTTTCTATAAATTCCATTTAGAATATTTCTGCAAAGTCGCGACAAGTCAACTAAAATAGATTCAGTAAACAGTACAGTTTCATTTTTTGCTTTATTTACTTTACTAGGAAAGGCAAAATACATGCATAAGAAACAACAGAAAATATTTTTAAAAATGGTCATATGGGGAAAATGGTGTCCAACCTATAGCTTGTGGGCTAACCTCGGCCAGCTACCGTATTTTCACAACTATAAGGCGCACTTAAGTCTTAAATTTTCTACGAAATAGACAGGGCGACTTATAATCCAGTGTGCCTTATATATGGGAAAAAAAATTAACTGTGTCATTCATTGAGGGTGCGCCTTATAATCCAGTGTGCTTTATATATGGGAAAAAAATTAAAATATCATTCATTGAGGGTGCGCCTTATATATGGAAAAAATTAAATTGTGTCATTCATTGGGGGTGCGCCTTATATATGGAAAAAATTAAAATGTGTCATTCATTGAAGGTGCGCCTTATAATGCGGTGCGCCCTATAATGTGGTGCGCCTTATAGTTGTGAAAATACGGTAATCACCTTTTATTGGCCAGTATTAAATTATGAAAATATCATTGCCACTTAAACATTGTTTATGGGTTAAAAGCTCTTGAAATAAAATGTAATAAACTCAAAATTCAGCATTTTTTTTATAAGAGTACATAAATAAAAATAATACAATTTGTGTTAGTAGCGTTAATACAATTTATGCACTGATATGAATGCTTTGCGATATAAAACGATACTAATACATGAATTTAGAAGGATTTCAAGTTGGACTTTGAATCCTTAGATTTGAATCAAAATAGCCTTGGAGAAAATGTAGCATTGTACTGGAGTGCTTTGATGGTTTATTGTTGATGATGTCAAAGTGATTCACTCTGGGAGAAGAAAGCAAAATTATTATTATCGGCAGATGAATGACAAGGCAGCTTTTTACTTTGGTTATTTTAGCTCACCATTCTCTGCAATGTGGAAAGCTGCTTGGCGTGTTTGTCAATGTTCTGCTTTTGAAACTGCGTTAAATGCTGGAGACCTTTCAAAATACTGGCATTAAAGGTCGCTCGCTCCTATTAAAAAAACAATGAAAATGATGATGAATAAAAAAAAGTTGCCTGGCAAGTGTGACGAAGGGAAACTTTGGCTTACCTGCAATTCTTTGATGGAAGTGGGGGATGTTCTGTTGAGTTGGGCTTCTAAACTTTTCACTTTGCTCCGAAGAACCGCCTCTTCTCGCTCCATATTGGCCAGTTGACCCTCTGTCATCTTAGTCTCCGCCCCTTGTTTGAATGTCAGGTCCTGACAAAAGAGCATCCACTTTTATTACATGTTTTATTGTAGTCATGCTACATTTGAATATCAAATGACTGCCAAAAGTCTATGTGGACCAGACCCTTTTTAGATATAATATATATATTTTTTTTAATTATAAATGGACTTAATGAACTGGATTAAAAGCCCTGAATATTCAGTTTTTTTATAGATCTAAAACAATATTTATTTGTTTTTTTATATATATTTTTAGATTTTACAAATTGATTTTTGAACTAAAAACAGAAAAAAAATGATTAAAAAATTACAATTATTGATTTAAAAGGGGGAAAACCAGGAAATTTAATATCCATCTATACTTTTCATTTTAATTTAATCCTAAAACAGAAAGTAGGCACTCATGATTTACTTTCTCGGGCCGCACAAAATGATCTGGCGGGCCAGATTTGGCCCCCGGGCCGTCACTTTGACACCAATCATCATTTGTTTATGATAAAATTTAACATAAAGGTATAGAGTTGCCTGCCTAAAAATCCATGGGATTTAAATGCTGGTTATTTAAGTCATGAATTATAGTAAAATTCCCAACTTAAATTCACCATGTATAAGAATGAGAAGGATTTTTTTTTCCATCCATATTTTTCCCCAAACATTTTTATCTTTCGGTCAAGTACCTACCTGTAGGAGTAGTATCACTCCCTTGATCTGTTTCTCCACCTCCGCTGCTTGTTGCGTCTGCTCTCTAAGTTGCTCAAGAGCATCCTCGCGTGCCTTCAAAGTCCGCAAAATATTTGCTACCTTAGCTTCGGTTCTTTGGTGCATGTCGTTAAGGGATTCTCCCAACTGAAGGACGCCAAAGTTGAGCACGTTGACCTCCTCTTGGGGGGCGGCGGCTCCACCTGGACGCTTAACCGGGCCGGCCTGAACAGCCCACGGCACCCCGGCTAAATAAATAAAGCACAGGATCCACATCATCCCATTTGATTGCATTCGTACACGGACTCTAGGTAGCGTTAAGACGCTACTGAGTAAAATTGGGAGATATGGACATAATTTTCTCATTTTGGACATGGAGTATAATGCACAATTGAGTATTTATCAATGTTTCTCGCTTGGAGGTAAAACGGGACTGAAGTTGGTCAGCCTTTTATTAGATGTGTACTGTATGAATTGGTCAAACATTAGCTCAGTTGTGGTTCGATCCCAGGTGACCTTGGTCTTAATGACCTTACCTAAATTTGAACCTTGAGTTTTGTTGCTATTATTATCATGGTATAGATTAGAATTTTTGTAGTCACCATTTTTTTGTATTTGAGTCTTGTTTTGGGTGTAATTTGTGGATTTATAATGAAATTGTGTAAATGAAGCTTAACATAAAGGTATAGAGTTGCCTGCAAGGGGGTGTGTCTTAAAAATATATGGGATTTAAATGTTGGTTATTTTATTTTATGATTAAATACTTTTTGTGGGTCAGCTTGAATTTGTATTTGACTCATTTTGGGTGTAATTTGTGAATTGAAATTGAAATTGAGTAAATTAAGCTTAACATAAAGGTATAGAGTTGGCTCCAAGGGGGCGTGTCTTAAAAATATATGGGATTTAAATGTTGGGTTTTTTATTTTATGATTAAATAGTCTTTGGGGGTGATCTTAAAAATCACATGGTTCAAAAATATAACCTAAAGTTACCTCTAATGTGTGTTTTCTGGGGTTGGGTCACTTTCACCAGGCTTACTCAATACTAGGTCACATTTATGTTGGGTTTTGTTGAAAAATATACAGTTTTTTTGGGGTGGGTGAACACAATTTAAATGCAAATCATTTTTTTTTGCCCCTCAGAAACCTCCTCTACGTTTACCCCCAAAGTTTGAACTTCAACAGCCGTCAGGGTTCAGTGAGGAACATCGCCGTGAAAGTTCAGTTCATGGCGGCGGAGGATCCTAACCAAGCTTTGCCCGTGAGTCATTCATCGTCTTTCGCCCGCCGCAATGTGACGGAATGTTAATTCTCATCGCAAAAGAAGAGCTGCAGGGCGGAGGGAAAAATATTTTACGCTAACTTTTGTAGCAAATCTTCAAAGCGGAGAAAAACGAGGGTTGGGTGACGGAAACTTTGTGGACTTTTAACTCTTTCAGTGTCACTGAAAATGACAACTTAAAAGTCTTAAATTTTCTCCAAAATAGACAGTGTGCCTTATAATCCAGTGCGCTTTATATATGGAAAATAAGCAGAAAACCAAAAATGAAAAACCACCACTGTCGGATATTAAAAAAAACACAAATGCCTGAACTGAAACAATACTGTTAAATATGCAGATACCATCTTAGTTTACAAAATCTTCCATCATATAGCTCCTCCCCCAATGCAGGATTTTATACAAAAAAAACTAAAACATCAACAATGGCTGGCTCTAGAGGTGACTGTAAAGTAGTGAGTGCTTCATACCTGGAAGTCAATAGCAATTACCATATTTTCACGACTATAAGGCGCACCTAAGTCTTAAATTTTCTCTAAAACAGACAGTGCGCCTTATAATGCAGTGCGTCTTATATATGGAAAAATGTCCTTCATTGAGGGTGCACCTTATAATGAGGTGCACCTTATAGACGTGAAAATACAGTAATATTGAATGAATTAAAAATACCTTTTAGTGATGCATTTCAGTTTCACAGTACTGACCCACATTGTAAAAACTTGCTTTTTGCGCTAATTTGGGGCTGCGTATTGTTGTTTTTCCCAATGACCCCAACTAATGTGTGCCGTCTATTGATCCTCCAAGACTCCACTGTTGTTTTTCCTGTTTTCAAAGGTCATCTTTGGAAAGTCGAGTTGTGCCGAGTTCATGCAAGAGGCAGTCACTCCCATCATCTACCACAACAAGTACAATTCCATTCCATTCTTTACCTTTTTTTTTTACAAACCACCCGCCAGCTGAATTCCCTTCAGAATCACATGTCTAAACCAAGTATTTAACTTCTGCCCTCCCTTTCTTTCTCAGGTCTCCTGAGTTCTATGAGGAGATGAAGCTGAAAATTCCCGCTAACCTCACAGACAACCACCATCTTCTCTTTACCTTTTACCACATCAGCTGCCAAACCAAACAGAACACTCCCCTGGAGACCCCCGTGGGCTACACTGTGAGAAACCTCAACCCACACTCATTGTACTCTTTGATAATAAGACAATCTCCATCTCTCTCCCACCCCTCCTTCTCCTACAGTGGATCCCTCTAATGCAACATGGCCGACTACGCACGGGGTCCTTCAGTTTGCCCGTGTCTGTGGAGAAGCCCCCGCCCAGCTACTCGGTGCTCACCCCTGACGTAAGTGCGTTTTGATTAAATTTATCTCAGTCGGCATCAATGTTCCCTCTAAGCTGTGCGTGTATGCAATTGTGCACTACTCGCGTCTTCTCTGCGCAGCAGCAATCATATGGCGCGCAGTAAATAAAATCCAAACATTATTTTTTACCCCTTTCCCCATGATGGCGCTGTTTATGTAGCAGCCAGTGGTAGTAGCTCTGTCCACTCTTATGTTTTTTGTGTTTTACAGCATGTTTTACATGAAAAAATATAGGGAACATTGGACTTGACATGCACAAAACTGCAAAGTGACAAAGATAAAATGTCATAATACAAGACAATTTGGCAGATGTGGTCATTTATTTGAAAATAGAGAAAAGATAAACAGATAAAACACTAAACAAACTTTATTTTGAGGTCTGTGAGTGAAATTTAAAGAAAAAAACGTATCTTCCTTTATACAGTATCTCAGAAATACGATATTTTTTATTAAGATTTTCCCTATTAAAACCATGAATATGGAGGTGAAAATCGTGAATCAGGAGGCTTATACGAGAGAAATTGTAAGTTTCAACTATTATAAGGGTACGGCTTATACGCGGGTAGCTAGTATTTTGACGTCTATGAATGAAATTCAAGAAAAAGAAGTTCTGTCCACTTATGTTTTTTTGTGTTTTAGCGCATGTTTTACATGAAAAATTAGAGGGAACATTGACATGCACCTGCTTATGGCAGCTGTAATACTGGCGAGCAATGATGATGTCACTCACACTGGTACTCAGTGCCCTCAGGGAGGTTGTCTTTCTGCCCAGACCAACAAAAAATTTGAGGGAACATTGGTCACCAAGCACTTAAATGGGTTGCGCATTACCTTGGCAGGTTCAGCTTCCCGGAATGAAGTGGGTGGATAATCACAAAGGCGTATTCAACGTGGAGGTGACGGCAGTGTCCTCGGTACACACACAGGTATGCACATTTACAAGGTGATATGCTTCTGAATAAAATACACACTTTACTCTTGTAAGAGCTTTGGGTTCAGGTTAGCATAACATACGTAAGGGTTTTTTTTTTATTCAGCACGTTAGCAGAAAGTTGGATGGAAAAAAAGAGTCTGACTTTTCGCTTTGAAGCTTTCCAAGTTCTGATGACAGCTTCTTTCTTGCCAGCTACAGAGCGTGGGTGTCATCATTTTGTATTTGGCTATTGAAAATAGATCAGGAGGAGCGTGTTGAATTCTAATCCGCTCAATTTTTGACGTTCCAACTCTCAACGACTCCCACGGAAAATATTAAAGGACAGATTGACTAGGAAAAATAGGGCGCTTTTTTATTTTACCAACAACTAAGAACAAACATATCGTATTTTAACGACTATAAGGCGCACTTAAAAGTCTTAAATTTTCGACAAAATAGACAGTCTTATAATCCAGTGTGCTTTATATATGGAATAAAAATGTCATTTATTGACGGTGCGCCCTTAAATGCGGTGCGCATTATAGTTGTGAAAATAGTGTTTATTTTTGTTGCTAAAATTGTATTGATTAATTTGTTTTTACATTTATTTATGTCTCTTTGTGTTTTCTGCATGAGTCATTTCTCATAAAAAAAATAGTGCTTTAAAGTAACAATAGTTAAATGGAGAACAACTGGCTAAATAGGCATCTTTTAACATACTTTTTTTCAGATAACTATAGCCTTAATAGCCTTGTATAAAAACAAAAAATCATTCAATTCAATTTTAAATAAAAAACAACATAACAGGCTATAATTAGTGTTCAGAGTGAAAAACCAAAACATGCATGAACCCAACTTCAGTATATGTCGCTCACACTGAAAATATGCGCGACTTATAGTCCGGAAAATACACTACATAGTATTGGGCCCCATATAAGGATGAATTTAATAAATGCCTTGTGAATTAATAATACTTTTCCCAGGATCCCTACCTGGACAGATTCTTCACTTTGGTCTACGTCCTGGAGGAATGCTCCTTCCCCTTCCGCCTAAAAGACGTCATCATCACCGAGGCTAACATGGAGAGCGAGTTAAAGTCCAGCATGGCTGCCCTGAGGGGGGCGCTACTGGACACGTGCGTCCGTTTCCTCCACCAACTCCTCAACAAACTCATTCAGCTGATCGTTTACCCTCCGGTCATCGCCGGTCAAATTGGTGAGCACGAGTTCACCTCAAACTTTGTTTACACAGCTGCAATAATATTGGAAACCACACCCGCCGCCCCCTCCAAAATGGCTACAGTCCACCACACTGTTTTTCTTGGCTTGTCCACAGTGAACCTCGGCCGCGCCGCCTTTGAAGCCATGGCTCTTTTAGTCAACCAGATTCATAAAAATCTGGAGGGTAACCAGGACCAGCATGGACGAAATCACCTGCTGGTGTCTTACATCCATTACTGCTTCCGTCTACCAACCGCTGAGCCAACAACAGCGCCACCAAGTAAGATTTTAAGGAAAATAGTGGCAAATACAGATGAACTTATGAACACTTTCCACTTTTGAACACTTTCAACTTATGAACACTTTCAACTTATGAACACTTTCAACTTATGAACACTTTCAACTTATGAACACTCAACTTATGAACACTCAACTTATGAACACTCAACTTATGAACACTCAACTTATGAACACTCAACTTATGAACACTCAACTTATGAACACTCAACTTATGAACACTTTCAACTTATGAACACTTTCAACTTATGAACACTTTCAACTTATGAACACTTTCAACTTATGAACACTTTCAACTTATGGACACTTTCAATTTATGAACATTTTCAACTTATGAACAAGCGCACGGAAACCTAACTCGTTTGTAAGTAGGGGAGCGTCTGTAACTGCTTTTTTTAAAAAATCTGCGGCATAACGTGTCTTTTGATGTCCCCCCAGCAGTTGGCGGTCTTTCCTACGAGATCCCGTTGCAGTACGCCACCTTCTCCCGAGCAACGGGTCGTCCGAGTAGCCTTAACTTGGCTCGCTCGAAAAGTATTAGCAACTCCGATCCCGACTTAGCCACTAGTCCAGTTTCCCCAGATGAAGAAGTGGAAAGAATCATTAGTAGCAAGGTACGCTTACCTTTTCCTTCATTTTTTTATTTATTTACCTTATTTTCACGACTATAAGGCGCACTAAAAGTCTTACATTTTCTCCAAAATAGACAAACACGCCTTATAATCCAGTGTGCTTTATATATGGGAAAAAAAATTAATTCATTGACCATGCGCCCTTAAATGTGGTGCGCATAATAGTCGTGAAAATACAGTATTTATTTTTTCACATTTATTTATGTCTCTTTTTGTGTTTTTTGTATGAGTCATTCTCGTTTATTTATTATTTTTTTGCCGATATATTGCAAAGACCATTTTTTTTGCCTTATAAATTTCCAAAGCCTTCTGTTTTTTTTACAGAATTGCCATTCTGCCCCGCTTCAATTCTTTCCCCGCACAGTCAATTTGCAATTGTGTCGAATTATGTCGTTAAAGTCAATTACGCTTTGTGCCTATGTGCTTTTTGGTATTGCTTTTTTTGGTTTTCTCCTTCCTAGTGTGAGTCGCCATCCTTATTTTCCCCTAGTGCTCTTGTCCTTCTTTTTTTTACTATGATGGCGATTAGCAAAAAAAATATTCACTGTGTCTTTGCCTCCCGCATTCTGCGTGTATCTGCACGTATTTCTCGTGTCAGGGTATCGATCGCTCCCACTCCTGGGTAAACTCTGCTTGCGCCCCTGGGGGCTCCAGATCTGTTCTACGCCGGAACCCCAACTCCAGTTGTGAGCTCAAGCAGGTGCAGAAGAACTCCCAACCTTGTCATTTTTTAAGAGCTGCACGACTCTTTGAGCTTTAAAATCACTCATATTTACTTTTTAACAAATTAAATCTTGGTGGGCGCCTATTGAAACTCATTTATTTTGAATTGTCGTGCAGCTCGTAACGCAGAAGTGTCCAAACTTATTGTTTTCTTGCATTTTCTAAGGATCATAAATGGGGGAAAATTGGGGTTTTTAAAATTTTTTAATACTTTTTTTAGTATTAAGTAACTGGTATTAGACATCCAATACATTTTGGCAGTCAAATTACATTTAATTGGACTAAAACATGATCACTTTATTATAGTTTAACTCAATTTGATGTCTATAACTGTCAATTAGATCAACAAAAAAATCCAAAAATATCTGTACTCTATCCTATATTATTTTTTTTCTAAATTTTTAGCCAAACAAAGATATTTAAGCTAAAATTTGGACACCTCTGCCGTAAAATCTTGACTTCCCAGGTTCCATTTCTTTCTGCATGCTGCATCCCATCTACTTTTATACATTAGCTATCGCTTAACGCACTGTTCATTGACTTCTTGCATGCCTCACACCCATTTGTCACACCCATTTTTGTCCCCATCTCCATTTTTGTGTGTGTGTTTCATATATATATGTGTGTGTGTTCACTTCACCTCACGCCGAATTAGGCAAGTGACCCCAGCAACAATCGCATGTCTGCCTTTCTGGACAGCGTGGCTTCATTTTCCGTCCCTCCCAGGCAGATTACCAAAAAGGTAAAACACATCTCACGTATTAATTCATCCAGTCCTCGTCTTTATTGTCCATATTTGTGTTATTAATACTCATAATCACCATTCTTACACACCCCTATCCGAAAAAATCTTTTATTTGGCATGAATTCCGGCTATTTAGCTTTTCTGCTAATGTCCTCCTAAAGAAAAATGTTGTTTTGGTGCATGTCCAGCTTCTTCATGAAGAACTCGCCCTCCAATGGGTCGTCAGTACCAGCGCCGTCAGGGAAGCGGCGTTACAGCAAGCCTGGTTTTTCTTTCAAATCATGGTTAGTAAACATGTTTAGGGCTCAAATGGAAGTCCAAAATCCTTCATAATGATTTGATTTTGATTTGTAGACTAAAAGCATGGCCCAGCACTTGTTCCTCACCTCCAAATTGGACAGCCCTCGACGTCAGCGCTTCCCGGATCGCTTCGTAGACGACATCGCTGCACTCGTTTGTGCCATCAGCGCAGATATTGGCGGACGATACCACAAGGTAGAAGTACAGTAATCCCTCGAATATCGCGGTTAATGAAGACCGTACATAGCCGCAATAATTGAAAAAACGCAAAGTAGGATTACCCTTATTATAACTACCACAATGTATGTTTTCGCCCGACTTAGACATGCAAGTAGTACACAAGTACAATTGTCAAACTGTATATTTATTAAATATTACAGCTATAAACATTGTTCCCTCTAAGCTGCGCAATTGCGCACTACACTCGTCTTCTCTGCGCAGCAGCAATCATATGGCGCGTAGTAAATAAAATCCAAACAATATTTTTACCCCTTTCCCCATGATGGCGCTATTTACGCGGCAACCAGTGGGAGTAGCTCTGTCTACTTATGTTTTTTTGTGTTTTACAGCATGTTTTAAATGAAAAATTAGAGGGAACATTGACTACAAGCATATCAAAAGACTAATGTATTAATATCTAATATATGTCAAAATTTAAATACTTTCTCAATTTGATATTAATCCCCCAAAAACTAAGTTTTAGTCTAAGTCCTTTATCTTCTTGTGGCTATGGGTACATTGTTCGTGATATTTGAGGTATTTATGTCAAATTTTAGAAGTAGATATTAGTTATATATATATTTTTTTTAATTAACAATCAGGATGTGGAACTGGTGGAGAGGTTAAATAGCAGCCTAGCCTTCTTCCTCAACGATCTGCTGTCTCTCATGGACCGAGGCTTTGTATTCAACCTGATCCGCACTTACTACAAACAGGTAATCCGTCCATAGTCATCGTGCAAGTCATCGTATCGCTTTTAAAACCTTGTTCATGTCTCAGATTGGCAACAAGTTCCACATGACACCCAACCCCAGCTCTCTGAATGCTCTGCGAATGGACTTTATTCGCATCGTTTGCAGTCATGAACACTACGTCGTCCTCAATCTGCCGTGTTCCACACTCAGCCCTCCGGCATCGCCGTCACCCTCGACGTCCTCCACTACTTCTCAGGTATTTTATTCCATTGGAGAGATTTGAGTAGGTATGTTTGAATATACAACAAGAAATAAATTACTGTATTATTGGAGCGAGCATTCAGTGCTATGGAAATGTCTTATGTTCTAATAGATGAGTATTTATTGCTTATGTTATCCTAGTCTGTAGTCCAAGGGTGTCAAACTCTTGGTTCGCGGGCCACATTAAGGGCAATGCAATTTTATGTGGGCCAGACCATTTTAGATTTAATATCTAGATATTTTTTTTGTTTAAACGAACCTAAATAGTCTTTTTATAGATCTAAAACAATGTTTTTTGAGCTTTTTTTTCTCAGTCATGTAAATGTCTTTTAATCTTTTTTTTTTTTAAATAATTTTACTAAATGCTTTTCGAACTAAAAACCCCAAAGAAAAAAATTTGATAAAAAAAATGCAATGGTTTCATATAGGCTGGACCATTTTAAATATAATATTTAGATTTTTTTTTAAAACAATTTGCTTTGTAAGAACTATATCAAAAAAACTAAATATTCAGTTTTTTATAGATATTGTTGTTTTTATAGATAAAAGTTGAAAGTTAGCACTCTGATTGACTTTCTCGGGCCGCACAAAATGATGCGGCGAACCAGATTTGGCCCCTGGGCCATCACTTTGACACCTGTGTTGTAGTCTATCTGTCATTCACATTCTCTTGTCTTTTTTTGTATGTGTAGAGTTCAGCATTTTCCAGTATGGTGCAAGACCAAGGCGTGGCCACCATGTTTGAACTCTCTGTCCCATTTCGCCAACAACATTTCCTGTCTGGTCTGCTCCTCACCGAATTGGCCCTCATACTTGACCCCGAAGGCGAAGGGTAAGCCTATTTATTCATCCTTCCCTCGACAGATGGGAGCAATTTCTTTTGAATCTAACCTCACACATTTCCACCCCCTCAGCGTTTTCTTCCTCCATAAAAAAGCCATTTGCGCCGTTCACTCCCTGCTGTGCAGCCACGATTCGGATCCACGCTACAGCGAGCCGCAGGTTCGAGCCCACGTGGCTCAGCTCTACCTCCCCCTTCTCCCCATCCTCACAGAAGCCCTGCATCAACTTCATGACTTCACGGGTTAGCCATCCCTTATTCCAGATCAGTTTTTTTTAATCCAGTTTACAGCACAAAATAGATTATCACTTATTTCTTTTCGCAGACTCCACCACGACTCGAGTCCGACACGCCCACGTGGACGACGCCGACCTAGACGGCAACAGCACTATCAGTCAGTCTGTTGCCATGGCGATTGCCGGCTCCCCCTTGCCGTACGCCAAGGTTAACTCGTTTGCAATTCCCACCGTGGTAAGACTGCATGCTGTTTTTCTTACGTTGACATTCTCGACTCAAATATCCCTGCCCAATTACTTCTTTCGTACTAGGCGGGTCGGCAGAATGGCAACCTGTCCGCCGAGTGCAGCCGAACTCTGCTGGTTTGCTTCCTTTGGGTGCTGAAGAACGCTGACGCCGCTCTTTTAGAACGCTGGGTGGCCGATATGTCTGTGCATCAAATCAACCGTTTGCTGGATCTGCTACATTTGTGCATCTCCTGCTTTGAATACAAGGTTTCTAAAAAAAAAAAAAAAGACTCAAGTGGCCAAAAAGTCTCGTTTAAAGCGTGACCAGACATTTGGCCGCCGGTCAAATATACTTGGATATCAAACAGTACTTAGATATTAAACACTACTTAGATATTAATCACTACTTAGATATTAAACACTACTTGGATATTAAACACTACTTATATATTAAACACTACTTAGATATTAAACACTACTTGGATATTAAACACTACTTGGATATTAAACACTACTTGGATATTAAACACTACTTGGATATTAAACACTACTCGGATATTAAACACTACTTAGATATTAAACACTACTTAGATATTAAACTCTCTCTTAGATATTAAACTCTCTTAGATATTAAACTCTCTTAAATATTAAACTCTCTTAGATATTAAACTCTCTCTTAGATATTAAACTCTCTCAAGAATATAATTTTGAGAGCTGGTTTCAACAGTAAACTCTCTGTCCCCATTTGAACAGCGACCAAAAGGGATCAAATGACCGGCGACCAAACGTCCGAGTACCGTTTAAAGACCTCATAGTTCATTTTTTCTGATGCATTGGTCTTCACAGGGTAAGAAGACATTAGAGAGGATCAACAGTTTGACCTTTAAGAAGTCACAGGATATGAAGGCTCGTCTGGAAGAAGCCATTCTGGGGACCATCGGCGCTCGCCAGGAGATGGTGCGCCGTTGCCGAGGTAATGTTAACGTGCAACGGCGTCTGCGTAGGTGTTCAAAAGTGGTTATAAAATGAGAGGTTTTTGTGCTTTCTTGTACAGAGAGGAGTCCTTATGGGAGTCAGGAGAACGTCAGGTGGAGGAAGAATGTCACTCACTGGAGACAAAATGCAGATAGGGTTGACAAGTAGGTTTCTCAATCAAGTCATTGGCCACTAATGTTAAAGATAGACGTCCAATCCATTTGAATTGGATAGGCTGGCAATGAATGTCTTGGTTTGGTTTGGATATCTTATATCTTGGCTATCTGACTTTGCATTGGTTTGTTACTGCCCTCTGGTGACTTCTTTACACTTTTACAAACTTTTAACTTTGGTGTTTATCATACAAAAACGTGGTGGTCACATTTACTCACTGATTGTTTGTAACCATGTCAAACCAGGACCAAAGCTGAAGTTGAACAAGAGTCTGTAGTGGATGGAAATCTTTCTACGGAGGCGTCTCTGGTAGTTCTGGATACGCTGGAGATTATAGTGAAGGTAAATGGACTTTTTATGACTGTATTTTCTCGCATATAAGCCGCCATAGCGTATAAACCGTACCCTTAAAATAGTTGAAACCTTCTCTCGTATAAGCCTCCTTATTCACAATTTTCTTCTCCATATTTATGGTTTTAATAGGGAAAATGTTTATAAAAATTATCATACGTGGTATTTCTGAGATACTGTATATAGGAAGATACGTTTTTTTCTTTAAATTTCACTCATAGACCTCAAAATAAAGTTTGTTAAGCGTTTTATCTGTTTACCTTTTCTCTATTTTGAAATAAATTACCATATTGGCCACGTTATTTTGCGTTATGGCATTTTTTTTTTCAGTTTTGTGCATGTCAAGTCTAATTTATGCGCATATAAGCCGTATCCTCCATTCAGTCATTTTTTTTAAAGTGACAAATACGGCTTATATGCGAGAGAATACGGTAATCTAAAATTTAAGGGTAGTTTGGTCGGGATTCAGATCTTTTATTTCATTTTTTTCAGACTGTGGTGGCATCAGAGCTGAAGGAAAGTGTATTAGGAGGTGTGCTGAGAGTTCTTCTCCACAGCATGGCAGGCAACCAAAGTGCCCTCTTCCTGCAGCATTGCTTCACCACACAGAGAGCTCTTGTTTTTAAGGTACGTGCCGCTCAGGGAATCCATTATTGTTGCTCAATCGTGTTTAGGCATCTAGATGGAAATTAAGAGATAAAACAGTGTTGGTGAAAGGAGCTTTTTGGCTTGTGTAAAGTTTCCAGAGATGCTTTTTGAAGAGGACACGGAGCTTTGTGCCGATTTGTGCCTCCGTCTGCTGCGCCATTGCAGCAGTAGCATCGCCTCTGTGAGGAGTCACGCTGCCGCCTCGCTTTACCTTCTCATGAGGCAAAACTTTGAGATTGGGAATGTGAGTATTGGATCACTATGTACAAATTGTGGCTCTGCAAAGCTGGAGTCAATATATTGGATGTGTCATATCTTGTTGCAACCCCGGAACAGAATTTCGCCAGAGTTAAGATGCAGGTCACAATGTCGCTGTCCTCATTGGTGGGAACCTCGCAGAACTTCAATGAGGATCATCTACGACGGTCTCTCAAAACTATTCTGACTTATGCTGAGGAGGATTTGGAGTTGCGGGACACCCCCTTCCCAGAACAGGTATGTGGTCCCTCTAATTTTTCGTTGGTCCGGGCAGAAATACAACCTCCCTGAGCGCACTGAGTACCAGTGTGAGTGACATCATCATTGCGCGCCAGTATCACACTTGCCATAAGCAGGTGCATGTCAATGTTCCTTCTAATTTTTTATGTAAAACATGCTGTAAAACACAAAAAAACATAAGACTGGAAAGAGATACTGCGTAAAGGGCGCCATCATGGGAAAAGGGGTGAAAAAAGAAAAAGTTTGGATTTTATTTACTACGCGCCATATGATTACTGCTGCGCAGAGAAGACGAGAGCTTAGAGAAAACATTGGTAACAAGTCAATATTTTTAGTCCATTTTTTACGGCAAATTGCTAAGACGGAAAATAAGAACATCTGGTAGTAATCCAGATAGTGTTGTGCTACATAGTGCCTTTTTTTTTAAATTTGGTAACACATTTTATCGCTTTATTGTCCTATACAGTATTGCATTGTATCTCTTTTATTAGTGTCAACAAACTGCTATGACTTTAAAGACCTAAGAATTGAATTCGTGGCATTTCCTAATGCTAAGTTGATTCCCATGCAGGTCCAGGATCTTGTATTCAACTTGCACATGATTCTCACCGACACAGTGAAGATGAAGGAGCATCAGCAAGATCCTGAAATGCTCCTTGACCTGATGTACAGGTAACCTGAGCCTTACATGACGACGTCTGGCTCAGACAATCTTTTAGTTTTCCTGTTGTTGATTTAAATCCTGATTGCTAGGATTGCAAAGGGATACCAAAACTCTCCAGACCTCCGCCTAACGTGGCTTCAAAACATGGCGGGCAAGCACTCCGAGAGAGGAAACCATGCAGAAGCGGCGCATTGTCTTATCCACAGCGCCGCCTTGGTGGCGGAATATCTCAACATGTTGGAGGATTGCCGCTACTTGCCGATTGGCTGTGTCACATTTCAGGTCAGTTGGGAACAAAATAAGGACTGTATTTTCTCGCATATAAGCCGTATTGGTCGCTAAAAACATGATGACTGAATCAAGGATATGGCTTATATGCGCACAAATTGCAAACTACTCATCTTCTCTGCGCAGCAGCAATCATATGGAGCGTAGTAAATAAAATCCAAAGTTTTTTTGTGTTTTGCAACATGTTTTACATAAAAAATTAGAAAACATTGGACTTGACATGCACAAAACTGCAAAGTGAGAAAGACAAAATGCCATAATTCAAGACAATTTGGCGGATATAGTCATTTATTTCGAAATAGAGAAAAGATAAACAGATAAAATTCTAAACTAAATTTATTTTGACGTCTAAATGAAATTCAAGACGGAAAAAAAAACATCTTGCATGATTTTCCCTTCAAAGTAACATATCTGTACTCCCTGTTAAATATACATGAATATGGAAGTGACAATTGTGAATCAAGGTTCGGCTTATATGCGAGAAATTGCAATTTTAAGACAATTTTAAAGCTTAGGCTTATATGTGAGAAAATTCCCTAATGATTTCCGTCTCAGTAGCCAAGCTCACTCACATTTCCTTCTTAACTCACCAACTTTTTCCCGACAGAATATTTCCTCCAATGTACTTGAAGAGTCAGCCGTATCAGATGATGTCTTATCTCCAGAGGAGGAGGGGATTTGTGCCGGGAAATATTTCAGCGAATCCGGGCTGGTGGGCCTCCTGGAGCAAGCAGCTGCCTCTTTTAACATGGTGCCACTTGTATTCTACCACAACATATTGGCTGTTAACACAACACTTGGCCGTAATATTCATCCAGTTGAAGGCATTTGTGCAATTGTGATCTTCATTTTGTGCTTTAAAATCCAGGCCGCCATGTACGAGGCTATAAACGAGGTGTATAAGATTCTTCTGCCCATCCATGAGGCTAACCGAGACTTTAAGAAGCTCGCCACGGTGCACGGGAAGCTGCAGGATGCCTTTAACAAAGTCTATAACCAAGTAAGATACAGTAATAAATTGAAATTAAAAATGGTGGGGTTACTTCAGCTGTCTTTTGACATATTTTTCATTATTTTTGAAATGTTGCAGAGTTCAGGATGGGAGGTAAGAGATACATTTTAAACTAAATTAGATGGAGTCGTTAAATTTTTGAACTAAAGTTGTGTAAAAAAATGCTTTGCCTTGACATTTATATCCACATTTTTTTTTTGTTTTTCATTGATTGGTCTCCTGCTACCTGTGCAATTGAATGGGTGAGTAACAAAAGATAATACAGTAATCCCTCGAATATCGCGGTTTATGTAGACCAGACATGACCGGAATGAACAAAAAATAGCAAAGTCAGAGGACCACAATACGTTTTTGCGCCTATACAGAAATACAAGTATCATTAACAAAAGGTGTATTTTTATAAAATATTAAAGAATTTCAAGACTATAATGTATTAATATCTAAATACAATGCATTTATAAAAATGTAAATACTTTAAATACTGTACTCACATTGAAAATAGTTCCTCGACGCTTAATGTGGATTAAAAAAAACTGGTAAAATGTAGTTTTAGTCTAAGTTCTTGAAAGAAAGAAACTGTTTGAGATGCAGGCTTTCCGGTTGATCATCGAATAAATAAACAGCAAGGTTTTTTTTCTTAGCTGTACTATTAAGTTCATTTTGTCTTCTTATGGCTATGTCTGGTCTCCATTATCCGCAATATTCGAGGGATAACTGTATAAATGTATAAAGTATACTTATATTTATGCATCTAAACCAAATGTAACTTGTAACTTGTTCCCAACACTCTCCAGTGTTCAGAGGATGTTCGGCACATACTTCAGAGTGGGTTTCTATGGCTCTCGGTTTGGAGACCTAGATGAGCAAGAATTTGTCTACAAGGAGCCATCAATCACCAAGTTGGCTGAGATCTCCCACAGACTTGAGGCAGGTCTATCACTTGGGAAAACAATTGAGATGATTTATTTTGTGCTAAAAAATGACTCATTTTTACGCAGGAGTTCTACTTGGAAAGGTATGGAGACGAAGTGGTAGAAATAATTAAGGACTCCAACCCAGTGGACAAAAGCAAATTGGATCCCAACAAGGTACAGTGTTTTATTTATTTTTGTAGTCTTTGCAAATAATAAACCACTATTGCCACTCACTCAATTCTCACTTTTGAGTTTAATATGTATCATTTTTTTGCTAATACAGTGTTCCCTCGGTTATCGCGGTTAATGGGGACCCGGACCACCCGCGATTAGTGAATTTCCGCAAAGTAGGGATTCCCCTTCAAAAATGCTTAATTTGAATTTAATTCAATTTTTTTAATTTATTTTTTAATTTTTTTTTAATTAAATATTTTTTTACCTCCCTCTATACAGTAAACCATATAGAATACGGGTAGAGAAAGTTAAATTAATGTTATAACAAAAAAAACTGTAAAATATGTTGTGTCAATGTAATATTTGTATTTTTTTCCCCAAAAAAATTCTGCGAATCTCTGAGTCCGCGGTAGCTAAACTGCGAAGTAGCGAGGGAACACTTTAGATGAGTTGAAGATGCAACCAATCACTGTCTTCTATTCAGGCTTACCTCCAGATTACCTACGTTGAGCCTTTCTTCGACACATATGAGCTCAAGGAAAGAATCACATACTTTGACAAGAACTACAACCTGCGCACCTTCATGTACTGCACGCCGTTTACATTGGATGGCCGCGCCCACGGAGACCTACACGAGCAATACAAGCGTAAAACCATCTTGACTGCGTCACATGCATTCCCTTACATCAAGACACGGGTCAATGTCACTCACAAGGAAGAGGTATTTTTGCCCTAATGTCCAACTTCACCTGAAATGAATGGTGTAAATGCTTTAATGTTAATTCACAAATTAACCTATTCGCTACTATTAACACTCCCCATGTTTGTCAGCTTATCCCAGTCCAAATGGATTTGCCATCTATTTCCAACAGTTGATCTGAAAGGTTAGTTATAGTTCGTAAAGTTATTAACAGTCTCTGATATTTTTCTTATTCCAGATCATCCTAGTCCCAATTGAAGTAGCCATTGAAGACATGCAGAAGAAGACACAAGAACTGGCTTTTGCCACCACCCAGGACCCGGCTGACCCTAAAATGTTGCAAATGGTGCTGCAGGGCTGTGTCGGTACAACCGTTAACCAGGTAAGGAATGTTACCTCTAATTTTTGGTTGGTCTGGGTAGAAAGACAACCTCCCTGAGCGCACTGAGTACCAGTGTGAGTGACATCATCATTGCTCGCCAGTATCACAGCTGCCATAAGCAGGTGCATGTCAATGTCCACTCTAATTTTTCATGTAAACATGCTGTAAAACACGAAAAACATAAGTTGACAGAACTACTTTTTCTTGAATTTCATTCATAGACATCAAAATTAATTTTGTTTAGTGTTTTATCTGTTTATCTTTTCTCTATTTTGAAACTAATGACCATATCCGCCAAATTGTCTTGCATTATGGCATTTCGTCTTTGTCACTTTGCAGTTTCGTGCATGTCAAGTCCAATGTTCCCTCTAAATTTTCATGTAAAACATGCTGTAAAACACACAAAAAAAAGTTTGGATTTTATTTACTGCGCGCCATATAATTGCTACTGCGCAGAGAAGACGAGAGTAGTGCGCAATTGGAGGGGAACATTGCAGGTAAGTCACCCCAGCGTGAACATTATTACACTTTTAGCAACTTGCTCACAAATAGCAGACAAAAATTGTACTTTAAGTCCAATTCGACTTATTTTTTTGTATTTTTTGATGCATTTTTGACTTTTTCAACCTCTCCTCCAAAGCGACTTATACTCCATAGAATGCATTACCTTTCTGTCACTGAAATATAAATGTAATGTAGACACTACTCCATGTGGGGTTATAAGTCTAGCTCTTGACTTTGACATTCCTCAGTAAATACGTAAGCCTTTGCCTCCCCTTTTTTTTCACAGGGGCCCCTGGAGGTGGCGCAAGTCTTTCTCACCGACATTCCCGATGACCCAAAGCTATTCCGCCACCATAATAAACTACGACTATGCTTTAAAGACTTTGCTAAAAGGTGACCAACACATCTCCCGTTGTTTTTCATGTACTTTTGTCAAAAACAACAACCACATTCTTCTCCTACAGGTGTGAGGATGCCCTGAGAAAAAACAAGGCTCTGATTGGTCCTGATCAGAAGGAATACCACAGGGAATTGGAGAGGAACTACAATAAACTGAAAGAAGCCTTGGGTCCACTCATCAACCGCAAAATCCCGCAGTTGTACAGGACTCTGCCGGTCCCGGCTATACAAACACCGCGGTAATTTGAGACGTTAAACACATGCACATTGTCACGCCTACGCACCGACTCGACACACGCACACAAATAAGCATGCTGTGCTTTTCCAACCCCGTCCAGCTGACACTGGAGAAGTCAAGCACAAATGTATTGGCCTCCAGGAAATGAAAAATCACATGACGCAACTCCAGGGAAGAAAAAAAAGGCAGAAAAGAGTCAGAGGAGTTGCTAGATTTACTTTTTAGGGTTTGGGAAAGTACCGCTAGTCTTTGACTCATTTTTAAAGCCGATATAATGAATTAGAAAAAGATATTTAGTGTTTTGAGGGACTTTAAAAGCATGTATTTTAATTTTTAGGTGATTTTATCTGGGATTATCATTGGATGTTGCAATAGCAACATTTATAATTGTATTTCATTCATTTTTCGTACTACTTATCCCAAGCGTGTCAGACTCGACCATTTTAGATATAATATTTAGATTTTTTTCTTTATAAATGGTTTTAAAAACTGGATTAAAAGCCCTGAATATTCAGTTTTTTTATAGATCTAAAACAATGTTTATTTTAGCTTTTTTTTAATATATTTTTGGATTTTACAAAATTATTTTTGAACTAAAAACACAGAAAAAAATATTTAAAAATGACAATTATTGATTTAAAAGTGGAAAAATCAGGAAATTTAATATACATCTATACTCTTCATTTTAATTTGATCTTAAAACAGAAAATCAGCACTCATGATTTACTTTCCCGAGCCACACAAAATCATGCGCCGGCCCAGATTTGGCCCCCGTGCCACCAGTTTGACACATGTAGCTTATCCTCACAAGGTTATCAAAGCCAAACATAGTCACCAGTCTAAATTGATACCCTTATAATTATAGTTATTTATGAAAATAGCTTGAAATAAACACATTTATGAATAATGATAAGCATAACAAACCAATTCCTAATAAAACCTATTTCTGATTAAGACCTGAAGTACAAATACTTACTATATATGGACGCCTGAACTTTAATAGTCACTTTGAAAATGGAGACCCTAACCACAACATTGTTATTCACAGCACCTCCTGCATTAAATCTTTTCCCACAGCATTTTTTAACAAGAATGACTCTTGGAGGAGGAATAAATATCGCCCGATTTCCCTGTTTTTTTTTCTTTCACAGGAACTCTTTCACTCATTCCAGCCTCCGAAGAGTCGAGGGTTGAGACCAACGTGACGTTTTCACCAAATTCACAGCAAGTGTCACAAGCACACACACAAACTTTTAAATATTTTGAACATTATTGTCATCCTAGCAATTTTGGTCCCAGCTGAAGCACCCCCGGGGGTCCGAAGACAGTCAATTAAAACACTTATCTTGTTATCAACACCAAATAATTGAATTTTTTTGCATCTCAGGCTCTCCTGCAGGAATTTCTGATGTACTGCAACTACAGTGAATATGTTTTAAAGTATAATTTCTCCAGTTTGACTGGATTTTTTGTGATGTCAAACGTTGAATTCTTAACGCAACGCACTGACCAAAAATATATCCGAAATGTGACTTTGACTCCAAATGTGCACTGCGATGTTTTTTCAGCTTTTGAACTCTTTTGAAAAGGAATTCCCGGAAGAATGAAGCTGTTTCTTACTACTGTATCAATTTTTATTGCACTATTGTAAACTAAACACTGTTGTCGCAATTCTAGTGCTTTTTCATTGATTTTGATTTTTACCTCTCCAAAAAAAATGTTTTATTTATTTACATGTTTTTTTAACTACTGCCTTCTATTAAAATACCTTTCCTAGAGTTTTGACTTATTATGTTTTTACAGATTGATATATTTCTTTTTCAGTGGCGGATTTATAACTTGTCAATGTGATGGGTTATAAGAATTAAATTAATACAGAGGTGTAAGTATACTACAAAAAACTTTATGCATAATCCTGTTTATTTAATATGGCAGTATTTCATATTACGATTGTGCAATTGTGGCAGCAATCTAATGATATGTAAGTACTGTTTAATATATAAGTACTGTTTAATATGCAAGTACTGTTTAATATGCAAGTACTGTTTAATATGTATGTACTGTTTAATGTTAGTACTGTTTAATATGTAAGTACTGTTTAATGTGTAAGTACTGCTTAATATCTAAGTACTGCTTAATATCTAAGTACTGTTTAATATCTAAGTACTGTTTAATATCTAAGTACTGTTTAATATCTAAGTACTGTTTAATATCTAAGTACTGTTTAATATCTAATTACTGTTTAATATCTAAGTATTGTTTAATATGTAAGTACTGTTTAATTCTAAGTACATTTGACCGGCGACCAAACGTCCGGTCAAGTTGATTTGGAGTGTCCATTTTGTCAAAAGTGACCAATACTGTATTTCCATTTGCCCCTGCAGGAGGTCGCTTCTCTCCTCCAATCTGAAACTTTGCCACTGGCCCTTTAAGAGGAGTTTGGGGGAGGGGCCGCGCTGAGCATCCTGGCTGCGGTGTTTTTGTCTGTCTGTCACTGAGCGTTCCCGGACTGAGGCGACTGGAAGGGAGGAAGGGAAGGATTTACAAAGCCGGGGACCAGGTAAGAAATGCATTCATCTTCCATTTAATTTGATCTATATTTAAAATGCAATCCGTTGAAGGCGATTGCAATTTTGTATTTTGATTTTAATATTCTTTCCCATGCAAAATACCCTTCGAAAGCTGCTAGCAGACTTGGACTTTTTGATTTTTTTTTGTTTTAAACGAAACATCGATCATACTTATTTTTTCTAAAAATCCCACTTAGATTCCGAATCGTCGTTTTAAAAAAATAATTTATAATGAGTGATCAAAAAGCAGGATTTGTTTGGTTTTCTATCCTTGCCATGTGATGAATGGGTCTCGTGCTTTCCTCAAGCTAGCATTAATAAGCCTTCATAATCATAATTAGATGCCAAAGTTAAAATGATCCATATGAAAATATGACTTTCTACTTCACGTTTCTTTTAAAATCCGTTAATTGTGTTAATCGGCAAGTAGAAAAAAATGTATATTCAGTCCATCTTTCATATTGTGTATTGTTCTGGAGGGTTATGATCCTCATTGTGTGTTGTTTGAGGAATAACTTTTTCCTTTGGAAAAGTCTCAGCATTACAGTATAATTATGACAAGCCCCCACTTAGTAATATATTACATATATTTTTTTAATAGTGCCATTACATTTTTTTCTAATGGGAATGTCCATGCAGCTGCTCAGGGGAGAGGGTGGGTCCGCGCTTTCTGCTTCTCCTCATTACTTCCAGATGTTGGTCCACTTTTTTTCCCCCAGTCTTGCCCTCAAAAAAAGTGCTCATCTGGTTTGGCCGTGGCAGTCCGGCAGTTGCCTGAGGGGGGAGGTGGTCCTCGAAAATGCCCTCCGAGAATCAATTATATTTGGATGTTTACCGATAATATGCGTGACCGGACGTTTGGTCGCCCGAACGTTTGGTCGCCCGGAAGTTTGGTCGCCGGTCAAATGTACTTAGATATTAAATAGTACTTAGATATTAAACAGTACTTAGATAGTCAACAGTACTTAGATATTGACCAGTACTTAGATATTAAACAGTACTTAGATATTAAACAGTACTTAGAAATTAAACTGTACTTAGAAATGAAACTACTTCAATATTAAACTGTACTTAGATATTAAACAGTACTTAGAAATTAAACTGTACTTCGATATTAAACTGTACTTAGATATTAAACTGTACTTAGATATTGAACAGTACTTAGATATTAAACAGCACATGGATAACATTTTGAGACCTGGTTTCAACAGTAAACTCTGTCACCATTTTACCGGCGACCAAAAGACAGACAGGCGACCAAAAGACAGACAGGCGACCAAAAGACAGGCGACCAAAAGACAGGCGACCAAAAGACAGGCGACCAAAAGACAGGCGACCAAAAGACAGGCGACCAAAAGACAGGCGACCAAAAGACAGGCGACCAAAAGACAGGCGACCAAAAGACAGGCGACCAAAAGACAGGCGACCAAAAGACAGGCGACCAAAAGACAGGCGACCAAAAGACAGGCGACCAAAAGACAGGCGACCAAAAGACAGGCGACCAAAAGACAGGCGACCAAAAGACAGGCGACCAAAAGACAGGCGACCAAAAGACAGGCGACCAAAAGACCGGCGACCAAAAGACCGGCGACCAAAAGACCGGCGACCAAAAGACCGGCGACCAAAAGACCGGCGACCAAAAGACCGACCTTCTGAATACCCTAAAACCACCCAACGGAACCCTTGACCGCCCTTGTTTTTGACTCCCTGAAATTTTGACCCTGGAATGCAGCCCATCTCGTTAAAGCAGTCGGACCCCCTCCGATGGGGGGCTGCGAAGGAATGCCGGAGCAATATAAAAAACAATTTGCACGGTGGGCCACACGCCGGCAGGACTAATGAAATGACTCCCCGGAACCCGCGTGACGGCGTCCGCTGTGTGTTGATTGCATGTCTGGAGAATGGAGCTTGTGTTCTTGTTGAACAATATCTTAGCGTTTCAATGTAGAAAGCTTTTTTTCCCTGTAATTTTACATGCAATCAAAGTGTCTTTGGGGAGTGCCTGGAGGAGGAAATACACATTTTTTTTCGTGGCAGATTTTATCAGTAAGGTTTGATCGAGATTGAGTAAAATCTGGAAAGTAAACACACTTAAAGATGTAAAAAAATTAAAAGCAGAGTTGTCCTGATGACCTGTTTTTTGCACCTGGGTTCGAATCTGGTACACCTGGTTATGACGAGCTACCTAACGAGTCCTGGCCTGATACATTTAATAGTTATTTTATCACAAAATATTAAATTTGACAATCTAATAGCGAAAAATAGTGATTTTGATCAGCTATCAAAAAGGTTTAACATGCTTATTTTGTTCTTGTTTGTTGATGAGTACCCCTATTTTTTATTATTATTTTTTAAACTTAATGATTTGCCCAATTTCCGATCACATTTATTAGAAAGTTATCCCTAATTGACGTCTACTGCCGTCAATGGCAGCAAAGTAGTTTATACAAAATAAAAGAAAACTAAAAACATTTTCTCCTTCTCCCTATTTCAATCTTTAAGGTATAATCCATGTTTCTTAAAGAGACATTGCCGCCCCTCCCATCAACCACACTTGGTCATTTGTCTCCCCTCTTGACTTTTTAAACCGCCATTATTTGGATTCCATAGCTGTTTTTAATCCAACCGTCCTGTCCAGTGTGTACTTGTGGTAGGAGTTTAAACAAATACACCAGACCATTTCAAAAACACAGGCAGATATATTGTTTACTGTCATAGAAGGACTTGGTAAATGTCTTGTAAATCGTGTTTGAGTGTTCTAAGTAGTAAGTAGATTTTCTGTATTTTATACTTGGAGATGCTAGGGTCCTCTAATTTAAAAAAAAAATACAATATCATTACACTTAGCTGGTTTTGAAGGATTAAGTTTCATTTTGGAGCAATCCCTGAAATAACATAAACACTGTTAGAACAAGAGTAAGGTTGTTGATTATTTTTTTGACACTCCAAGTTTTAAATGGCAATATGCCAAAGTTACTGTGTGGTCTAGGCAAGAACTGTGATTCATATTTTATTATTTTAGGGCAGCTAACACCAAAGTGTGGGTTTTATTGAGGGTTTTGATGTGGTAAAGTGAGTCTTTTCAAAATGGGAAACGGAACTGACAAGATCTCTGGACCAAAATGACTTCCCGTGCGACAGCGTCCAATCTCGATTGGACGAGCTTTTAATTAACTCTGCTTTGAACGAGCATCTTCCTTCCTTCTGGACTATGTCCACCCTCAAACCCCCCCCACCCCGACGACCTTTGTGGTCAGCCTCTCTGCTCGCCATCACTCTTAATCCACCCCCATTTCCAGTAAGGCGTTTTCTTCAAACAACCCAAGCTCTTGCCTTTTCTTTTTTTGGGTTTTCTTTCTTTCCGGTAACCTCTCCCTGGCCGAGTTTCCTGTCGGGATGAGCCAATGACTGGGCCTCCTGGCGTTCACGCTTCTTAAGGAGTAATGCGAGCCGTCCTGCCCCTCCATGTAAGTCCAGCCGGACCGCTCAACACTTCGCTAGCCTTTCAGTCTTGCTGTGCTTTGTCTTTTAAAAAGAAAGCAGATCATATTTTGATCATCAATTCTGATTGTGATGTCACAGCCAGAAACAATCAACAATTATGGTTATGATGTCACAACCAGAAATGATCAAGTATTCTGGTTGTGATGCCACAACCAGAATTGATGATCAACAATTCTGGTTGTAGTTCCACAACCAGAAATGATTATCAATTCTGGTTGTAACCTCACAACCAGAAATTATCAACAATTCTAGTTGTGACGTCACAACCAGAATTGATGATCATTCCTGTTGTGACGTCACAACCAGAATTGATGATCATTCCTGTTGTGACGTCACAACCAGAATTGATGATCATTCCTGTTGTGACGTCACAACCAGAATTGATGATCATTCCTGTTGTGATGTCACAACCAGAATTGATGATCATTCCTGTTGTGACGTCACAACCAGAAATGATCAACAGTTCTGGTTGTGATGTCACAACCAGAATAGGCTAAAAAATAAGTGTCAATGGCAAGTAATGTCTAGTCTTTAGTGTTGGTCCATTTATTTATTGCACTGAAATAGTCCCAGTCTGTCGGTTGTCTGCAACAGTGCCAAAAAAGTTCATTTTTCCAGTTTCAAATAGCTTGCTTGCTTCATTCACTCTAATAGTTGTACATATTAAAGATGAATTTCGCAACCCATTTATGGCAATTTGTTGTATATTCTCTCTCTTAGATAATTATTTGTAACCCTTGGAAGAAATTGGAAAGTACCCAAAAGTTCCCACCCCTTTCATACGGTATACATTTGGCTGAAGTATTATAGTACGAACGTAAAGAAAGCATCTGTTTTCCACATGGAGAGCCAGACACGGACGTCACTGCGAATAGACACGTCCCTGCTGTTGTGTAACTGCTGCCCCTTTCGTCTCGATTAAGATCATTTGTGGCCCCCGAGGAAAGAAACTTTTGACCATAAATGAGCTTCGGTAGAGAAAGATAAAGTGCCGCCTCTGTTCCTCATGAGCGTGCTCCTTTGTCCACGTATTTTTAGACGTGGAATGTGAAAATGGCGGGTGTCCTCTTGAGCCAAGACATTTTAAATTACATATTGACTTATTGTTAGCTTTTCTCGTGATCTTCTGCATGATCTTCCCTTTCTGTGAGTTTGCTTATCCATCCGGGATTCGTACTTGCTGGTGGTCTATAGTTTCCGTTTCCTAAATAATCTCATTTTCTTTCGTATCGTCACTTTTTTTTGTGCTTTTGTTTACATTCTGTTTTCCTGGGTTGGGAGGAAGTCAGTGGTTTGTTACTGTGGTCCTTTAAGGCTCCTCCCCTTTCCTGTAAAGTCGCATTAGCACCAATTAGCTAGCAAATGTCACCACCAAAGTCATTCCTGACAAATTGTCATCTTCTTATTTACCTGGCAAAACAACAGCTGTGTTTATGGGAACTGCCCCCATTTTTATGGGCCTGTATCTTTAAATATGGCTTGCACAAGAAGCTTAAATTCAGCCTATTTTGCGTTTCTAATCTTGAACATAAGATGGAGCTATTGCTTATCAGTTAGCTGAGAGTCCAAACCTGAAAACATTCTGAAACAAATGTGTAGTATATTTATTTTGGAATGTCCTTATACTTTTGAACTAGTTGTGAGAGTTAGCTTGAATGGTTGGGAGTCTCATGCTGCTCTGTGATTGGCTGGTAAGCTATACAGGGTCATGTATATCTGTTGACAGATATAAATATACATTTCAAGTTGGTTTAGCAAGTGGTTAGTGTGTTGGCCTCACAGCTTTGGGGTCCTGGGTTCAAGTCCAGGTCAGTCCACTTGTGTAGAGTTTGCATGTTGTACTCGGGCCTTGTGCGGGTTTTCTATGGGTACTCCAGTTTCCTCCCACATTCCTAAAACAGGCATTGTAGGCTGATTGGACACTCAGAATTGCCCTTAGCTATGAGTGATTGGTTGTCTGTCTTGTCGTGACCTGTGATTGGCTGGCCATCAATTCAGGTTGACCCTGGAGACAGCTAGGATTGGCTTCAGCACCCCCAGCGACCTTAATGTTCAGAACATGAGATGAGATGAGAAGTTGGTAGAAGTTTAGTTACAGTCATCACATTGTCTTTGTTGGCTTTTGAGTGCGAATCAGGATCCAAAATGGTTAGATTCCTGGAAATCAAGACATCAAACCCACTTTAGTGTCGGCACGCCGGTCCCAAAAGACACTTGGGGAACTATTTGTTTGTTTTGAGGTGCCGAGCACTGGCGGCGGACATGCCGTCTGTCTTCCGCCGAGATACCCTGCCTCAGTTTTTCTATTAGAACCAGCTGTGGAACCGAGGGCCTTGCATGAATGGCTCTTTGTGAGTTGCAGGTTTGACGCCCTTTCGGTGCCTTTGACGTGACATGATGACGACAACGGGGTTTGTTACGATCTTTGGATAAGTTCACGGAAATTGACGTTGTCCAAATATGTATGTATGTACAATTTAAAAGCATGCTCTTTGTTTTTTTTTTTGAATTGGAAACCCACGTTTTAACAAATGAAACTGTACAATTCAGCTACCAAAACCCACAGTGAAAACAGAGGTCGAATTTATCATCCTGAAGTACACGGTGGTAAACTGAACCGCGCCACTTGGTGGAAATTCGCTTTGTGGCTAGCGGCCTTGGCCTGATCTACCAAGGTGAACTTGTGCAGCTGTTCAAAGAAAACATTTGGCAATCGCGCCGCCACAGCCTCCCGCCGCGAGGAGGAGATGCTCGGTGGACTTTGACCGAATGCTTTATCCTTTCCAAGTTTTTGTGTCTCTTGCAGTGACTGGAATTTTGTAGGCGTATAGTGTGTTTATGAAATACAGTAATCCCTTCATTATCGTGGTTCATGTAGACCAGACATGGCCGCGATAAAGGAAAAAACGCAAAGTAGCATCACCCCTATTTAAAAATGTTTAATATCTAAGTGCTGTTTAATAACTAAATACTGTTTAATATCTATGTGCTGTTTAATATCTAAGTAATGTTTAATATCTAAGTACTGTTTAATATCTATGTGCTGTTTAATATCTAAGTAATGTTTATTATCTAAGTAATGTTTAATATCTAAGTACTGTTTAATATCTAAGTAATGTTTAATATCTAAGTAATGTTTAATATCTAAGTACTGTTAAATATCCAAGTACATTTAATCAGCGACCAAAAGACTGGCGACCAAAAGACTGGCGACCAAAAGACTGGCGACCAAAAGACTGGCGACCAAAAGACTGGCGACCAAAAGACTGGCGACCAAACGTCCAGGGTATCGGCTTATCCTCAAAATTGGGTGACTTGAACTCGGGTGCACAAATATGTGATTGCAACAACGCAAACAATGGTTTTAATGAGCACCTACTTCTATCTTTCTCAGCAAATTTTGCCATTTTTCAACCAACTTGGGCTAAAATATCCTTCTTATTTTCGACAGGTGCCGGCTTAAGAAAGCAGAAGACGGGAGGTAGTCGGAGGAGACCGGCAAGGAGCGGCCCCCCGTCGTTGCGGGTAAGAAATGGAAAATTTTGCCCTTCTATTCATTCAAAAACTGTGGGATATTGGGTAGAAAAAAACGTACCGATGTTGCTAGTTCTCATTTTGCGATGTCATTCTTTGTAATGGCAACATTGCTGAGTTGGAGTTCTTCAGAGCAGAGATAACTTAGAGAATTTTAAATGATTCTTCAGGGTGGTCTCGATATTTTTTGAGAGAATCTGTAGGATAAAGCTAAATAACATAGTGTAGATACGTATCAGCAAGTGTAGGAGTGCTGCTGTCAATGCACTGCGGTAGGGCAAATATGTCATGAGGCTATTCTGGTGAGAGTCTGGATTTGTGACGTTCAGCAGATGAGCTTCATCTTCAACACGCTAGCGAGGCTTTTAATCATAAAGGCATGCAGGAGAGGAGTTAGCGACGTCCATTAAATGTGGCATGTAAAATGCACTGGAAGAGATCACAGTCGGGGGGAGTGGAGATGAACTTTTGGTCATTTTGTGAGGCCCGATAAAGTAAGTTAGGATTATAGTTGTAAACAGAATCTATAGACTTTATTTGCCTTTTAAAAATGCTCTAAAATAATTTTATTTAAGTTTTTAAAAGAGATTTTTTTAAATAAATGAATCAGAATATTTGCTGTTTTTATTAGCTTTATTCACTGTATTTCATTGATTAAAATGTAAAGATTAGAGTAAATATTAAATGTTTTTTAAAGTAAAAATATTTTAAATCTAAAACTATTTACTTTTTCACTCACTTTAGAAAAATCACAAATCTGTTTATTAATTATTAAAAATGTTTACTCAAATTTTATTTTTTATTGTAAATACATTGAAATTGAATATTTAAATGAAATAAAACAAACTGTTTATATTATAAATACATTATAAAATAGAACATTTACATAAAATTAAACAAACTGTTTAAATTATAAATACATTTTACAATAGAACATTTAAATAAAATAAAACAAACTGTTTATATTATAAATACATTATAAAATAGAACATTTAAGTTAAATAAAACAAATAAAACAAACTTTATTATAAATGCATGAAAAAATAGAACATTTAAATTAAATAAAACAAATAAAACAAACAGTTTTTATTATAAATGCATTAAAAAGTAGAACATTTAATTAAAATAAAACAAACAAACAAAAATATGAATAGAATCTTTGCTAACAGGCTCAAAAAGTGGATTTAGACAAACTTTAATATCAATAAATTATTTATGAACTGTCAAAAAAACTGTCAATCTATCAGTGGATTAATTTTGACAACCTAGTTATCATAAATAACTACCAAAACTAACAAAACAAGACCAAAAAATGAATTTGATAGTCGCTAGGCAGAGGACAACATTTCTTCAGTGGATTACGCAGAAAAGCGACAGTTTATTATGACGCTGGGGGCCCTTGAATTACAATTTACATTCCAACGGGGGCGACGTAAACCAATTGGCGTGAAATGTCTTTTTTCCTAGGTGTGAATTTAAACCTGAAAGGCTGTTTGTTTATATACATACGTACGATTGGCTGGCGACCAGTCGACGCTGCAAACGCAAAAAGCCCAACTGCCGAAAGGCAACTTGGACTCGTGTGAATATGCTCTCACGTCTCCACGCTACGTTAACTCTTTATGTTATGCTCTTTTTCCCGTTTTGGTAATAGCGTCAACGTCAGATTGCGTCGTAATTGACAGTTGTGGCTTTTTATTTTGCAACTAAAGAGTGTTAATTTACCAAATTATGGCTGTTTAAAAAATTGGATGTTAAAAATGTATTTATGGTTGACAAATACGAAGTAAATACAAAGCATAACATAAAACATTAAGACCTACATACTGTATTGATTGCATTTTTGTAGAATATAAAAGACAAAAAAATACAACAGTATTTAATTTACTATTATTAATTATTTGGATCATTTTTTTATGCAGAAATAAATTGATACATTCATTAAATGTTCTAAAAACCCAAATAAAACTTTTAAAACCATTAAATATTAACAAAAAAAATAACTATTACTACTATTATGTCATTTTAAAGCAAAAATAAAATGATAAATTCATCAAATGTTAATAAAAAGCTAAATAAAACCTTTAAACCTTTACATTCATTATTACTATTCTATCATTATGTCAATTTTAATGCAAAAATACAATTATACATTCATCAAATATGAATAAAAAAACAAAATAAAACCTTTAAAACCATCAAATAGGAATAAAAAAACAAAATAAAACCTTTAAAACCATCAAATATGAATAAAAACCAAAATAAAATCATTAAAACCATCAAATATGAATAAAAACCAAAATAAAACCTTTAAAACTTCAGCCTTATCATTACTATTATATCACTATATCATTTTTAATAGAGAAATTAAATCAAACATTCATCAAATGTTAATACAAAATAAAAATCTTTAATATTACAGTACTCTAATCCACTCTGCTCTACTGTCTTGCTTAGATTCAAATGATAAAATAGATGCAGCCACTTTTAAAACAAAAGGCCTTTTTCCTTACTTTCAAAGTAGCTCATTCCAATTCCAATTTTCTATAGCAAACATGAAAACAAAGACTTTCATTTAGCCATAAATGACTCCATTTTCTTGTCTAAGAGGAGGCTCAATTCAGTGAGAACAAGCCGTCTCTGTTAGCGTGTCATCTCAATGGAACTCTTAGTGCGCACTTAGCTTGCGCATCGGGGGGGGGGGGCGTGTCTTGCCGTGGGCGTATAAAAATATATATATATTTTTATTTTTTTTAGGCGCTGATGTGGGAAAAATGAGATGAAAGTTTTTGTGTCTCCAAAATTGAGGATGTTTGGCTGCCTGGCCACACACTCTAAAATTATATCTCATAAACTGTCCCCTGTCAAATCCGCCCTCTCGCACGCACTAACATTCACTCACACACATGTACATACTCCCTTTTTTTGTGTACCGTATTTTCACGACTATAAGGCGCACTTAAAAGTCTGGAATTTTCTACAAAATAGACAGGGCGCCTTATAATCCAGTGTAGTTAATATATGGAAAAAAAATTAAATGTCTCGTTCATTGAGGGTGCGCCTTATAATGCAGTGCGCCTTATAGTTGTGCAAATACAGTATATATTTTGCTGTACAAATGTATATGCAATTGTTACGTTTTCTTCAAAATAGACAAGGCGCCTTATAATCCAGTGTACTATATATATGGAAAATAAAATAAAATGTCATTCATTGACAGTGCGCCTTATAGTTGTGAAAATACAGTATATATTTTGCTGTACAAACTTATATGCAAGTCTTACGTTTCTTCAAAATAGACAGGGCGCCTTATAATCCAGTGCGCTTTATATATGGAAAATAAAATAAAATGTCATTCATTGACAGTGCGCCTTATAATGCAGTGCGCCTTATAGTTGTGAAAATACAGTATATATTTTGCTGTACAAACTTATATGCAAGTCTTACGTTTTCTTCAAAATAGACAGGGCGCCTTATAATCCAGTGTACTATATATATGGAAAATAAAATAAAATGTCATTCATTGACAGTGCGCCTTATAATGTGGTGCACCTTATAGTTGTGAAAATACAGTATATATTTTGCTGTACAAACGTATATGCTTCCACCTTAAGGATTAGAAAGGGTTTAAAAAATCTGCCTTTTTAAAATATATTTAAGCATTGATAGTAATGGACATTCAAGCCATTTATCTATTTAATTTAATTAATTTAAAACAAAATACTTCAATTTTACCCAGCTTCCTATGAAGATTTCAACATTTCAGTCTTTCGACCAATCGAGTGGCATAGTTTATGTAACTAGCGCCAACTAGTGTCAAAGCTGAGAATTGTAAGAGAATATAGACTGAACTTAAGATTCTCATGTGACATTCAATGATATTTAACATCATTTATTCCACTTTAACCAGCCACGTATAAGCTCAAACATTGCTCTGACAGTTTTATTCCACTTTGGGAATAGATCCAGCCAAAACCGCTTGACTTTTATTCTTGATTGTGACTATTCCACATCACTATTGAGTCTTTATATCTATTTGCCATCACACATTTTGCCGTCTTCATAAATCCTGCTTATGAAAAGTGAAAAGTCATCCAAATCATAGCAGAGAAGACAAATTCCACTTTGAACACGTCTTCCAATCCGCTTGGCCGACCTATCAGACCAATAAAATTCAGGGCAGGAACTGTCTCGCATTTAAACGACTTCACATGAGGCAGGCGTTAGTTAGGTTGTCGTTGAAAGTCAAAATGGCTTCCCTTATGTGGCTTTGTGTTTGTTAGGACGTGTTGGTATGAGTGGCCGATCAAGGACGTCGATAAGAGGGAATTGTAGGCAGACATTAAACTGACTGTGGGACATACCAAGTGCATTGAGTCAGCATTTCCAAGTGTCCTACTTTTCGACAGCCACTCAGCACAAGCAAAAGTTGCATTAACCAGGGTTGCCAGATAGGGAAACAGTCTCCAACATAAAATGTTCCGCGTTTGATTAAAAAGTAGCCTAATTTTCAAGCTCAGGTTCTTAATATAACTCTATTTTTGTATTTTAACCAGGAGATGTTTTGTATAGAAGTATTATGGCAGATGTAGAAATGGTTAGTTGATAAATGAGTCATTTGGATATATTAATGTTGGGAAATGACCATAAAATGACAAGTTTGACAATGTTTGAGAGACTTGATTCTGAAGTGCATTCTGGGAAAAGTATTTGCAGTATTTTATGACATTTGTTGTACGAATACGAAACAAAACCTATTTTTAAGGCATTGCTAGGAGTATTATTTTCTACTATTTGTAATTATATTTAGTTTAGCCAAATTTTATTGGGTGGACATACAAGTTTAACTATTAAAAAGCAGGCAAAAAAGCTTCCAAATCCCCAAATTTAGTCAAAATAACCCAAATTTCATCTTTTCAAGAGTTCATTCTTAAGTGCATTCCGAGTTAAGTATTTTTCATGACCGATAAATTGGTGTGAAAACAAATTTGCCAAAATACGACCAACAAAACCTATTTTAATATCATTACCAAAAAAAAATATTTTCTTCAATTAGCCAAAATGACTTAATCGTGCAACTTAGCCAAATTTCACTGTTAAACATACAATTTTAACGCTAAAAACAGGCAAAATAGCTCCTTCTGACCTCCAAATTTCATCAAAAACACCCCAAACTTCACCTAACCATCCCAATACATTTCCCCCACGACAAATCACCCAATCTGGCAACACTTCCTGAAATTTTTTAACAACAAGTACATCCATAACAGTCATTCCCCGCATCATCCCACCGTATCAGTCCCAACTCTGACACCCACATATCAGCTTCCAGTTAAATATTACATCCCCAATGCCTCAAGCAGTTAATTTTTGCCAAGCTTACAAACAACGGTGGAACACTCGGTGGTGTGTTTTTTGTACAAAACACATCACAGTCCTGCCCAATTAGCCCAAAGAACTCATGATCATCAACTGACCTCGGGACAAACGTTGGTTTAATGCAGTGGAAACGAAACTAGGAGAAAAAAATGAGAAGGAAAAAGCATAGAAGCGAGTATACCCTGATTTCATGTGCGCCGACCATTCCTAATAAGGCTGTAAGTCTCCAAGCTCTGTCCTAGAATTGCCTGCCAGGAAACTTTTCCCCTGTAACGCTTCTTCTGGACTTAGATGAAGAAGAGAAACAAACATGGAGCAGACGATGGTGACCCTAAAGTAGGATAAAATTAACCCAGGGAGGCAGACAGTATTTATACACTAATATTGTAACGAAAAAAAATCCACAAATCACTGTAGCTGTTTATTGGGTAGTGCTAATGTACTTTTTTCTCGTTAAAACAGCGGTAGGGAGAATTTATACCTCTATAGGAGTAATTAACACACGCTTGTGAAGCGTGCCGTAGATTTTGCAGTCAACGGAAAGGTTAACGTTGTCAAAAAACTCAAAATAGGAGTATTTTTGCTAGCCAGTTAGCGTATTTTACGGATAATAATATTTTTTATAGTGTTTGGCTTGGCCTGCAATTTATCCTGAAGTACTACTCGTATAAATATGTATATCTATATATTTTTTGTTCACTCTGATTGCTAACAATGTTGTTTTTTTTTCTAGGCTAAATAGTAGTTATCCCAAAAACTATTAACTATAACATTAACTGGAGGCCTATTTTACTATTACTTTCCTAATGTAGTATTATTTTATTGTGTAATAGTTGGTATTTTTTCTGATTATTTAAAAAAGTAACCCCCAAAAATGCACTTTGTATATTTTTTGGGCATTATTTGGCTAGTGCGACTTATACTCAGGTGACAACGACTTGGATTTTATTTTAAACTCATTTTAATGTCAGTGATGGCAGTAGACATCCAATTTAAATTATATTCATGGACGAAATATCAGTATTCAGCTTGTAAATTCCCAAAATAAGTATTAAGAACATCTAAAAAACCACCACGATTTATTTATGAATGGGAAAAAAACTTGCTTTTGATCCCCTTTCAGCAACAAAGTTTTAATTACTGCTGTTAATGTACTTCATTATTTTTCTGTTTTCTCCAGGTGAGAGCGAGCAGGTGAAGATCTGAACGCATCCTCCCTGAAATGGCTCAAGTACTGCATATGGACGCCGGCTTCCCAGGTACATTTCATCTCCCCGTTGTTAACACTCCATTGTTCAGTAGATCTAAAAACCCGAACAAATACCCCATTCTTCAACCTCCCGACTCGCAAAAACAACCCATACTTGATCCCATTTTCTCCAGTCTGAGCCCAAGATTAGACTGCAATTTTCATTTGTTTAAAATCCATTTCCTTCCGCCGCAGGGAAGCTGAGCTCCCCGGCCGGCCCCTCCCTCCACGCCAAGGATCAGGAGGCGCCCTACTCTGTGGAGACCCCCTACGGCTACCGCCTGGACTTGGACTTCCTCAAATACGTCAATGATATCGAGAAGGGCAACACCATCCGGAAGGTCCCAGTCCAAAGACGGCCACGTTACGGCTCGCTGCCTCGCGGTAGCTACGGCTATAGCGGCTCCTGGTGGACCTCCACGGAATCCCTATGCTCCAACGCTAGTGTAGACAGTCGCCATTCCTCGTTTTCCTACTGCGCTCCGGGCTACCACACCACGCACAGGCCTAACTTCAGCGCCGCCCGAGTGGAGAAGACTTTACTGGATGCACGAAGGAAATTGGAAGAAGAGAAAGAAGGAAGAAGGTTCTCTAACTTGGGGAGTATGCATAGTAGCATGGTGGGCTCTAATACTTCGATCAGTAGCGCCCATAGCTTCAACCGCGCCCATGGTGGTGGCGGTGGAGGCGGCGGAACCTTCACTCCCATGAGTTCGGGTCTATCTACCCCAGTAACGCCCACTCCAGCTCACTTGCAGAATGTCCGGGAGCAAATGGCGGCCGCCCTCAGGAAAATCCGGGATCTAGAAGAGCAAGTTAAGACCATTCCAGTCCTCCAGGTGAAGATTTCCGTCCTCCAGGAAGAGAAACGGCAACTCAGCGTCCAACTCAAGAGTCAGAAGTTCTTAGGACACACTATGGGATTCAATCGAGGTAGGAGTAGAGGAGAATTGTACATTGATATCCCAGAAGAAGAAGCTAGTGCTGGAAGTAAGCCCGAAAAAGAGCTGTTGGAGGGCTCTAAACAAGACTCGGGATGCGAGATTGAGGATACAGTCATCGTGGCTGGAGCTAGACCGGAAGCCAAGCGAGAGTTGCGGACCATCGGAGTTGGCCCGGAGGTGGAGAAGAATAGTCGTCAGGTAGGGGTTGGCGTTCGGGAAGTAGATTTGGGACTCCTCCCAGAGGCTGAGGCGTTGAAGAACCAAGTGCTTCATCTGGAGGCTCAGCTGAAAAGTATGGCGGAGGAGTTGCGGGCTGTGCAGCTCCCACCGACGTCCACCCAGGGGGAGGATGGAGACGGGCCTAGGGCTGAGCACCCGGTGATGGCTACCACTGTTGGATGGCAGGATCTCCAGGAAGGCAACCTGCAGACCGTGGTCAGCTTTGCGCAAAAGTCCCCGCACAGGGAACAGAGAACTGTTGGTATCCAAGTGTATACACTGGAACAGCCTACCGTGGTGGAGGTGGGGACTCTGCTTCGAGCGGTTAGCTGCAGCACCCCGTCGGCGTCCTTAGATGGCAACCACAGAGGACAAAGCCATGGGTCCTCCGCAGGTAAGGGAATAAGTCTTTCTTACGGTAGTGCAAATTATTTTTTTCTCAGCACAATGTCAATGATTTAAATTGTTTTTTCGGTGTTTCAGAATCTAACGTTGGGTTGCCTGTTGCCGTCTGCTCCAAGCAAGTACGTGACATCTTGAAGAGTGAATTGTCCACATCCGTCCCCGTGTCTAAACCCGTCGTCACACTTGGCAAGGGAGGCGATCTGATGGAGTCGGGTCGCTCGAAAGAGGACGAAAGTGCAGTGACGTATCAAGAAAGCCACCGCTCAGGTAATACGTTGTTTATGCTGTTCGACGGTCATCGTTCTACTGTGTTGAAACCGAGCTATTGAATGTTTTTGTGCAGTTTCGTCTCCCGAATCGTCTCTGAGGTCCATCATGAAGCGAAAAGCAGAAGGAGAACCAGGCTCTCCTTCCACCAAGAAAAATCTTCAGTTCATTGGCGTCAATGGAGGGTATGAAAGCTACCGATCATTTAATTATTGAAGCTCCACAGACAGAAAATTCTGTATATTTATTTTGCAATTGAGAGGATTGCTTTGTCCACCCACAGTTACGAATCAACGTCGTCAGAAGACAGCAGCAGTTCGGACGAAGAGAGCGACTCTAGCGAGTATCACGAAGCCAGGGAAAAACTTCCCGAGACTGCCGCCGACCACCAGCAATCTACCCGGCCACTACAGGGTGAACAACAACGTACAACCGGCGGACGGGAGACAGAGTTCGCTACCACGGACAAATCCCCACAAGCGCCGGCGACCCAAGTTCTAGAAGTTCCCCCCCAGACGTTGGTGAACACTTGGGCTTCCCAGGAAAGTACCAATCCCCCGACGTCCACCAGCACTGATTTTAAGTCGCCCGTGACCTTGAGTCCAGAGGCCACCGAGCAGGAGACGGACACTCCGGCTTCCGTCACGCCAGAAACGGAGTCGACATCTGTGAGTGTCCCCACGAATCAAATCAGGTAAGCGTGAACAAGTGCTTTGTGGAGTGGAAAAAATGTAATGGCAGATGATCATCATATGTGTACTTTGTTATAATTCCAGGTTAGAACTAAGTGACAGCCTGATGTCGGCGCTTGGTGAACTTCAGAAGGCTCTCGGGGAGCCCAACGCTTTCACTCAGCAAAGAGCGGTACGTTTTATTGTTGTTTGTTAGGATTAAGACCGGACGTTTGGTCACCAGTCTTTTGGTTGCTGGTCAAATGTACTTAGATATTAAGCAGTACTTAGATATTAAACACTACTTAGATATTAAACACTACTTGGATATTAAACACTACTTAGATATTAAGCACTACTTAAATATTAAACACTACTTAGATATTAAACACTACTTAGATACTAAACACTACTTGGATATTTAACAGTACTTGGATATTAAACAGCACTTAGAAATTAAACAGTACTTAGATATTAAACAGCGCTTAGATATTAAATAGTACTTAGATATTAAACACTACTTAGATATTAAACAGTACTTAGATATTAAACAGTACTTAGATATTAAACAGTACAACAAAGCAATGCTATAATAATGAACTTGTCTTTAATCACATGCTTTAAAAATTGTACAATTTTTAAAAAACACTTTGCAAAGTATTTTGGAATGCAGTTTTATATGTATTTTACTAGCAAAACATCATCATTTGGGTGCAAATGTCAAATGACTTTTTTAACAATGTCCTGTTGGTGTCTCCATTTAGAGAGAAGCCTACACCACCGTGCTGCAAGAATGGCTTCGTGTCTCCTGCCACAAAGCGGCTGACGCCACGGCGGTCCGGGCCTACGTGGAGGCCTTCGCCGCCATCTCCCCTCAATTGCTGGAGTTCATCATCAACATGTCGGACGGGAACGGCAACACGGCGTTGCATTACACCGTCTCGCACTCCAACTTCCCTGTGGTGAAACTGCTGCTCGACACTGGTGAGTTGCCATTTAATCACTCCGACGTACCTTCGCTTTTCCTCACTGAGTCATGAATGTCACCATGTCAGGTCTTTGCAACGCCGACAAGCAGAACAAAGCGGGATACACGGCCATCATGCTCACAGCTCTGGCAGCTTTTCACTCGGACGGCGACCTCCAAGCTGTCTTGCAGCTTTTACGCACGGGGGATGTCAACGCCAAGGCCAGCCAAGTACGTAATGTTAGCTTCATTCTGTAATCGTCTTTTTCCAACTGTAAAAACAAACATCAATTTCATTGTTATGCCAGCTTTAATGTAAAATGATATTGTGGAAATGTTTAGTGAGTTTACCTAATCCAGCGACCGTTTTTGTGCGACAGGCCGGCCAGACGGCGTTGATGCTGGCCGTCAGCCACGGACGGGGCGACATGGTGCGAGCCCTCCTGTCCTGCGGTGCCCAAGTCAACGTCCGTGACGAAGATGGCTCTACGGCGCTCATGTGCGCCTGTGAACATGGCCATGTGGACATTGTACGCCAGCTCCTGTCAGTCCCGGGCTGTGACGTGACTATCACCGATAACGTAAGTCGAGTTGACATACGTTTGTTTGTCTTTGATTCGCCAAAAGTCTTCCCCCATTGACGCCATCTGCATGTGTTTCAGGACGGCAGCACAGCGCTCTCCATTGCCCTGGAGGCTAGCCAAAACGACATCGCCGTACTCCTCTACGCTCACCTCAACTTCGCCAAGCCGCCTTCGCCTGTAAGCTCTCAAACATACATTTGTAGATGATGTCACACTTTGGACTAGAAGTGAACTATACTTAGTCTATTTTAAAGAAAAAATGTTACTACAGTAAGGCTTATTTTTCTTAAAAACATAGCTTTACTATACTGTGTTACCATAGAGTGTTTTTTGGTTAGGGTTAGGGTTAAAAATTAAGTGGTTAGGGTTAGGGTTAAAAATGAAGGGTTAGGCCCCTACCTTCATTTTTTAACTCTAACCCTTTATTTTTAACTCTAACCCTAACCCTTTATTTTTTAACCCTAACACTTCATTTTTTAACTCTAACCCTAACCGTTAGGGTTAGAGTTAAAAAATGAAGTGTTAGGGCAGCTTCATTTTTTAACTCTAACCCTAACCGTTATGTTTAGAGTTAAAAAATGAAGTGTTAAGGTTAAAAAATAAAGGGTTAGGGTTAGAGTTAAAAATAAAGGGTTAGAGTTAAAAAATGAAGTGTTAGGGATAAAAAATAAAGGGTTAGGGTTAGAGTTAAAAATGAAGTGTTAGGGTTAGGGTTAAAAAATGAAGTGTTAGGGTTAGGGTTAAAAAATGAAGGGTTAGGGTGTTTTTACTTCGACAAAAGCCTTACTATAGTCACCTGGGTTAGGTTCCATCATACTCCACAAGCCTTTGGATGATGTGTTGGAATGAAAGTCTTGCAGTAATAGAAATACCTGGGGTTGACAGCAAAAGGGTGCAATCACTTATCTGTAGAAAAAAAAAGATTTTAGTTAATATGCTTAACTTAATTTCACCCCAACAATTCTTCCCTCTTTTCAGGTTTCACCGAAATCTCCTCTGTTGGGCTCCTCCTCTTCTTCTCCTGCTGGTGATCCAAAATGAAAGCCTGCAACTCATCAATAAAAACAAACAACTGACAAGCAACACTGTCCTAATCAGCCGCCTACTGTGTTTTAGTTAGTTGTTGTATACTACCAGCAACTCCACTAAACCATATGTGCTTTTTTTAAACAAAAAAAACTGCCAGCTGTGTGGAATAAATAACAAAAACTTAACTTACCTTTTGTTGTTAAGTGTCCTTGGCGAGTTGCATCCACTTTTTCCTCACCACCGCAACTCTTTTATTCATATTTATACACCAAATGTAGTCTATTTTTGATAAGTTTTCCTTCCTTAATCTAATTTACCTCAGGATGACTTTGTTTTTTGTTGTTTTTTTTGCACCAGCTAACAGACAAATAGAAATCATATGAAGGTACGGGAACGTTTGTGTTTTTTTCATACGAATTTTAAGAAAAATGGACAAAGTACGAAGTATGAAGGAAAAGTAATTGACTGATTTGGTTAAACTTAGTCAAGTATGTCTAAGAATTTCTATGTCCAATTGGTAGCTATCACAGCGAAAAAGTATTTGCCTTTGTTGTTGACGTTTGAAGTACTTTTTAACCCCGCTGTAAGAGTGTTTTACTTTTAAAAAGGTGTTTATTTACGTAAACATCTATCTTTTTATACACGTAGAGCCTTTAAGACCACGCCTACTTTATGTAATCGCACAGCTCTTACTTAAGCTTTTCTGTTATGAAGAGTTATGAACAATGTTTTTGACTGTTTCTTGCATATTTTTGAAGAACTATTAAATATGTTCCGCACTGTTTGTGTTGTTTATTTACTGTTGAAGTATTTGGTATGGTTTTGTTGTTTTATTTTCATGTTTTGTTTGTCACTTGACATGGTCTTTTTTAAAGACGAAACAACATATTATAGTAAGGCTTTTTATCGCCAAAAACGACATAGTATAGTAAGGCTTTTCGTCTTCAAAAACGACATAGTATAGTTAGGCATTTTGTCTCAAAAAACGACATAGTATAGTAAGGCTTTTTTTTCTTAAAAAACGACATAGTATAGTAAGGCTTTTTTTCTTAAAAAACGACATAGTATAGTAAGGCTTTTTTTCTTAAAAAACGACATAGTATAGTAAGGCTTTTTTTCTTAAAAAACGACATAGTATAGTAAGGCTTTTTTTCTTAAAAAACGACATAGTATAGTAAGGCTTTTTATCGCCAAAAATGACATAGTATAGTAAGGCTTTTTATCTCAAAAAACGACATAGTATAGTAAGGCTTTTTATCTTAAAAAACGCCATAGTATAGTAAGGCTTTTTTTCTTAAAAAACGACATAGTATAGTAAGGCTTTTTTTCTTAAAAAACGACATAGTATAGTAAGGCTTTTTTTCTTAAAAAACGACATAGTATAGTAAGGCTTTTTTTTCTTAAAAAAACGACATAGTATAGTAAGACTTTTTATCTCAAAAAATGACATAGTATAGTAAGGCTTTTTTTTCTTAAAAAACGACATAGTATAGTAAGGCTTTTTATCTCAAAAAACGACATAGTATAGTAAGGCTTTTTTTTCTTAAAAAACGACATAGTATAGTAAGGCTTTTTATCTCAAAAAAAACGACATAGTATAGTAAGGCTTTTTTTCTCAAAAAACGACATAGTATAGTAAGGCTTTTTTCCTTAAAAAACGACATAGTATAGTAAGGCTTTTTTTCTTAAAAAACGACATAGTATAGTAAGGCTTTTTTTCTCAAAAAACGACATAGTATAGTAAGGCTTTTTTTCTTAAAAAACGACAAAGTATAGTAAGGCTTTTTTTCTTAAAAAACGACATAGTATAGTAAGGCTTTTTTTCTTAAAAAACGACATAGTATAGTAAGGCTTTTTATCGCCAAAAATGACATAGTATAGTAAGGCTTTTTATCTCAAAAAACGACATAGTATAGTAAGGCTTTTTTTTCTTAAAAAACGACATAGTATAGTAAGGCTTTTTTTTCTTAAAAAACGACATAGTATAGTAAGGCTTTTTTTCTCAAAAAACGACATAGTATAGTAAGGCTTTTTTTCTTAAAAAACGACATAGTATAGTAAGGCTTTTTTTCTTAAAAAACGACATAGTATAGTAAGGCTTTTTATCGCCAAAAATGACATAGTATAGTAAGGCTTTTTTTCTTAAAAAACGACATAGTATAGTAAGGCTTTTTTTCTTAAAAAACGACATAGTATAGTAAGGCTTTTTTTCTTAAAAAACGACATAGTATAGTAAGGCTTTTTTTCTTAAAAAACGACATAGTATAGTAAGGCTTTTTATCGCCAAAAATGACATAGTATAGTAAGGCTTTTTATCTCAAAAAACGACATAGTATAGTAAGGCTTTTTTTTCTTAAAAAACGACATAGTATAGTAAGGCTTTTTTTCTCAAAAAACGACATAGTATAGTAAGGCTTTTTTTCTTAAAAAACGACATAGTATAGTAAGGCTTTTTTTCTTAAAAAACGACATAGTATAGTAAGGCTTTTTATCGCCAAAAATGACATAGTATAGTAAGGCTTTTTATCTCAAAAAACGACATAGTATAGTAAGGCTTTTTTTTCTTAAAAAACGACATAGTATAGTAAGGCTTTTTTTTCTTAAAAAACGACATACTATAGTAAGGCTTTTTTTTCTAAAAAAAACGACATAGTATAGTAAGGCTTTTTTCCTTAAAAAACGACATAGTATAGTAAGGCTTTTTTTCTTAAAAAACGACATAGTATAGTAAGGCTTTTTTTCTTAAAAAACGACATAGTATAGTAAGGCTTTTTTTCTTAAAAAACGACATAGTATAGTAAGGCTTTTTTTTCTTAAAAAAACGACATAGTATAGTAAGACTTTTTATCTCAAAAAATGACATAGTATAGTAAGGCTTTTTTTTCTTAAAAAACGACATAGTATAGTAAGGCTTTTTATCTCAAAAAACGACATAGTATAGTAAGGCTTTTTTTTCCTTAAAAAACGACATAGTATAGTAAGGCTTTTTATCTAAAAAAAACGACATAGTATAGTAAGGCTTTTTTTCTCAAAAAACGACATAGTATAGTAAGGCTTTTTTCCTTAAAAAACGACATAGTATAGTAAGGCTTTTTTTCTTAAAAAACGACATAGTATAGTAAGGCTTTTTTTCTTAAAAAACGACATAGTATAGTAAGGCTTTTTTTCTTAAAAAACGACATAGTATAGTAAGGCTTTTTTTCTTAAAAAACGACATAGTATAGTAAGGCTTTTTATCGCCAAAAATGACATAGTATAGTAAGGCTTTTTATCTCAAAAAATGACATAGTATAGTAAGGCTTTTTATCTTAAAAAACGCCATAGTATAGTAAGGCTTTTTTTCTTAAAAAACGACATAGTATAGTAAGGCTTTTTTTCTTAAAAAACGACATAGTATAGTAAGGCTTTTTTTCTTAAAAAACGACATAGTATAGTAAGGCTTTTTTTTCTTAAAAAAACGACATAGTATAGTAAGACTTTTTATCTCAAAAAATGACATAGTATAGTAAGGCTTTTTTTTCTTAAAAAACGACATAGTATAGTAAGGCTTTTTATCTCAAAAAACGACATAGTATAGTAAGGCTTTTTTTTCTTAAAAAACGACATAGTATAGTAAGGCTTTTTATCTCAAAAAAAACGACATAGTATAGTAAGGCTTTTTTTCTCAAAAAACGACATAGTATAGTAAGGCTTTTTTCCTTAAAAAACGACATAGTATAGTAAGGCTTTTTTTCTTAAAAAACGACATAGTATAGTAAGGCTTTTTTTCTTAAAAAACGACATAGTATAGTAAGGCTTTTTTTCTTAAAAAACGACATAGTATAGTAAGGCTTTTTTTCTTAAAAAACGACATAGTATAGTAAGGCTTTTTATCGCCAAAAATGACATAGTATAGTAAGGCTTTTTATCTCAAAAAACGACATAGTATAGTAAGGCTTTTTTTTCTTAAAAAACGACATAGTATAGTAAGGCTTTTTATCTAAAAAAAACGACATAGTATAGTAAGGCTTTTTTTCTCAAAAACCGACGTAGTATAGTAAGGCTTTTTTTCTCAAAAAACGACATAGTATAGTAAGGCTTTTTTTTCTTAAAAAACGACATAGTATAGTAAGGCTTTTTATCTTAAAAAAACGACATAGTATAGTTAGGCTTTTTATCTCAAAAAACGACATAGTATAGTAAGGCTTTTTTTTCTTAAAAAACGACATAGTATAGTAAGGCTTTTTATCTCAAAAAAAACGACATAGTATAGTAAGGCTTTTTTTCTCAAAAAACGACATAGTATAGTAAGGCTTTTTTTCTTAAAAAACGACATAGTATAGTAAGGCTTTTTTTTCTAAAAAAAACGACATAGTATAGTAAGGCTTTTTTCCTTAAAAAACGACATAGTATAGTAAGGCTTTTTTTCTTAAAAAACGACATAGTATAGTAAGGCTTTTTTTCTTAAAAAACGACATAGTATAGTAAGGCTTTTTTTTCTTAAAAAAACGACATAGTATAGTAAGACTTTTTATCTCAAAAAATGACATAGTATAGTAAGGCTTTTTTTTCTTAAAAAACGACATAGTATAGTAAGGCTTTTTATCTCAAAAAACGACATAGTATAGTAAGGCTTTTTTTTCTTAAAAAACGACATAGTATAGTAAGGCTTTTTATCTCAAAAAAAACGACATAGTATAGTAAGGCTTTTTTTCTCAAAAAACGACATAGTATAGTAAGGCTTTTTTCCTTAAAAAACGACATAGTATAGTAAGGCTTTTTTTCTTAAAAAACGACATAGTATAGTAAGGCTTTTTTTCTTAAAAAACGACATAGTATAGTAAGGCTTTTTTTCTTAAAAAACGACATAGTATAGTAAGGCTTTTTTTCTTAAAAAACGACATAGTATAGTAAGGCTTTTTTTCTTAAAAAACGACATAGTATAGTAAGGCTTTTTATCGCCAAAAATGACATGGTATAGTAAGGCTTTTTATCTCAAAAAACGACATAGTATAGTAAGGCTTTTTTTTTTTAAAAAACGACATAGTATAGTAAGGCTTTTTATCTCAAAAAAACGACATAGTATAGTAAGGCTTTTTTTCTCAAAAAACGACATAGTATAGTAAGGCTTTTTTTCTTAAAAAACGACATAGTATAGTAAGGCTTTTTATCTCAAAAAACGACATAGTATAGTAAGGCTTTTTTTTCTTAAAAAACGACATAGTATAGTAAGGCTTTTTATCTAAAAAAAACGACATAGTATAGTAAGGCTTTTTTTCTCAAAAACCGACATAGTATAGTAAGGCTTTTTTTTCTTAAAAAACGACATAGTATAGTAAGGCTTTTTATCTTAAAAAAACGACATAGTATAGTTAGGCTTTTTATCTCAAAAAACGACATAGTATAGTAAGGCTTTTTTTTCTTAAAAAACGACATAGTATAGTAAGGCTTTTTATCTCAAAAAAACGACATAGTATAGTAAGGCTTTTTTTCTCAAAAAACGACATAGTATAGTAAGGCTTTTTTTCTTAAAAAACGACATAGTATAGTAAGGCTTTTTTTTCTAAAAAAAAACGACATAGTATAGTAAGGCTTTTTTCCTTAAAAAACGACATAGTATAGTAAGGCTTTTTTTTCTTAAAAAACGACATAGTATAGTAAGGCTTTTTATCTAAAAAAAAACGACATAGTATAGTAAGGCTTTTTTTCTCAAAAAACGACATAGTATAGTAAGGCTTTTTTTCTTAAAAAACGACATAGTATAGTAAGGCTTTTTTTTCTAAAAAAACGACATAGTATAGTAAGGCTTTTTTCTTAAAATACGACATAGTATAGTAAGGCTTTTTTCCTTAAAAAACGACATAGTATAGTAAGGCTTTTTTTCTTAAAAAAACGACATAGTATAGTAAGGCTTTTTTTCTTAAAAAACGACATAGTATAGTAAGACTTTTTATCTCAAAAAATGACATAGTATAGTAAGGCTTTTTATCGCCAAAAACGACATAGTATAGTAAGGCTTTTTATCTCAAAAAACGACATAGTATAGTAAGGCTTTTTTTTCTTAAAAAACGACATAGTATAGTAAGGCTTTTTATCTAAAAAAATCGACATAGTATAGTAAGGCTTTTTTTCTCAAAAAACGACATAGTATAGTAAGGCTTTTTTTCTCAAAAAACGACATAGTATAGTAAGGCTTTTATTTCTTAAAAAACGACATAGTATAGTAAGGCTTTTTATCTCAAAAAAACGACATAGTATAGTAAGGCTTTTTTTCTTAAAAAACGACATAGTATAGTAAGGCTTTTTTTCTTAAAAAAACGACATAGTATAGTAAGGCTTTTTATCTTAAAAAACGACATAGTATAGTAAGGCTTTTTATCTCAAAAAAACGACATAGTATAGTAAGGCTTTTTTTCTTAAAAAACGACATAGTATAGTAAGGCTTTTACGCGCAAAAAAACGACATAGTATAGTCAGGCTTTTTTCTTTAATAAACGACAGCCTCACGTTAACAGACGAGTGCCCCAATAATTGTCCACCAGAGGACACCAAATAGCAAAGTAAATTCTTGCAAAGTAACCTAAACTATTCTGCTTCTTTCCTCCTAAAGATTGAAACAAAATAAGATATTTCCACCTTACAAAGTTTCAAAATTCACCAAGTGGCCATTTTGGCCCTTTATTGCATTATATTTTTTTTTGCCCCAAAACTCCGATTCATACATTGCTAGATTACCAGATTCTCCCTAACCCGAAATCGTTTTTAAGTCCGTCTATAAATCCTCACGACAATACTAAACATTCCAAGAGTCTTTTTTTTACCCTAACACGGCTAAAAAAATGAAAAAATGTCCATCATTTTAAAAAAATTGAGTAAATTCTCTACCTTTGAGTCACTCTTCCAGTCTCTGTAGGACGGCTGCCATCTTTCTTCACGGGAAAATGCGCTTAGAGTAGTTGGTAAGCATCCAGGAAGTCTACGGAAAAGACGCCCTCTCCGCCCGACACACCCAAGTCCAACCAATCCATCCCCTGGACGTCGTCCAGGTCCACTTCCATGCCGTCCAGGGGTGAAGGAGGGTCCTCAGACGGCGCCTGGGCTACCTGGACGCGAGGAGGTGGACGGGATAGTGCCGTGTTGACGGGCAGGAGGGTGACGTTGGGTGTTACTGCCATGCAACGTTTGTTGTCTATGGGAAGGTTGCCTTTTAGGAAAGGGGGCATCTCTACACACACAAAAAATGGAAAAATATGAGTCATATTAGTTTTTATGGGGAATTACAATGCAATGTGGGTTGCTTTGTTACCGCCACTTTCAATGAGGATGTCAAAGAGGTCGTCCATCTGCTGGCTCGCTGCGTATAAACCCTGGAGGAAACATTGAACTTGATGGAAAGTAGTTGACAAATGAGATTTACCATAAACGCACATATAAGATGTCCAATTTGTTTGAAATGAGAGGAGCTGGGATTGGAAGATTGTTCAGGGCATTTGGAATATCTGTTTACATATGTTAACCCATCAATTGGGACATTTCAGTAGTCATTTAAGACATTTTTTTGGGGGTAAGTGACTAGTTTTGGTCATTAAAAAAACAAGCATTGACAGTAACGATGATTGTATTTATTTAAAAAATGTTCCTCATTGTATTTTATGTTTATCATAAATAACAGTCAAAATTGATATGGTGATTATGTAAAAAAGAATTGTTATAACAAATAAAACCCTTTTTTGAACAAATAATGATGTTTTTTCAACCTTAACACTACACAACAAGCCAATCTATGGAGTTAAATACTACAAACTTATATATATGAATGTGTATGTATGTGTATAGGTATATATACATATACATAAATGATTTATTTAAATATTTATTCTTGTATTTATTTATTAACTTACTTATTACCTATCTATTTAGGTCTAAAATGTCTTTTTCTGTGTCTGTATTCTCACCCTCTTGCTACTATGACAACTAAAATTTCCCGAATACGGGATGAATAAAGTTATCCAATCCTGACCTGAATAGTAGGATGCATGCGGGTGTGTTTCACCGCGTCTTCGTAAGGAGGAGGTTCTCGGAGGTTTTTACAATTCAGCGCTGTTGGCATGAAATCTGGAGGACATCCATGACAGACGCTCTAGTGAAGACAACCAGGAATAGAAACATTAAGACAAACGTGTAAGATTCACAGTGAAAATATAATAGTTACAGTCTACCGTATTTTCAAGACTATAAGGCGCACTTAAGTCTGAAATTTTCTCCAAAATAGACAGGGCGCCTTATAATCCAGTGTGCTTTATATATTGAAACAAATTTTAAATGTCATTCATTGAGGGTGCGCCTTAAAATGTGATGCGCCTGATAGTCGTGAAAATACAGTATTTTGCTGTCCAAACTTATATGTAAGCCTTGCGTTTTCTTCAAAATAGACAGCGCACCTTATAATCCAGTGTGCTTTATATATGGAAAAAAATACAAATGTTTCATTCATTGAGGGTGCACCTTATAATGCAGTGCGCCTTAAAATGTGGTGCGCCTTATAGTCGTGAAAATACGGTACTTAAATGTCAAAGTGGCTGCTCTTAAACAGGGGTGTCTAAACTTTTTTATCTGTAGCCCAAGTCAAATCAGAAAGTAAAAAATATCATGTTAGATATATATATTTTTATAAAATATCACGTTATTGGCTTCCAGTGACGGCAATAGACATCCAATCCATTTTAACTGGAAACCTGCATTTTTTAGTATTCCGGCTGATTAACTCTAACTCCATTCATTAAATGCAGACTTATTGTTGCCTGTAACTCCCGAGTGATCCAGTAGAAGGAGCTGTACGGTGATCATTTATTTTAAAACATTTTACCTTGCTCTGAGATGTCAAGTCATCATTTTTTGCCAACTGCGGTGCAACGGCGTGTCGAGGAAGTGCCGTGGTGGAACCGGGAGGCTCGCATTTGACCTGGTCTTCCTCTAGGGGGGGTGAGCCAGGAACCTGCCCAGGCGAGGAGGACTCTCCCAACTGATGGTGGTTCCTCTTCTCCACCTCCAGTTGTAATTTGAGTTCCTCCACCAACTTCTGCTCGCGCTCCAGCCTTCGCTTTAGCTCCTCGATCTGAAGTTCCTTCTCTCGAAGGCGGCGGTCCTTCTCGTGGGGGGTGCCGTCTTCGCCAGACGCCTTGGGGGACGCCGGGGTCGGCTTTTCGGGAGATTTCGTCTCTGCGTCATGGAGGGTTTCGTGGTAGGATTTGAGCCGCTCGATTAGATCCGTTTTAGTTCCGGAGACGGGGAGTGAACGTAGTTTGAGCGCCACCTTCAGCTCGGCCACCTGTGAAGATTTTTGTTGGCATATTTTAGGGTGGAATCGATTTGAAATAGCAAATAAGAAGATAGATTATAAATATAATAAATTCTGGCTGTCTTTATATCGATTAAAAAATACATGGTCTTTTTTTGTAAAGTTAAATATCAAACTCATTTATAAATTTGACATAATCCATTCAGCATGGCTAGGAATTCCATCAAAAATAAAACATCACCTTCATTTCATCCAAGTTGAGCGGCAACTGATTGGGTTTGCAGTTTTCCTTTGGGACTTTGCAATTATTTGGAAATGGCCCTTTTGAACTGTCCAAAACGACAAGAGAAAGGAAAAGGGTGTTAACTCGGCCTTGGTTATTCACCACTACGAAGGAAGGCAAGGGCCGTGGAACCAAAACGCCGTCATACACGGACATGCATACCCAAAAAAAAATAAAAAAATAAAATATATATATATATATATATATATACTTTCAGTACAGTGTTCCCTCGCTTATCGCGCTAAGTGAATTTCCGCGAAGTAAGGATTCCCCTCCCAAAATGTTTAATTTGAATTTAACTCCCCAATTTTTTTTATATTTTTTTAATGTTTTTTTATATATTTTTTATATATTTTTTTTAATTTTTAAAAAAAAATTTTATGTATATTTTTTAATTTTTTTATTTTTTTTTATTATTTTTTTTATCTCCCTGTATACAGTACACCATATAAAATACGGGTAGAGAGTGAAATTCATGTTATAACAAAAACAACTGTAAAATATGTTGTTTCAATGTAATATTTGTATTTTTTCTTTTTTTCCCCAAAAAAATCTGAAGCTCTGCGTCCGCGTTAACTGAAGCGCAAAGTAGCGGGGGAACACTGTACTTCCTCCAAACTGAGATCCAATCAACTTACTCAAGCGCCGCCTGGTGGCCGAGAATCTGCAGCTGTAAAAAGTGCTGTTGCTGCTGTAGAATCCGCATGTAGGCGGCGTCCATACGCGCCGCCGCCGCCACGGGTTCCGTTGAAGACTGTTTGTGCTGGTCCGGGGGAATGTACTGGTGATATTTGAGCTTTCGGATCCTCGGCTTGGCCTCTCGGCTCTTTTTGCCGCTGCGGCTTTTCTCGCCTGTCGGTTTTGGCGACGTTTGCTGCTAAAAAACACAAAAAACACACACAAAAACACACATTAGGGCGAAGGCTTTAGGAAAGATGGTTGATGAAAATGTCTGGATGAAGAAATAGGAAATTTGACCTTCATTGATTTAACACCTGCATTAAGGTCTGTTTTAATAGTAGAGAGGTGGTTGGCGTGTCTGCCTCGCAGTCCTGAGGTTCAGGGTTCGAACTCTCGGAGTTTAAACGGAAAGTTGGAAGATGGAAATGTTTTTTTTTTTATTCTGGGGTGAATTGATTTGATCCAGACTACCGTGCAATGTGTATAATAAAGAATTTGGTATGTTTTTATATTTTGTTATGCTATCTAGGTTTTATTTTTGGGACTCCGTGTTCCTTGAAATGGATGTGGATGTTTTTATTGGACTTTTTGGCTTTTTATAGGGCAGGTTGTTCAATAAAAAACACATTGCTGGCTATTTTTTCGCTATTGTGAAATGAGGCTTACCTTTGTAAGCAGGGCGGTGATTGGCTGAGATGAAGTGGTGGGGGGTGAGCAGTCGGGGGAGGATTTACAAGATGGTCGGGGGGGCTCCTTAGGAAAGGACACACAACATCATCAAGTACAAAGTAGTTGCTAATAGTTAGTAAGTTAGATTTAATGCAAAAAGCGTTCACATCTGCCTATATCACATGTATCAAAGTGGTGGCCCGGGGGCCAAATCTGGCCCGCTGCATCATTTTATGTGGCCCAGGAAAGTAAATCATGAGTGTCGACTTTCTGTTTTAGGATCAAATTAAAATGAAGAGTATAGATGTATATTCTATTACCTGATTTTCCCCCTTTTAAATCAATAATTGTCATTTTTTAATCAATTTTCTCTGTGTTTTTAGTTCAAAAATCATTTTGTAAAATCTAAAAATATCTAAAAAGACAAAGCTAAAATAAACATTGTTTTAGATCTATAAAAAAAAATGAAAATTCAGGCCTTTTAATCCAGTTCTTTTAATCCATTTATTAAAATTAATCTAAATATAATATCTATATCTATTAAATTTCCTGATTTTCCCCCTCTTAATGCAATAATTGTATTTTTTAATCCATTTTTTCTCGGTTTTTAGTTCAAAATTCATTTTGTAAAATCTAAAAACATATATTAAAAAAAGCTAAAATAAATCTATATATAGATCTATAAAAAACTGAAAATTCAGGCCTTTTAATCCAGTTCTTTTAATCCATTTATTAAAACTAATCTATCTAAAATGGTCTGGCTGGCCCACATGAACCATCTAAATGGGCATCTAATCCATTTTGACTGGGAAATAAAGTCCCCAAAAAGGGTTTAAATGGCCTCACCTGAACAGGAGAACCGGAAGAGTGAACCGGCGAGGTCGAGCCGGTGGCGGGAGACGTCTGGAGAGCGCCATCGGGCGATAAAGCGTCGCTCTTGTCGTCGCTGAAAGTGTAAACATCCACCATGTCTGAACTTGGGTCTGGACTATCGCCTGGAAGAAAAACAAAACAAAATAATATTGCTATAAAAACAGTCAAGATTTAGCATGAAGTCAAAATTTGGTGCCGATCCATTTTTTTTTGTTATGACCAGGCGTATAAGGGCTTTAAAAAAAACTAAAGTTAGGAAAATAAACAACAATAATGATAAGAAATAGGAAGGAATGTCTACTGTGCATCTATTTTAGTACGAATACAGCAAAAGGTCAATACAGTTGAAGTACTATTTTCATTTCTAGCCAATGAAATAATGTGTGAAAAATGCATTTGTATTTGCCAAGCCAAGAAAAATCATCTTTTTATTTTACGACTTTAACATCCTGTTGAAGTATTTCAAAGTATAGCTCTTAATAAAACTTGATTTACTTATTAAAGGGACAGTACTCATTAAAGTTAGAACACAGAAAATTCTACTCAAGAGTACTTGACTGCGTTACTTTTAAATAATATTACACAAAGTAAAGTAAACAGCCTGTTGAGTGTGTGGTTAGTCGCCGGCTCAACGGCTCCGGGGTCGAGGGTTCGATCCCCAGGCTTTATGTCCTCCACAGACTTGTGTGGGTTTTTCCTGGGTACTCCCATATCCCAAAAAAACATGCATGGTAGACTTATTGGGCACTTAAAATTGCTTAAAAAACATATGAGGGTGGATGTGGCTTATATGATACAAAAAGTGAGCCAATTTGAGAGTTTTGACAGAAATAGCATTTACCGTTTTGGTCCTCGTTTTTTTCCAGGATTTTCTTCTCCAAACCCTCCATGGGTTCAGGTCTGCATGCTAATTTTTGGTTGAATTCTTCGGCTAGACGGGCCTTCTTTAGTTTTGTCCGAGTCGCCTGTAGGGAAACCTCGCCTTTGCTCTCTGTGTCGAGGAAGAAGTTGGTAAGGAAACCCTCAAAAAAATAAAAAATAAAGAAATAAATCCTCTTTTCTTACCTTTCAGAATACGGACCAACTCAGACCGAGTAGGTCTGCGGCAGAGTTTGTGCTTCAGGAAGTTCCCAGTCTAAAAAAAATGTAAAAAAATAATAATGGGAAAGTCAAAGGAGTTCCTTTGTAAAGGGAATATAGATAGAAAATGGTGTATTTACCGTGTGCCGATGGCAAGCCATGTCTTTTACTCTAGCTCTCTCCAGACTGTGAATCCTCTCGTGGAAGGCAGCGGGGGTTTTTAGAGCTGAAAAAGACGAGAATCATTTAAATCAACTATTTTTTTCATGACTTGTATACACACAGTTCAATCTCTGGAGTTCCTGCCCACGCCGCTAAAGTTAAATGAAACAATTAATGTGATTTCTCAAGTGTAAAGCTCATAAAAGAATATCACGAATTGACATTTTTTGTTAGCCGTCGAGCTTTGTGGGGCGCTTGTGTAATGGTCACACTACAGTATTCACAATGGATGTCCTAACTTTTGTCCTCTGAGAGCTGAGTTCAGAAAAATCAAAAGACGCAACTTGGCATCCTTAAACTTTTGTAAACAGAGGATTGGAATCAAAAAACAAAACAAAAAAGATCTAAACAAAAAAAAAATGCATTCATTTTTAGATGTCCACTCATTGGCTGATACTGACGGCATAGACATCCAATTTTTCATGTAAAACATGCTGTAAAACACAAAAAACATAAGAGTGGAAAGAGCTACTGCCATTGGCTGTTGCGTAAATGGCGCCATCATGGGGAAAAGGGTATAAAAAAATAGTTTGGATTTTATTTACTGCGCGCCATATGATTGCTGCTGCGCAGAGAAGACGAAAGTTGCATCTAATCCATTATAACTGCTTTTTATGGGTACTATTCTGGCACCCCTGCGACCCTAGTGAGGATCAACAGCCCAGCAGAATGAATGAATGTTGTCAAATAACTTTAGTGGAGAGTGACGTGGAATGGAGTGGAGTTTTTTTGCCAATCCCAAAAGGTCAGCGACCTCCAGCAAAGGCCCCGCCTCTGAGTCACGAAGCAATGTGGAGCCAGGGAGGAGTTCGCAAAGGGCGCCGGGGGACTTTTACACATTACTCTGCATGTAGCAGCAAATAAAAAAACTTATCATAATTCCCTTAAGAAGTTCCTCAATTTTTGGGGCTAAAAAAACCCATCAGTTGATCTTATTATGCATTTTTTTATCCATTAAAGATCAACCCTGGCTTACCCACACTTACTTCTTGACCAAAACCCAGAATTGAACCCAATTGAGACTAAAAAATGGTGTACTCACGGGGCATGACGCGTTCATCCCGACTTCGTCGCTGCTGCCGACACAGTTGAAGGCCTGCCAGATTGCCCAGAAAGAAAAAATTGGACAATTAGAGTGTGAAAAGGCGCCAGAGTGGCAAAACTGTCTTGTTTTTAATAAACACGAAAGGTTATGGTAGAAAAATCACATCCTGTATTTGGCCATAGTGGAAACGGGGGGTTTAAAACCGCACGTGGCTCTCGAGTAGCGATGGCGTCCAATGGAGCGCCTCGGCCAAAGTCAACATGGGAATAGAATCGAATCCAAACGATGGTGTGAGATTGTTAATGGGCAAAGCTGCCGGCAGACAGAAAGCCATGTGAGTCATGTCTAGTTTACTTGATTTGACGAGGGTTTGAACCCAAGGTGAGTCGTAAGGCGCTAGATTTACTCCATTAAGATTAGGTGAATCTTTATTCATCATGTATTCGTGAAATTCAGTTTGTAGGAGTGGCAAGTACAGACACAGGAAAAGACAATGTAGACCTAGTTAAGTTGTCTCGTATTTAGAGATAATTATTTACTCGAAATTTTATTCTTATCTCAAAATTTGTCTCGTATCTAGAGATAATTATTTACTCAAAATTTTACTCTTATCTCAAAATTTGTCTCGTATTTAGAGATAAATATTTCCTCAAAATTTTACTTTCATCTCAAAATTTGTCTCCTATTTAGAGATAATTATTTACTCAAAATTTTACTCTTATCTCAAAATGTGTCTCGTATCTAGAGATAATTATTTACTCAAAATTTTACCCTCATCTCAAAATTCCTCTCGTATCTAGAGATAATTACTTACTCGAAATTTTACTCTTATCTCAAAATTTGTCTCGTATCTAGAGATAATTATTTCCTCAAAATTTTACCCTTATCTCAAAATTTGTCTCATATCTAGAGATAATCATTTACTCGAGATATTTTACTTGTATCTCGAAATGCCCATATGTCAGTGGGGCTCTTATGTCGAGGTACCACTGTATTTCAATTCAACCAATGACGTCTCCACCATCCGAACCAAATTCCACATACTTCATTGGTAAAGAAAGATGACGTTTGTCCAATACATCTACCAAGTATCTCACAGGAAGTCAATCCTCCCTACACACCACAAGACAGACCTGCAAAGTCCTCCTCTTGGGAAAAGCATTGAGCGGACCCTTCTGACTCAAGCGAGCAAAAATAAACGGGGCAGCTGTGAGAACGAGGCCTGGGAACCATGACATGTCGGGGGTAGTAGCTTAAGGGGCGAGTGACCCGCTTTTGGTAAGAAAACCCAGAGATTGAATTGGGAAAAAACTGATTTTAAGTCATTTTTGCCTGTATAGAAATTGAATATTTCATATTAGGGGACAGGATCCGATCCCCAGGTGTTGAACCCTGGCTAACCCCACCCCCCCATCACGTCAGCCATGACATCAACTCGAATTTCCCGACGTGGTCCGACGGTAAAGCTCCCGTTTGATTCCCATTTGATTTGATTCCTCGAAAAATGGAACAAAGCGTTTTGCCGCCAACACGAAGACGAAGACGTTGATTTATCTCCGAGTTATTGCTAATAAATAACCCAAAGACGGGTTCTGACTTAAAGGTACAGGCCCTTTGGATGGGATGGAGTCAGTTTGTGTTATCGCAAATAGAAATTGCGTGAATGGTCGCCAGTTGGCGTTTGTTTTGGCAAGAGGATTACAGAAAATTTTAGGGAAATTAGGGTCTGTTAAAGCGGTACGGTGGAATAGAGGTGTAAATGTCTGCCTCGTAGATTGGACCAGAAGATCTAGATGTTTTCCGGGTTAAAAATAATACTTAACTTTCCAAAGCATAACCGCCAAAAACATATTTTAAACCACACGTTAACCGAAATAAAATGACTTCCTTGACAGTTCATCAAAAGTGAGGTTTAAAAAATAAAATGAATATTAGTTTAAGCCGCCGCCGCCACAAAGTTTAAACCAGGGTTGTCCAAACTATGGCTCACGGTGCAAATCATGTAAACATCACGGAAAAAGTCCCTCACAAGAAGGTTGAATTCAGCCTACATTCTTTTGCGCTTCTCAAATTTAACGCTAGGTGGCGCTAGTCACTTAAACAGCGCCTTTTTGAAAACTTGACATGTTGAAATGATTAAAAAAAACTAGTATTCTCAGTATTTTATAGAAAATATGTTGAATTACTTGCCTAAACTTGTTTGCAATTAACCTAATTTGACATTCAAACTGGATTGGTCGCCTCTACCAGTCAAGAGCAGCCAATTAGTGAATTAGTTGATTAGGTAATACATTTTAAAAGCCCTTTTTCTTGTTGTGTTCTTTGTTTTTTTAAGCCCGTCAAACATTTAATGATATTACAGATGATAACTCATTATTAAAATGGTACTGGATATATATTAAATATTACATAATGTTAATTTCCCATTGAAATTACTTGGTAGTGTGGATAAAAAACAATTTCTGTCCTGATATGATAACGATTATTAGTAATGTTGCATCAATCTGAATATACGTTTCATTATGTCTCATCTCTAGCCACAAAAGTGACAATGACGTTGGACGTGAGTCAATACAAAAGAGTTTTTGGTTAGCTATGTCACTTCCTGGCCAGCCTGTTGACACACTACCCCCTCTCAACCCCCCCAAAAAAACAGCAACATTCCCTATTGTCATCACAAATAGATAAATAACAGGACGTACCCGATTTGAATTTGCTGGCGATGATGGAGTGGGACTCCACGTGGAGGCATGCCATCATGGAGGGTGCTGTGCTGGGGGGCCACTTTTGGAGTCCCATGGAGTACCAAGGTTAGCGGTAATGGTGGTAGTGGTGGTGGTGGTGAAGGTGGTGGCCGTCCAGGATAGCCCAGACTCAGATGTGAGAGCCTGGGACGGCCGGGGCTGGCGGCGACCCCTCCTCTCTGGCTCAGCTGAGAAAGTGTGTGTTCACAAGAGTGTGTGTTAAGATCAGTAGGAGGGATCACAGTCTTGCTAGTGTTAACCCTCTCAAGCCTAACATTAGGGCTAAATGTTGACATTAGTAGTAGTATAGTCCTTTATAAAATTGTATTTTAAAAAAACACATTTGTAATTCTTTACAAAAACTAATAAGATAAAGTTATGAAATTGAATTAAAATGAGTTCAGGGTGTACCCCAACCACCTCCTCCCCATTGTTAGCTGGGATAGACTCCGGCACCCCCGCGACCCTTGTGAGGATACACAGTATTGAAAATGGATGGATGGAGGTAGAGAGAGTATAATATCCAAGTACTGTATAATATCTAAGTACTGTATAATATCTAAGTACTGTTTAATAACTAAGTACTGTTTAATAACTAAGTACTGTTTAATCTCTAATACTGTTTAATATCTAAGTACTGTTTATTATCTAAGTACTGTTTAATATCTAAGTACTGTTAAATATCTAAGTACTGTTTAATATCCAAGTACTGTTTAATATCCAAGTACTGTTTAATATCCAAGTACTGTTTAATATCCAAGTACTGTTTAATACCCAAGTACTGTTTAATATCTAAGTACTGTTTAATATCCAAGTACTGTTTAATATCCAAGTACTGTTTAATATCCAAGTACTGTTTAATATCCAAGTACTGTTTAATATCCAAGTACTTTTTAATGTCCAAGTACTGTTTAATGTCCAAGTACTGTTTAATGTCCAAGTACTGTTTAATATCTAAGTACATATGACATTTGACCGGCGACCAAACATCCGGTCACGATGTATTCAGTCATTTGTAAATACATGGATATAAAAACTTTCAATGTTTTAGTTCATTTTGTGAACACAATTTAGACATGATTTAGGTTTTGTCCAATTGTGGTTTCTGCTAAATCATCAAGTATCACCTTGTTGGCCATTTGAAACTGAAACAAAACACTAGCATTCCAGCAATCCCACACAAGTGAGGTCAAAGACTATTTTCATAAAAACGATGGTTTAAATTTAGAACTTTTGGCCTGGTGCGACGCCATCCAGGAGCTAGCCAAAATGACGTTGGCGGCTTTCAGGAAACGTGAGTGACACGCAGCCAGTCAAATCAAGGGGATTAAGTGTAGTGGAATGTGGAAAAATGTCACGTCATGTTCATCAGAATAGCCAAAAATCCTCAAAATATAGCTTTGTGATACCTATAGAGAGGTCAAAAGGGACATTTTTTTTGTCTTTTCGAGCTTCCGTAGTGAAAAAAAATCTGTTTTAAATTAAATCCGCCCGTTTTCAGTTGACAGAATGACTGCGAGAACAAAGCGCTGCGATTGCGGTGACGTGAGAGAATTTCAATCTGCCACTGCAACAAGTCATTGTCAAGCTTTTTTTTTGATGATACAACACGCCTTATTAGATGATTGCGTCCATCTGTACCAGCATTTGCCAGCTGTTTCCACCATGGTGCAACTTTTCTGGAGTAAAAAACACTCGGAGAAGCGGAATGGCGTTGATGCGTTGTGGTTTCACAACCAACAAAGTCATTTAGAAGCGGTTTTAACGGCTTTAACGTCTAATGAAGTTGAAACGTGGCTAAAAACATAAGCTCCGCCCACACTTTCAACTGTCGGGAAGATGATCTTTCTTGAAAAATTAACATCTGCCTAGTGGGGAAAAAGTCATCTAACAGTTAGTCATAAATGGACTTTTTTATGTCTTCTTTAACTGGAATGGAATGAAACCATGTTGTTTTTCATTCAGTCATCTAATCTGTTTATCCTCATGAAGGGGTTACAAGGGGGGTGCTGGAGCCTAACCTGGTTAACTAGAATGAGGTATAATACAGGCCAGCCAATCACAGGGCAGTTAGAGAAATAACTGTTTACGCAAATAGACAATTTTTAGTCCACACAGGAAAATTGGAGCCAGGAATTGAACCCCTGATCTGAAAACTGTGAGGCGGATGTGTTAACCACTTCACCACTATGCTGCTTTATAATTTACAATTCTTGTGATATACAACAGTACAGTAATCCCTCGAATATCACAGTTAATGTGGACCAGATATGGTTCGAATATTAAAAAAATTAGGATCGATCACCCCACATTTTTATGAATTTAAAATTAATAAATCTTATTTTATTCATCAGTAATTAGTTTTAGTAGCAAGACTGGCTTCCGCTTATGAGTCCTCAAGGTGGATTTTCATATTTTCATAAACTTAAAAAATAAAAAAAAATAAAAAAATAATAGCAGAAAAAATATCAAATTTGCGATAAGTGAAGCCACGATAAACGAGGGAATACTGTAGTCCTAAAAATACTACTTTGAATGAGTCCTAAACTGAATTTTATGTTAACTTGGGTTATCTTAACAATTATTTTGGAAAACACCATTACTTGTTCATCCGAACCAGTTCTAAACTACAGCCACGTTCGTTGTTTTTCGTACGCTTCCCGATGATTGGCGTACAGTAATCGAATACAGGTGCACCGTAATGAAAGAGTCAGTCCACGCGGTACTCTTAAGCTCACGTTTAAAATAAAAGCCAGACAACCAAATTCCTTCTGGGTTTTGGACTGTGTTCATTCCAAGATGGATCCCCGAGAAGGTTAAAAGTCACATTGAAGAGGAAGATTTTGCGTCAGTTAGTAAACAAAATAGGTTAACTGAACTAATTATAACTTCATATTATTAAGTATTGTACTGAATTTGCCTTCGGCTGACCAGGTTCAAGTGAGGGTCGTAAAAATGACAATACTGTATTTTTGCAGTTATTTATCTTGGTGGTAAAACGTCTGGGTCATAGCCGTGGCATTGAAAACATCGTAAAGAACTTGGACGCAATTGGGGTCAAAGATAAGGAACTAAAACTGAAAAAAAATGGTGGAGTGGAAACCTTTTTTGACAAAGACAGCCACAAAAAATAAACACATTTTCCAATGTTATTCTTTGTGAGCCATACAACAAATTTCAAAGTCAAAATACATAAATGTAAACGAGTGCCTTTTCAATTAAAATATTGAAATTATGAATTAATTATTAATTATTAAAATATATACTCAAATATTTATTAATTTTAAATTCATAAAAATGTGGGGTGATCCTAATATGAACAAATTGCACAAATCCTTAAGTACAAAAACGGAATAAATTCCAAAAATATGTTTATCATAATTAATAATCTGAATCGATCACTTCACCTAATGCTTCTATGTTACCAACTACAATAGTAGCATGATGGCATAGACCAGGATTGGATGATCCCGAGCTCAAAATGTCTGCTTTCCAATAAAAACTATAATGTCACAATAAAGTAGGATTTAATGTCTATTGTGGTACATAACAAAAGATGAAATGCTACAAAAAAGACTATTAAGGGACATGAAAAGTTATGTTTGAAAGCCCCTTTTCCTCCCAAAGTTTCGTCTTTTACGCTCAACTCCCATCACATCCCATGTAAACCCTGGCGAATGGTGGGAAAGCCAGAAGAAAATCCCTTTGGGGCCTTCAGCGTTCTTTGATGCGGGGCTGCCTGTTATTCATTTCGCTACTACCAAGTATTTTAGATGAGATAACATAACTTCACACTACCAACAGCTATTTAACACTACTTATTTAAGCGAGGGTTTCTATTGTCGAGAAGATTAACTTTACCAACCAAACTGGACTGTACCACTAGTCTCACTAAGTCTACAAATATTGATATTGACACGATTTTCCTGTATTTTATACGTTTTTTGATCATTTCAGATCGTGTACGGCATATTTTTTCAATAACTTTTGTATAGCAACTTTTTTAAGTACGTTTTTTTGTGATTCCGTTCTCTAATTCGTGTTATTTCAGTCAGTGTTAATATTGTCATACTTTCATAACATACTTGTCAATTTGCAAGTTTTTGCAGTATTTAATAGGTTTTTTGATCATTTCAGATTGTGTACGCTATATAACAACTTTTGTACGTGATTTTTTAAGTACGTTTTTTGTAATCATGATCTTATTTTACCCACTTTGACTCTAATTCGTGTTGTTTTGGTCACTAGTAGTGGACAAAAAAGTCTAATATTGTCATGCTTTAAGCAACAATAAGAGCATGCATATTCATAAACATACACTATAGATATAATTCAGTCCAATTTTGGTAGAAAAATTGGCTTTTTATTGGGCTTTTTTTATGTTTACCTGCAACAAGCTTTTTCCATTTTTCTTCCAAACCTTACCAAATGTTTTCATTTTTTATTTTCCAATTCATCATTACTAGACTGCATATTATCTGAATGCCTGAATATCTAAATATATAGCGTGTAAACAAGCAATGTACCCAGACAGTCAAGCTATCAAGCTTCATACAGCAACATCTAAAAAATCTAGAATTTAGTGGATCTACTTTGTAGAACATTTTAGACTTTTGAGTAAATACATGCCACATTGCAGTTCTGTTTTTTAATTAAAAAAAATCTAAATCGCTTAATAAGGGGAATTGCAATCATTAATAATGGTAGCAATTAGTTAACAGGCATACTAGGCTCCATTTTTAAAGTATCAATCGCATTACACTACTCGTGCAATAAGAATTTCGTGAGTTAGTATAAACACAACGAATGACTACTAACCGAAAACCACAAAACAAAAAAAAAAGTGTTTCTTATTAAACAGCTCATCATTCGCACGACGGGGGAAACAAAACACAATAGCCAGCCTTTACGGCATGAAAGGCAACTTTATAAAACTGAAGTCATCTTCAAATTAACTTCCCAGATGTGGAAGTGCCAAATCCAAGAGGCGTTTTGACTGACAGAAGCTGAAGCACAACCTGATCCCACGGGTTCAAACCGAGCTTTGAGTACCAAAACGGAAAACCCGAGCCAAACAAAATCTACCCTTAGGCGTTCCGTGTCAGCTAAATAGTCATCTGTCGTTAATGCCCTAAGGACGGGAAATTGTTAGATACCCAAAACGGGAGGCTTGCTACCAGTAGCTCGGAGGGAAAGAGGTTTAAAAAGGTATTACATGACAAACTAGGGGTGTCTCTAGTTGGTCAATAGTTGTCAAAGGGATGGGATAACCAATAAAACATGGTTATGATTTACCACATAAAAGTGGCTTTGGGTTTTTACGGTTTTAAAACAATATGCCAGAAAGGGTCAAACTTACATCACAGTGGAATGTTTAAAGAGTCCATTCAAAAAAAATAACAACAATGCCTAAAATGCCAGGGTGATTGACGGCAAAAGACGTCCAATCCATTCTGATTTAACATTCCACAAAAAAGGACTTGTACTCCAGTACAACTCTTTTTCCCCTCTTCAATTTTTTTAGGAGCGACTTATAGTCCAGAAAATATGGTACTATAGAGACATTACATATATATTAAACTATGGATAAAATTCAGTCAATTTTGGTTAAAAGTTGGCTTTTTTTTTTTACTGTTTTTTGTTTGTTTGTTTACCTGCAACACGCTTTTACTCCAAAAATAAGACTTCTACTACAGTACAACTCTTATTTTTTCCCCTCTTCAATTTTTTTTGGGTGCGACTTATAGTCCAGAAAATATGGTACTATAGAGATATTACATATATATTAAACTATAGATTTAATTCAGTCCATTTTGGTGAAAAGTTGGCTTTTTTTACTGGGTTTTTTGTTCGTTTACCTGCAACACGTTTTCACAATTTTCCTTCCCGGTCCTACCAAATATTTAGTATTCAATTTTTACATTCCAATTAATCATTACTAGACTACACATCTGATTTATCTAAAAAAATAAACAAAAAAATCCCAATTTTATGTTTTATCAAGCCAAAAAAAAAAAAATTAGGAACTATTTTCTTTCAACTAAACATTCTCTTCTAATCGCAACACAATAATAATGAAAATAAGTGTTTTAGCCCAAAAAAGCCTTAGTACAGTCTTAAAAAGTAATTAGCAAAATAAGATAAAATAACAATTCCACAGCTCAAAAAGTTGAGAACTAAAATGCAAACAGTCTTTACACCAAACAATAACAACGACAAAAAAAGTGACCGTTTGACACTTTTCCAACATTCCCAGATTTCAACAGAGTGGATCTTTCCCATAGCCCTAATTAACCCTCTAGCGGCCATGACTCACGACACGGGCTTGTAAACAAACACAAACCCTAAAATATCCTCATGTGCTCACTGGCATGCCACAACTGTTACTGTTGTTGTTCTTTTGGTTGCCGGGCAGAACTCATCACAGTCATTTACCCATTTAATAAAAAACAACGTGAACATTTTAAATGACTGAACTTTTTTTTGACTTAAAATCAACGATATTATTTAAAAAAAACTTTTGCTGACTCAAGGGGAAGGTTTACAAAAGTACCTACATAAATACTTTCGACATACTCTATGCGTTTTGCAGTATTTGAGGTTTGAACACACAAAAAAAATGTATATAAATTACTGTTTCCTGACTTGGACACTGTGTCGATTATAAAAATATAGTTTTTCAAGCTCCTAAAGCTTGAAGAGTAGATAATTAGGGGGTAAAAAGCTGTCAGAGCGTATAATTAGGGGCTAAATTGTTTTCAAGCCATATTTCTACTCAAGCAGAGGAAAAAGATGGTATCGCCATTAGATGGAAAATGGCCTTAACCCATTGTTGGGCATTCTTTTAACTCGTTGAAGGTGAAGATTGGACGTCCAGCACTGTCAATGGCAATTTAACATGAGTATTATATATATAGCCAGTTTAAATTGAAGTATTATTGTATGTCTAATACTGTTAATGGCATGCAATGAGTTAAATACTATAATTGACTTGTGTGTTACCGTATTTTCACGACTATAAGGCGCACCACATTATAAGGCGCACCCTCAATGAATGCCATTTTTTCCATATATAAGGCGCACTGTATTATAAGGCGCACTGTATTATAAGGCGCACTGTATTATAAGGCGCACTGTATTATAAGGCGCACTGTCTATTTTAGAGAAAATTTAAGACTTTTAAGTGCGCCTTATAGTGGTGCAAATACGGTAATTGCTATTGACTTCCAGGTATGAAGCACTCACTACTTTACAGTCACCTCTAGAGCCAGCCATTGTTGATGTTTTGGATTTTTTGTATCAAATCTTGCAGTGGGGGAGGAGCTATATGATGAAAGATTTTGTAAACTAAGATGGCATCTGCATATTTAACAGTATTGTTTCAGTTCAGGCGTTTTTTTCCATATATAAGGTGCACTGGATTATAAGGCGCACTGTCTATTTTGGAGAAAATGTAAGACTTTAAAGTGCACCTTATAGTCGTGAAAATACGGTACATTGGGCTGTAATGTGAGTATCAACATTGTATTACATGGTATATTAAATAAAATAAGATAAGTAGTATGTATTTAGTAATAATGGCAGCTTTTAAATTTGTAATGTCAACTTACTCTCCATAGGGATTACATTTTTAAAGAGTCAACTTTTTGAAAAGCCCTGAAAATGTCAAATAAACTGGAAAATGACAACAAGATGATGGATTATTACTTGATTTAAAAATGTCAAGAGTGATTCTTGCTTGGTTAAAAATTGTTTTCACTGTCGGGTAGCGATTAGTTTTTTAAATAAAAGCTGAAATGGTAAAATTGGGAGAAGTAACTGCTCAAAATTTGCCGACCTATGACATATTTTTGGGATGCTTAGTACCCGAGGAAAAAAATAATAATTCAATGATTTGGACAGCAGGAAACAACAGCAGTATAAAATGAGGAAGAATTTGACAAAGAAATTTCTAGAAATTTGTTCAAGCGGCGGCGTGCTGGAATCTGCCAAAACGAGCTCATTGATTTTTCATCGAAAGTCATGTCGCGGCCGCCAAAGCGCCCCCCGAGCCAGTTATGGGAAAGCGTCAAAGTTCCCCCTGATTAGAGTCATTTCCTTCCTGCGCGCCATACGCAGCCATGCCAGGAATGGCCAAAGCTATTTACTCAGGCCCGGAGCGAATAGAGTCCAGATCCCACACCCACATGGCATTTGCATCACCACGTGCAAAGGCCATGGGGCTTTCCTTGGGGGGGTGTTTGGGGGGTAGCCTTCCATCGCTGTGGAGCCTATGGCTCGGGAGCCATTTGTGGCTCTTTTGCAGGCTGTGTTTGGCTCAAATGCAAGGTCAAATATGGAAACCACGTTTTAAAGGCACCAATGGGAGAGTCATCCCGACACAATTTTGTCAAAACAATCCGGAGATATATAGATCTAATTTAGATATATAGATATAGATCTTATATAGATAGATATAGATCTAATATAGATATAGAGATATAGATCTAATATAGAGATATAGATCTAATATAGATAGAGATACAGATCTAATGTAGATATAGAGATAGTTCTAATATATATATGGAGATATAGATATAGAGATATAGTTCTAATATAGATAAAAAGATATAGATAGAGATATGGGTATAATATATATATATATATATATATATATATATATATATATATATATATATATATATATATATATATATATATATATATATATATATATATATATATATATATATATATATATATATATATATATATATATATATATATATATATATATATATATATATATATATATATATATATATATATATATATATATATATATATATATATATATATATATATATATATATATATATATATATATATATATATATATCATAGATAGATACAGATATAATATAGATATAAAGATATATAACAGATATATAGATAATTACATATAGATATAATATAGATAGAGATATAGATATGTAACAGATATATAGATATATACATATAGATAGATATATACATTGCGATGACTAATAATAACTTTGTCTTCTTTATTATTTTAATGTTACTATATTAGACTACAACATTGCTTGTACCTCTCATTTAAAAACACTAGTTTAACTCAAGACCGGTTATTTTATTTAAGGTGGCAAATGAACCTCATGTTGACTTTTAGGAAGCCAATGGAACATTCCTGTGTTCAAAACCCTCAATGTGACGTGCTTCAGGTCGCTTGTATATCACAGGGACAGAAAAAAAAATAAAAAAAACATTATTAAAAGGGGGGGGGGGGGGGGGGAGAAAAAAAATCTTTCCAAAAACTACGAATGCGGTTAAGAAAATGTAACCAAAGAAAGGATACATAGTTACGACGCTTAACATTTATTTTGGGAATGTCAGAGGCTAATAAAAGCTGAAAACCTAACAGTACATCCTTCATCGTGGTGGAAAAGGTCATAAAATGATTGGCGCAGAAAAATGGGAAATCAAAGTTTGCTTTCCAACTATGCGCATGACAGAAATATGAGAAATATGACCATGCACTGCTGCCCTCTACTGTCATATTTTCAACTACTGCAAAAAGCGGTTGAATTACTTCAGCTGGAGAAGAAAAAAAAAATCAAGAAAATGAAGATTTACATAAAGGGTTAAATGACCAATTTTGGGGGAAATGCTATGCGTCTTAAAAATTGAAAATTATGGATTTATTTGGATAGGAATCCTGAATATTTATAATCTGGCTCTCATATTTGTCTGTAATGTGATTGCAGTACAAGACATTTAAATATTTGCTTTATTCTACTCCTTTCTGGGCATGCTCATTAAATTCTATTATAATTCAAAAAAACCCGTCAGAATGCAAAAAAACCTGTCAGAATGCAAAAAAAACTTGTCAGAATGCAAAAAAAACTTGTCAGAATGCAAAAAAAACTTGTCAGAATGCAAAAAAATCTTGTCAGAATGCAAAAAAAATCTGTCAGAATGCAAAAAAATCTGTCAGAATGCAAAAAAATCTGTCAGAATGCAAAAAAATACTGTCAGAATGCAAAAAAAACTGTCAGAATGCAAAAAAACCTGTCAGAATGCAAAAAACTGTCAGAATGCAAAAAAAAAACTGTCAGAATGCAAAAAAAACCTGTCAGAATGCAAAAAAAAACTGTCAGAATGCAAAAAACCCTGTCAGAATGCAAAAAAACCTGTCAGAATGCAAAAAACTCTGTCAGAATGCAAAAAAAACCTGTCAAAATGCAAAAAAACTGTCAAAATGCTTTAAAAAACTGTCAGAATGCAAAAAAACTGTGTCAGAATGCAAAAAAAACCTGTCAGAATGCAAAAAAATCTGTCAGAATGCAAAAAAATAAAATAAATGCACCTGTGTGTGACCTTTAAAAGGCCATGGATGTCTTTCTCTCTCGGCGCCATCCATCTCATCATAATGATGCTCAGCTGTGACGGCGGATCACGGAGGATCAGCTCCGTCTCGCTAGCGTTGGTCATCGCGATTCCTTTTTTTCTGTTTCCATGACGATGTTATCCCCGCAAAACTGAAGAGGACGAAAGACAAAAGAGAGAAATGTCAGCGCCAACATCTCGCAATCATTTGTCCATAAATTACAGCACTGGCATATTCATTTGGCATCAAATTTTCCCATTACTTGACATTAAAAGGTACATATCCTAGACATTTAAATGACATGTTTTCCACCATCTATTTTGTTCTTAAAAGCATCTATTTCTGAGGATGAAGTATTACAGAAAATGGACAAAATATGGACACTTTTGGGTGCAAAAACACTTTTTTTAAAGACCTGCTTTCTGTCAGTGAAGATATTAAAAGCATTGGCTTGTCTAAATGAGTAGAATTAGATGAGCCTGGCTTTGAAAAGAAGGAGATCATAGAAAGTTATGAATATTTTGTACATCGATGGAGGCTGCATCAAAGTCTATGGCGAGGTCGAACGTTCACGTTTGTCACATTATTCACATTTTATTCTCTTTTAACTGCTATAGTCTGCAATCTACATTCTTAGACCATTTTTCTAAGCATGTACATATAATGAGCATCCATCCCAATGGGAATATAAACTGTTAAGATGTAAGAATACTATGTTTTTGTTAGCAAGTGACACATGTATAGTTGCATACAATTTAAGACGTATTGTGTGCAAGTTGATTTCACTTACCAACGGTATAAGGATCCTTTTTTGGGGGGGTGAAAGCTACTAAATCAAGCTAAAAGAGGCAGATCTTCACCTTAACATATACATTTATTTATATTGTTTTATTTGGATTCTCAAATGTTTGCTATCTGCAGCCTAGTGTGGCAGTTAACTGTGAGGAGTAGGTGGAGTTGGACCTTGATTAGTTCCCACCCAGTCACACCTGAATCGTTAGTTCCTTGAGGAAAAAAAAAACACTAAAAAACAAAAGCACTCTCACTTCTTTATATATATATATATATTTTTTAAAACAAATAATAATACTTATATGCCTTTGCTGTTCATTTAAAAGTGTGTGTATATATATATATATATATATATATATATATATATATATATATATATATATATATATATATATATATATATATATATATATATATATATATATATATATATATATATATATATATATATATATATATATATATATATATATATATATATATATATATATATATATATATATATATATATATATATATATATATATATATATATATATATATATATATATATATATATATATATATATATATATATATATATATATATATATATATGTATATATGTATATATGTATATATGTATATATGTATATATGTATATGTGTATATGTGTATATGTGTATATGTGTATATGTGTATATGTGTATATGTGTATATGTGTATATGTGTATATGTGTATATGTGTATATGTGTATATGTGTATATGTGTATATGTGTATATGTGTATATGTGTATATGTGTATATGTGTATATGTGTATATGTGTATATGTGTATATGTATATATGTATATATATATATATATATATATATATATATATATATATATATATATATATATATATATATATATATATATATATATATATATATATATATATATATATATATATATATATATATATATATATATATATATATATATATATATATATACACACATACACATATACATATATACACATACACATATATACACATACACATATACATATATACACATACACATATATACACATACACATATACATATATACATATACATATACACATATATACATATACATATACACATACACATATACATATATACATATACACATCACATATATACATATATACATATACACATATATACATATATACATATACACATACACATATATACATATACACATCCACATATATACATATATACATATACACATATACACATACACATATATACATATACACATACACATATACATATATACATATATACATATATATATATATATATATACATATACATATACATATATATATATTTTTTTTTAATCAGCGCTTTTGCCACCCAAAGCTCATATTTAGAACTGCAACTACTTTCCACTAGTAAACTGTATATTTTGGCCTCCGCAGCGTTGAAAAATCCAGTTAATTTGATTGGAACAGTAAAAAAAAGAAAAGTTGTTTTCCTACCCTCATTATACCAACTATACTCAGAATATCCCCAAGGAGGCGTATGCAAGTGATCACTAACTAGACAGACAGCCAATGTTTGTCCTTCACATTCTAAAGTGGCTCTCTACACAATAATACATATGACGGGTGTGGATGGATGACCCTCTTTTGAGCCAAAAGACGAAGATAGTCGAAGGGCAAGATGTGTGTTATTTGACCAGTTGGGTGCCATTTTTCATGCCTGACGAGGAGTTGAAAGCAACGTAAAAAGTTTCCTCCTTCAGGGAGCGCAACACAACTATTTATAGAAGACGTTGAAGATGAAACAAGGCAAAAGTCCCCCAGTGGCCAATTGTAAATAAAAGTAGCCTCCCACCGAGAAGATGATTTTGCATCAAAACCTCAAAACAAAGACGGATTTCTCAAGTGGCAGATGGCAAGTAAGCATCCTTATTTCACTAATCATAATAAAAAGCTTCTCTAAAAATAAGATGCTCTTTTTTAATGGTAAGTAATGAGTTAAAAAGTATTTATTTTAATTTTTTAAAATGATACTTAAACTTGTATAATTTTGTTTGTGTTGATTTTAATTGCATTGACATTCTTAAAATTAAAAAAAATAAAAAAATCTATAATTTATGTATTTGAAGTGACAACTTTGATTATTAATTATTACATTAATTATTACATAATCTCTTTTTAAAATGACCAAAAATAGCCACTGTCTGAGTAAAACAAAATATTTTCAGTTTTTTTTTCTGGTTTGGGAATTTAAATGAATACTTTTAATGTCATTATAAGTCAAATTAAATTTAAAAAATAACAAAAAAATAATAACGGCAAACAGACAAAATAGAGACAATCAACATATGCAATATTTGAATATAGAGCATTTAAATATTGTCAATATTGTGAGTTTGCATTATTTCTGTTGCTCTACAACAACAAAATCGATTAAATTATATCTTAACAACAAATGTGATCCAATCAAAACAAAAAAAATGGACATTTAGCCATACTTTTGCTCTCACAATGTGTTATTAACATAATTTCCTCATTTTTGCTAACTACCACCACACATACCCTGTAACCTGGGCTGCCAGTGAATGAATTAAACTCATTGCCACTTAAAAAAAGATGTCCATATTGATCCCAAAAGTATTCATATTCATAAATAATAATAATAACAACAACTCCTCTCCACCCAAAGCACACACAAGGACCCCCAACCAACCCACCCAGCCCCCTCCCTTCCTCTCTCCCTCTCTTGTTCATCCTCCCTCAACCAATTTCCACCACCACTACCATCTCCTCCATCTCATTTCTGACGAGAAACAACCTGAATTCGCTCTGGAACGAAGTTCCACGGGAGTGGGGGGGCTCCCCAGGTTTTGGCGCAAAAAAAACGCAACCAGAGCACTTTTACGCACGAATACGAACTGGCATCGACTGGAAAAAAAAACAAGACAAGATGCGCGGCGTCCCGCTGCTACTCGCCTCCGTCCTGGCCGGAGTATCGGCGGCGGACGTCTCCAACCGGTCGATGACGGAGCTCCCCCCGCTGGCGGAAGACAAATGCCGCGGTTATTACGACGTAATGGGCCAATGGGATCCGCCGTTTGTATGCCACGAGGGTAACTTTGTGTATTGCTGCGGCACGTGTGGGTTCCGCTTTTGCTGCGATATTCGCGGTTCGCGGTTGGATCAGAGTAACTGCAAAAACTACGATACGCCACCGTGGATGACCACCCGAAGACCGCCGTCCAAAACGGACGTGGCGCAGGATGCGGGGAAAGACAGGACTGGTGTGGTGGTCTATGTGGTATGCGGTTTGGTGGCTATTGTGGCGCTTGTTGGTGTTTTCGTCAAACTCGGGTTGGAGAAGATGAGGAGACCTGATGGGGAAAATGTGGCACGGTAGGAGTTTTTGATGGGTTTTTTTGTGATTTAAAAGGCAAAGTGCCATTTTTTTGATTGTTTTTCTTCACTTGTGTCCAAGTTGATGGACTGTGAAGGACATGCCAGTGCAATGTGGAAATAAACTTTATGTGTATTACGAAAAGTAACAAAAAAAGGTTTTGTAGTTCTACTATAGCCAGCTAGGTTTAACTATAGAGCTCAATGTTGAGACTGGTTAAAAATACAAAAATTAATTACAATAAAAATAATTCATTTTTTTAAATAAATGTTACCAGGGAAACATACACACAGGCCATATTTGTTAAAATTTTTAGTTATGATATGTTCCATTTGTTTATTTTTCTTAAATTAAGTTATCATTTTTTTTAAAGGAATTCTGTTTCATTTAGAGCTATTCATATTTTTTATTACTGTTTTTTCAATTATCACCATTTCAATATTTTTTTCCATTTACTTAAAATTCTTTTAATATTCTAAATCTACACAACACTATAATACTACAATTAAATGTTTTTTGGGGCCTGAAAATATTGTCCAGCAAAACATTTAAGAACTACAAAAATCGTAATTTGTGCAAAAAAACAACAACTAGATTTTACCATTTTCCCCCAAAAAACAACCACATTTTTTCAAGATATTTTGGTATACTCATATTGCTCTTTATATCATCAGGACTTTGGCACATGTAATCCGCCATCCTGCACCACAACATATGGACGAAATGAACCTGGGCCTTCACTATGAAAACCTACAGTCAAGAATAGCCATCGACAGTCTCCGTAAGTCGCATAAATCCGTCTTTCCAACCCAATATCAACGTTTCTCTCTTTTTGATCAAATTCTGCACCCACTATCAATGACAAATTTTAAAAAATCAAGTCATACGCCTAACAGCCGAACTCTGAAAATGACCCAATTACGTTCATTAAGAAATAATATAAAACTAAAGCAGGTCAACAAGTGTAGAGTTTTTCTTGCTAACACAAATCAAATCAATCCTGTTTTATCATTTCTTTAGAATGATGCGCATTTTTTGATTCATTTCGTTTTCGCATATGACATCTCAATACTGGACAAACTGCATTTCTTAATGATCATGAATCTGTATTTTGTTAAAAAAAATGTAAAAAAGACTGCTTGTTTTGATGTTTTGTTATGTTAAAATAAAAGCAGTCATGTAAGGGAAGACAGTGTCGGCAAGTTGAGACTTTTCCCGCAATAATTAGCTCAGTAATAAAGTCTCTTGCTGACCAATGGGGAATAAGAGTCTCATTAACCTCATTCTGGATTAATGATCTGTTTTTCCCACAGAAAATCTACAGCAAAGAGTGCTGGACTGGAGCTGCTAAATTATGATCCAGGATACATACGTAGACACCAAAATAAGTCATAAATCGATTGATTATGATTAACTTTCAAATATAGCCATCATTTAATTAACCATAATTAATTATCTCATCACTGGGTTAAATTTTAATCATACAAAAACCAATATTTTCACTTAAAAACATTCAAACAGGTAATATGAAATATCATACATCCTAATTTTTATTTTAGCCCCGCCCACTAATTCTGGCGTCTGCTAGCTTGCGATTCATATGCATGCTAATTCATTTTTTTAACATTTACTAGCTAGCACCGCACTATAAAGATAGAAATGTTCATCCATTCTGGTTGTGATGTCACAACCACAAAGAGAACGCCCACTTTTTTCAGCATTCTGGTTGTGATGTCACAAAAGTAGGCGTTTCCTTTGTGATGATTATGACATCACAACCAGAATGTTTTTTTGGAGTGCGGCGCTAGCTAGTAAACATCAACATAATTTATTGATTTTTTTTCAGTATTCTGGTTGTGATGTCACAATCAGAATGCTGAAAAAAGTGGGCGTTCCCATTACAAATGCAAAGACGTTGACACAAACTAGTTTTCCACTTGTAAAATTACATTTTCAACCCAAAAAATACATTATTCTTCCCCTAAAATTCTTAAATGCTACTTACAATTTGAACCATATGACTTTGCAACAACTTCTGATTACACTCTCGGGCTCAATTCCAACATACATCCAAACAACCCGAATTTTCATACTAGCCCAACCGTTTGAATCTAATGGTGACTTCCTGAACATCTGTTCCAAACATCATAGGAGGCCTTTCCACTCAATGCGCAGACATTAATTACGCAGATGTCTGGTGTAGGATTGGGCGAGTGGCCATCACTTTCCAGCTGCATCCATAGAAAGACTCACATATGCAACATGGTACACACACACAATGTACAGCTCGTTTGTTTCTCCGACTTTGCCATACATTGGCGAAACTGCATTTTAAAAGCAGTTTCTAACACAAGCATGGGCAAACTACGGCCCACGGGCCACATACGGCCCGTTAGGCTTTTTAATCCGGCCCGCCGACGTTGTACAATAGTTTTTTTCCCCAAGATGGCGCCATCACGCGTAAACCAGTGGGAGTAGCTGTCTCCACTTGTATTTGTTTTTTGTGTTTTACAGTCCCTAAAAATCTATTTTTTTAAATGACATTTTATTATTTCGTAATACTGCATTCCTTTTTACTCGACTTTGTACTTTATACTTTTTACTTGACTTTGTACTTTTTACTTGACTTTGTACTTTTTGCTTGACTTTGTACTTTTTGCTTGACTTTGTACTTTTTACTTGACTTTGTACTTTTTACTTGACTTTGTACTTTATACTTTTGACTTGACTTTGTACTTTATACTTTTGACTTGACTTTGTACTTTATACTTTTGACTTGACTTTGTACTTTATACTTTTGACTTGACTTTGTACTTTATACTTTTGACTTGACTTTGTACTTTATACTTTTGACTTGACTTTGTACTTTATACTTTTGACTTGACTTTGTACTTTATACTTTTGACTTTACTTTGTACTTTAAATGTTTTACTTTAATGATGAGTGATGAGTATGTTAATACTTCATTCCTTTTTTTCTGTTTATGTTTCATATGTACTATTAACGGATGCACTTTTTTATATGTATCGTATCTTGTGCTGACCCCGCCCATCTGTCACATTTTTAAAGTCAATGTGGCCCCCTCGGGCCCAAAAATTTGCCCACCCCTTGTTCTAACATCTCTTCCGATTTGACTCTTTCAGACGGCTCCCAGTTGAACAACATGGCGCCGACATCGCCTCTACTAAACGACCAGTACACGCTACTGGACCAGATCAGCAGCCCGTATGAGCCGCAGACATCGGTTAAGGACCTCAATAAGTACGCCACTCTCAAGGCTATCGGTAAGAATAAAAAAAAAAACACATAAGAGAGATGAAGCTTTCTTTTTAAATCAATAGACCGTCACGTATTTATAGAACTCGTTTGCAAGTCCTCATTTTGGAACAGATCTGACCTGAGGAGCTGCCAAAATCTTAAAGCCAACTGAAAATAGAAACACTAAAAAAAGATGGTTTAAAAATATGTTGCAATACATAGATCAATATCGATATTTCTTTTTTTAAACTAATGTCTCCTGGGGACGGTTTCAAGATGACAAGTTCCTTCCACTAAGACCACGGAAGTACGTGTCAAGAAAACTGATAATTAGGCCCCCCCATCTGAAGTAGAGCAGATTTTAGCTAATGAGATTGGAGGCTATCAAAACACGGATTGGATGGAATACAGCCATGCTGATAAACCATTGGGTTTTAAAATAGTCTATAGCTGTTATGGAGGAAGAAAAAACTGGAATAGCTTGGGATTTTGAAGAAAAAATATGACTTACCGTAAATGTTGATCATGTGATGATGACTGAAGGCATGGCAGTTTGTGATTGTTATGATTGTCTTCTTCATTATTTATGAAATGTGGACCCTAGAGTAATAGATGTGAGATTAGAATTATGAATTCCAACAGAAATGAATGAAAACCATTGTTTTTCAGAAAAAAAGTAAATCTAACAGATGTTTTTGTATTTTAACGCTTTCAGGAACAGCACTTGGCTGAAAATTGACAAAAGTCATAATTTAATTTGAATGTAACAAAAACAAAACTGGATTTTAGGTCATTAAAAAAAACGTATTTTTAACAATAGCATTTACTATTGCATTTTTCTTTTCAATTATTATTATTTTCCTCTTAATCTTAATTCCATATAAAGATGTCATTACAGTGATAAATTCCTACAATAATAATGCAAACTAAACGAATAAAATCTAAACAAATAAAAACCAAAACACACTAAACTTCATTTTGTCTTTGTAGCAATTTACTAATTTCATCCAATAAACATCAATTGCAACAAATCAGTTAAATGAAAGTCTTAACCAATCTCTGTCAATCTAACCAAATCAATATATTGCTTTAACCCCATGTTTAACCTGCATATTTTCATTTTTTTTCAAATGGCTGATTCAAACAGGCCTACTATCACCCGATGAAATCGACCAACGGATTAACGTAGCCTGGCCGTTCTCTCCACCATCAGAAAAAGCCAACGGTCGCTTCTACGCCAACGAGCAACGCCAAGCACCGGGCGCGCCTCCAACCAAGTGCAACCTTCCCATGGGGTGCATTGAAACAGAGCCCATCAACCCCTACAGCCCTGCCAGGCAGACATCCAGCAAGAACCAGAATCGGAGAAGCCACGCCCCCCAGTCACTCTACCCGGGCTCAATTTCCACCCCGGCCACGCCCACTCAGTGGCAGAGCGACGATGTGCTGGGTCTGAGGCAGTGCTTTGGCCCCACTAAGCTCTGCCTTACCCAAAAAGAACTTCAGAACAGTCGCAAACTACCCCCGCAGACCTTCCTTGTCACCAACAGCAAGACAGAAGTGACAGTATGAAGTTCTAAAGTAATGTGAAAGTGACTGTGGACCAATGTTCCCTCTAATTTTTCATTGGTTTGGGCAGAAAGACAACCTGAGCGCACTGAGTACCAATGTGAGTGACATCATCATTGCTCGCCAGTATCACACTTGTCTTAAGCAGGTGCATGTCAATGTTCCCTCTAATTTTTCATGTAAAACATGCTGTAAAACACGAAAAACATAAGATTAGACAGAGCTACTGCCATTGGCTGCCGTGTAAACAGCGCCATCATGGGGAAAGGGGTAAAAAAAATAATGATAATAAAGTTTGGATTTTATTTACTGCGCACAATATGATTGCTGCTGTGCAGAGAAGACGATAGTAGTGTGCAATTGCCCAGCTTAGAGGGAACATTGCTGTGGACTATTATGGTATGCAGTTAAGAGAATGTCAAGAATTCGGGTTTACGTTGGAAAACGAAAAACTGAACTCCCGTTACACTTATTTAAAGAATAACATTCCTTGTTTACGGCTAATATATATATAAACACTTACATCTTCACAATGATGTTGATGATGTTCCATGTTTTTGTGGAGATTTGATTTTGGAGTTTCTGTAACAGACGGAAAGAAATGTTAGCAATCGACTAGGGAATTTATTCTCAGTGCCAAATTCAAGGGTAAACTGAGGCAAAGTCAAGTTGTCTGACAAGACGGAAATAAGCACTACACACTGACTGTCTTTTTGTTTTTTATTTTTTTCAACTAGCATGTTGGCAAGTAGGGGAAAAAACTGAAAATAGTTTTTGGATAGATGTTGTTGTTACCTTGCTTGACATTTTTTGACTTGTGAACAACGAGTCAGACAACAAAAACATGATCATATTTTTGGAGAGCTCAATTTCTTTGTCACTCAGACTATTTATCCAAGTCCACTGAGAATAAATCCTCATTCACAATGATATTAAACTGTCCTCAGATGACTACAATACCCCAAAAAAACCCATCTGATCGGGTCGTATATTTTAATCTCTGTCCAAAACATGACCATTAAAAATATTCCAACCACGCCTCGGGTACAAGTTGATTTTTCTTTCCCCCCTACTCACTCTTATTGACCTACACTTCTGTCTATATTTATTCCCTGCACTCCCCTCAATGTAGAACAGGAGCCTTGGGCAAGTGACTGGTAACACTCATCATAATAGTGTCCTCATCACCTTAATATGACATACTTTTACTTGCTTATTTGTGAGCAAGTTGACACCAATGTTCCCTACCGTCTCTGACACCAAGGTGTCCATTGTCATTCTCCATCAAACGGCCTATGCGATGAAATACCGTATTTTCACGACTATAAGGCGCACCGCATTATAAGGCGCACCCTCAATGAATGACATTTTTTCCATATATAAGGCGCACTGTATTATAAGACGCACTGTCTATTTTGGAGAAGATTTAAGACTTTTAAGTGCGTCTTATAGTGGTGAAAATATGGTAATTGCTATTGAGTTCCAGGTATGAAGCACTCACTACTTTACAGTCACCTCTAGAGCCAGCCATTGTTGATGTTTTGGATTTTTTTTGTATAAAATCTTGCAGTGGGGGAGGAGCTATATGATGGAAGATTTTGTAAACTAAAATGGCATCTGCGTATTTACCAGTATTGTTTCAGTTCAGGCGTTTGTGTTTTTTTAATATCCGACAGTGGTGGTTTTTCGTTTTTGGTTTTCAGTTTTTTCCATATATAAGGCGCACTGGATTATAAGGCGCACTGTCTATTTTGGAGAAAATTTAGGACTTTTAAGTGCGCCTTATAGTCATGGAAATACGGTACACTAAAAAAATGACACAATTGCGTCCTATAATGAGATCCATCACAAGAAATCAATCCAATTTTTGGTACTGTGCATTCGAAAAGTTGTTAGCCCATACTCTTAGCTATGACATTATTAGTTAACGCTTTTTCGTCCTATTTGTATTGATTGTTTGGCTCTCGCTTTCTCCTGGCGATATGACCGCTATTAATAGTACCCCCAGGGGTCTGCATGGTGTATGTGGCTGTCAAAGGCACCACATTTAAAAGAACTGAGACCACCTGCATGGGTGAAAGGCCGCTTAGGCGCATCTGTTCATCTTTGGACACTCCAATTTTTTCCAAAAGGAATTACTGGCAATTGAATGAATAACTACAGTAGAACTACATTTACTAGTAAAATAAAGCTCACTACATCTATGCTTGTTTGTTATGTGTATTTACACAGGTTTCAAAGGTGGCTTTACTTAAAAAAAATGTACTTGGATAACAGCCTAAACTCATAAATACAAAACTAAGTGAAAATAAGAGCTAGAATGGAAAACTGCGTGATTTAAATGAAAGGTTTGCCACTGTAATCTATTCAAAGCTATTTTTGTTTTGTTTTTCTGCCTCGGTGTCTTTTTTAATAACTGCATTGATCTTTAAAAAAAAAATCTCTTTGCAGTGTCGATCTATTGCAATGAAATTGTGCACACACACACACACAAATTGTGTTATCTGAATTTGGTTGTCCTCGAGAGCATCGGCTGGTTCATGGCTGTCTAAAAAAAAAAAAAAAATTCAGATACTGACTAAAAGAGTAAACAAAAAGTTAGCCATTATGATTACAGATTAGGAAATGTACCTCAGGAAGATAACTGACAAGAAAGTAAAGATAAAAAAATATATATAAGAGAATAAGATTGAATTATGTCATATCCGGACTCCATTTTTTTGTGAATGAAGAATGTATACAAAGTTGTTAGTTTAGGGTTTATCTTATCTCCAGACTACTGCAAAGTATATCATTTACAATGTAAAGCGACTCAGTTGCAACATATTCAGTCAAAAACCACCAAAATGTGGATGAACAAAGCCATTTCTACCAAAAACGAAGGATTTTTACTCCTAATTTTCCAATGATTTGCTTTGAATGGCTTCCCTTTCTTTAAAAATGGAGGAAACTGGGTTAACTAAAGGCATGGGTTTAAAAAAAAATGGTCAGGGTTTGTTAGCATACCAAAGATTGCGTAAGGTTCAGTTATCATCACTAGCTTGCACACGGCGTTCCTTCGATAACGAGACGTTCCTGGTTTAAGGTAAGTCATTTTTTTGGGGGACTATCGAAGTCGAGCTTTGTCATGACGTAGTTGAGCGCTCTATTCACAGCTGGGATGCGAACCTTTGCACTATTCTGCTTGTGGGTGCTGGGAACATTAGCGGTGTTGCCGGACCCCAGCCCGACTACCCAAGAAGCCATCCAGTGTTCTAAGGGATGTACCTGTCTTCACGATGACTACAGCGCAGAACTCAACATGTACTGCAGTGCCCGAAATTTTACCCAAGTCCCGACGGACATACCGAGGGGAACGCACTCTCTTTGGCTGGATGGGAACCTTTTCACCGGATTGCCGGCGGCTCTGTTCAAGGATCTGGCTAATCTGGATTTCCTCAACCTGCAAAGCGGGAACCTGGCGACAGTGGACGCTCAGGCTTTTCGAGGACTCGGGTCCCTGGCTCACATTCACCTGGAGCGCAATCGTCTACGAACCTTGCCAAGTACAGTTTTCCAGACTACGACCAACCTGGCATCCCTAAGTCTACACAACAACCAGCTAACCCGTTTAGAGGAAAGACTCTTTTCTGGACTTTCTCACATGTGGTTTCTTAACCTGGGCTGGAACTTGATAGCGGTTTTGCCCGAGAATATTTTTCATGACCTGCAAGGTCTGAGAGAACTGGTTCTAGCCGGAAACCGACTAGCCTATCTACAACCGCAGTTGTTCCAGAATCTAGGCGAGCTTAAAGAACTGGATCTAACAGGAAATTTCCTCAAAGTAATCAAAGCCAACGTGTTTGTGAAACTGGTTAAGTTACGGAAACTTTACCTAGCTCAGAACCAGATTGTGACAGTGGCCCCGAGAGCATTTGCGGGTATGAGAACTCTCCGATGGTTGGACCTGACTAACAACAAACTGAGCAACCTCCATGACGAGACCTTCTTGGGCCTTCACACCCTTCTCGTGTTACGTCTTTCCAACAACTCGATTACGGGAATTCGTCCCAGGACCTTCCGCGATCTTCAATTCTTAGAAGAACTACGACTCAGCTACAATAGAATCCGTGCCTTGGGAGAACGGATATTTGAAGGACTTGGCCATTTAGAGGTTCTAGAACTAGAGCATAATCAAGTCCAGGAGGCGCAAGTAGGTAGCTTCACTGGACTTTCCCATGTAGCGGTCATTAACCTATCAGGAAGCTGCTTCCAGCGTCTGCCTGATCAAGTTTTTAAAGGTCTATCAAAGTTACACAGCCTCCATCTTGACAAAGGTTGCCTGACTACAATCACAAGTCAAGCTTTTACAGGACTTTCAGGTCTACGGAGACTTTTCCTACAGCACAACAACATTTCCACCGTAGAACGCCAGAGTTTTTCAGACCTGGTAGGCTTAATTGGATTGGACTTGAGCTTTAACAAATTACACGTTCTCACCAGCCAGGCGTTTACCGGTCTAAAAAACCTGGAGTACTTGTTACTATCCAACAACGAATGCCGTCAGTTCCTACACAACGGAAGCAAGTATCTCCTCCCCAGGTTACGTTACCTGGATTTGAGGGCCAATGCGTTGACGGCTCTCGTTCCGGAATTCTCCGAGAGCATGGAGAAGCTTCTTCTGTCCGGAAATGGCTGGAAATGCGACTGCTCCATCCTCCCGCTGCGGAATTATAGTTTAAGACATCCTCAGGTTATTCCTCGCCGAGTAGAGACCCACGCTGAGGGTGAAGAACCTGATAGTACTATAACTATATACAACAACATAACTTGTGCAGGCCCTGTACGTTTGCTGGGTCAAGACTTGAGAGATATCGATGCTGGATTCTTTCAAACTTGCAGATCCGTGTAGTGCCACAATTTGATGATTTTGGGAGGAATTATGGACTTGACCTATAACACAAAAATTACATTGTTCAGTCATTTCGGCAATAGAACAGAGGCTATATTAAAATGGTGATATGTCAAATATAATGGTATATGTGTGTAGTTATCTCTAAAAAAATGTGTTTACTTTGAAGTAGTTAGTGCTGTCAATTCTGGAACGTGCAATAAATGAGTTAAAAAAATATTTTCAGATGTTTTTTTGTTGTTGCTAATGCTACCTTTAGCTAAATCACAATATATATCAGTTTCTAGTTCTATAAAGTGGTGGGATATAAAATAAAATGGTAATATGTCTAGCTAAAGGTATATTTAAATGATTAATATACAATTTTAGAGTAGTTTCTTGTAATGAAGATGGTTTAATGTTTTTTTAATTTAAGTGTTTGCACAATTTAGCTAGCTATCAAGTGTAGCTTGAATATTAAGTGTGGCATTGTGCTATTATGCTGGCCTCTGGTGGAATACATTATGATTGCAGGTTGGGAATCTGGAAAAAGGGACATTTTTTTTAAAACTGGTTCATAAGAGATACACAAAAAAATTATATTACACACATTGGACCATAAAAGTATTAAATACATGAGAAATTTCAACATATAATGAATCAAACATTGAAGAAACTTACCAGGATTAAAAATAAAATGATAAAATAAATAACTCCATTACACAAATCAGTTGAAAAATTGATTTATTTGTCAAGATGATAAAAAATAATCTTGTGAACCTTGCAAAACATTACAACAATGTAGTGTAACCATTTTTACGTGTGTTAAACTAAGTCATCCACTACATAAAGTATACATTACACATCTTTTACACCAAAAAAAGTCATAATAAAAACATTTGGTAGTACTCTAAAGACTTGCACCTATATGGTATGTTTGTGTTCACAACACAGAATCGAGATACTGACAGTATAAATCTCATGATTATCTCTTTTGACTTCCTACATATTCCAAAAAAAATACTATTCAAAGATAGTCATTGTAATAATCCCATTAAATCCAGTCTCCATTGAATTACTGCATTAACGCCCCATTTAATTTAGTGCTAGTATTTATTGAAGAGCAGTTTACAGCTAGATGCTACATCAAAAATGAATGTAGTACTAATATTCCAGTGACTTCTGAAATATATTTCATTTAGAACAATACATTCAATATTTCAGGGCTTCAAAAATGGTAAGAATGATAATAATATTCATAATAATAATACACGGAACAGCTAGTTCCACATTCAGTTTCTTCACTTTCCACAAAAATGTCATTTTGTAATTTAAACATCATATTGACGTTATTATAAGTGTACATAATTGCATAAGTCTTCAGGCTCGCATAATTCATAATATTAAAACAAAAAAGATGATAAACAGAAGTAGAGTTTTTAAAAAGTACGATTTATCTGGTTTGGTACTTGTTTTGGTGGCAGATTATTTGAAATTATGTCCCTTATTCGATGATTACTTTGTTTTTAAAGTACTTGTTTTGAATACAGACTGCAATGGACAATACACCCTTTTTTCTGAGATGTACTCAGTCTGTTTCTTGCAAAAAATAACCTCACCTGGACACTAATTAAAAGCAACCAGAAAGTATTTTGTTTAAATAATGTAAAATTAATAACCATCTATTTTAGAAGCTTTAAAACTTACGAGTACTTCACTGGCACTTCCAATCCCTTCACTATTCCTTTAAAAGCCGCAAAAACAATGTCGAAATTTATTTTATTTTTTTCCCTTTTTCAGAGAAAATTATTAAGTTATTACTGCTAATTATCAATTTAAGGTAGGAGGTGCTTTTTTGTTTAAATAATTTCCTTTTGTTTCTCTGTCTTTGGTAAAATGGCAACAAAATGGGTTAAAATACGTTGATATTGTTAACCAAATGCCATCAGCGTAATCTTATTATATATAGCCATTTTTATGGAATATCAGAGAGGACAAAATATGGAATTTCATGGCTTTTGGGCGATAAGTGTGGAATTGTTATTATAAGGGCCAATTTAATTTTTTTTTTCTATTTTTGTATGTTTAACGGATAGAAATTGGTTCCAAAAAAATTAAAAAATTAAAAAAAATAGCAAAAAACGTATAAATATTTACAATTGCAAGCAAGTGGGGGGCAACAAGTTGTCTATTATTTGTAAAACACCCCCCAAAAATGACATATTACAACTTATGTAAAAAGGACAACAACTACCAAAAACTGCATGAATGACATACTAGCCATTTTTTTTGGCCATGAATGTGGTCATTTTTTCTTATTAAGCGATTAAGTTATCATTTGCCGCTCTAAAATCAGCCAAATAAACTCATACTCATTTAAAAGCATCTCCATTTACTCCTGCTGAGCAACAGTACATCTTTTTTTGCTGAAATTGTTGCACAACGCAGTTTTACTGCCCCGCCATGGAATGTAAACTACCAAAACATTTGTTCCGAAGCGATAGGTTGAGTCAGAAAGACAAAATTCATTAACTAACACAGTAAAAAGGTCATTTTAACCGGACTCATTTACATCAATTATTTTTTTTTATCAGTATAAACACTTTTTGTGCCCTTTTTTTGCATACGGCCAGGAAAAAAAAATTAAAAACTCAATCTGAAAAGCAGAGCTGCACGGGAAGAATACTGCTGCCAATGACAGATGCAGGCACTGGCAAAATTTAATTATAAATAATAAAAAAATGGGGCTGAATAAACAAAAAAGGGGTAAGTCCGCTTCTAATATTTGAGCTGAAGGCACTTTAAAACTGGAGGCCGATATGTTCTGGAGGCTAATTTCCTGCATTGAAAACAATAATAAAAAGAAAAAAAGAAAAAAATCGACCAAAAAAAAAAATTCTACCAAAAAAAAAAAAAAAAATCTACAAAAAAATTTAAAAATTGATTGAATCACGTATAGCATGAGTGCGTGCGCCTTTACACATAATTAAACTGCTGGTTATGTCTAAAATGCATCTTAAATTTGCATTTATAAATCTAACTATGAAAGTACAAACTATTAATTTTTTTTATCTTCCCACAAAATATGAATATTCCGAATAATGCTATGGTTTTGAATGACAAGAAACATTTAAACATTCAATTTATGTTCAACAGTACGCACAAAAAAACAGCATTAACTCATTGATATTTATAAGTATATTGATAGAAAAGTCAAACTAAAATGATGAAATATTTTAAAAGAAAATGTCTAATACCCTTTTTAATAGTCCCATCTCAACAAAGTGCGTAGATTAAGAAATCATCAAGAAATTGGTCAGAATAATTGCTTAACTCTTTCAGTGCCATTGATGATAAGACAGCCAATCTGCTGTGAATGGGAATGAGTTTGTCACTAGTAGACGTCCAATCCATCCCAAAAAGAAGGGTGGAGAACTGACATATCCCGTCAATCCTCCCAGTTTAAATAGATTGGACGTTGATTGCCGTCAATGGCAGCCTGTGAGTTAGCTATTAGCATGCATATCTACTAATACGTAACTGAGTTTTTTTTGTGCACTAAGACCTGAATAAGTTGATAAAATGATTTTGTAATACAAATAATGTTGTGTTATATGAAAGATTGAATCTGCATAGTATGGAATTTCACAAAATGTTCTTTAAAAGGAAAAATGGATGTCTGACTGTTGCCCATTTTAAGTGCGAGATTGTTAAAATTAGTCAACATAGAATTCTGTCTTAAAAATGATAGGTGTGTAAAATAAATAAAAAATACAATATATTTTATGCTACTAAAATACTTAACATTACCATGTAGTATATAATTTTAGTCAATATTTTTCTCCCTAATTTATAGAATTCAAATTTCTTAATGCAGTGATTTGGGTGGTTTTGTTAGCTAAAAATGTGTAAACTTGACCAAAAAATATATATAGACTTAACCACTAAATATTTTGCTAACTTTCATGTGATACACCACATTCTTGGAGTTTAAAAAATGTTTTTTTTTATCATTAAAACTCACTAACACTCGCCTCCTGTTGTCTTTGCGATTTGTTGATTATTTTGATTGTAAAAGTTTGCTAACTATAATAATAGCCACAAAAAAATGAGCAAAAAAACATCTGAATATATATATATATATATATATATATATATATATATATATATATATATATATATATATATATATATATATATATATATATATATATATATATATATATATATATATATATATATATATATATATATATATATATATATATATATATATATATATATATATATATATATATATATATTATATACACATACATATACATATATATATATATATATTATATATATACACATACATATATATATACACATACATATATATATATATACACATACATATACATATATATATATATATATATACACACACATACATATACATATACATACATATATATATATATATATATATATATATATATATATATATATATATATACACATACATATACATATATATATACACACATACATATACATATACATACATATATATATATATATATATATATATATATATATATATATATATATATATATATATATATATATATATATATATATATATATATGAAGTCAATTCATTCTACATTTAAATGCTGTATTAAAATGGACAAACGTTGATATCAATTACTAGTAGTTTTTCTACAAAGTACCTCTGTTGCATGAGCCTCCATCACCACTTGAGTATTTTTGTCCGACAGTAGGGACATTCGGCTTTGCTGGGCGCGCAGCTCTCGCATAGAACGTAATGTTGGCACGGCTGCAGCACAATGCATCGGTCATTCTTTTGGCAAACTACACATTTCTTTGACTGAAGCATGTATATGACCTGTAGAGAAAAGTGAAGAAGAAAGACAGTTAAAAATGCATAAATATTCAGTTTTTTTTTCCATAGATCTAAATCTAGATCTAAAACAATATTTATTTTTAGCTCATTTTAGATTTTACACAATTATTTTTGAACTAAAAACTGATTTATTTTTTCTCGTCTTATCATTGAATGTTGTAATAGCATCAAAAATAATATTATTTCATCCATTTATTTTCCATACCCCTTTATTTTTTAACTAAAAATTGATTAAAAAATGACAATTATTGATTGAAAAGGGGAAAAAATCAGGAAAATTAATATACATCTATACACTTCATTTGAATTTGATCCTAAAACAGAAAGTCAGCACTCATGATTTACTTTCCCGGGCCACACAAAATCATGCGGCGGGCCAAATTTGGCCCCCGGGCCGCCACTTTGACACACATGGTGTAAATTATCTTCCGTCTAGTCTTTAACTAGCCAGTGTCACTCACAATATCTGGTGTTGGAAGCTAAGAACAATGTCAGAATGCCGAAATCAAGCTTCTAACATGACCAAAATTAAAAATAACATTTTCTAAATTTGCTTATGGTTTTCTTACCCCATCAACGAGGTCAAGATCTTTACACAACTGATTCTTAAGTGAATGCAGCTTGGGCAGAGACAGCTGTTCCAGTTCTCCATAGCTCCGCAAGAGCGGCGTTCCGGGCGCCCGGCAGAGGACGTCAAAATCACCACGGAGGTCCTTCAACCTTCGCTCCGCCTCTTCTCGTTTCTGCTCGGCCTGCTGGCGTTCCACTTCCGCCTCCTTGGCTTGTTCCTTGGCTTCGTAGGCATCTTTCTGACAAGACTCGCATGCCTGCCATTAACAGAAGTCCAATCCATTTAAAATGAATGGTGTGGCGCCATCTGTGGCCCCAAAATGTCAAGCGTTTCCTTCCATTTTTGAAATCGTACCTGTTTTACTTGGTGCCAGGCCTCCTCCCACTGTTTGATTTTTCTCTTGGCCTCATCCAGTTCCCGCAAGAGGCGTGAAACATCAGAACTACCCGTCATTAGGCTACTAAAGACGGGTGATTGACTGGTTGAGAAGCTGCCACTCACAAAGTCCCAAATACTGCCGGTCCCATTCAAACCTGTAAACAAAGAGGAAAGATAAAGATCGGAATACTTCCATTGATATTAATGGGAAATGGTGGATAGGCGCCATTGATTTCAATGTAAAAAGGTTTAAAAATAATGGAAAATAAATAATGTTCCAGGCTGTTTAGATCATGGTTAAAAAAACTATTTAGTTGACATAATGAGGAAAATTCTAATAGCATTAGTTCTTGCTATATTTTCCTTCTGTACAATAATAATCATCTTCCTTTAAGGTTTTGTAGGGAAATGCTAAATACTAAAAAAAAACAACTAAATAGTAATATAAATGTATAAAAAGTCACATCCCAGGCAGGTATATTCTAAAATGTTGCACAATCTAAGATATTGCACATTGTTATTGCACAGAAGGGATTAATGGATGAATTGATGCAAATTATTCATGGTGATTTTAGCTTGTCAACGATAAACAACATTTTCTAAATAATGATTTTATCCCATCAACCGGAAAGCAACCTCAAAATGAACTACGACCACCAGGCACCCTCTAGGCCAAGAGTGTCAGACTCGTTGGTTCGCAGGGCGCTTTAAAGTCAACTTGATTTCAGGTGGGCCAGACCATTTTAGATATATAATATTAAGATATTAAGATTTATTTAAATAAATAGATTAAAAGAACTTGATTAAAAGCCCTGAATATTCTGTTTTTTATAGATCTAAAACAAGGTTTAAGCTTTTTAATATATTTTTAGATTTTAAAAAATGATTTTTGAACCAAAAAAACAAAAAAATGGATAAAAAAATTACAATCATTGATTTTAAAGGGGGAAAATCAGGATATTTAATATACATCTATACTCTTCATTTTAATTGAATTTGCTCTATGCAAACATAAATCTGGAAATAAATATGCATGTATGTAGTTAACCAACTAAAATATAACAAAAAAAATGACCCTTGAGTTTGTTTAAAAAAACAACAACCAAAAAGTCAGTTATTAATTTATTCCACTTACCTAAAGAGCTCTGGGAAGAAGACGTGGGCGTACCCAGCAACCCGTGCTCCTGTTTAGCCACAAAGTTAGCATTGTGGTTGTGATGTGACACAGCGGCGGACAGCAAAGACTGCGATTGCGACAACGAGCTCAACGGCGACGTGGATAACGACGATGACGAGTTGAAGGAGGACGAGCGCGCCAACGAGCCTGGAATGTTGACCGGTGCTGAGCCACTGAACAACCTTTGACCTGAATAATAAGAAAAAAATGATCAGTTCAACCAATCTTTGCCATTTTATCATTTTCTTCATCCTTACTTTCCAATCCAACATTGTTGTCTTGTTCTTCGAGCTCCTTATCAAGCGACGCTACATTAATGTCGCAAAAGTTGAGATCTAGAGCAGATCCTGAATGGGGGAAATTGAATTTTATAAGAAATTTCAGCAAACAAAAATATATACATCGTATTTTCACGACTATAAGGCGCACCCCCAATGAATGACATTTGTTTCCATATATAAGGCGCACTGGATTATAAGTCGCCCTGTCTATTTTGGAGAAAATGTAAGACTTTTAAGTGCGCCTTATAGTCGTGAAAATACGGTATATACATATGTATAGTAAGCAAACCCTTAAACATGTTCTTACCAATGACTGATTCCACTGTGTTGCTCCCAGGATAAAAGGGCGTGGCTTTTGCGTTCATGGTGGACAAGGTAGTTGGGGAGGAGCTATCCGAGCCAACGCTGGAAGCCAAGCTGGACGTTATGCTGGAGGTGAAACTGGAGGCCAGTGGGTTTACCGTGCAGAAGACACTGTTTTGTGTCTGGGTGAGTGAGGAGGTTTGGAACACAGTATTAGTTTTTGATAAATAAATACTGAGATGATAAGTATTTAATGTGCCTAAAGGTAGGATTTAAGCATTCCCATTTCTCTTGCAATAGTCAAATTGATGATGCTGACTTTGATTATGAGCTTCAAAGCGCCAAAGATTAAAAAGTTAGAATTCTACATAAATTTCAAAGACATTTTTCTGGCATGAGCGCGTCTATAACAGGCAAACTGCGGCCCGTGGGCCAAATACGGGCCCGTTAGGCTGTTTAATCCGGCCCACCAACCTTGTCGAATTTTTTTCCCGCAAGATGGCGCCGTCACGCTGAAGCCAGTGGCAGTAGCTGTGTCCACTCTTATTTGTTTTTCCTGTTTTACATCACTTCTATCTTTTTTAATTACATTATATTTCTTAATACATTCCTTTTTACTTTACTTTGTACTTTATACTTTTTACTTTAATGATGAGTGATGAGTATGTTAATACTTTAGTCCTTTTTTTCTGCTTATGTTTCATATGTACTGTTAACGGAAGCACTTTTTTAAATGTATCATATCTTGTGCTGACCCCGCCCATCTGTCACATTTTTAAAGTCAATGTGGCCCCCGGGCTCAAAAAGTTTGCTCACCCCTGGTCTAGAATTTTGGTCATTCTTAATTGACATTATCAGATATATTTCAAAATGGATATTTAACCATATACTTGCCACTTGGCCATTGCTGGAGCCACCACCGCCGGCTGTGGTCCATTCGCCGACTGGACACTCGGAATACTGCTGACAACTTGACTGGGAATGTGAACTGGAATGTATAGCCGTTAGCAACGTGCTCATGGTGTCGTCGGAGGAGCCGATTCCTAAAGAAATATGAGATGAAAAAATTAGTCAGGTGACAGAAAATAATGTTTATAAATGGATTAAAAGAACTGGATTAAAAGCCCTGAATATTCCATTTTTCATAGATCTAAAACAATGTCTATTTTAGCTTTTTTTAAATATATTTTTAGATTTTCCAAAATGATTTTTGAACTAAAAACACAGAAAAAATGGATTAGAAAATTACAATTATTGATTTAAAAGTGGGAAAATCAGTAAATTTAATATACATCTATACTCTTCATTTTAATTTAATCCTAAAACAGAAAATCTGCACTCATAATTTACTTTCCCGACCCACACAAAATGACGCAGCGGGCCATATTTAGCCCCCGAACCGCCACTTTGACATCCCCAATGCAGATTATAATGAAAAATGATACAGCAACAATAATAAATCCAAATATCGGCTTATTCAAACATACATTCTTGGTCCATCCATTTAATTTAAGTGTTACAACATGTAATTTTCTGAAATAAGAGAACTATGGGACCACTTTTTAACATGATGCAATAGGAAGTCGCCCACTTGTGTAACAAGAACAGAGAAACATGACCTCTGTGCGACTATTATACGACATATTTAGATCTTAACTGAAGTCCATTTATATACATTCCAGTAACTGTTTATTATAAGTTTTCCTAAATAAATTTCCTTTTAAAGTTTGTTTGTAAAAGTGTCTTGAATGACTTACTTTCAACATGCGCAAAGGCACAAAATGGCCCACGGGGACAGTAGCCGGTTTGCCGCATGTCGTTGCACTTGGTCGATTTGTAGATCTTCAAAAAAAGGAGGAAGGAAGGACAGTTAAATATGGACGTCAGACTTGACTCTTGTGTTGAGAAGGCATCAAATGGTTCGTCACCTCAGGGTGAAATTGCTGTTCCGTGCGTGAGTGACAATATTGGCAGGAATCGCGGCTTTCACACTTGGAAGGCTCTCCCCATTCGTCGCCATGTTTGACGCTCGGGCACGGGGTCGACCTATTGTTTGAGAAAATAAAGAAAATAATGCAAATGTTTGTCATTCATTTTCAGGTCTATTTGAATGAAATTGGCTATGATGCAAAACTTGGTAAACAACTGATTACTATTAAGTTTATGGTTAAAATTTTAAGAATCACAATGAGTCATTAACTCATTTTCAACAGTGCTCATCTTGGTCAGAGTTGTGGGGTGCTGGAGCCTATCCCTGGGCTGGACTACACTCTAAATTGGTTACCACAAAAAAAAGAGTGCTAAAGTAAAGCAAAGGAAACACTAAACAAAAAAGTGACTCATTAAAGAGATTCGGAATATGAAATAAAATACTTTCAAAATGGTGGTACACGTTTCTCAGTCAAAAAATCTAATGTTAATGTACTGAATAGAAAATGTGGATTAGCAGATTCATTTTCTTCTTGTGATATATTGCCAAAATTCCTTATAGCATCATTAAGAGCCTTGAAATCTTTGATTTTTTTTTTTTAAGTTAGAAGATGGCATGACCGAAGCCTTTAAAGAGTATTAAAGTTTTTATTATCACTCCTAAACAATACTACCTTTGAACAATGTGTTTTTGGTTAAATAAATCCACATCAGTATTTAACCCTTTCATAAAAAAATGTTTTTCAAGGGCACTCTTTGAAATTGACGGCACTATATGTCTAATATTCTTATTATATGTCCATGGCAGCAAATGAGTTAAATATTATGAAACCCAAGGTATTTCTGTTTTATATACATTGAGTATATAAATATCCACTGTAGTGTTTTGGTGGCGTATTTGCCATCTTTTTAGTTATGGTCTACCTGTACTTATACTTGCGTGGATTGCGTCTACGGTCCCGACTGTTGTGGTAGTGCGGACAAGCGTAGCCTTGTCGGCATAATCTTGGTGGCTTGGTGCATTGCTCGGTTTTGTAGTTGGCCAAAACAAAGTTACTGTCTGCAAAAAAATGGGGAAAAAAAGCAAGCTAAGTCTTATTTTTCCTTTTGAACATAAAAGGTGTTGTAAATTAATTTAGGATTTTCACCTTGCCACCTTGGGTCCTCGGTCAAGGTCTTCTCGATCATGGCTTGGCAAGCTAAGACGCCGGGTTGGAGGTCAGGGATACCTTCACCGCAGCCGAGCTGTCCATTTTGAAGCGCTTCTTGTGCTTGGATTTCTCTGTTGGGACATTTTATTATTTTACATTATTACACTTGATTTAACACATAAACAGACTTGGGTTGGTTTAACGTCAACTCGATTTTATGTGGGCCGGACTATTTTAGATATAAAATTTAGATATATATTTTTTATAAACGGATTAAAAGCCTGGGATATTCCATTTTTTATATATCTAAAACAATGTTTATTTTAGCGTTTTTTTAATATATTTTTAGATTCTACAAAATGATTCTGGAACTAAAAACAAAGAAAATATGATTAAAAAATGACAATTATTGATTTAAAAGGGGAAAAATCAGGAAATTTAATATACATCTATACTCTGCATTTTAATTTGATCCTAAAACAGAAAGTCAGCACTTTTGATTTACTTTTTCGGGCCGCACAAAATGATGCGGCAGGCCACATTTGGCCCGCGGGCCGCCCTTTTGACACCCATGTCCTAGCCGATTAAAAAAAAAAAAAAAAAGTTAACCAAGAATTATTGAGAAAACGAGTATTTACACCATCTTATTGTTTCTACCATTTAGAAACAATAACAAAAATGCTTGGGTGAGATAGCTTGAAAGATAACATTATTTTGTCTGCTTATGGTCACCTGATGTCGTAGACGGGTGGTCTGAGGTCGTGTGGGCCGTGGGCAAATGCGCAATGGAGGCCGTTCTTCACACAATGCCCCCGGGCGTCCGTCTCGTGGATGCACGTGCCCGTCTTGTAATAGCGAAGGTGATACTTGCGCTCAGTGTCGCCCGTCGTCCGGTGTAAATAAGGACAGCTGATAAGAGTGAAGAAAGGGAACATGTATGACAAAATGATACAAAAAAATAGAAGACAAGCAATACAAAAAGAGTCATTTATTTTGAGTCTTACATAAACTATACTGTATTATTAACTCCTCCGAGCATGCACGACTCGATCCATCTTGAGTAGTAACGGTTGCTATGGCAACAGGTAAGGTCATATAAAAATAGCTGCAAAGGAATGGCAGAAGCTTGTTTTTTAGGGGGAGTATTTTGATTTACCAAATTATATACTTGAGGTTTAGCCGTGAAACCAAGCCATAATAGTGGGAAATACAATAGACGGATACGTTCATAAGTACATAGGGGGCAAAGGTGCATGGTAGCAAAGGTGCATGGTGGCAAAGGTGCATGGTGGCAAGGGCGCAAGTGGAGAAACCGTAACCATGGATACAATTACCACTTTTTTGCACTACTTTGAATTTAAAGCAAGATTAGTTTTGTAAAATCTACTTTATATTGTTTTATTGTGACATCTGATGTAAAATAACAGCTTCTTGTCTTAAAAAATATATTTTTTCACACAATAAAAGGTACTATTTCAACTATAAAGTAAAATTACCACTTTTTTTGCACTACATTGAATTTAAATCAAGATTAGTTTTGTAACATCTACTTTATATTGTTTTATTGTGATATCTGATATAAAATAACAGCTTTTTGTCTTTAAAAATGTTTTTTTTTCCACCAGGTATTTTTTTTAACTAAAACAGACTCTAAATACATTTTTCCAATGTTAAAGGAATTTGTTACAGAACCAGTCAGTGACATTAACATATTAGAGATAATGACTTTCATATGCTATGTTAATACATGTAAAATTAGAGGCATTTAAAATTCAAGCTTTAAATCAGTCCTTATTATAATGTTGAAGTCATTCTGGATCACTATGTCTCACTACAACTACTCACCATCAAATTAAACTTTAGGGTTGCACACAAACTACTGACTTACTCATCTCCATCGGGACAGATGCCGGTGGTTTCGTCATATTTGGTACAGTAGACATCCGGGCTGTAGTTGAAGGTGCCGTCCCTGCGGCGGACGGGTCTCCTTCGCCTCTGATTGAGAAAGTGCCAGTGGAAGCACGTAAATGGCCTGTGTTGTGTGCACTTGTGCTGCAGGAAAAGTGGGCACTGTTCGGTCCTGAACTCCTTCAAGTAGCTGAGTGGGCAGAAAGGCAAAAATGAGGACAACATCTTTAATGGCAATGTCATTCAAATATTGGATTGGATAACTTTATTTATCCCGTATTTGGGAAATTTTGTTGTTACAGTTGAGTTAATTAATCCGCCGGCAACTTGCATTGAAAACAATTGAACTTGAATACTAACCTGCTCTCAGATCAGCGTCAATTTGCGAACCGATTTTTAAGACATTTTGTCTCATTGAGCGCACAAAGATGCAAAGTTAACTAGTTCATTTTAATTTAAAAAAGTTAACTGCCATGCACGCGTTTAATGCAATCATTTAATTAAACTTTAAGCGTTAAATGATCATGGTAGGAGTTGTCGATCGTGCAGCAGGTGTTTGGCATAATTATGATTGAGAAAACATTGTTTTTGCAAGACGAGCCCACGCTTTATTTTGGGTCACTTGCGTTAACTTGCTATTCACGTAACAAAGCGCGGCCATATTGCGACGCAATCCTGGTGGGGATTCCTTAAGCGTACGTCAATAAAAGCACGTAGGGAGGAAAGAGGGGAACACAAAAATAAAGGCCGGAGTGGGCAGGTCGTGTCTTAAAACACATTACGATCGCAAAGTTGGAAGAGCACCACGTCAACGTTTTTTTCAACTCGGCGAGACGCTCTATTAAACTATCTTGCCGACGGCCGCCATGTCGTAGAACATTAAAGTGTTGTTTTCACGATCCCGTACAGTCGCAGTTTTTTTCGGGGGTAGTCACAAAGCCCTGGGAAAGCACCATTTTTAAACGTACATTTTGCACACGCAAATAGTTGGAACAAAGATAAAAACGATGCATGCGTCCTTCGATGTGCGCATTTTGCACGAGCAAGGCGATACACTCGTGTAGTACTCACGTATAGTGGGTCGGTTTCTCGGTTTGTGGAGACGCATTGCCCGTCGTTTTCGAAACCGACGGCATTTTCAGTCAAAACAATCCAATGCGCATGCGCGTTGATCTGTTGCTCAACACTTACGCGTGGCCGTCACCACTGAAGTGCGCCACCCAGTGGCAAGAATTAAGTAAAGTATTTTGAACGCTAAAGTTAAAAGTAAACTCTTATTAAATGTTCAGATTTTAAGTTGATTGCACTAATTACGACTTTTCTTTTTGGTAATAAGTGTGTACTGTGTTCTTGCTTGATTTATATGTTCTAATGGGCTATAAATACATTGGATTGGACTATTCCTTAATATTCATGACGTTTTATTTAGTAGTTTTGGTCATATTTGGACTTTTTAAAAAAAAAAACTTAGGTATTTGGACTTTTTACTGACATATCAGTGTTTAAATTAAAATAGTTACATTTTTAGTTTAATTTTGCAACATTGTTCTCTCCATAGTTCCAATGTATTCTCTATATAATGCTATTTAACCCGGTAAATAAATAACTTCATCCATCAACATAACAGTTTTCATGCCTGATTTTCCTTTTTTTTTATCCTCCTCTTGTAAGGGATTTAAATTTACAAATGCAATTATACTTCAAATCCATTATTCAGTCACTAAGGTGCACAAAATGCCCTGCCTTGTAATTATACATTAGAGCAGCACACTGCTCTTGTAATTGCTTTGCCAAGCCCCGCCCCCTTCCACAAACACACATTACAATTTCTTCTATAAATTCTTACCTAATCATATGCCACCTTTCACCCTTACTCAATTTGGATGTGTTTTTGTGTTAGAGCTATATTATGGACCAATAACACCAAATAATCATGCAAAAATAGCTATTTTATGTCCCCATTTTGAGCATTACTTCTGAATACAAGCACATTAATTCCCCATCAACAAAACAACATATTTTTTTATACACTTCAAGTTATAAATCTTAATCCATACTTATTAATTTACCGTTGTGCAAACTAGTTTCAAACCACATAACAACAAAGGCAAGCTCATGAAAGAAACAGCAGTGATGATGATGAAGATGATGATTTTTGGGTACTTTAAGGCCAAGCTGTGAAAACTGTAATGTATTTTTTCTTTGCTTTGAAATACTCTCCCTGTGGTTATCAAAAAAAATAAGAAAATTTATTGGAAATTCTGTGTATAAACCTTTAAAATATATATATATGAACAATCAACCCCACCAGACCAATAGCAAACAAATAAATAAATATATTAGAATGGACTTCTTTATATTATTTTAGATAAATTGAACTTCAATTGCCATTAATGACCAAACAACTAAAACAAAATGACTCGTCCTCCAATAATATCATCAGTTATACTTTCATCAAACTCATCAATATTTCATAAATCCTACCAAATCCTCCATTTATCCCCCAAAAAACTTTACCACCATTCTACCATTCACTACCATTGACAAAATCCACTAAACAGAACTTTATAAATAAACCACACTACTCCAAAACAAATAATAAAACTTACCTCATCCATTCCAGCATCATGTTTAAAACCATGAGCCGAATACGAGATTGTTACAACTTTATTTACTTTTTATTATAGTGACCCTTTCACTCACTATGTGTGCTATGAAGTAATGTATTTTTCTATGTAGTTGTGTTTGCTTTTATTTGTTTTGTCACTCATTTACCATTTGACAGCCCATTCAAGCCACTTAAAAGACACAAACATGAAGTATTGAAAGGGGAATTGTATTTTTTTTTGTTTTTTGTAACAACCCTTTTAATGAAAAAGAGTAAAAACAATAATAACCCTTGGTTTTCCTTTCCCAGGGCTTCTGCGCCACTAACAGCTGTAACAACAGTTTTTGTGGTTTGTACACAAACATTTATCTCAGGATGCTTGTCATACAAACATCTCCATCTATTTTGACATGAATTAAAGTTATAACTGTTTTCTATGACATCACAATGCTTGAAAAATGGCAGAAAAGTGCAAAAAATGTGGTCTTTATTGCCACAAAAAAGGATATAAACTCACACTATGGCTGTTTTATTACTATTTGGATGTATTTAACTCAGGGGTGTCTAAAAAAACAAAAATTAAAGAATGTAATATTAAAGAAAAAGGAATTAATTGACTAAATTAGACATCCAATTAAAAAAATGCCTTCAATGGTATTTAAAAAGTGACTATGAAGTCCATAACTGAGAAAAAAAATGTCTACAAGCAAGAAAATAACCTAATTGTTTAATAATAATGCAAAAATATATGTTTATATTTACACTACGAAAACTAATTTTGAAGAAAAAATTAAAAAAGCAGTTTTTGGTCTTGGGGTAAGTCTGTATTATGCTTGAAGGCATGAAAATGTAAGGGTTGAATGCCAGGGAAATCATGCAGTGAAAAAGATTGGTCCCCTGTGGTGACAACCATGTTGCCTAAGCCAAACTACATGAAGAGATTTGGGCTTGGCTTTGGCAGAGGTCTTTTTCAATGTTCATCTATCTGCTACATTTGTCACTTGGTGAAGTTGTCTTGGTTTGGTGTAAAAAGGGAAAATTAACCCTTTCTTTACAGGTCATGTGTCAAAGTGGCGGCCCGGGGGCCAAATCTGGCCCGCCGCATCATTTTGTGTGGCCTAAAAAGTAAATCATGAGTGCCGACTTTCTGTTTTAGGATCAAATTAAAATGAAAAGTATAGATATATATTAAATTTCCTTATTTCCCCCCTTTTAAATCAATAATTGTAATTTTTTAATCCATTTTTCTGTCTTTTTAGTTCAAAAATCCTTTTATAAAATCCAAAAATATATTTAAAAAAAGCTAAAATAAACATTGTTTTAGATCTATAAAAAACGGAATATTCAGGGCTTTTAATCCAGTTCTTTTAATCCATTTATAAAAAAAAAAATCTAAATATTATATCTAAAATGGTCCGGCCCACATGAAATCAAGTTAACGTTAATGCATCCTACGAACCAACCCAAGTCTGACACCCTTGCTTTACAGGTCTGACGCCCTCAACATTGTTTCAGGAATGTGGACACGCCATCCAATCAGAATCCTGGATTTGTACGTGCAGACGATGCCAGGAAAAAGTCCAAATCCCTGCATTCACTTGGCGATTGAACTAAATAAAACCAAGTATTTCTGCTATTTTTCTTCCAAAATGAACTTGGGTCACCAAATAGGCGTGTCTTAGCCCAACATCCTCACACCCCCGACACCTCAGTCCGGCCCGTGGGTCCCAAATGGAGTCCGGCTGCCGAGCAACTAGCCTTCTGCTTGACAAAGAGCCTCAACTTATCCCTGAAGGTCTCCCCTAGAAAGCTATAGATGATTGGATTGAGGCAGCTATTGGAGAAGGCGGCTAGGTTGACCACATGACCCGCCAGCGGGTGGTCATGCCACAACGTGGCGGTGGTCCTCCGAGCCGGGTCTGCGGTTCCTTGCAGTAGCTGGATGCTAATGAAGACATTCTCGGGTAACCAGCAGATGAAGAAGACCAAAACCACCACTACGATCATCCGAAGTGCTTTTTGGCGGCGAGGCCATAGACCACGATGCTTCTGCGCCCTCATGAGGGTCCGCACAATCAGCGAATAGCATAAGCCGATAACTGAGAAGGGTAGGAGAAACCCAATAGTCACCTCCAGCCATTGAATCTCAAAAACATTAGCAAAACAGAAGTGGAGCTCTCCGCGGTGCTGAGTCTGAACAATGGTAAATGGCAATAACGTAGCTAAAATGGACGCCATCCATATTAGTCCACAACTAAGTTTAGCGTGTCTCATGGTCCTTAATGGGCTACATCCTACCGAGCCGGCTAATGCTACGTAGCGGTCGAAGCTCATCCAGGTGAGGAAGAAGATACTACTATACATGTTGACTTGGAGGAAGAGTGACATGAAAGTACACAAGACGGCGTAGTCGTAGTATTTTTCGTTTAAGTTGAAGACTTCGATTAAGGAGTCGGCTACTAGGATTAAGTCGGCTACTGCTAAGTTGACAAAGTATAAATCGGGGATGGTCATCTTCTCACGGTGGTTTAGGTTGACTACCAGGATTAGGATGTTCCCCATGAAGCCAATAGGGAAGAGGAGGATGGTATAAAGGCAGGATAGGAAGAGACCAATGGCGTAGGATTGGTCAAGGCTTTCCGTAGAGTTGAATTCGTCTGAGGTGTTGACGCTGGCGTTGTTGTAGAGTTGTTTTGCTTCCATTTTTAGGGACGTTTGGGTTGGATGTTACAAGCTCGGGGCTCGATCGTGGATTCCAGGCCGGGGGGAGCGCCTCCGTGCTAACTGGGATGGAGGATTGGATGCGTCACCGGCGGCCGTTTTCCGCCGTGGTTCCATCTTTATTCAGCTTGCCTGGACGGCGATTTGACACCTGAGCTAAGAAGCCGAAGAAAGAGAAGATTAGAACTAAATCCAGACCAAAAGGGGATTTGGTTACCTTTACCTCTATTTATATATATTTTTTTAAAATCCACTTAAATGTTGAGTCGAAATGGCTTGGAATATTAAAGAAATGATCTTAAAAAAATATATATAGACAGAAAAATCCTGTTTTTTTGCTATGTTCTAAGATAGAAGAAGTAAACGAAGTGTCTTCATTAAAATTCAAGCTGGAGGCTTTAAACAGATGCATTGAAATTCCTTCTTTAAAATCCTTTTTTTGTTTTTGACGATCCTGGGAGATGGAAAGCCTTTACAGCACGGGTGTCAAAGTGGTGGTCCGCGGGCCAAATTTGGTCCGCGCAGCATTTTATGTGGCCCGGGAAAGTAAATCATGAGTGCTGACTTTCTATTTTAGAATCAAATTAAAATGAAAAGTATAGATGAATATTAAATTTCCTGATTTTTCACCTCTTAAATCAATACTTGTCATTTTTAATCAATTTTTCCGTCTTTTTACTTCAAAAATCATTTTATAAAATCCAAAAATATATTTAAAAAAAGCTAAAATAAACATTGTTTTAGATCTATAAAAAAACTGAATATTCAGGGAATTTAATCCATTTATAAAAATAAAATCGAAATATTATATTTAAAAAAAACTGAATATTCAGGGCTTTTAATCTAGTTAAAATCATTTTTTTGCTGATTTGGGGAGAAAGAAACGAGTCATGATGGACATTTTTGGAGCATTCTCCCACGATGGCACGACATATATAATTGCACGAGTGTTTTTTTTTAATTACGCTCTTTAACATCACCCTCCTTTAGTTGTCAGACGGTCCCTAGAGGAAGAAATCGTGATATCTGTTTGGCCAACATGACCTTTAACAAACATTCCCAGCCCGCCGCAGGCTTTTCCTTCCACTTGAGGAAAATCTCTGCAAAATTAATGCGACTAGTATTGCGAGTAGTATTAACTTCCCTATATATACATACATTTACATACTACATTTACTTCTAAAAATTCAAAAAACACATTTTTAGGTGGCACTGGTTACCTAAAGAAAAGAAAATAAAGAGGATACCTGTGAGGAGCATCTTTAAGTCAAAAGAATAAATCAAAATAAACTTTTTATGGTCAACATAATGCTTTCCGTAATATTAAATTAGCAAAATCAGCATAAATTATTTTGGATTTGAGGCAAATCTTTAAACACACACTAGCATATGAATTTTAATAAAACTATTTATGAATTACTATGTATTGATATAGCAAGAGAGATGAAAAAAAACATATAAAGTACAAAATCTAACTAAATATACCAATAAATGACAATGCCATACTACAACTAATAATAATGACCTAAAGAAGTATTTTAGTGCAACCACGTAATATTTTGACATATTTTTAAGGTAATTTCTCTATAAAACAGACAAAATTGGAAAAAGCAACAACAACAAAAACACTAAATTTAACCTAATAACTTTCTTAGCTTATTAATACTCGAGCTATTACAATAAAATGTTAAAAAAATAGGGAAAAAAGTGAACTGGAAACCAAAGTATTAACTTTAAATAAAGTTGTCATTCAAATAGACTGTGAATAAAGTTTATGGTGGGTCTCATTTTCTATGCAAAACTCATTTAAAGTTACTCATAAAAAAATGGAGATACTACATGGATCCAAAAAAAGTACTTACCCAAATTTGGTTCTCCTGATCCCGTCCCCAAATCAGACAAGTGGAGATGATCAAATCCCATGTCCGTGATCCTCAGTCATACCACCTGCTGTGTCGTCGTCCCCCCCCTCCTCACCCATCCTCACCCCCACCCATTTCAGTAAGGGGAGGAGCCAGAACCAATGAAGTTGTCCCTTTACTTGCTTGAAAATATTCACATTAATACACAATAATCCACTTTCCTAAAACATGCATGGGAAGCTAATTGGACACTAAATTGTCCCTCAGTATGAATGTGATCATAAATGTTAGTTTGCCCTGTGATTGGCTGCTCACCAATCCCCTTACCTCTGGCCCAAAGCTAGCTGGGCCAAATTCCAGCACCCTCTGTGACCCTAGTGAGGAAAAAACAGTTCAGAAAATGAGATAAAATGAGGATTAGCTTAGTTCAGCCAGCTGTGTGGTTGCTAAGCAACAGGTCTATCCATCCAAGTTAGGGAAAATGCTTGACCCTTCCCTTCCAATTTGAAAAAATGTTGCATTGTCCAATTTTTTGGGCCATCCAGTGCCGTTCATAGCTGCAAAAAAAATAAAGCAGAATCATAAATGCATTCTTAAATGATATATATTCAGTGGACAGTTTTTTTTTTAAGTCTACACATAAGACAACAATTTTAAGGGTGCGGCTTATACTCAGACGCGCCTTATATGCGAGCAAATTATCGGAAAACATGCATGGTAGGTTGATTGGACACTCTAAATTGCCTCTAGCTGCGAGTTTGAGCGTGATTGGTTGTTTGTCTCTTTATGCCCTGTGATTGGCTGGCCACCAATTAAGGGTGTCCCCCATTTCTGGCCAGCTGGGATAGGCTCCGGCACCCCCGCTGCATCCTAGTGAGAATAAACAGTTCAGAAAATGAGATGACAGAGAGAAAACATGTTATAGAAACAAGTTACAATTCAAGAAATGCATTTAAACTGTAGAAAAGCTGTAAAAAATGCAAAATAAATGAATAAAATTGAGTTAAATAAGAACAGGACATCCGTCGTTAGTTTCATATTTATTCAGTCTTTGACTCAAATGACAGTAGATTACTTAGAGAATCTAGATAAATCTCTGACCCCGGAAAAAAATCCCCCAAAAAATATTGTACTTGTTGAATAAAGTACAACTACTGTACAGTATAGCTCTGGTTTACAATATATACATATTAACTTCAGATGATGTTCATTTTTATATATATGAGGAGAGAAAAGCACGTTGAGGTTTTGCCGTTGAGTGAGAACATTCCATGTGAATAGAAATGAGGACTTGGAAGCTCAAAACTAAAACTGTCATCTGAAAGCCAGAATTCCAAGTGAAAGTATCCAATAGGTGGCGCTGTAGTGACAGGATAAGATAAAATGGGCTAAAAAAAATAGTCGTCCATTTGAAAGAGAATTCACTGGAGTATGCAGCAGTTTTTTGTAGACCAGAAATGAAGATAACTTAATCGGGGATTTGTTTTTAGGGTGTCATTTTCAACCAAAATTCACCCAAAAAGTGTTCATCTTTCACAATGTACAGTGGAATCTCCTAAAGTGTAATTCTCCCAAAAATGTTTTAGTAATTTTGTAAAATCAACTTAACAAGTACAGCTATAATTATTGTAATTTTTTTTAAAGTACAACAGTAGTAGTTTCAACAATTTCCTGCAGTTTTTCAAATTAAAAGCCAAATAGGGTCCAACTTTGGAGATTCCACTGAATTGTCAGTATTCCTAAAAAAAAGTGCGCAACTAAAAACAAACCAAACAAATGAGAAATACGTTTTTAATTAGCATGTTTGGTGAGAAAAATGCGACCAAAAACGAATGTTAGGGCGCTTTTACTGGATCCAAATTAATGATGTCCTGGATCATGATGTAAAGCTGTTATGCCTGAAACTGGATTCAGTATTTAAATGTATGAAATAAAGTAACCTCCAGATTAAGAACCCCAAAAAAAATCAGATCTAAAACGTCGTCATCCAATTTCAGAAATTGAAACAATTGAAAAGTTGTCCAAAAATCTCCTAAAAAAGGCACGTTTTCTATTAATTTTGTGTCAATCTCACCTAAAGCTAATCATTTTCCAGCCAACTTTGTCTGATGTTCCCATTTTCAGTTTCCTTTTTGGTTTTTCAATCAAATGGAATTATTCTAGCACAAAAAGGGGAGTGGCTACTTGGGCGTGAACACATTTCAAGCTTCCGCAAAAAAAAAATGGGAGCGAATTCCCTATCCAACATTTGTTATTGACGCTAAAGCTTAAACGTCAGTGTTCTGCTTTCATAACAATGGAATTCTAGCAGCACCGTTAAAAAAAGTTGAATCCAACGGGGAGACCTTCACGTCACGGAGTTAATTTAAAAGGCGGGGGTGGGCGTAACATAGTGTTAGCAAATGTTCTCCTCGCACTATTACTTCATTTCATAGTTCTGTATGTCGTTATCCGAACTCAGGGGAGATTTATCATGAAGAAGAAGAAGAGGTTAGCAAACGTTCATCGACATTGAAACGTGCATCACATTGCAAACAAACCACTGCAATGATGAAAAACTAAGAGCTGCAGACAAAGTGACTTAGTGGAGAGCTTCCCTTGGTCACAAACATATCCACCCACACACCCACAAACAAACAAAATGGCAGCACTTAGTAGTTTTCTCCAAAATCCGTCAGATGGCATTCCGGAAAGTGAAGGGTAAATTCCACAGTTTGCTATGCTAGTCGCGCTTTAACGCAGTCCAGAGTGGCGAGGGCGCGAAATACTGGCCTCTGGAGGGTTTACGCGATAAGTGCTGAAGGGGGTGTCGAAGCTTCACGTGACTATTTGCTGTACCGCCGAACGTTGGCGAGGACAGGGTCGATCTCGGCAACCTAGCCTGGTTAGTAGCCGTCGTAACTTATCGGAGAAGTTCTTGTTCATTTGCCTGTACATGAGCGGCATGGCGAAGCTGCTAGAGAACGCCGTTAGCTTGGATATGCAACGTAGGAAGTAGTAAGCGGGGAGGTAGCGTGAGCCGCCTACGTACGCCGGCGCCCCTGCTACCGTATGAACCAGCAACGTCACGTAATAAGGACTCCAAAGAGCGAACTGGACGCAAACGGAGGCTAGCAGCAGCCGGTGGATAGACGGGTCCAAACGGGCGGAGTCCTGATCCAACGGCGTTGACTCCTTCCGGATGCGTAGGATAAGCGCGAAGGCGTACAGAACGGCTACGGCGGGTACTACGTAGCCGATAAACATCATGATAGCGTCGGCGGCCTCCTTATTCTGCATCTTGGAACATTCCACCATCTTGGTAGAGATGTGGTTGCAAACGTAGAAGAGCAACGAGGAGAAACTGGTGAGCACTGCACCGCCCCAAATGAAGCCGCATACGTGCTTGGTGTTGTAGACGCTAGACATGTATGTACGCGGTAGGGCGCGTTCGATGTAGTAGTCCAGACTGAGTAGAGTGGTAGAGTACATGGTGACTAGAGAGGAAATGTTGAAGAGGATGAGTAGGGTGATGTATACTTCGTTGGTGTACTCCCAAGCATGCCAGCGAGTGAAGGTGGAGCTGAGAAGCTCAACGGGGGCCACGGCGTTGAGGACCAATCCGGCGATGGCCATGTTGACAAAGTAGACGTCGGGCATGGTCATGGATACCTTGTTGGAGAGGTTGACGGCCACTAGTAGTAGGTTGTAGCATAGTCCCAATGGGAAGCATACCAGGAGGTAGACTAGGGATAGCACGGATAAGATGAGGCCAAAGTCTTGGCATAGGCGGAAGTCCACGTTGGTTTCCGTCTCGTTGTAAACCATGCAGATCCACATCGCTGGACCCGGGAGCAGGTCAGCTTGCGGATGGACTGCAATAGAAATTGGACAAATTAGTCACGTTGTAGGCGCAATTACTTTGTTTTGATTGGATTTTTATAATGAAAGTACAGAAAAACTTCATGTTGTGATGTAGAATGGAGTAAAACTGTGACCGGGCGTTTGGTTGCCGGTCAAATGTACTTAGATATTAAACAGTACTTGGATATTAAACAGTACATAGATATTAAACAGTACTTAGAATCTTGGATATTAAACAGTACTTAGAATCTTGGATATTAAACAGTACTTGGATATTAAACAGTACTTGGATATTAAACAGTACTTGGATATTAAACAGTACTTGGATATTAAACAGTACTTGGATATTCAACAGTACTTGGATATTCAACAGTACTTGGATATTCAACAGTACTTGGATATTAAACAGTACTTGGATATTAAACAGTACTTATATATTAAACAGTGCTAAGATATTAAACAGTACTTAGATATTAAACAGTACTTAGATATTGTATCTAACACTGTCAATTAGTGATGGTCTCGCAGTTCTGGGAGCGAGGGTTTGATCCCAGGTGGATCCTTTGCATGTTTGCCCCAAGCTTGCATGGGTTTTCTCTGGGTACTCCAAAAAATATGTATGCCGGGCTAGCTGGCTAACACACTAAATTGCCTATATCTGTGAATAGTTGTTTGCCACAAATTAGCAAGGCACCATCTGATTGGTTGATTCTGAACATCACATCAGCCAAAAACCAATGAGCCACAGCCGGTGAATGGCCTTTTTTGGTAGAGCCACACAAAGCCGAATTGTTTGACGCCTTTGCAGATTTTTTAGCACCTCACCGACTTCCACATTGTCACATGGCGAACTGCTGTTTTCCACATGGCCCAAAACAATAGAATTCCCGCACCGGCTGCACTATTTCACGGCAATAACCCCTTTGTCACGTAAAACAACAAAAGAAAGACATTGCTTTTCAATTAGCATCATTTTTATTCGCCATCTTGATAAGTTTAAATAGTAAAAGTAGAGTACTTCCTTTTTAAAGTGCATTTATCTACATGATTACTACTTTAAATTAGCCATAGCCCAAAATGGAAAAACTAGCAAATTGTAGGAAATATCTGATTTTCATTTAATATCGTTACATCATTATTTTTTGCATCCACTGAGACGAAAAAATAATTTTTATCACATGCCAATTCACGGAAAAAAAATCATAATCGCTGATCTCATAAGACAATATTTAATCTTGGATGAAAACAAGAGAGAAACACTGCATTGACAACATGAGCTGATATATTTGAGGAATCTTTGGCGACTTTGCGCAAAGCGCTTTGAATCTTCTTGACATGCGGCAAGGACGAGATTTATAAAGAGTGAAATGTGAAGCAGGCTGCGGTGAAGACGCCACTGCGAACGTCTGAGAGTTCAAGGCCAGGTCAACTAAAATGCCTGGGAGCTTCCAAAATGTCCACTTTTGTTTATTTCCACAAGGCTTCATTTGGACTTCTGCAGATTTGCCTTTGCTTCTTAAACATTTCCTTCCCTGTCTTTGGGTAAATAAACATACTAATCTGCAACAAAGTGCCGGAAATCTACTCCGTTTTTGGGAAGGATGACTTGCATTTCCAGTAACAAAAAAAGCGAGAAGAACTTCTTCCTGCACTTACGTAAGAATTACTACTGAAGGTCTGTTCCTGGCCTGAGGAAGATAGAAACCATGACTGGACGTTTGGTCGCCGGTCTTTTGGTCGCCAGTCAAATGGTGACAGAGAGTTCACTGTGGAAACCATCTCTAGAAAATTATATTCATGAGAGGGAGTTTAATATCTAAGAGAGAGTGTTTAATATATAAGTACTGTTTAATATCAAAGTACTGTTGAAACCAGCTCTCAAAATTATATTCATGAGAGTGAGTTTAAGTACTGTTTAATATCCAAGTACTGTTTAATATCCAAGTACTGTTTAATATCTAAGTACTGTTTAATATCTAAGTACTGTTTAATATCTAAGTACTGTTTAATATCTAAGTGCTGTTTAATATCTAAGCACTGTTTAAAATCTAAGTACTGTTTAATATCTAGGTACTGTTGAAAAAAAGTAGATATTTAGATATTAAACTCTTATGAATATAAGGTTGAGAGCTGGTTTCAACAGTACTTAGATATTAAACAGTACTTAGATATTAAACAGTACATAGATAATAAACACTACTTAGATAATAAACACTACTTAGACATTAAACAGTACTTAGATACTAAACAGTACTTAGATATTAAACTCTCTTTCTCTTAAATATTAAACTCTCTCTCATGAATATAATTTTGAGAGCTGGTTTCAACAGTAAAATCTCTGTCACCATTTGACCGGCGACCAAACGTCCGAGCACCGACAGAAACGTACGTCAGGCCGTCCGTCTCCATACTACTTCAGCTGGCTGTGGCTAAGACTGGGAGTCAAAGCAGTTGGACTGAAAACAGGGTCAGCAGGAAGAGTGTCTCCAGTTACTCTCGAACTGCCCCCATGCAAACAGCGCCGAGTGAATCATTTACAAGCGCTTTCCTGGTGGAAAGCTCACACAGTAATTAGCTAGCTAATAGTCCTCCTCTCCCAAAAGTCTTCTTAAACTCAAACGCCCATGGTGTAATGTAGCGTAAAGATATTTCATTTACAGAACTGGATAAATAAATGTGAATCGTTAACGGGAATAAACCCGAAGTAAATAAAACAAGCGAGAGGAGTCATAAAACTGTAAATCAAGACTGAATGATATCGAATTAATATGTGTAACTACTGCAAAATAAATGGCAGATCCACAATATGTAGATCTTTATTTGGGCTTTGCTGCATTTCTGTTCAATCATAAATCATAAAACAACGTCATTGACAGTGATTCCATTTTTTTTCCATTTAAAACTTTACTACAATCCCTGTTGGAGTGCTATAATACTATTATATATGTGAGCATTTAATTAGATAGGACTGACCTTTACCCCAGAATGCAGACCTGGAAGGACGTTTATGAAATTGCTGATGCATCGTGATCGCTATCCAACAACCTTTGTGATTACTCGCATATTGTTGTAAATCGTCATGCTATTTTCACTTGATTATGGAATTGTTTTTGTCCAAATGGAAGCTTGTTTGTTTAATTTCCAATGGAGTTGTTTTTTAGTTCCGACCTTAATTGTTAATATTGAATACCTGATATACCATGATTGTTACAGCTGGTGTTTTTGCTTACGCAATTGGATGAATCAATAACCTTGTAATTGTTTTGATTTGTATTGTTTTATATTATATTAAATATAACTAAAAACAAACCTAACAATCCCCAACTGATGTTGATCAGGGATTTCCAACTACCAATGATAAAAGTATCACTAAATATAACCTACACAATAAGCCTAAATCCCACCTACATTTCATTTCTCAGATTTAAACTCAGTTCATTGAATTCCTCTAAAACTGTCAAGAAAAAAATCTTGGATACCCTTACTATAGTCATTCACCAATAAAAAAAAAAAAACCTCTCGCCAATAATGATCGCATGTCAACAAGCAATCCGAAACCTACAGTGAATGACGGCTATTTATTTTAAAACACATTATTTCGCACTAAAACTCCTCTTTTGTTCTACTCCTTGTGCATTCTGATTGACACTAAAAGCATACTTCATTCTCACGCCCTGGCAATAACAACAGTCGTCTTTGCACGTGACAACGGTTCAGCCCAGTCGAATTTTTTTTGTAGGACTTTTGAAATATTTCCCAGATGGCGAGCGAGCCCCACCAAAACATGATGTAAGTAATAGTGACCCCCAAATGCACCGGGGGTTGTTTTGCAGTATGTGACATGACGGCCCCCCCACACCCTTCGTCTCATAGTACATCCTTACTGGAATTCACAGAGCCTTCTGAGAAATGACTGGATTATGTCACATGATTAAGTGCACACAGAACCCCAGAGCTACTACGCAAATACAAAATAAATATGCTAGGTGACTCACATTGTCAAATATTGTAACTGGGCAACGTCGAGGCTAAACGGCATCCCACATACTCATCTTGTTGGTATGATTTATAACAAACCAACCAGAAAACTACTTCTAAAAGACCATTTTAAGTCGGTAAAGCCCTTCAGGCTCATTCCTTATGATACTTAGAAGTGTAATACTGAGGGATTTGATTCAAGGCTAAGACGCCATAACGTGTTGCCCATTTAAATGAGTGCAAGTGCTTTTTTCTTCTGTGATAAGATCGTTCCTGAGTTTATTATGATATTCCCTACATAAGGTTACTGAGATTACCAACAGGAACGCCGTGAACTAGGACAGTAACTACCGTACTTACTGATTTGATTCTAAATGTTTTGTACTAATGGCTGAGTGTTCAGTCTATGTTGGAAAACTATGACTACAACAAAAAATTTAACACAATCTCACAGTTATGTACAAAGAACATGTTAGTTATGTGGTTATTGGGTTTTTTTATGGTAGCTTGTTTAGTATTAATGATCTTATTGCATTTATTTGACTGTAGAAGGTGGTATTTGGACTGTAGCCTTTCAGAAATGTATAAAAAATATTTTTTGAAAGGCTTAGCAGTACAAAAAAATGAATGAATCATAGATCTCCTGAATTTACAGCTTTCAGTACCAAATATGATAATTAGCATCATGTTATTTTTTGAGAATTTCTCAGAATTGAAGGCAAAATACAGAAAAATATGATTTTTTTTTGTTTCATTTCACCACTTTTAAATTACAACAAGTCTCTGAATTCTTTTGACAGCATTCTTATGCTGTTTCTAATAAATAAATATCAATGATAAAAAACAAAATTATGATTAAAGTGGTGGTAGATACTCCAGTGACTTTCCTATTGGTGCGTTTGGAACTCAACTTCCACACCATTGATTTCCATATTTTACCTCACAGGTGAGTGGAGAGCCATATGCACCCATGGAAAGAGCCACATGCACACATGGAAAAAGCCACATTTGGCTCCTGAGCCATATGCACTCATGTAAAGAGCCACACATGGCTCCTGAGCCATCTGCACCCATGGAAAGAGCAACATATGGCTCCTGAGCCATATGCACCCATGGTAAGAGCCACATATGGCTCCTGAGCCATATGCACTCATGCTAAGAGCCACATATGGCTCAGGAGCCATAGGTTCCCGAGCAGTTTTAAGCGATCTCGCCCAGCCGGTGTCACGTTGGAACTGTCATGGCCATCAAGCGGAGTCAGAGTTCAGCAGTCAGCACAAAGCAGGCTTAAGCGCCCTTAAGCCGTGGCCCCCCGCACGCCCCATGTCGCCTTGGGTCACGTGGATGAAGTTGACGACGACAAGTGCGTCCGGGCCAAACGAGTAAGGGGAGGGAGGGCCTTAAAACCACAGGCGGCGTTTAATGTGCTGAGCGGGAAGATTATAGCCAAGTATTTCGTCAAACTGCAGCTTTCACTCTCAAAAGCCGTCATCTGTTTACTATTACTACATTTCGACTGATGCATTAGAGACTTATTCTTATTGTATTCGGTACAGTTGGAGTAGCACATCCAACTGTAAATATACTCGGCGGCTAGAAAATTGGGTACATAGTGTATTCTGCTATTGCAAAGTAGGATACATATTTCTTTTGATAATGTACATTAGTACTACGACTAATAAAAACAGTTTGTTTTCGTCAACTCTATGTATTGCACCAACAGTAAATATCTAACTACTGTTTAATGTCAAAGTACATTTAACTGGCGACCAAAAGGGACCAAACGTCCGGCGACCAAACGTCCGGCGACCAAACGTCCGGCGACCAAACGTCCGGCGACCAAACGTCCGGTCACGGAAAATGGCATGATTACTTATAAAAAATAACTTGATGCCATTGCATTGAATTTTATGACTAGTGAGGGTACCTATATATGTCAAATGGATCTAAAAATACAGAATCACATAAATCATTTGTCAAAACCTGAAAATAAAGTACAGTGCTTGACTTTGTAGCTTCAAATTTTTGCAGTTTTACATAAATCGGTGTGGAATGGAGGGGGATTGCTTTGCGTCAATATGCCATTGTCTACAGTACTTTCAAATTACAGTCAGATCGCACACATGATCAAAAACTCTTGCAACTAGCAGATCCTGTAGGCAAATTCCTATAGTTTTATTTACACTGAACATAGAGGACGAAAACAAACATGACTTTTTAGTGACCCCCCATCGCACTTGACGCCACAGATCAAATGGTAGCTAGCTGTCACGGTTAACTCAGTATTTACAACCCTTTTGCAGCCACTACTCTTACTCTAAACACATTCCTGAAAGGGAAAACAAATTAGATATTAAGGAGATCTTTGGACAAAAACAGATCTAAAAGTAGAAAAGTAAAGGAGGGGGGCAACTCACCAGAGACGTTTTTGAGACTTGGCTCGTCAATGGAGAAACCTACGGAGGCATCGGGTCAGGATTTCCCATTTCTACAGGCATTTCTTACTCGTTTCATTAAGGAATGAAAAGCCGTCTAAAATCGTCTGATCGGCTGCCTAATCCGCTAACATGTGCGTGAAGAAAAACGGCGTTTTACTCCATTCGATGTCCTCGGCTAGCAAGTTTTGGGAAGAGGCTTGTTTCGAAAAAAAGGGGCAGGCAGTCTGCTAGTTAGTTAGTCTGCAGGAAAAGCTACGAGCGCTACAATGTGTACACACGTGACCCTCCCCCACAGGCCTCCTCCTCCCTCCTGATCTCCAGTCGCGAGCCCTGGGAGGACGTTCGCGACTCTGATTGGTCAATTGTTCAAAAGAGGCGGGGCATTATCAGCAGACGCGCAAATTGCATACATTCATGTTTTCACCACTTAAAAGGACTTCAGGCTAGAAGTATGTGAGTTTTTTTTTTAGCAATTGTAGTTTATTCATAGTAATATACTTGGAATAAAAAATGTAGAAGATAGATGAAGTTAAATTGATTGGCAAAAGGATTATTTTCATTCCTATTTGTGATTTATTCATTCATTTGAGAGTTTTAAGCCAATTTCATTGGTTTTCTTGACAAAAAAAGTCATGTAAACTCTTATATCAATGCATATTGCGATGTTTGTCCCAAATTTTGCATTTAGATTGAGATCTTATTAATTACTCAGAGTGTATGGAAAAATAGTGCTTCTTTTCAATGGAAGGTCAGAATAACTAAACTTAAACCCCATTGAGCATACATTTTACTATCCTTTAATAAAGAGAATTTATCCACAACCAGTTTCCATTCTTGTACTATTTGAAGGCCCTCATCTGGACTCACTCAAAACTTTCAAGGCCATATTACCACGCCCATCTTGTTTACAAATTATAGTACATATACGTCCCGTGTACTCCAGATGTACGTCAGGTGTTTGCGGAATTCTTTTAGCAGCAGATGGTCACGGTCATGTAAAGTAAAAGTAATGACTAGATTGACGTGTTTGTGGCCACTGAGATTAGCACTTCCAAATCATTTCCTGCAGAAAGTCATGAAATGTCGCCAAAAACAACAACAACAACAGATGTACTTTGGCTCGAGTTGTGTCTTAATGACAAGGGTAGCAAAGACTAACATATGGGTGTTCAAACTACGGCCCACTCTCTCGTTTTTACTGGCACAGAGCTAACTGTGACAATTGATGGTGGTACGCAAAATAAGCTTAAATTCAACCTACATTTTGTTATTGACCAGATTCATAAAAAACAAGGGTAAGATTGCATTTGTGGTTAAATGCCATAAAATGTAAATCTTATGGTTTTACAGTGAAAAAACCCAACTAAAGTCAGTGTCATTTATGAAGGATTCTGTTTTAGAAAAAGCTCAAAACAGGCCCTCCATCTTGGATTAGTAGTTATAGATCAAATACAATTGTTGTTTTCTGGATAGCACTTTTTTGGTATAGTTTTTTGGAGATATTTGCAAAAAAAGTGTCATCTATGAAGGATTCTGTTTTAGAAAAAGCTCCAAACAGGCTATCTAGCTTGGATTAGTAGTACGTAAGCTTGTGTGTCTATTTGTTTTGTTGTCTTCTCATGTTTTGGAAAGAGTTTTGATGATGAATTTTATTATCCCACTCCCATCTGTCACATTTACAGCATCCGCTGTAAAAGATCCATTAACCTTTCTGCCAAGACAATATCAAGCCACTTAAAGTCCCACAATTATAAATTCTAACAGATTAATTAAGTAATAGAATCTTGTTAGGAGTATTCATAAATAAACAGTAAAGACTTATACACTAAAGTAAAGACTTTTAAGGGCGCCTTATAGTGGTGAAAATACGGTAATTGCTATTGACTTCCAGGTATGAAGCACTTACTACTTTACAGTCACCTCTAGAGCCAGCCATTGTTGATGTTTTGGATTTTTTTGTATACAATCTTGCATTGGGGGAGGAGCTATATGATGGAAGATGTTGTAAACTAAGATGGCATCTGCATATTTAACAGTATTGTTTCAGTTCAGGCGTTTGTGTTTTATTAATATCCGACAGTGGTGGTTTTTCGTTTTTGGTTTTCAGTTTTTCTCCATATATAAGGCGCACTGAATTCTAAGGCACACTATCTATTTTGAAGAAAATTTAAGACCTTTAAGTGCGCCTTATAGTCGTGAAAATACGGTACTAGGTTTGCTACTATGATTTAATTCCCGAATTGCTGATCGCATATTCCGTGATATTTTCATAATTTGGTAGTGGCTAATAAAAACCGAAGTTGGCCCGCGAGCCACAGTTTGGAAATCCCCAAGAGGCATGTGTCGTTTATGAGAATTCCTGAAATAAGTGAAGGGGACCAGATCAGCTGGTGGTGGTGGGCGGGTTCAAAGAGGAGATGCACTGTAGGCGCAAAAACACGCACACATGGCAACCTTAAGAGCCAAGATATTATATTTTTAGTTGTAACTTGATAGGAAACATCCCATTACGCAAAGTCAAAGCTGTAGTCTTTGTGTCGCCTTGTTTTTCTTTTGCTCAAAGCTGTCCGGCAGTCTGGGTTGGGGTCATTTAACAAATCCTCTTTTATCTAATCCACTTAAGAATTTACAGGGTTTGTGGCGTTGGAAAAGTACTGTACGTTATTTTCACCGCGTAGTGGAATGCCAGACGAGAAAACAACAGTCTTTCGAGTTATTATGGTATGCATTGGGAAGCATATTTCGTAAATTCTTTCTGTAGTGGAAGAGCTGCAAGTATTGTTGTTGTTGTTGTTGTAGGTTTTCCCAAATGTTTTAGTAGGATTTAGGTCAAAGTTCGTGGTTTCCGATTGTATTCGCTGTTGCTTTTGGGCTTTGAGTTACAGAGGGTTGAGACCTGGCTATTCTGAAAGGTTGTCTGCAGACGCCACCACGGTGGTAACGTTCTTTTGCCTCCTGTGATTTTGGCGTCCCTTTGATGAAGGGAAAGGCCTCTAGCGCCACAAAGCTTCTCAGCATGATAGCACTTCCATGTGTTACTTCTCAAAGGCTGTTTGTTCCCCACTAGCCTTCACACAAAAGGTCATGGAAGGATATTTTGCGTTCCTTTAGTGTGACTTTCTCAAACAAATGCCAAATACTTGCTTAATAGACTTAAAATGATTTTTCCTCCATATGTTACGCTACCTCTGAATAAGGAAGTTTTACCACAAACGGCAATAAATGTTTAGTACATTTCATAAAGTAATTGAAGTCATTTACAGTTATTGGAAATTAGAGTTATCCTAAGGAGTGTGATTTGAAACAGGCAAATTGATTTTTTCACCATATGTTATGCTATTTCTGAATAAGGTTTTTTTTTTACCACAAACGGCAATAAATGTTCAGTACATTTCATAAAGTAATTGAACTCATTGACAGTCATAGGAAATTAGTTATCCTAAGGAGTGTGATTTGAAACAGACAAAATGATTTTTTCACCATATGTTATGCTACCTCTAAATTAGGATGTTTTACCTCAAATGGCAATACATGTTTAGTCCATTTCCAGATTGACTTTTTAAATTATTTTTTTAAAATTTTCTCTTAAAGTAATTGAATCTGTCATTGGAAATTAGACTTCTCCTAAGGAGTGTGATTTAAAACAGGCATTTTTAATTGACTGTCAACCTCTGCTATTCCCGATGAGTATAGTGAGTTTCCCTCCTACCGTGTTGCCCCGCCTCCAAGCCTTCTTCCGGAATGGGCACGGATCTAGATTATTCCGCTCTGTGGTTCCCCGTGGCATTGATGTCGCCGGGTGGATGTCGACGAGTATATCCAAGAGGGATTAGCGGCTTGTTGTGGTGGATCGGCCAGAACGGTGGGAGGCTGTCCACACACAGCTGTGTTCTTGGGGCTTTCATAACGCTTTGGCCTTTGGCCCCCCGAGACTGTCTTTGGCTTGAATTGGTCTCCCCCAGCTCCCCCCCCCCCCCCCCCCCCCCCCCGACCACCATCAACCCCACAGGGCATAAAGCTCACCGGCTGCAGAAAGAAGGATTGTTTCAGTAAACATTTGTCACATTACTAGCATAGGATTTGGAAAAATTTTGTATCTTGTGTACTATTGTGTTATAATTGTCAACACACCTTTTGTATTGGGATGGATTCGTCATTTGTCAATATCAGTTGGCAATGGCTGTGGGAAAAGAATGGTAGATAAAGCATATCAGACAGAGTAGTACAGTAATCCCTCAAATATTGCTAATAATGTAGACCAAAAATGTCTGTTAGTAAATAAAGGACTTACACTAAAACTCCTGTTAATAATTTTTTGGGGGATTTATATCAATCGGGAGGAAGTATTTTCAGTATTTATAAATGTTATTAATATACATTATATTTAGATATTAATACAGTTTTTAGATACACTTTTAGCTGTAATATTTAATAAATATACACTTTTTGATGATTGTACTTGTGTACAGGCACAAAAATACATATTGTGGTAGTAATACTGAGGGTGATCCTACATTGCAGTTTTTTTGTTTATCATGGCCATGTCTGGTGTACATTTGTGATACTCAAGGGATTACTATATTGTCTTTTACATGTTTTTTTTTTGGACTTGGCAACTTTTCCTAAACACATTTCGTCATAAACACATTAGAAAGAATGTCTTTTGGTACTTTTGCTGTTTTTCTAATGTTGCGGTTCTGCTTGGTTGTTGGAACTGTGTTTTTGCATATGTGCTGGTTTTGTGTACATATGCAATGAATTTGTATTGCAGGCTGGATATAAAAAGTACAATCCGCTAAAAGTAAAAACTGCTCCTTGTTTAGTCTGGAAACAGAGGCTGCCAACCAAGCGCCACTGTTTTATTTTATATTTTTTTCCCTTTAAGTACGCCTCAAACACTTTCTCAAATAAGTACAAGTTGCAACAAGCTCATTTTTTTTCTTAATGACGACCATTATCTGTAATCATCGTCCAAACATTCCTTGAAATTCGACAATTACACAATGTAGCTCTTAAAATGTTGACATATGAAAGAAAATTTGGATATTTTCCAGACTAGTTTTCTATACATTGTGTAGTTAGTCGTCCTAAAGCTTGTATTTGATAGGCTCAAGTCCCAAAGAGAAAAAAAAAGTGGAGAGGAAAGTCTTTGAGGACGAGAACAAAGAACTCCTGGACTTCCGATTGTAATTGTGACTGACTACAGGCTTCCTGAATTGGAGAACATGCACTTGTTCAAGAGAGCAGATGACAGCAGGAAAAGGAAACCTTAATGACCTTCATGGGCAATAAACAGGACATAGATCTTTCATGCAATGGAGCGCCTTACATTACTAAGGAATCTGGGATTCTTCATGGGTTGACAATGAGACAAAAAAAGACCCATAAAGGTTCTGGTGGAGAATGATGAAAAAGCACAGAACACTCCTTTAGAGCAATATCTTGTCTTTTTTTTGTTTCCTGAATACGTCTGCCTTGTCTCACACTGTTAAAATTCCTGACATGAACATTAGGGGTTGGACAATATATAGAAATGGTGATATATTGTGATACTTTGTATCTAAAGAAAGAGGAACCAGTAGGCTGCTAGCAAAATCTTCCACTAGAACAGACATATATGGACAAACTACGGCCCGCGGGCCACATCTGGCCCACTAGACCTTTTAATCCGGCCCGCCGACGTCGTCCAAATAAAGTTTTTTTTTTCCTCCAAGATGGCGCCGTCACATGGAAGCCAATGGCATTAGCCCTGTCCACTCTTATTTGTTTTTTTTGTATGTTTTACAGCCCCTCTATCTTTTTTTAAATGACATTTTAATATTTCTTAATGCATTCCTTTGTATTTTACTTTGTACTTTATACTTTTTTACTTTAATGAGTATGTTAATACTTTAGTCCTTTTTTTCTGTTTATGTTTCACATGTACTGTTAACGGATGCACTTTTTTATATGTATCGTATCTTGTGCTGACCCATCTGTCAAATTTTTAAAGTCAATGTGGCCCCTGAGCCCAAAAATTTACCCACCCTTGGTCTACGTTGTCTACATGCCGCTAAATTTGGACAACAACCACACAATTATCTTCTCCCACCCTTGCGGTGCCCCAAATACTTACCAGCCAACCACCAAATGGCACTTCTACATTGTTATACCTTGCTTCAACATACACAGTTCCATCAACCTGAAACAAAATAACCAAGAATATCGCATTTATCTTTGTTTACATTTGTCAAACGTGACCTGACATGGGTACCTGCCACTCACACACGATCTCCATTCAAAGCTTGACTTTTGAACACAGGTTGGGATGTTTGGATGATACCCAAACAAAAGAAGTGTTGTTCTCTATTCAGAGCAGTGGAGTCAGCATACAATACTGAGGTGTACCTCCCACTAGGGCTTCACTGTGTGAGAGCTATTCGGCACCCTTTTGCGGGCCCCCCTTTGCCCTCTTGCCAAAAAAAATTCTCCTGCTTTCTATTGTTCTGGCCTCCTCTTATCAGCTGTGCAGGCTCCAGTTTTCCTCACCACAAAAATCTTTCCGCTTTGCTCTCTAGAAAGAAAAATTGAAAGGAACATTAAAGGGAAATGCATTTAAAATACTTTGGAAAAAACAACTAAGGGCTTTTTAATGGAGGCTATAGTATTTTGTGCTGCTAAAACTAAATAAACACTATTGTTATCTTTTTTTTTTTTGGGATGACAGGCTTTTTAATTGATTATAATTGCCATGTAAGTTTTTGGTTTGGTTAAAGAGTGAATTAAATTTGTTTAGTTAATTTAAAAGTAATGCTGAAAATGTCAACATATACATTTTTGGTGCAACAATCATCTCCCATGACCAAAGCGCAGTCGGAGCTTGTCCAAGAAAAGTCTTAAAAAATGAAAAACGGCCTTCAGATAAAGCGTTAAATCCACAAACTTTTACCCAAGACTTGTTTTTTTTTTGGGGCTTTTTACACATTGAGTCTTTTGTTTTCTCAATTATTATTGGCTTGTATGAGTTTTACCTGTTGTGGCTTTTCTGGTTGTCCTTCCCTTGTGTGTTCATTGTCATCAATTCCTGTCTGTGTATTGAAACCCGTGTGTAAGTTTCTTCTGATTTTCTGTTAAGTCACTTCTTGTCTGGTGTTTTTTTTCCCCCAATCTTAAGTCTGTTAAGTTTTTTTCTTTTGGTATTTTTTCCATGAAACCTTAATTTTGTGTACCACTTATAGTCCGCAATGTCATATATTTCAACTTTGGATTGTTGAATGGGGTCATAACCAAGATGTATTTTAAAGTAGTTTAAAGTTAATCTAACATGACAAACATCAACAGTCAGCAGAAGTACGTACTATGGTATTTTGGTTCAAAATGCTGTGAATAGGAGTCTTAAAAACCTCATTGGAAATGGATTGTCGTGGTGGGATGAAAGTGCATTTTTGACGCCATCTGGTTGTGAAAAATGGAAATCCACAAGAATCGTAGTACAGATGAAGATGGCAAAATCAGTGGGACCTAAAAAATGATGGGAAAGCAAAAACAGGAGAAATCCACTATGAGTAACACAAACTTATATAAAGACATACTTGATGATTTATGAAGAATTCAAATGAAGATTATAGATGTGCAAAGACTATGTACTACTTACCTTTTATAAATGCATTTTTTTTTATCCCAAAACAAGAAACAAACTTGAAAAAAAATTCAATTGACATCTAAAAAACTGATTTGGACACATCTCAATTCCTATAAATAATCCATCGACTATCCAAAAAAGGCTTTCGATTCAAACACCGTTTATTTCAAGGCCACTGACAAATCTCCAATGTATAGATAATTAATTGAAGCAACAGCAAAACAGGCTTTTTTTTTTACACATTCAAGAGCAACAATTCACTGCAATGAGAACAAGACGTGCGTTGCCGTCTTGGTTTTGCATTCAATTAAAGACGGATTGAAACTTTTTTTTTTTTTTTGACGCCACTCAATACGAAAAACTACTGTAAGAGATGACAACACCGCAAAGTCTTTTCCTGTCAATGACAATTACAATCTTTCAATTTTTTTGAGCGTGCAAGTGTCCTCGTTATTGCAAAATTTAAACTTAATGCTCACGAGAACTTTCTCAACTTCACAAATATCTTTTGGACATTTACTCTTAACTTTAGACTGTAAAATTTGTTAATGGCCCAAATTTTCAGATTTCTGACCGGTTAGCCATATGCTAAAATGATAGCGGCTAATGCGGCTAATGCAAGTTGACCATATTATAATGTTTATCTTTGAAATCATTCTTATTTTCATAAACTTAATTTCTTATTCACATATGTAAACAATAATAATAACATTACCGCACCTTTTGCAACAATCTTTTAGCCTAAATGCTACATAAGCTAACTTTTCCCTGCTAATTGACATTTATTCGATATACTTGTAATGACATATTTTTTTTGTACAAAAACACTTCAAAGTTGTTTTAAATCAGATTATTAACTAACGAATAATACAATTTAAAACATTAATTAATTTTAAAATAACTTAAATTACTTTTTGGACCAAATCCTACTCAATCGTCATGGTAACAGGCTTGTCAATAATTGGCTGTTAAGATCCACAATGTTTATATATATTGATTACTTAATACCATCCATTTAGATGAATACAATAACCATCACTTTTCAAGGTACTCCATCACCCCCGCACACATTTTTAAACCCCTGAGCTGTTGCGTGCAACGCTTAACCCCACTCCAAAACATTTTATCTTATCTTAAATTATCTTACACACACACACACACTTACGCAGGCGCACACGTGAGGTAAAGATTCCGACTTTGACTGAGTGCTACTTCCACAAAATATTTTATCGAATTCTATCATATCAAATATACGACAAAGAACGTTACAAAAAGTGGTTACGTGTAGAATTTTTTTCTTTTGAACAGAAACTCCTTCTCAAATTTTGGAATTCTGTAAATACGAGAGACAACATGTTGCAATATTGTAAAAAACAGATAAATATATAACAACTACAAACCCAAAAAAGTGTAAACATTGTACCGGTACAAGAGCACAGGTGGCGACAGGTGATCGGGGGGTGAAACATCGATACGCGTTGGCCCATGGCGCGTTTTTTTTGTGTTTTTTTTTTCATTTTTGTGTTTTTACTCTTCCTCCATGGACTTTTCAATCTCCTTCAGCCTACGGACAAACTCCTGAGCCTCCCTGTCGCCCGATCGAGCGTCCAGCATCCGCATGATAGGCTTCTCTGCACAAGAGGAAATCAATCAAATTGTTAAAAAAAAATGTATCAGAATCATCAGGCCTTTTGACAGGAAGACTATTGACTCCAAAGTAAGACTTGAACAAGTTAGAAGAAGATTTTGAGGAAACTTTGACTTGAAAAAAGTCTACCAAGTAGGCTGCCAAAATTAATTGATGAATGGATGAAATATTTTTGGATCATGTTGATTGATAGATAGATCATTTTAGGACATTCAAATTAGTACAGATCTTCTTCAACTATTGATTTTAAAAGGGAAAACACAGGGAATATTCAAATAAAGTACAGACAAATAGGCGTAAAGACTTTTTTCCCACATCCATCAGGACTTTAAACTTTCGGTAGCACGACACACAGTCCCTTCTGTGTAATAACTTCGGCCATCCAAATAAATAGGCAGCCAATGAAGTTGTCTTACCGCTGGGTTTGTTACGAGACAGATGGAGGATGAAGGGCTGCACGCTCTTGCCGGCCGCCGTGGCGTTGGGCCTGCCCGGCCAGCAGAAATCACTGAGCGGGGCCACGGCTTCTCCGGCAAAGTCATTGGTCGACAACCAGTCGTAGTCCATCACGGTGAACGCCAGGCAGGCGAATCTGTGCCTGTACTGTTCGGGACTCACGTGGCTGCACCCAATAAATTAGTTTATATATACATATATAGTTATACATATGCATAAATATATATATATATATGTGTATATATATATATATGTGTATATATATATATATATATATATATATATATATATATATATATATATATATGTATATATATATATATATATATGTATATATATATATATATATATATATATATATATATATATATATATATATATATATATATATATATATATATATATATATATATATATATATATATATATATATATATATATATATATATATATATATATATATATATATATATATACACACACACACACACACACACACACATACATACACATGCATATATACACAGGTATACACACATATACACATACACATCAATACACACATATATACACATACATATACACATGTATACACACACATATATACACATATACATATATACACACACGTATATTTACACATTTCAAACATATGTCCCCAGTCAAGTCCTTTTTGCCCAATGAGTTAATTACCATTAATTGACTTTCTTTACCTTTTCCACCCAACCCTTAAATGACTACTAATTGTTGTTTTCCAATCATATATAATCTTGCGACTGGTGTAACATTGCCAATAACAGGTGGAGATAAAGGCTAGCGAGGAAATGACATTTACCAAGAAGAAATGGAATGTTGAAGCAATAACAATTTTTAAAGCACATAAGCCTCAACGGCGTGACCTTTAAATGACACGGGATGGAAGGAGAACTCACAAGTAGAAGAGCTCGTCAAACACGGGGTGTAACGTCTTCAGCTTCACCTGCGTTCGCTGGCTCTTGGCCAGTGGGAAGAGATGGTGGGGACACAGTTCCACGATGACGAATGGGTCGCTCAGACCTGAGAGGAGTGACAATGACAAACGGAAATGACAGAAAACCTAACTTCATTTGTTTTTTTGAAACGGCTACATGTACAATTCTGGAACCTCTCATTTTTTAACCTGCAAAAAGAAAATATAAGAAATGTGCTTCATGCGATTGTAGAGCATTTTCTCATGTTTTGCTAATAGCTTTGTACTTGAATTGGATTGGATAACTTTTTTCATCCCGTATTCGGCTAATTTCGTTGTCACAGTAACTGAGGGTGAGAATACAGACACAGAAAAAGATGTTGTAGACATAAATAGATAGGTAATAAGTAAGTTAATAAATAAATACATGAATAAACACATATACACATATATAAGCGCATTGCTGAAATATATATACACACATACACATATATTTACATATAACACACATATATATAGACATACATACACATACGTATATATACACATACATACACCCACATACATACACATACACACATACATACACATACATATATATATACACATACATACACATACATATATATACACACACATACATATATATATATATATATATATATATATATATATATATATATATATATATATATATATATATATATATATATATATATATATATATATATATATATATATATATATATATATATATATATATATATATATATATATATATATATATATATATATATATATATATATATATATATATATATATATACACATACATATATATATATATATATATATATATATATATATTAATATATATATATATATATATATATATATATATATATATATATACACATACATATATATATATATATATATATACACATACATATATATATATATATATATATATATATATATATATATATATATATATATATATATATATATATATATATATATATATATATATATATATATATATATACACATACATATATATAGGCACAAATAATACAACACCATCCACTGGATGACAGCATACTTTTTATGCAATTTGGAAAATTTGCAGTCCAACTTAATGAACATTTTAGTTTGATTGACATGTTTATTCCCCAAACCACATTTACCATTGGCATCCAGCGCCATGATGTCAGCAGCATGCAGGATTTCCACAGTCAACCTCTGCTCTGGCGCGTCGTAGTAGCACTTGACGCTAATGCGACCAAAGCGTGTGTGTTTGAGGGTTTTCTGCAGCAGACACACAAAGGCAACATCTCAAGAGTCGCATCAGGATATCTAGCAGCTTCCACAATAGACGGGGTGAGGTGATATATGCAAATCTATATTTAATGAGATGCAATGCAAAATGATTGTAGATAGTTTCATTCTAATTGACATGTTATGAATAGGAATGAAGCACTGGGGAAATTTGTAGAAAATAACATCAAATCTGCAAAAGGTCTGACATCCAGATCGATAGCCAGCCAAGCGGAACTCACCTGCAGGGAGATCTTTTCCAGGTAGTACTGTTCGATAAGTTCGAAGGAAGAACATTTATTCAGCTTTAGTTCCTCCTCCAAAGCCTTGGCGGACATGTTTACGAGAAACAGACAGAGATGCACAATATTTTCATTCTCTTTTGGTCATTTACATTCATTTTAATGATACAGGATGGCTATTTAGTTGGATCTAAAAAATAATAAATGACAAATAATTACACCAAAAAAGGAGACCCTTTTCTATGTAATTTCTATTTTTATATGACGTCTTTCATTCTGACTGTAAACACAAAAAGCATTTTTTTGGTTGACCTTGTAGTCTCCAGTCTTCATATCTTCTTGGGATAAACCATTTTCTTGAAGGAATTGCAATAAGGTCTACAAAAGCAAACACATATTTGATCTCTTAATGATGACACTGAGCATTATGGTAAAATACTCTAGCAAAAAATAGGGTTGAACAAACCTCTACAGTGTACTGGAACCGGTTGTAGAACTCCACTTGGACACCTCGGTTCTCTGTGACTGATTCCAGGATCATTCGCAGAAGCAGTTCCCACAAACTCAGCAGAACCCTAAAATATGATACACATACTCCTCAAAAATCATTCTTTTGTGGCATCTTATTCATCTAAAACAGATATTTTAATATTTCCTAATACATTCCCTTTTTACTTGACTTTGTACTTTATACTTTTTACTTGAATGATGAGTATGTTAATACTTTAGTCCTTTTTTTCCTGTTTATGTTTCATATGTACTGTTAACAGATGCACTTTTTTATATGTATCGTATCTTGTGCTGACCCGGCCCATCTGTCAAATTTTTAAAGTCAATCTGGCCCCCTGGCCGAAAAGTTTGCCCAACCCTAATCTAAAAGAATAAAAATCAGCGTCTTATAGTCCATAAAATGCGGTCACCCATCCATTTTAAATGTATAATTTCAATTTCATGTTTATATTCATGTATTTTTCTGCTTCTGTACTCGCTTTGCAAATCATTGCAAGAACACACATGCCCTGGGGGAAAGCAATTAGACAGAAGGTATAATTATAAATCATAATGGTTGTGCTAATCATGCATTGTTCCTATTATAGTACAAACATTTGCAGCGAAGGCGAGGTGAGAGGCAGTAATTACCGTGTGAGGTTTTCCTTCACTAACGTTTCCGTGAGTATGACCATCGTCTCTTGCAGGTATTTCATGAGGGGGGCCACGGCCTGGTGACGGCAACACAAATACATACACACAAACGCACACTCTTACACACCCGAGACACACGCTGCAGAAAATGGTGACAAATTGATTAGAGGGTTTACATCGTCGTTGTTGATGGAGTCAGGAGACAAGCTGATGTGCTGGATATAACGCCGCAGCTCCGGCACCATCTGCCCAGAAACAACACTCGCTATCCAGGGGTAAGAACACCACTGACATGCACGCATTTTTTATATACAGTGATACCTCTGCTTACAAAATTTATTTATTATAGTAGTAAGTGGTGGCCCATTTAAAATGTAAAAGCTCTAATTTGTTCTAAGGTTCCCAATGGTAGCCCCTAAACCAGATCGGTGTAATTTCGTATTGGGGCATTGAAATTCATAACCTGAATATTTCATATTTGTAAGTAGAGACGTTTTTAGGTAGAGACGTTCGTAGGTAGAGACGTTTGTAAGTAGAGACGTTTGTATTTAGAGACATTTGTAAGTAGAGACATTTATAAGTAGACATTTATAAGTAGACATTTAAAAGTAGAGACATTTATAAGTAGAGACATTTTAAGTGGAGATTTGTAAGTAGAGATTTGTAAGTAGAGATTTGTAAGTAGAGATTTGTAAGTAGAGATTTGTAAGTAGAGATTTGTAAGTAGAGATTTGAAAGTAGAGATTTGAAAGTAGAGACATCTGTAAGTAGAGACATCTGTAAGTAGAGACATCTGTAAGTAGAGACATCTGTAAGTAGAGACATCTGTAAGTAGAGACATCTGTAAGTAGAGACATCTGTAAGTAGAGACATCTGTAAGTACAGACATCTGTAAGTACAGACATCTGTAAGTACAGACATCTGTAAGTACAGACATCTGTAAGTACAGACATCTGTAAGTACAGACGTTTGTAAGTAGAGATGTTAGTAAGTAGAGCTGTTTGTAAGTAGAGCTGTTTGTAAGTAGAGCTGTTTGTACGTAGAGCTGTTTGTACGTAGAGCTGTTTGTAAGTAGAGGTTTTATTGCATTACACATAATATTAATTGTCACAGCTGTACCTTGTCTGTGAGCAGCGCCATGAGTCGCATGGCTTCCCTATGCAGGTCCTGGTCCATGTTGAAAAGTTGTCCATTGAGGGCCTTGAACACCTGCTCTTTGCCCTCAGCGCCACATGACTCCTCCATGGCTCGCTCCACGCCCGACCAGTCCAGGTCGCGGGGCAAGTGACCCAGAAAGACGCGGACGTGCTCCACGTCGTTTAGGGCCACGCACAGCTAACCGGGTAAGCCAGGAAGACGTGAGCAAGGAGGGAGACAGAGAAAGAGGGTGGAGGTGGAGAGAAGGCCCAAGGAAAAGAAGCAGGGCTACAGAGATGGGCAGGGTTTGGCTGTGAAATGATGATATTTTTTCGGCTTTTTGCAACGTCACGCTGATGTCCTCCCGCTGGGACGCGGCGCATGGGGTTCTCTTTGCCATTTTCCGTACATGCCGTGGGCCGGCGCCATGGGCGTTACCTGAACTATGAAGCTCTTGGGGTCCCGGCCCAGCTGGCTCCTCTCAATCTTGCGCGTAAGCATCTCGGAATAAAACACGGCCTCACTGCAAAAGTTCTGAAAGGAGAAAGACTGAGGTTTGTCAGCTGGTAGCAGAATTAAGAGTTGCCATAACAACATGTTAAAGTAATAACAATTATTTTAGCCATAATTTGCTTATTCCAACCAACTTTTCAATTAACACTTGACATTTTAATGGGCAACTCACGTCGGTTAAGCGGGTGACAAAGATGAAGGCTCCTGCAGAATCCGGCCAGGCCAGCTGGAGCCAGATATCACGGACTTCTCGGAAGCAGGTTGTCACTTCCATGGCTGAAGAGCTGTGTTGGCTTTGCTGAACTGCTTCCATCTGATAAATAATTAAAAACACATTATGCAGCGTACTTTTTTTTAAATTTAATTTTACTTAAAGAAAGTAACATAACTAGCAATGGTAATAATAAATGTCACTTCTTACCTTTAATGGCAAATTACAATAATTTCTAGACCATAAACTGCACCCACCAAAGAAAATATTCATAATTCAGACAGAAGATTAGAATTGGGGTTTGAATGTCAAAAAAATTCAATAATAGTATTTATACTTATTTTAAAAAATATTTTAAAAATACATTCTCATGAATTAAATCATTTTATATTAAAAATTACATGTAAAAATTCCATTATTTCCCATATTTAAAATCTATATATGAATGAATGAATACATTTTCATATTAAAATTTACAGGAGCTAAAATATACATACAAATATCCCATTATTAGCCACATTTAAAATTAGCATTCTATTTTATCACATTACAACCATCAATATATGAATGAATGAATCAATTTTTATATTAAAATTTACAGGAGCTAAAATATATGTCAAAAGAAAATCCCATTATTTCCCACATTTAAAATTGGCATTTTATTTTTATCACATTACAACCATCAATATATTTTGATAGACTAGTATGTAAGTGTTCATTAAAAAAACTATTTTCCTGTAGAACTCAGTTGCCCAAAATATCCCATCACAAACACAAGAGTTATTGCTTTTATACGAAGCAATAATCCTTGATATTTGCAGAAGGATAAATCCAAAATTTGTTACTGGCAGCACACTAAAAATAAAAACATATCCGTTGCTTGGTCACAGAAAAGCAATCACAAAATGCGGCCCCGGTGGAGGAGAGGAAGCAGAGATACATCGCCATGGTTACCGCACTTGAGGATGGAGTACTAAACTCTCTCACCTTGTCAGTTTCCACCGATTTGCAGATCCTGTCACATGACCTTTCGTGAACAATTTGCAGGAACTTGTGAATGGACGACTTGAACCAGTTGTGGAATACGGTTAAGGCCAACATTTTTGCATCTCTACAAGGGAAAGCGGAAGAAGAAAATACGCCAAACAATGAGAGAGTGACTCACGGCAAGTACGAACAAAAAGTATGCCGTGAAAAATGAGAGTGAGGGAGTCGACGGCACGACACACTTGAGAGGGAGGAACTCCCGGAAGCCTTTGAGGCTCTTCAGCGACACGAAAAGCTCAAAGACCGTCTCTCCCATTGTCTGCGACAGTCTGGAACTTTCCTGCTCCAGGGTGCCGCAGAGTCTTTCCATGGCCAAGTTAACATCATCAGCAACCTGAAACCAGATGAAAAAAATGATATTGGAATAATTTTTAGGTAAATATTTGTCCCTCTGGAGTGCCTGAGATTAACATTAATTAACAGTGTCAATCATTTTGAAAAAACTGATACGAATGTAGCTAGATTTTGATGTACCGTATTTTCACGACTGTAAGGCGCACCGCATTATATGGCACACCCTCAATGAATGACATTTTTTCCATATATAAGGTGCACGGTCTATTTTGGAGAAAATTTAAGACTTTTTGGTGTGCCTTATAGTCGAGAAAATATGGTAATTGCTATTGACTTTCAGGTATGAAGCACTCACTACTTTACAGTCACCTCTAGAGCCAGCCATTGTTGATGTTTAGGATTTTTTTTGTATAAAATCTTGCAGTGGGAGAGGAGCTATATGATGGAGGATTTTGTAAACTAAGATGGCATCTGCATATTTAACAGTATTGTTTCAGTTCAGGCGTTTGTGTTTTTTTAATATCCGACAGTGGTGGTTTTTCGTTTTTGGTTTTGTTTTTTCCATATATAAGGCGCACTGGATTATAAGGTGCACTGTCTATTTTGGAGTAAATTTAAGACTTTTAAGTGCGCCTTATAGTCGTGAAAATACGGTATTAAAGAAAGGTAAAAGAGGCAAAAGGTGCCCTTGAAGTACTATTGTATGATATAAGCAATGTTTCCTCTAAGCAATTGCACAGCAATCATATGGCGCGCAGTAAATAAAAACTTTTTTATTTTTTATTTATTTTTTTACCCCTTTCCCCACGATGGCTCCGTTTAAACGGCAGCCAGAGGCAGTAGCTCTGTCCACTCTTATGTTTTTTTGTGTTTTACAGCACGTTTTACATTGATAAATTAGAAGGAACATTGGATATAAGTACCATTTTTTCCAACTGTCTGTAGGTCACACTGAAGAAATCCACTTTGACAGCACTGTAAAAAAAAAACAAATAAAAGCCAAAAAAGTGAATATTAATCTCCACCAATTTAGCCAACATTTCCAACTTGGTCACCTGTAGAAGAGTTTGTTGTAGATATTCTGAGCTCTTTGCATGTCTGTGCAGACGGCGTCCACCACCACAACCAATTTTTTTAGCTGCTCCTCCAATGACTGCATTAGAAACGTATGATTTTGAGCATTATGGATAATTAAGGACACCATTAAGCCGAAATCTTTTCTACATTACCCCGTCTTCTGGTCTGTATTGTGTGATTAAATTCTCGTACCACTCGGAAGTTCCTTTCTGGTGAGAAGATGAATATATTTGCAGTAGTGGGTGAATACAAATCAAACTCTATTTAAAAGGACTTTAGAGCATCATTTAGTTTGTTGTGTCATTACCTTCACGGCGGTTGTGATGTCCAAGTGGAGCTGGTTACGCAAGGGGCAGACGGTCTTAAAGGCCCGCATGTTTTGCATGTAACCGATCCCTCTGGTAAAGGAAGACCACTAGTTTGAGTCTTCTTACAAAGGTGTATTAGTGCAGGTTTTTGTTGATGTGTAAAACCAATGGCGTCTTTTGTTTATGTTTTACTTCACTCATTGCCAGAGTTGCTCTAAAAATGAACAGTTTTTACATTAACCTAACAGCAACTTTGGTCATATCTATTTTATTTTTTTGGGGTACTGGGAATACTTTTTCTTGTGTAATTTAGGCATATTGTCCCGTTGCTCGGACGTTTGGTCGCCGTTCTTTTGGCCGCTGGTCAAATGGAGAGTTTACTGTTGAAACCAGCTCTCAAAATGATATTCATGAGAGAGAGAGTTTAATATCTAAGAGAAAGAGTTTATTTATCCAAGTACTGTTTAATATCTAAGTACTGTTTAATATCTAAGTACTGTTTAATATCTAAGTACTGTTTAATATCTAAGTACTGTTTAATATCTAAGTACATTTGACCGGCGACCAAACGTCCGGCGACCAAACGTCCGGCGACCAAACGTCCGGCCACGATTCTCCCATACTTAGATTTATCGTCGATCCGTAAAAAATATATTTTTAATGTCTGTTGCAGTCAATAACATTAAATGAGTTAACAATGAACCAATTCTTAATGGTTGGAAACAATTGGCGACCCCTGAGTGACAAAAACGAGTGGGCAATGGAAAATGGCCATGTTTGAGATCTGCCCGGTGGCAGGCGCTTGGTGTGAAAAGGTCAGACATGATGTGAAGCGAAGCGGCGCGGGGACATTACCTCAGCATGAGCTCGTAGCGCGTAACAGCGGCGGCGCTGGTGCAGGGGAAAACCTGCCTCATGTTCTTCATCAGGCCCAAGCAGTGTTCCGTGTAAAGCCTGAAACTGTCGGACAACTGCCTCTCCTGAACATAGGAAGTAGCCCCGCCCCCATTTAAGAGATGATCGCCCCTTACGCCCCCGCGACGGACGCCTACCAGGTCCCCTCTCACAGAGGGAGGGTCCCACTCTGCATCGATGGCCCTCAGGAGGCGGAGCAGCAGGGAGTAGCACACCCGTTGGGTTCGATGATGGCCGCTGTAGCACTGCCAGCGACTTGAGCAGGAAAATGCAACGTTTGAGTATGTTAATTGCTATTTTTATTTCAATAACTCCACAATGGAAACTCACATTATGGCCTGTTGGAGACGGGAGAGGTCGGTTTGCACGGCGTGGTGAGCTAGTAACGTCCACGCCGGGGGGCTGACCTGCCCGTTCCAGTTGTATGGCTCGCGCTGGAAAGGCATGTCAAGATGAGGCTTCTAATTATACTGTATTTTACTTTGAAAAGAGGATTTTTGAAGTGCTTGTATACAAATATACAAACTGGGAAATTTACCAACTATGTAAATCTTGCATTTTTAAGGTTAGTTTCACGTTTCCCTGTAATTTTAAGCTCTTTTTTAATATTTCTTGATTGAGACCCTCCCACTATGGCAAAATAATTTAGTCTTTATAGCAGAGGCGGTTCTGGCAAATTTGGTGGCTTGGGTAGAAGAAAAAATTAAATTTAACTACTACAGTATTTTGCTGTTTAATATACCTCCCCATTTAATATACCCAGGTATATTAAACGGCAGGGGGTATATTAAATGGCGCACAAACAGGAAAGTACGATCTACTAAGCACTCTTTATGCCATAACAGGGTGCATCAACGTTTTGCAGACTAAAACTACTTACTGCTGAATTTTAATGAATTTATCTATAATTATGCCCCCATGAAAACCATACAAATCTTGCCAAAAAATCTGAGTAGGGTATACTAAATAGCGCACAAAGGGGAGGTTCAAAAAAGCAAAAATCATTTAATACATATACACAAGTATATTAAATGGCAAAATACCGTATGTAAATCTTGTATTTTTTTTATCCAGAACGGTTAGTTTCATGTTTTACGTTAAGGAAATGTTAAATTTTGATTAAATCTTTCTTGATTGACAAAATAAGTTAGTCCTTAGCAAATTTGGTGGCCTGGGCATTAAAAAAACAATCAAATCTGACTTTTATCCCGATACCATTACGTATTTACGAGTCAATCATTTTTGCACTACACAGTATCTTCAACCCCTTATCAAAATGGCAGCTTTAAGCCTCTCATTATCTATTGAAAATGTCAACGACGGTCATTCAAAATGATGTCAAAACTCACCTTGACATGAGCATGCTCATACTCAACAATCTGACCCAGTAGCTTCTTGTGTACAGCCACATTGGACTCTCTCTTGGACAACGTAGTGTCCCTCTGTATCAAAAAAATGAAGGCATAAGCGCTTTCCCTCCGAATCAGCAAACACTTCCTTCACATACCTGGCTTGTGAACAGCTTTAATATCAGGTGACATTCCCCTTGCACTTTGGAGGCACTCGAGCGAGGCTCCAATTTGAACCAGGTGTCAAAACCACCAACAGGAATTTCCTGCCATAAGTGTAAAATCAAACCGCTGCAGGGAATACTTTCATTTCCAAATAGTCATATTATTTCCCCTCACATTTAAAGAAATGTTGATACATCCCAAGAAATCGTCGGCATTCTCCTCCGAGCCGGATGAAGACGATCCATTGGCACGTACTGACTTTGCAATCTGCTTAAAATACCTGGCAACAAATTCCTATTGCTTGAAAAGTTCCCAAGTGTAGATACATATCATTAAAAAACAGTTATGGCCATTTATTCTAACTATAAACCTCATCTTTGTCACGATTTGTGTGGAAATACCTCCCCATTCCTCGAAGTCCGCTGACTTCATTGAGTTTTTTGCAGGCCTCGGCCACTGAGACGTCATCATCGTGGTCCCTGTAGAAAAAAAAAATAACAATAAGCCTTCTTCTTAAGCCTTTTTAGGGCATTTGTTGTGATAAAAAAACTCCCTGATAATAACCTGGCAACCACATAAATGGTTTTCATCACTTCTGTTATTGAGGCCAATATTTGGTGACATGATGTGATTGATATCCAAATATGTGGATGCCAGATCTTGATTAAAAATCTGCTATTTTTTATTATTAATCATCTTACCAAATATCCAAATGCAGCAAGTCATTGTGGACGTCATCCACTTCACTGTGGAAATAAACACAGAAAAAAAATGCTCACTATCTATTTAATCTTCTGAGTCATATCTCATTATAATCTTTCCTATCTTCTCAAAATATGGAAAGAAAATAGGCAACTCACAAAACAAAGTGCTCATCCCAAACAGGGTTGAGCGTCTCTGGCTTGACTTCGGTGACCTGGATGCACCTAGCTGGCAACGCTTCCTTAGTACTGGAACGTTTCTCCAGTTTATCCTTCCTTTTTCTGAAACTGAACTTTCTCTCTTTCTTCTCCTCGGGTTCTTTTGGACTCTGGCCTTCCAAGATGCCCAACATGCAGTAAGGGTCACTATAGCCTGGACACAAACCAAAGTTTGAAGTTCAGATACAATGATTTCTTCAATCTAATTTAAAAGCAAAGCTAAAATAATAGGGGGAATTGTTTGGAGGAAAAAATACAGTCCTGTTTTTTTTATAGCAGAGTACTATGGTAACAAATGTAATTATTAATAGCAAATTGTTTTTTATTCTTCCTCCAAACAAGCCAGTTCATCCAATTATTCCACTTTTGCACAGTAATGTTTCCTAGGCCTTCAGAGTATTTCTATATTAACAATTTGATTATACTCTATCGAGTATTCGATTCACAATCCTCGGTTTATAATTCTTTTATAACACTCCTTTATATCAAGCACAATTTTCCCAAAACCACCAAACAAAAACACTCAAACTTATTACATTCTTCCCACAACAACCAATTGCAATCATCCAAACAATCCACAATTATCTAACAAAAACCAAACAACTCCATCAAATGACTTTAAAAAGCTTTTCAAAAAGGCACAATGGAGAAATAGATTCAACTTTTAAATTTCTCACCATTGGCGTCCTTAGCCAGTAGATTCTTGGCTTTCAAAACAGATGCGCTCAAGGAAAACGTTGCTCTCTAAAAAAATAGGACAAAATATTCTTTAAATATACATAAATAGGACATAGTCCCATTTTCACAACTATAAGGCACACCACATTAAAAGGCGCAGTGTCAATAAATTACGTATTTTAATTTTTTTCCATATATAAAGCACACTGGATTATAAGGCGCCCTGTGTGTATTTTGTAGAAAAGTTCAGACTTTTAAGTGCGCCTTATAGTCGTGAGCACACATTTGTTGAAATATATACCTTGGATTCTTGCACTTTCTGTAGTATGATGTCATGTTCTTCATCGCCCATATCAAACACCTTTTTGAAGAAAGGAAAATAGAATGTTTTTTTTTAGTATAAAAGGGCAGTCTGGCTGGCAGCTCATGGGAAAAGATTCAACACACTACGAATAAAAGCCAGTTTCTGCAGACACAAATAAGCCTGCAATCTCTGCCATGGCAGGAGAAGAGATAACCTATCGCGGCTTAGTTTGTTGCTTGTCTGCTAATCAATAATTTGCTGTCAAGAAAATAAAGCTAATGGGAATGAATCAACTGCAACTAGGTGTGTTAAAAAGGAGTTATTCATTATTACCTGCAATGAAGTTATCACTTTCAAAGATGAATTGACTCTATAATATGTTTATCAATAATAACGTACCTGTCGCAGGTATGCAAAAAGTTCTTCATCACTGGTCACATGTTCTGCTGAAGGAACCCCAACTCGGTTGATGACCGTGTAAACAAGTTCCTCGTAGATTAAATCCAGCTATGTGGATGAAAGAAAAACATTTCATTTTTGATATAATATTTAGATTTTTTTTTTAATAAATGGATTAAAAGAACTGGTTTAAAAGCCCTGAATATTCTGTTTTTTATAGATCTAAAACAATGGTTATTTTAGCTTTTTTTTAAATATATTTTTAGATTTTACAAAATGATTTTTGGACTAAAAACACAAAAAAAATGGATTAAAAATGATAATTATTGATTTCAAAGGGGGAAAATCAGGGAATTTAATATACATTTATACTCTTTATTTTAATTTGATCCTAAAACAGAAAGTTGGCACTCATGATTTACTTTCCCGGGCCACACAAAATGATGTGGTGGGCCATATTTGGCCCCCAGGCCGCCACTTTGACACCCACACATGTTCTAAAGTTCTAAACCATCAATAAGTGTAAGTGAGTGAATGGTTGTTTGTCTCATTGTGCCCAGGGATAGCCCGAAAAGTTAAGCGGCATAATAAAAGTATGAAAAAAAATGAATAGTTTAACAGAGCAATTGTTTGCAAAATATTAGAAAATAGCATTTAAAGTAACATTTGAGAGGTGAATAAGTTCAATCATGTGCAATCGTAATTTAATTGCAAAATTTAGTCTTATAAATAACTAGTTGTTTCAATTATAGATAAGGAAAACATAGAAAATCAGAGGTGGCCAAACTTGTAATTTCATTTGTAAAATGAAGTAAAAATAAATGAATAAATAGTGACCAAACCTCAGTTCTGCTGACTCTCTCTTGGATAAAAGCCTGGTCCACGTGCTCTTGTGGTGGTGGAACGGTGCAGGCTCCCCTTTGACACTGTGATGGGAACAGTTTGATAGAATCAATCCTCAATAGGCCCTTGAGAGGAAGACCTCATGTCGACTTGTCGAGAGGAGGATGTTCTTCCTTTACATTTTCCACATTACATTACACAGCACTGCAACTCAAAGTGCTCTGTCTTGTTTATTTTACATTTAAGTCCCCCCCCACAAAAAAATAGTCCAGACTCTGACTGACATTGACTTTAAAAATTTGACAGATGGGCGGGGTCAGCACAAGATACGATACACATAAAAAAGTGCATCCGTTAACAGTACATATGAAACATAAAGAGACAAAAAGGACTAAAGTATTAACATACTCATCACTGATTATTAAAGTAAAAAGTATAAAGTACAAAGTAAAGTAAAAAGGGATGTATTAAGAAATATTAAAATGTAATTTAATAAAAAAGATAGAAGGGCTGTAAAACACAAAAAAACAAATAAGAGTGGACAGAGCTACTGCCACTGACTCCCACGTGACGCCGCCATCTTGGGGTAAAAAAATAAAAAATAAAAATACAAAAATCGGACAACGTCGGCAAGCCACATTAAAAAACCTAACAGGCCAGATTAAAAAGCCTAACGGGCCAGATTAAAAAGCCCAACGGGCCAGATTAAAAAGCCTAACGGGCCAGATTAAAAAGCCTAACGGGGCCGTATGTGGCCCGCGGGCCGTAGTTTGCCCATGTTGCTCTATAACCATTTCTTAAACATTTGTGTGTGACAATCTCCTTGTCAAGACGGTAATAAATCATCAGCATAAGCGCGGAGGCAGAAAGGAAGCAGCGACAGCAGCTCACTGACAAACTTTCAAAACAAACGTTCGACCCTTCTGTTCGCAGACGTCAAGGGCCGCGGCGCTGCCCACTCGCTTCTCGCGAGCGCGTGTGATTTTGACAGACGGAAAGGTGAAAGTCGGTCAGGAGGTTACCTCGGCTTGGCCGGCTTGCAGCATGTTCTCCTGTTTTTGTAGAATGCTGTTCATACGTGCAAAGAACTCCATGCTCTCCTCGGAAATTCTGCCAAAAAATAGTGTGGTAGGATTTAATAAATGGAGATTTTGAGAATCAATATGCAGTAATCCATCTAGACTAGACAATAGTACAATTTTCAAAAAGTGTATTATATCTATTATATATTACAAAAAGTTGCATCGTCATTGATGGTGGAAGGCATGTGTCAAAGTGGCGGCCCGGGGGCCAAATCTGGCCCGCCGGATTATTTTGTGTGGCCCAGGAAAGTAAATAATAAGTGCTGACTTTCTGTTATAGAATCAAATTAAAATGAAGAGTATAGATGTATATTACATTTCCTGATTGTCTGCCTTTTAAATCAATAATTGTCATTTTTTAATCCATTTTTTTCAGTTTTTAGTTCAAAAATTATTTTGTAAAACCTAAAAATATATTAAAAAAAAGCTAAAATAAACATTGTTTAAGATCTTTAAAAAACGGACTATTCAGGGATTTTAATCTAGTTATTTTAATCCATTTTTATAAAACAAAAATACTTCATTTTAATTCGTCCTCAGTTCAAATGGCTTGGTCATCTACCCGCGGAAAACCCGGTTAAAGTCACAGAAGAAGGAGGAGCCACACAATTGGAGGTCTCGCCATTGGAAATTGGATTTATATGGTTAACTCTAAACTCAGCCCAACATAACCATAACATTTTTCTTCCCACTCAAAAGATGGTAGCTCGACCGGGTCGCTCTGCGTGGCCGCCATTAGTCTTCATCAATACCCCCGGGTTTGCCATCTGCTCCCCCCGCCATGGCGAGGGTTAGTCAACGGGTGGCGCCAAGGATGGGCTGCCACACGCCCGCTGTGATGCGATGACGCCAATAAAAGGGAGCGTGACGGGGGCTTCACATGGATTGGCTCCACCAAGCATAATATGACGACGGAATGGGAAACATGTGGGTGGCTGGGGATTCGGGAAAAAGGCTGATCTTCGCAAGCTCCACTGCTGCTCGCATCAGAGGTGATTTCCATCCAGTTCAGCGGGAGATGATGGAAAGGTTCCCGGGGAGAGCTATTTGGAAAGGCTTGGCCAGGGAAATTCCAAAGGTGTCAGATCAGGTTCCACCGTGCAATTTCCATATTTTTACGGTTTATCTTTGTTTAAAGTGATTCCAAAAATGGAGTCCAATTCCTTGGTGTCAGACTCAGGTTGGTTCGTGGGCCGTTTTAACGTCATCTTGATTTCACGTGGGCCGGACTATTTTAGATATAATATTTAGATTTTTTATTTTATAAATGGGTTAAAAGAACTGGATTAAAAGCCCGGAATATTCATTTTTTTATAGATCTAAAACAATGTTTATTTTTGATTTTTTTTCTATTTTACGAACTAAAAACTGAAAAAAATGATTAAAAAATAACAATTATTGATTAAAAAAGGGGGAAAATCTGTAAATTTAATATACTATTCATATCTATACTCATACTACTTTTAATTTGATCCTAAAACAGAAAGTCAGCACTTATGATTTACTTTCCCGGGCCACACAAAATGATCCAGCAGGCCAGATTTGGCCCCCGGGCCGCCACTTTGACCCCTGTGGTTTAGGGTTTCAACAAAAAAAACGTGGATCTATAAAAAAATAATATAGTTTCAAAAAAACACTTATGATTTACTTTCCCGGGCCACAAAAAATGACGCGGCGGGCCAGATTTGGCCCCCGGGCCGCCACTTTGACACATGTGGTTTAGGCTTTTAACAAAAAAAACATAGACCATTAACAAATATAATAATATAGTTTCCAAAAAACATGATAAGATAATGGTTGCTACAATAAAATAAAACGAAACACGCACATTGTCCAAGTAACCAGAATAAATAAAGTGGATTGATGTTGCTAGGAAACAGCTTGCTATGTTGTTTTGATGCCAGTGTATTTTTCAGAATTTACTTGGACGCTTCAATTAGGTTTTCCCCTCCCGTCTGGGTTGGCGAAGAGATGGGAAGCACACACGAACACAGTTTGTTGACAAAGTGGAAGTGACAAGGGAGCCAGTCGTTTTCAAACTTCAACGTCATGTGGCAGCACCAAGTCAGCAATTACCCCGAGCCCGCATCACTTTTTGGCGACGGCATGAAAGACCATGTGAAGCCTTCCGTTCAAACACAATGCCTTTTTTTTCCTGTTAAAGAAATCCGATTGTCACACGCTTGTCACTAGCGTCGTATCAACTGTGCAGATTTTATCGCCTCTGGATGATGTGCGTGACAAAGGACTAATACCCTATACCCTCCCTTATTTCTACACCAATGTGCTCTAATTACACAATTGATTAGGCAGCAAGTTTTCACCGATGAAAAGCGCTCATATAGAAAAATATTGCTATCTTCAGTGGCTCGTGAGAAAACTAAAAAATGTGTATAATAAAAATAGAACAGGATTTGGTAGCACATTTTCAATTGGAAATCAAAAATATTACTTATGTAAGAGCATTGTTTCTTTTAAATAATATTTCTTCTCAAGTTGTCATTTTAAAAAATGTAAACACAATATTTGGTGAAAATAATACTTGAATATGAGGAACATTAAATGAGTTTTCTCCTAAAATTTTAAATATTTTTTAAAGAATTTCATCTGATTTTCATATGATATGTTATTATTATTATTATCTTGCAATATAATGTAATAGATGACCATATTATGCCAAATATTTATATAAATATCACCCAGTTAGTGTTCTTTTATGAAAATAAAACATATTTCCAACTATTAACTTAACATTTGGCACAATTAGTGCCAAATTTTTCATTACATATTGACAATAATTATCACCTTTTGCTATAATTTCCCCAAATCCAACCATTTTTTTCTTATTGAGTATCTTAATCAAAATTAAAAAGCTTTTATTGTCATCATACACAACTGCGTATAACAAAATTGTTGGTACTACTCCAAAAAATGTGGTTTCCCATTAAAAAATGATGCAAAAAATAATGCTCGGCAAAAAAGATGGATGCATCCAAAAATTAAGTCCATAATATCAAAATGTTAACAAACTAAGGGCCTTGTGAACCTTTTGCCATTACAAAATTTCCTGTTGCCCACTTTTCCTCACCTCTCTGGGGGTCCATGGCCCCAGTGTAGCGATCTTAAGCACTGACACTGATTAAAAAGCAGTGGCACGAAGCAAACAAACCTGCTAATGAGATCCCTGGCAAAGCAGAAATGCTAGAGTGTCGAGATTGTGGCGTACAAAACAGCACAAAATCTACATTTCCCTCCAATACAAATGATGTACCTGACCCTTATCAATTTAAGACAAGTCTAAATTGGTCCGAATGGCCAGCAAAGATCACCAAATCAAGATTTAATGGCGAGTTTTCGTTATAGGCGCGTTATAGGCGCGTTATATGCGCGTGGCATGTTCTCAGCGGGGAGGTATTAAACACCAGGGGAGCCCGAATGGGAAATGAGAAACGACATATACATATCATAGTGACAGTTGGGAAAGACTAAAATAAAGGAACGTTGGTTTAAATAAAGGAGCTGTTTCAATTATGCATTTATTAAAATATCTCATCAGAATGATACACGAGGAGATAAACAAGTTCAGCGTGGCACCCGAGGTCATACTCTTGTGTTAAAAATAAACACTGGCGTCATTACAAGGGAAGTTCACGTCGAGGCGGTAAAGCCGGGGTTTAGGTTGCTATGGGAACCCCAGGTTCATACTATTAGTTTTTTTTTTTTTGTGTTGCTGCAGATGAGGCTTCAAAACAAGGTTGAGATGGTGATGGGAAGAGGGGTTGGGGTGGGGGTGTTTTTTTTTTTTTTTACCTGTGTCGCTTGATTGGTTGCTATGAGACAAGTACATGGCAAACTTGTGTTGTGCATTCAGCAACACGTCGGGTGAAATCAACATCGTTCCACATCCGAAGCAGAGCATACTGCCTACTGTTAAACAATACATGTTTATGAATATGGGCTAGTATGTAGGGCACATGTGTCAAAGTGGCGGTCCGGGGGCCAAATCTGGAACGCCGGATCATTTTGTGTGGTCCGGGAAAGTAAATTATGAGTGCTGACTTTCTGTTTTAGGATTAAATTAAAGTGAAGAGTATAGATGTATATTAAATTTCCTGATTTTCCTCCTTTTAAATCAATATTTGTCATTTTTTATCAATTTTTTTCTGTGATTTTAGTTCAAAAATGATTTTGTAAAATCAAAAAATATGTATAAAAAAAATCTAAAATGAGCATTGTTTTGGATCTATAAAAACGGAATATTCAAGGCTTTTAATCCAGTTCTTTTAATCCATTTATAACCAAAAAAAATCGAAATATTATATCTAAAATGGTCCAGCCCACGTGAAAGTGTCAAGTCTTGTCGTAAATTTGATTCACTTACCGTATTTTCACAACTATAAGGCGCACCACATTATAAGGCGCACTGTTGATGTTAATGAATGACACATTTTATTTCCATATATAAAGCACACTGGATTATAAGGCGCCCTGTCAATTTTGTAGAAAATTTAAGACTTTTAAGTGCGCCTTATAGTCATATATATGCCTCTTAGAAATTATATACATTGAAAATATTTGATTTTCGCAACAAAAACACAATACATTTGAAAAAAGCGAGCTAATTGGGTCTCAATACCACATGGTGTTGGTTATATAGGCATAGATGGGATTTTCTACTAATGTGTACAAGTCAGGTCAAAATGTGGTTTCCGTTTTTGACTCACCTTCGAGATAAGGGCTCTGGGCATTGGGTGAGGGGGCTGCCGGGAGCTGGCGGCGACTCCCTGCGAGTCCTCAACGATTGGCTCCTTTGCACCTGGCGCAAGACGCTACTCTTCAGGTCCAGCAGCGTCGTCATGGCGCTTCACTGTTGGAGGTTGACAAGCAATTCAGGGTCAGATTTTGTTTACTTTAAATTGAGATCTTTTTGACTCCCAAAACAGTGACAAATCAGGAATGTGAAAAATCCCTCGACCCATCTCGTGACCGATTACTGTCCGACAATCCAAGAATATCCAATTTGGACCCCAATGCCATTTTTTTCTGGGTAGTATTGCATGGGAACTTACATAGCTAAGGCCAATATGTCTCGTTAGACAGTTCTAATTGCTATGGTAACAGATTACAGCTGAACCCCTCCCCTCTGTGCCAGATTCTACATGAAGAAGTGGACAATATTTGATTGACATTCATGCTCATTTAGCTCATAGGAAAAAAATCATCTGGATGTTTAAATTAATTTCTCAGGGACACCTGGAGGAGGAAGAAGTTTCATGGCTGTTGGAATTGAGTGGAATGAAATAAATAATCAGAAAGAAATCTACATTTTTATGACTATCTTTAGTCCTCTCCAGGACTCAGTAGGATTAATGTTGGGGTTATTCTGTAATACTATTATACATATATGTGAGCATTTAATCATTTTTGTATAAGGACTGTTTACTTAAATGCAGACCTGGAAGAACCTGAAAAATTAGCCATATTGGAAGATGCCTATAATTATCCTGGAATAGTTTGCCCACCCTTGTTCTAGCGGAAAGTATTTGACACCAATGAAATTATTGTACACAATATTACGGTAAATTAGATGATATTATATCAATGGCAACTAGAAGGCACTGTCTTCTTTCTGGAGTTAAAAACAATAGTACAGTGTTTTGAAAGTCCTAAGAATATTAAACAAGGCCATTCCATAGGACTGACCTTTACCCCAGAATGCAGACCTGGAAGGACGCTTATGAAATTGCTGATGCAGTGTGATCACTATCCAACAACCTTCGTGATTACTCGCATATTGTCATAAATTGTGACGTTCTTTTCGCTTGATTATGGAATTGTTTTGCCGAATGGAGGCTTGTTTGTGTAAATTTCCAATGGATTTGTTTTTGAGTTCCGACCTTAATTGTTATTATTGAATACCTGATATGCGATGATTGAGGTTTTTGCTTATGCAATTGGATTAATCAATAACCTTGTAATTGTTTTGATTTGTAGCCTTAAATGGGCAGGAGAAAATGCACATAAAATAGCTGAATATGATACAAAAGGTTAAGATCCATTCGATTACAATAGTTGCAGAAACACTTGATTATTCTTATCAATCCCAACCTTCACTTTCATTTCCACTTTAAGGTTCTCTTTCATAACTAACAGAGTTATGTAACCTTCATAACACGACAGCTCTCCACAGAATAGATTCTAATAAAGTCAGATGGATTTAATGAAGCCGGATGGCACAGGACAAGTGAGTGCAAGGTGAATTTTCATAGCAATATCAACATATGATATTTCATAAATCAGTGAATACGTATTGGCTCGAGTTAGAACCTTATAACTTGATAATGTATAATCCCAGGGCTACTTTATAGCATTATCTATGTATATCGATAAGTTTTAATATACCAGTTTTGAAAAATGGTTCAATATTTATACATCCAAGCATCATAACTCTCTTAGTACTTACCTTATTCAATTGAAGTATGATTATTGGTCGTAAAAATACTATCTCAACGGCCATTTTTAACTGGAATTTTACTGTATGACTGCAAATAGCACAATTCCAAACTCTTCAAACAACTTTATAGAAGAATCAATGGTTACTGATCATGATTTATCGTCCTGTAAATCAATTATGTTCAAATTCAGCTCAATAAAAAAATTGAAAAACAGATAATAGACATTCAATGCTTATTCGGCAGGAAGACTTGTGTTGTAAAACCAGTTTTAGTGCATTTCAGGCTTCAAAACGGGAGAGGTGAAGGAGAGCAGGCTCAAAAAAGACGGTTGACAAGATGCACAAAAGAGCCGCCTTAGTTGATGGAGACGCGGTTCAACACAGTCAGCCCGACTCGCTCTAATACTCTTTTTAAGAAGTTGACAGGCCCTGTCTGTGAAACTCGGTGAGGGACGAACCTCAGACGTGGTGGTGCCTCATGCCGAACAATGGCTGCCGCTAGTTACCGTATGTAATGGAGCACAATTAGCAATTAGAATATTATTAAGTCAATGAAAAGACTGAAAAGTCACAACACTGGTTGAAGACTAGAAATTAAAGAAAATTTGATTCTCGATTGCCAAATGTGACCAGTTTAAGGGCCACCGATTTCACTTGGATGAAAGTTAGCGTAACCGGACGTTTGGTCGCCGGTCTTTTGGTCGGCGGTCAAATGTACTTAGATATTGAATAGTACTTAGATATTAAACAGTACTTGGATATTAAATAGTACTTGGATATTAAACAGAACTTATATATGAAACAGTACTTAGATATGAAACAGTACTTAGATATGAAACATTACTTAGATATGAAACAGTACTTAGATATAAAACAGTACTTAGATATAAAACAGTACTTAGATATAAAACAGTACTTAGATATAAAACAGTACTTAGATATAAAACAGTACTTAGATATAAAACAGTACTTAGATATAAAACAGTACTTAGATATTAAACAGTGCTTAGAAATTAAACAGTACTTAGATATTAAACAGTACTTAGATATTAAACAGTACTTAGATATTAAACAGTACTTAGATATTAAACAGTACTTAGATATTAAACCGTACTTAGATATTAAACCGTACTTAGATATTAAACCGTACTTAGATATTAAACCGTACTTAGATATTAAACCGTACTTAGATATTAAACCGTACTTAGATATTAAACAGTACTTAGATATTAAACAATATTAAACTATTTTGAAAGTGATACATTTAGTAAAGTCATGTTTTTCATTGGATTTTCAACGTCATACACTTGAGTTATTCAGCCAACTTTCAGTTTCTATTGCAAATCAGACATGAGGTTATGAAAATTGTTGAAGATGGTCCTAACCTTAACGATCCACAAGTCCGACATTTGGCACCCGCAAGGAGCATCCACTCCATTAACCTCAAATGTCACATCTTCCCCTGCCACATAGCATCAATGGGTCATTTTAAATGCATCCCACTGAGAGAAACTAGTAGAACATTTCCCCAGTTCCGATAAAAATAGCATTATCGAGGAACAACTGTGGCAAAAATTACCCATATTGACGATAAGGAAATGGCACAGAATATTTATTGTTGGAATTCCATTTCCAAAAATCCAAATGATAACTGCTTATTTCTTCTGTTAGAGATTCAATATCTTTCTATTTGTTTATGGAGTAGCATATGGGAAAAATGTCAGCTATTCCAACAAACACCAAATGTTCCAAAAGCATGGTTAGAATAAGATTTGCAAGTAGATTTTCTTATCAAACATATTTTATTATGACTTACGAATAAACACTTACCTCAGAAACTTTTTAAAGACTTTAAAATTGTGATTGTCTATACTTTTTTAAGCAAACAAAATGTAAGTATTGTCTAGTTTCTAAGAAATAACGGAATAAATTACACCATACTTCCAAACCAGTCTTTGAAAGAGTGACGTTTAGTGTTAGTTCCGTAAAAAAGAAAAGGTCAAAAACAACTGTTACAGCAAGCATATCAAGTTATTACCGTTATTATTATGTTCACACCAACAATTTCAGTTGGTGAGTAATGCCGCATTGGAGTGCATCTCCAATTGCTGCCTCTCCAAGTGAAGAATGATTGGATGTTTTTAACGCTTCGCCGAGCATTCGTCGTGACTTGACGGCATCACCGTGAGGCTTCCCCGAGCGTGTCATGGAAAGTGAAAATGTTTTCCCCGCCGCGATATGGGTGGGGTTACCTGTCACGACAATTAAAAACGCAGCCCCTGTCAACGGGTGATGACAAAAATCAACCTCCCATTTGAAGTACAGACACTCCCCTACTTGTTCATAAGTTGAATTTGTTCGTAAGTTGATTCAGTGCTATATTTTGTATTATAATTTATTTTTAAGGCCTATATAAGTATATTGAAGGTTTATATAAGTCCATTTGTATGTTTAAGGCTTGTATAAGTAACCAACATTGGTTTGTACTGAAAAAAAACATTTAATAAAATCGAGAGAATACATACTGTATACATACATTAGAGAGATGGAGAGAGATTTACTAGAAACTGGCCAAAAGAAGCTTTCTAATGACGATTGCACAGTTTTCTTCTTTTTCCATTATAAATGATGCACTAGCACTGTATGGCATCATTCATTTGATTTGCAACCTTTGTGCAAAGTTCAATATTTAGGTCCCGCTGCTCGATCTTTCTGTTTATAAATGGTACTGATGGTCAAACGATTCAAGTTGTATTCCCGTGCAATGCTCACCACTTTCTCCCGCATCAAGCTTCTTTATTATTAGAAAAAGGTTATTTGCGCACTTAGAAATATGTCACACACTTCTGCACTGCAACAAACTGGGCAGAGGAAGGTAGATGCTGGGTGAACTGAGTTCTCACAGCGCCAGGCGTCAGTATTAGTGGTGGAAAGAAGCACTGCTCAGAAAAAAGCGCTTAATACAAAATCGAACATACCAACATTTTTCGACATAAACGCAATTTGCAGACATGTTCGTATGTACCATTTGTTCGTAAGTTGAATATTCGTAAGTGCAATTACATCGACATACCTCTTACAAACCTATTACCATTGGTTGGTGAAAATATGAATCTTTCTAAAGCGGATTAAAAATTTGAAGGAAGTACTTTGGGTTAAAGTAGCTCCTAAGGAAACACAGCTAAGGCCAAGGAAATGCCTTTTTGGTGACACCGTGCCAATGGCCAATGCCAGGGAGATGCTCGCTTGCTTAGTATCTCTACAGTGCGAAACAATGAGCCCGGCAGCCAAAGGCGCCTCGCTGAGTGTCGCTATGGTAACGGAAAAGGGAAGGGAGCTCGTAAATACAGGTAAATGGAATTTCACTAAAGGCCAGTCGAGGAGCCTTGATGTCCTAATGGTCTCTCCCAAACGCAGCCAAAGCTGCAGATGGTTGAAGAAGTGCCTTTAGAGATTGAGACGACTTTTTATGTCTGGGTGGGTGGATTCAAACAGATGCTAAACACTCTTCAAGGTGCTATAAATTGTGTTGGGGTTCACATATGGTTAAGTCCGAGTCACGGACTCATTTGCAGTCTTATTTCCGAATGATTGACGAGTACTTGAGATGGAGTACTTCAGTTGTTGCAATGTACATGAATGGATACTATGTAGTTCTGGAATCTTGAAGTACTACTCTAACTTGCAGGAAATAGGCCAGTGCTGGTAGTACGATTTACAATTGTTCGTAAACTTTTTGAATACTACATTGACATTTATAGTCCACAAAACATGATATATTCTGACACATATTAGAATAACTTTTTATTTTATTTTATATAACTAGCGTTTTTTTCATATAGTTCAAACAGAGCCTCGGCTGAATTCTCGTCTAATGCAGAGACAATGAAACCATCCATTAAATTTGGAGAACTTCAATGACAGGCAAATTCAACTTACAGCTCAGCGACTCAAAACTAGACAGACAGAAAAGCTGTGCCTGTAGATAACGCAGATACTGTGAACTACTACCAAGTTTTGAACACTAAGAACTCACACCCAGTGTGGAAAAAGGTTGTATTTTGCTCTAAGTGTATGTTTCAAATTACCATATATGCCATATTTGTCATAAATATAATAATGACTGAATTGAGGGTATGGTTTATCGGCTTATATGCGCATAAATTAGACTTGACATGCACGAAACTGCAAGTTGAAACGCCATAAAACCAGACAATATGGTCATTTATTTCAAAATAGAGAAAAGTGTCTAATTTCTAGGTAATGAAATTCAAGAAAAAAAAACATCTTGCATAAAATGTGAAAAAACTCACTTACTTGTGCACTTGGTCGGCAGTCTTTTGGTCACCGATCTTTTGGTCCCTTTTGGTCGCCGGTCAAATGGTGACAGAGAGTTTACTGTTGAAACCAGCTCTTAAAATTATATTCATGAGAGAGAGTTTAATATCTAAGTACTGTTTAATATCTAAGTACTGTTTAATATCTAAGTACTGTTTAATATCTAAGTACTGTTTAATATCTAAGTACTGTTTAATATCTAAGTACTGTTTAATATCTAAGTACTGTCAAAACCAGCTCTCAACCTTATATTCATGAGAGAGAGTTTAATATCCAAGTACTGTTTAATATCTAAGTACTGTCTAATATCTAAGTACTGTCTAATATCTAAGTACTGTTAAGTATCTAAGTACTGTTTAATATCTAAGTACTGTTTAATATCCAAGTACTGTTTAATATCCAAGTACTGTTTAATATCTAAGTACTGTTGAATATCTAAGTACTGTTGAATATCTAAGTACTGTTTAATATCTAAGTACTGTTTAATATCTAAGTACTGTTTAATATCAAAGTACATTTGACCGGCGACCAAACGGCCGGTCACGGAATTTTCAATAAAAAATATTGAAATGGTTCAATAATTCTGACAACATAACTATTATCCAATCAAATCCAAGACCAAATACCACTTCTAATCCTACACTCCCATAACGCTGCAGAATAATCTCTCCACGATATCGGACAATTGAGCCCCTGTTGACTTTGATAGAAAGCAGTGTACAAAAATCACAATGTTTAGTCGAATGTGTACACCGCTTAAGACCTCACATAGTAAAAAAAAATCCAGACAGTTAATTCCCAATAGCCCCCCACAGTCACTGTTTCCCCCCCAAAGCACCTGAAAGCTGATTTGGCTGGACCATTGATCCAGCGTGGAAAATCCAGTAAAATCGTGAGCTCTTCCACCCCACATCTGCAGACACCCTACAGTTTTGTGTGACGACAGAAAATTACACAAGGCCTCGTCACGCCTCACGCACTCCCATCCCAAAAAAAAACACACTTTGGAAATACTCAGCCTTTTTTTGTGTGTAAGAAAATAAGACAAAGCCATTCAGCCGTGCTGTAATTAAAAGCGTATTCTAAGCAATATGGTTGTGATGGCTCTTTGAGTGCCAATGAGAACAAAACACTATCTGTCACTATAAATAACACTGATGTAGTATAAGATGAAGACAAAAAATGTTGGCAGTGATTAATTCACAAGTAATTGGTATGTGGGGATGATTCTAAAGCAGTCTTGGGTGGATTATGAAGGCAAAATGAGAAAGTTGCATATTAGATGATATTTTTAGGTATGGGCATTTCAGGCGTGCACATATGTTGCAAACAATGCCCACCTGTGTATCACCATTGTTTGATTGCAAACAGGATCTGAAATTAGTGGCTACACATTGTTTTTTTGTGTTTTTTGGGGGATTTTCTGTTTTTTTTCTTCCTGAATTGCTCATTCCTAACTAAATAAATTGACTCCCCTTTAGACATGATGCAAAACATGTATCTAGATACAAATTATATACATACAATAACAGTATTTATGTTTAGCAAACATCAATACCGAAAGAAATTCATATAAGCAAACAAAAGTTTTCTTCATAATTTGATTTGAGCAGCAAAAAAAAATCTCATTTTAATATTCTTGTTTTTCTGCACTATCATAATCAAAATAAATGTAACTTTTTCATCATTGTGGCAGTATTGATATGCAAAAAAGCATGTTTTTCACTGTACTGAACAAACATTTTAACGATGAACTTTATTTACCCTTCTTTGAATTAAACTCAATGTTTATTAATATAGCTCAACAGGTGTCAATCAATAAAGCGCATAACTGGTAAGAGGGTGCAATAGAAGAGAAAAAACTCATGTTCAGGATAAATATTCGTAAAAATGTTTGTTTTTAAAAAATCAACATAGATCAAGTCGTTTGGGGTAATTAGATAAAAGAGAGACAAGGCGTCCAGTTTGTCTTACCTGTAAGTCTCCTCCGGGCAGTTGTGCACTCGCAAAATGTTTTGTTTTCGCTGATCCGAGTTGTTCTGCACGGCACGACTCAGCTCGAGAGTGCAATCAAGTTGCTCGTGAAAATTTGGATGTTTTTCTTGAGACAGGCGACACAGAAAATCTCATTTTAGACCTTCGAGGCGCTTTGGCAAGCTCACGTTTTCCCCAGATGAGCCACCAAATATGGGCATAGGAAGTGAAATGGGAAGTTTACGTCCCTCAAAGAGTGTGGGGGATATCAATTATTAAACTGGGAGGCATAATTACAAGATGTGCTATTATCTTATGATTTACGATTTGATGACAATGATGAACGTTACAGTTTTATGGAATTCATATATGATGGTGACATTTATTTTAACAACAAATTCAAAACTATCTCTATATATAAAAATGTTATTTTGGCCGCTTACTGTTCAACATAACTGAACATTGTTATTTATTAGTTTTTGTAGTGCAAAACAAAGCAGTCATCTGTAGAAGTTTTAGAAATAACGCCATTTTCGACCAGAACCTGAACGCACCATCGACTGTTGCTGAGGGGTGACTGAGAGGATTTTTCTCTTGACGCCACACACACCCTATATATTGTAGTACATCAAATACAATAAATTTCATGCACTTTAACTTTATTCTGCCCTTTTAAGTTATCCAAATATTTATTTTCTTACTAACATATATTATATCACAGTCATGCAAAAGCTTTTTAATTGTCAGGGCTCTATATGTAATTGATAAAATGATCTAACATACCTTGATGAGTCATAATTTGTCCTATATGATTTTTTTTATCATCATATTAGCATTATGATAAAACTTAATGTCATGGTATCCCCTTAAATTAAGATTTTTAACTTTTTGGCCAATAGAAAATCAATTGACATTTTGTTAAACATCAAGAAATGTATGTACATAGTTGATTTATAGGTGAAACATTGCAAATGTGTTTATTGTCCTCAAATATGACATCATGGCTCAGTTAATTACATTTTCAATAAACATATGTTGAATGTTATTCTTAAAAAATCAACAGACAGCACCCTCCCGCAAGCATTCTCACAATTAGTAGATTTAACTGAATAATCTAATAGTTTTAATTAAATTATGCCTTCAAATAAATGTCTAACACTCTCTGTTATTGAATAAACAAGGCCCTAAAATTATGCCAACAAATGGTAAATAGCATGTGTCGTTTTTCTTGCAAGATGCAAAAGAAGTAAGAAAAAATTCAGGTTTCAATAAAAGCACTTTGAATAAAGTAGAAGATAAGAAAATAGAACTCTTTAGTTTTCCATTCAAGGCATTGAACGCTTACACATGAAGGTCAAAACAAGAAAAATATGAAGAATAGTGAGTACACATTGAAGTGGATAAAAGGCAATGTTAAGATGTTCAAATGAATTCAGTCTCGACTGTTAATCACCTCGATTATTCAAATTTAAACCTCCAATGGGTTGCCTTTGGTCGCTTGCCTGCAATGGAGGACCTCCTCGAACTGTGTTGTACTTCCTCATCATTGACGGCCTGAATTGTGATTGACAGAAGTATTTACAGGGGGGGCTCTTTTGGCTCCATATAAAACAAAACATTTGACTTCCCTTGATATTTATGGCACATTTTGACATAATCCTAGGCAAAATAACGTGAAGCATGACACTTTCCCCCCCTCTTTGCCTTGTTTCCATGGACACATCATGAGAGAACTTCCCCAGCTGGCTCCCTCTGCCTGTTTGAATACCAAGTGAAGAGGTTATTTATATATGACCTGTTCTCATTTGCACGCTCTGTAATTGCTTGCGACTAATAATTTTTATTATCTGTCATGATTTGATTGATTGGGAACCCAATGAATGTTGCATCTTGAATTAGATAGAGTTACTTTAAAATGACATTGTTTTGGTCCTATAAAAAAGCCATTTATTTTCTATGGGATTTACTGTATGTTATAATTTAAACACTAGGAATATCTAACTTTAAATATTTAAAGTACTTGGGAAAAAATGAAAATAAAGTTATAAAATAAAGTTGTTAGTGCGTAGGACTGACAGTGGGGGATCTGGGTTCGAATCCAGGTTGGGTTGTGTGGAGTTTGCATGTTCTTCCCGACCTGTGTGGGTTTTCTCCGGGTACTCCTTCCAAATTCCAAAGACATGCATGGTAAGATAATTGGACAGTCTAAATTGCCCTTAGGTATGACAGTGCACGTGATTGGTTGTTTGTTTGTCTTGTGCCCTGTGATTGGCTGGCCACTAATTCAAGGTGTGCCCCACCTTTGACCTGAGGTCAGCTGGGATAGGCCACAGCACCCCCTGCGACCCTCGTCAGGATAAAGCGTATCAGAAAATATGATGAGAAGAGATATAGTAAGTAATATCATTTTAAAAGCTGTTTTGTTTGTGCATTTTCGTTTATGTGATTCTTGCTCCACCCATAGGAAAAGCAAAGAAGTCCTCATTGGCCTGTAATGTTTCTCCTGGACACTAGAGGGCGCTAAATCAACATCTTTATCCTGACACGTTTGTGCCCCCTCACATAAAAACAACAAGGAGAAGAAGTATCAGGAGGCATTCCGCGTTTTGGGAACCAAGTCGTGCCTTCAAAATACGCAAACAATTTGAAAATCATGTAGAAAAAGGACGCCTTCGCTTCATGAATGCCACTTTGCGTTCACCATGATGGACTGTGGCTCTTTTCCGGACGTTGATCGCTCATCTGAACGCAACCGGCTCCGATTTTTCGGCCCCTATTTGTGTAGCTAGCATTAGCCACCTGAGCTAACACCAGTGTTTTTCGACCAAAAAGGTAAGCCAAAGTTGGTTTATCGTGATGGGGCAACGATCCGCTAAGTGAGGCGGCTTTGGTCGCCAAGGAGGAAAGAACGATTTGTTTAATTATCCTCCCGATTGACAATGATACGCCTGACGAATGGTGAATTAACGCGACTTGGGGTTGTTTGAGCGATGGAGCGTCGGCGGACAGTTCGTCGCTGATCATCTCCCTTAAATCGGGAGTTTAAAAAGTACAATCATGTCGTGTAAAGCCGCCGCTAAAGACAAAAAGACGAGCTTCGGAAAGAAGCTTTTTAGGCGAGGATCTGTCCGATCCGTGGGTAGTTTTATGAGCAGAATCTTAAGGACGCTCACAGCTTTATCCCACTTTGGTTCGGAAGTCAATACAGACGACGACAATGATGATGGAGGCTTTACTGCTTTTCAATCTGGACTTCAAGAAGCACCTTTAGAAGACGGAGATCTTGGGTTTTTCCTCTCTGGTGAGAGGATTCCTGGTGTGTCCGGCTTGAAGAACCATGGCAATACCTGTTTTATGAATGCAATTCTTCAATGTCTTAGCAATACGGAGCTTTTTGCAGAATATCTCGTCTTGGAACAACATAGGGAAGATACAGCAAACGAGGAGGACAAACCGAAGACGAATGGTGTCCATCTGCAGAAGAAAGTTTGCCAGGCTAAGGGGGAAGTGACTGAACAATTGTCTGATCTTGTCCGGGCATTATGGACCTTTGAGTATACACCTCAACATAGCCGAGAATTTAAGGTAAGCCTGGTACACAAACTTTTGCAGATACTGATCCAATGTGTATATTTTTAGACCATTTTAAATAAGCAAAAAGTTTTACATCAATGGAAAAAGTGGAACTGCAAACTTTTAGGCCCGTGGGCCACATTGACTTAAAAAAATTGACAGATGGGCGGGGTCAGCACAAGATACGATACATATAAAAAAGTGCATCCGTTTACAGTACATATGAAACATAAACAGAAAAAAAGGACTAAAGTATTAACATACTCATCACTCATCATTAAAGTATAAAGTACAAAGTCAAGTAAAAAGGAATGTATTAAGAAATATTAAAATGTAATTTAAAAAAGTACCATATAAGAAATTGCAGCTTAAGTATGAAGACTTTTGGCTTTAAGCTTTTAATATGATTGCAGAACGCAGTGTCCAGGAACGCCACTCAATTCAAAGGTAACGCCCAACACGACGCCCAAGAATTCCTACTATGGCTGCTGGATCGAGTCCACGAGGACCTCAACACTGTCAACCCCATGGCAAGGCCAACCATGAGGGTGAGCTTTCAGCATGGCATTAAATTGTACCAATTTATGCAAATATGGCTGAAAACCTCAAATTGAAGTGAAGGCTTCTTGGGTATGACCTAATACAAAAACTATGGGGTTACAAGCTTACTGCATCTGCATTATTATTGAGCTCCAGTTCTACTATCATAAAAAAAACTTTTTTTGTATGTGTTCAGCCACCGATTGAAGAAGATGATCAAACCAAAGAAGGACCTTCACCGCCCTTATCAGCTGGTTCGTTTGTTCAGGAGCTCTTCCAAGCTCAGTACAGGTAAAATTTGATGTCTATTCCTTCTCTCATGTCTACAGTAATTAATTAATTGTTTTTTTTTTTTTTTAAGGTCTTCCCTTACCTGCCCCCATTGCCAAAAACAGAGCAACACCTTTGACCCCTTCCTCTGCATCTCCTTACCCATCCCACTGCCCCACACTCGGTAAGTGGACAAATAGAGGCATTAGACTATGGGTGTCCAACTCATTTTGATTGGCAGGCCATATTCAAACCAACTAGATCTCATCCGGGGCCAAAATATTTTATTTTTGGCCCCAAAAGTTCACGTACTCACCCCCATTGACGTTGCTAGTGGTCCAATCCAGGAGTGAATGAACAAATTTCCCCAGTCACAATGGATTGGATGTCTAGCCCTGTCCATGGTGCTGAACAATTAGCATTCATAACCTGTTTAAGTCAATTGGACATCTGTTATTGTCAATATCACCTGACCACGGGTCAGAGCAGACACGCAAGGGGGCCCACGGGCCGCATGTTTGACACAGCCGCATTAGAGTCTTGCTGTAATGGAACAGGGATCCTTTACATCAGGTGTCAAAGTGGCGGCCCGGGGGCCAAATCTGGCCCGCTGCATTATTTTGTGTGGCCCTGAAAAGTAAGTCATGAGTGCAATTATAAATCAAAAAAACGCCATCCTGACTTTTGTGTACACATTTTTTTTGCCTCTGGCAAAAAAACAGAACCCCTTTATCATCAACAAACCTGTGTTTTTTTCCCCCAGGCCACTTTACATCACAGTAGTCTACCAGGGCAAGTACTCTCACTGTTTGCGGATCGGCGTGGCCGTACCACTTAACAGCACGGTGTACCGCCTTCGAGATGCCGTGTCGAGAGAGACTAAGATGCCATTGGACCAGGTATTAACCAATTGGGCCCACGAAACGTACACATATTTACTTGTCTTTCCATTTCAGTTCATTTTAACCGAAATGTACTATGACGGCTTCCACCGCTCCTTCTGTGACGATGACGACGACCTGGATATCATCCAAGAAAGCGACTCCATTTTTGCCTTTGAGACGCCAGAGACGTTTAAATTGGACAGCCTACGTACAAAAAGAGGCAATTCTTTTCTCTTTTTATTTTTCTTGGGTCAACACTAGTGTGAAAATGCCATTTCTACTACATTCGAAAATACCAGATTGGTGGTTTAAGTAAAAAGAAAAAGTACTTTCAAAGGCGTAATTAAAATATGTACTGGTTAAAAAAATTCAAATGTAGGCAAAAAATGACTAGAAATATGCTTAAGATAACTTTTTTTTGCAGGAAGTCTTCTGGCTAACCTGACACATAACAACATGAAGCACAGCGTGGAAAATGTCCGCTCGTCTTCTTTCATGCAAGGGGTCGTGACCCCTTTGGCATCGCCCAATAAGAACCTTGGACCTGAAAAAATGATCCTGCTGGTTTGCAATAGAGCTTGTACTGGCCACCAAGCAAAAAGGTATTCCTGCAGTTTTGGTTCTCATGTAGCAACCTAGTACAGTAATATTGTGATAGTTTCACAGTTAAATAGATATAATATAACATTTTTTTTGTACAAAGGTGATATGTTGTTTTTATTATAGGTTTGGGCTGCCTTTTGTACTTTACATGGAGAGAACAGCTACCTGGGATATGCTTCAGAAGGAAATTCTGGAGAAAATGCGTCACCTGTTGCGACCTGGTGTTTACATTCAAGTAGGACGTGTTTAAAAAAAACAAGTTGTTGTTGTGTTAAACATAAAAACAAAATCTGATGAGTTGGAAATCATATTTAACCTCATTTTAAATGATTGGATTGAATTGGATAACTTAATTCATCCCGTATTTGGGAAATTTTGTTGTCACAGTAGTTGAGGGCGAGAATACAGACACAGAAAAGGAAATTTTAGACATAATTAGATAGGTAATAAGTAAGTTAATAAATAAATACATCAATAAATACACATGTACATACACATATAAACATAGTATTTTTTTGCGTTTTTTATTAAATATAAATTGAACATGATTGGCAAATCATTATATTCAGTTCTTATTTTATTAGTTAACAACTTATATTTTTTATGTATACGCCTCAACTTTGAATTAAGTTGCAAAACCATTATTTTCACTCAGGTGGGGCCTTTCAGCCTCCGTGTAGTTGGCGTTGTTGGGATCACCTATCTCCTACCACAAGATGAGCGCCCCCTATGTCACCCCACAGTGGACAGGTCAGTCCTACTCTCGAATTTTACATCAAGAAAAACAATATAATCATCACTCATGTACAAAACAAATTTGTTATTTATACTCTCACAGCATGACAGGCTCTAGCATGTCTGTTAAAATGGAAGTCTAACATGGTATTTTTTTTTTGGTCTGCTTAAAAGCAAGCCAGAACACCACACCAACACAAATGCATCAATCAAAATACATAGTTGCATTTTTGCACTGAAAGCAGCACTCAAATTGAACTCTGAACTCAAGAAATAGCGAAGTCAATTCATCATACTTGAATGGTGGTTTTTCTTTGGGTTTTTTAGAGCCTACAAGTCATGTGGACAGGGTGGACCGCCCCATGTGAAGATTGTGGTGGAGTGGGACAAGGAGACCAAAGACTAGTAAGTGGGAATGAATTTGCCACACACAATGTTGGATTGAATTAATGAATTCCAGAATAAGTTAATGGAATTTATTTGAACCGCAGTTTGTTTGGGCACACGGAAGAGGAATACATACCAGATGCCGAGAGCGTGTACTTGCACAGGGAGCAGCACCACCAGCCGCAGGCCTGCTCTCTGGCTCAATGTTTTCACGTTTACACTAAAGAAGAGCAGGTACATTTTCACAAAAGTCATTTGTTTAAACTTGGATGGAGGGGAATTTCATTTATCAAACATCAACAGAATTCACTTGTGCCACACTGAACTGATAGTCGACAGAAATTCAGTAATGTTTCATGTCTGAACAAAAAAATAGATATATCTATAAATGTATAAATGTATATTTGTGTATATATATGTATATATAAATCGGTATATGTATAGGTATTTATAGGTATGGGTATAGGTATATATAGGTATATATAGGAATATATAGCAATATTTAGGAATATATAGAAATATATAGGTATATATTGGTGCATATATAGGTGTGTGTACATGTGTGTACATGTGTGTACATGTGTGTACATGTGTGTACATGTGTGTACATGTGTGTACATGTGTGTACATGCGTGTACATGCGTGTACATGCGTGTACATGCGTGTACATGCGTGTACATGCGTGTACATGCGTGTACATATATGTATATATTTTATATATACATTATACACATACACACACGTGTATATATATACTTCCAACTTTGTTTTTAGGCTTATTTATTTATTAATTAATTAAAAGTCCTGCAATGTGTACTTTTGTTATGTTAAAGTGACGCAGATGGGAAGATTTTCTCCATGTTTATCTCGGTGCATATTTTGACGCTAAAAACAGTCTGTAGTTCTCTTGTGGTTTTGCAGCATATTTCACTCCTAATGCTACGTTTGGACTAAACTAGACACGTGAAGCCAGGACCAACACAAACATTGTGGCTTGCTTGACTCACTGTAGCTAGAAAATAATGTAGAAAGACGAAAAATCCCACGCCTCCTTTTTTTCCCCCACTTTAACCAGCTTGTCCTTGATGGTTGCTACTTTGGGTACTCTGGTGTTTTTCAGCTTGCCCCGGATGATGCTTGGCGCTGCCCCCATTGCAAGCAGCTGCAACAGGGACGCATTAAACTCAGCCTGTGGACGCTACCGGATGTGCTTATACTACATCTCAAGAGGTTCAGACAGGTACTGTAAAATTTGGATGAAAAACAGTGAATTTTTTGCCCATTTTGAGATGCAGGACAACCCTGAGCCGACCCGGTAAAAGAGCAGCCTTATTGAATATGTCCTTGACCCACAGTACTCATTTGAGGACAGTCTGTAATGTCTTTCTTACTTGATATCAAGATATTTTCCCATTTTATGTAAATGTTCTGAAAACATTGCAAAAATCTAAAATTTGTTATCTTGGGTTAAGTTCATCCAACTTTTTTATTATTTTTTTTTGTGAATGGCCATATATAAGTTAAAATTAACTTTCTAATATTTATGCAGGTTTTATTTTTTAATTTTCATAGTTTAAGGAGGCCGTTTTTTATCATAATTGCACAACAGAAAATCATAAATACTTTTTAAAAGCATCATATTTCATATTTAGGTAACATAGTTACTTTCATATTTGAATAAGGAGTAAAGTAATGTATTTAGTTATTCACAGAAGTTTGAAGTTTCAAATTTGAAACAAAAAACATGCCATAGTTATCCATAGACTGATATATTTTTTTAAATTGTGATAACAATTTTTGTCATATCGCCCTAGATATTCTCCAATGTATCTTACAAACTAACAATTGGCCTTTTTATTGCTCTCAGGAGGGTGAACGCAGGGTAAAAATGCAGAATATGGTGAGATTTCCTCTCATGGGTATGGACATGGCACCTCACATGGTAAAGAGAAGCCAGAGCAGTTGGAGTCTACCATCTCATTGGTCACCATGGAGAAGACCCTACGGCCTGGGTAGAAACCCCGATGACTTCCTATACGATCTCTACGCTGTTTGCAACCATCATGGGAGCATGCATGGAGGCCATTACACTGGTAACACAGCCAAAAATTCAAATAATGTGGAATATTTTTAAAGTATTTTTTCTTATGCATTTTGGCAGCTTACTGCAAAAACTCAGTTGACGGTCAGTGGTACTGCTTTGACGACAGCGAGGTTGCACCAGTGGCTGATGAAGATGTGTGTCAACAATCTGCTTATATATTGTTCTACCAACGTAGGACTGCCATCCCATCTTGGTCTGCCAATAGCTCTGTTGCAGGTAGAGTATCCAAAAATATGAGTAATATTATGGATAAAAGTAAAGGGGAAGGATTTTTGGGTGCACTGTTTTTATGGAAAATACATAAAAAGTGTTAAGATTGATGTTTAAAAGAGGCTCTTATCATTTTTTTTAAGGCTCTACCAGTTCTTCTCTCTGCGACCATTGGATCAACAGGCTGCCTGGTAGCAAACCTGCTAGTTTAGCATCTGGCGCCTCATCAAGACGAACCTCACTGGCTTCGCTGGCGGAGTCAGTGGAGTTCGCCGGAGAACGAAGTGAAGATGACGGTGAGGTTAAAGTGGCGGTAGGGGGGCCAAATCTGGAACGCTGGATCATTTTGTGTGGTCCGGGGAAGTAAATTATGAGTGCTGACTTTCTGTTTTAGGATCAAATTAAGATGAAGAGTATAGATGTATATTAAATTTCCTGATTTTCCTCCTTTTAAATCAATAATGGTAATTTTTTAATCCATTTTTTTGTGTTTTTAGTTCAAAAATAATTTTGTAAAATCTAAAAATATATTAGAAAGATAAACATTGTTTTAGATTTATGACAAAACTGAATACTCAGGGCTTTTAATCCATTTATTAAAAAAAGAATCGAAATATTATATCTAAAATGGTCCGACCCAAGTGAAATCAAGTTGACGTTAAAGCGGCCCGCGAACCAACCCTTGACACCCTTGATTTACAGTATGCAGCCCATAATTTTTGTAGTCAAACTAGTCTGAGATGTTTTTCATGAAATTTGTCTTTGTTTTGAAGGTGGTTTCTCGGTGCGACCCTTCGTAAGGAGCATCCAACGTCAGAGTGTCACTTCCAGGTCGTCAATTGCCAGCCCGTTAGCCTTCAGCGACAATGGCGTCAAACCCTCATGGTCGCTCTCAGCCAAGCTCCAAATGCGCCCCAACTCGCCCTCCCGCTTTTCCCTAGACTCCCGTTCCTCTCCGCCTCTAGAAAGAATCGGCGAGGCCTGCGACGACCGCGTATCCACATCCTGCTTCGGTAGCTATAGCCGACACGAACGTTATTTCAATACCAGAACGCCCCTAGCGGCTGTGGAGAGCAACTGCACCGAGCAAGACAACAACAAAAGATTCCTAGACATGATCTATTGCCGTGCTCCCACACCCGTAGAGAAAACCACAGAAAACAACAACCAGATCACGGCAATTGACCAAAATATTCCAAATACTCCTGCCAAGGAACAGAAACGTAAGAGTAGCACTGGTAGTTTTGTCTCCAAGGCCGAGAGCATTTATACCACCAAAACCACCAAAGTGGAGCCAGGAAGAACCTCCAAAAAACGCCTATGCTCCAACCACAAACCATCACCGTCCGAAACGCCCAATAGCACACCCGTAAAAGGCAAAAAAATACCCGCCATTAAAGATAAGAACGAGAAGAAAAACCCCTCTACACCCTGTAGTACCCCTTCCAAAACCAAGGAGTCAATCCAACCCCAATCAACCCCTCAACATCGTCTTTGTTTGCGTTCTACGCCCCAATCTTCCCCTTCCTCCACCACCAAGAAGAACGCCGGCGTTACCGCCAAAAACTCGGAAAATAGTCGCAAACGACCCGTCGAAAGAAGCTTTAGTCGAGATTCCGTAGTCGGTACACAACGAGAAAGCATCTCGACTCGCTCTCGCCCTCTAAAGGCGACAGAAGGCATTCGCCCAGAACCTAGGTCGGTACGAAGCTCCAGTAGTAGCTCTTCCGTCACTAGCTTGCGTTCACCAAGCGTTTCTACCAGAGATCTCCAACGAAATAGCAAATCAGAGGAGAAAGGTTTATCCTTCTTCAAGAGCGCTTTGCGACAACGGGAAAGCCGCCGGTCGGCCGACTTGGGAAAAAGCTCGCTTCTCTTCAAAAAAGCTTCGGAGAGGACGTCCAAGCAGAACGGACAAGTCAAGGACGCCGTTGCCGAACATGAAAACGTAACAGACTCTTCTCCAGCTCTTAAAACAGTCGCTACCGCTACAAAATCGGAAATTCACAAGCCAACAGGCCCACTTGGTCGATCCCTACTCCACGTTGGAAAGTCTAAATCGTCCTCAGCGGACATGAGTCCAAGTTCTCCTGCTAATCAGAAGAAACCTCCGGAAAGGAAGATGTCTTCTCGGAAGCTTTCGCTTGGGACGCAATCACCCGCAAGAGCAACGAGAAGACCGCAGTAACAAACAAGTTTCACGTACGTACTTCTTTCTAACTGCAGCTACTGTACATTCTTTGTGCCTACTTACTACCTTATATACATAGAGCGAGAAATAGTCAAACTGGAAATATCTGGCTTGTGGGAGGGGAAAAAAGGCTGGATTTACACTGCAAGTTTAATTTTAAGAATGTTCAGGAATTATTTTGCTTATGAAACTCATTTTTTTAGTTTTTTAGACAGTTTTTTGGGTCAGAATCAGAAGTGTATAAATAGCAATCAGTGTATTTTAAGGAAAAGCCAGGGTAGCTGATATCTGATCTGACTGTTTTTGCTGTATGTACATAGGCAGATATTTCATACATATCTTATTTTTTATTTTTTATAACTCATTCATAGTCTTATGATAGATTATGACCTGATTATCATATTTCCATGGAAACATGCAGTATAGATCCAGCCCGAAAGTATATTTTTAATTAAAACAACTCCAAATTAGCTTTTTTGATTAGCAATACCCGCAAAAAAATGTGGATTTTTAAAAAGATTTTAGCCCTATTAACTTAAACTAGCAAAACTATGGAGGATTAATAAGTTTTACTTATAAACAAATGAAAAAAAAACACTTTCATTTGTCCACAAGTTAACTATCATAATAACCAAAATATGAAAATCCACAGTCATATTTGTCCAAAATTTTTCAGATATTTTAAAAATATTTTTGTTGAAATGTTTTTATATACATTTTTTTTCTTAAAAAAAAGTTTTGGAATAATGCCCTTTTAAAAACAAAAAATACAATATATATTTAAATATTAGCGATAAATATATCTGTATAGAAGGTACATTATGTGTAATTAACTTGTTTTTTGTGTAATTAACTTGTTTTTAATGGCTTTCCAAGCAGAGAAAAAAAATGGAAATGTCATCAAGCGCCTTTTCAACACTAATAACGCAAACCGATAACTAGTCTACTACTGTATGCATCACTGAGTAAGAATGTTGTATTGTTCTGCACTTTGAGTAGATGACTAGTTTTCTCTCTTCCAGTAACTTGCGTAGAAAAAACACTAGAAACTTTAATAATGTAACTTTTTCATGCGTCTTCTCGGCATCATGTAGTTTCATGCCTTAGGCTCGCAAATAGAATAAAAAGGGTAAATCCGACCCTCGCCGCGCTGTGCTGCTACTTCCCGATTGATTTTAAAGCAAAACTAGTTGTCAGCACCTAGGCTAGCCAACCTGTTACCTCATTCTGTAATTTTGTTAACTTTCTGCCTGAAAATGTTTGATATTATTAGCATTTTCTAATTTGAGATTCAATAGTGTAACACTAAGAAAGAATGGATAAGTTATTGCCTATGGACCCACAAGGGAACACACAACTGGTAACTGAAATTGTTTCTGAATGACTGATTTAGATTGTTACAACTAGTCACAACTTGTTACAGGCTGACAGTCATGAGTTTTTAGGTATGTCCGTTTTCGGTGCTCGGACTTTTGGTCTCCGGTCTTTTGGTCGCCGGTCGAATGGTGCTAGACAGTTTACTTTTGAAACTACTTAATATCGAAGTATTGTTTAATATCTAAGTACTGTTGAAAACAGTAATTATTTAGATGTTAAACTCATGAATATAATTTTGAGAGCTGGTTTCAACAGTACTTAGATATTGAACAGTACTTAGATATTAATCAGTACTTAGATATTAATCAGTACTTAGATATTAAACAGTACTTAGATATTAAACAGTACTTAGATATTAAACAGTACTTAGATATTAAACAGTACTTGGATATTAAACAGTACTTGGATATTAAACAGTACTTCGATATTAAACAGTACTTGGATATTCAACAGTACTTGGATATTCAACAGTACTTGGATATTCAACAGTACTTGGATATTCAACAGTACTTGGATATTCAACAGTACTTGGATATTCAACAGTACTTGGATATTCAACAGAACTAGGATATTAAACCATACTAGGATATTAAACCATACTAGGATATTAAACCATACTAGGATATTAAACCATACTTGGATATTAAACAATACTTGGATATTAAACAATACTTGTATGTTAAACAATACTTCGATATTAAACAGTACTGAGATATTAAACTCTCTCTCTTAGATATTAAACTCTCCGGCGAGAAGGCCGGCGACCAAACGTCCGGTCATGCCGTTTTCATACCTTACATTTGAAGTATATTTGAGAGGCTCTTCCTTTTTAACGCACACTTTGCTCTTTTAAATCTAGAATAAACTGTTCTTCCTAAAGTAGCACCAGGTCGCTTTGGCGTATTAGTAGTCAGTCATAAGACGCACGTACAGTAGTAATAAGCATGCTCGTCATGAACTATGCAAGTCTCTTGTGCTTGAGCATGTCCGTCACTCAATATGATACAGCTTTTTTTGCACATATTTCAAGCTCAACATTCTGTTTACTCTATGCGCTTCCAATTTAAAAAGAATATTTACGGTTGTACACCAGCAAGGCAAAACAATACATCTGTCACGTTACTTTAAAAACAAAAAAATACCACTTTTAAAGACCGTTGTTTGTAAATGTGTTGTGATAACTAACTTGCTCATTAGTAGTTCACGCAGCAAAATGCAATAATGACAATATATTTCTAGTTTTATAGGATAGTATGACATTCAACTGTGAGGAAATTATGAAAGGTGATCATATTTCACAAGTTATGCTGGTAATATATTCATAAATTGAGAATGGTCATTTTATTTCAACTTTCAGTGCTTATATAGTATATATTATATATAGAAAGTATTGGAAAAGTATCCAAATGTACTGAATGTTTTGAGAGAAAAATAGTGATTGAATGTTATCCGCCATCAACTGGATATTTTCAATGTTTTTTTATTGATAAACTGACAAACTTAGAAAACTATAATACTTAATGAAAAAGCACATGTCTGAAAATAGAATTATACAATCTACCCTTTTTGTTTTTTAAAGGTTTTTAAATATTGGTTTTAAGGTACAGCCTTACAATAATCAATCTGCAATAAGCTCCTCCTTCTCCCAGAATTTTTATTCATATCAAAGAAAAACTTAGTTTACTAAGGCTGTTTGCTTTTAAATGTTAATACTTTAAGATTTAAAAAAAAACATTACCTAGTTCTATTTTAATTTATTTTTATCATGTATGCACTTTTTTATTTTCATATTGTTTTTATTTCTTCAACCGAGGAAAAAAATGTGTTATTACATGTTGCTGGTTTACCTATGTAAAATAAATTTTCTTTTTGTTAAAAAAATATATTGGAAACGACATTAACATGAATAAGGTTTTCTTTCCAGACACCAGAGGGCAATGCTATCTTACCAATGCAACTAAGACTTAGCCACAAAGTAGTAAATACATATATTATATTTATATATTAATACATTATACAATCTACAACAAGTGTATCAATGCTTTAGCTTGAAATGTTTACTTGGGTACTAAGTAAATATTTCAAGCTAAATAATTGATACACTTATTGTAGATCGTATTAATGTATTAACATCTAAATATTTTAAAATGTAAATACTTGAACTACTGCACTGATAGTGAAAATAGTTCCTCCAAAAAAGTAAGTTTTAAGTTCATCAATATTTATACTTTAATATAATTATAAAACAATACTAGGGGGACATCTGATTAAGTTATATATATATTTAATTAAATTGGCATCTCTGATTATGTTCTTGCAAGCGTCCTTCCAGGTCTGCATTCTGGGGTAAAGGTCAGTTTTATCTTCCTCGGAACGGTCTTTTTTAATATTCTTAGGACTTTTAAAACACTACTATTTTTTTTTTTAACTCCAGAAAGAAGATACTGCCTTCTAGTTGCCATTGAATTAATATCTAATTTACCGTAATATTGTGTACAATAACTTCATTAGGTATCAAATTCTTTCCGCTAGAACAAGGATGGGCAAACTATTCCAGAATAAATATAGGCATCTTCCAATAGGCCTAATTTTTCAGGTTAAACGTGATTTTTGGGATAACAAGACATTGTATTTGTCATCCTCACAATGTGTCACAGGTTTTGAGAGCAATAATTCATCACACCGGCCATTTTTTATTTCTCAGTGAATCCTTTAAAGAGGAACACTTTTGACAGAATCAGCTGCGTAAATGTTTACATTATTACTGCCCCGCACTTGCTACATTATATAAAAGAAAGAATGAAAATTTGATGAGCCTTGTCAAATAGGTAAAGTGTTATTTATGGGAACAATAGAACACAAGGCTCAAGCCGAGCTGGGCGTCTTTACCATGCAGCGTCAGTATAATGCTTCTTAATGAGCGCCCTATATTAGCTGCCATATTCGCATCAATTACGCTAGCGCCATTTATCAGCACTTGGCTACAGCACTCAGATTGCATATGAAATATTTAGCTTATTGGAGATTTATCATTGTTTTAGTCGACAGTTTCAAAGCATTCCGCCATATTTCTTTGGTTTTGTAAGATACATTGGGTTTTAAAGCACCCCGTCATTGTACATGTTTATTTTTGTACATATGGCGCATCTGATTATGATGTGCATTAGGGCATTTGGTATTTAACATTGTAGTTATTGTTTTTTTATGTGGTTTTATTTATGGGTTTGAAGTGGGATGTGTGTTTTGAGTGCTTTACTGGTATAGTCCAGTTTTGCGCCAACAAAATTGGTTCTGAGGTAAGTCATTGCAATATACAGCTAGTAATTACTTATGTATTTTTGATTATAGTATTTTTTGGTATAATTTTTTAAAATGTATTAGTTATTGAGTTCTTAGGTTGTTATTTGTTGGGTTTGTATGTTATCCCCTTGCCTGTGTGGGTTTTCTCTGGGTAATATGTTTTCTTACAACATCCCAAAAGCATACATTTTGGGCCAGTTGATAACTCTAGGTCATAGGTGTCAAAGTGGTGGCCCGGGGGCCAAATATGGTCCGCCACATCATTTTGGGTGGCCGACTTTCTGTTTTAGGACCAAATTAAAATGAAGAGTATAGATGTATATTAAATTGCCTGATTTTCCCCCTTTTAAATCAATAATTGTAATTTTTAGCCATTTTTTTCAGTTTTTAGTTCAAAAATCACTTTGTAAAATCTAAAAATATATTTAAAAAAGAGCTAAAATAAACATTGTTTTAGATCTATATAAAATTAAATATTCAGGGCTTTTAATCCAGTTCTTTTAATCCATTTAAAAAAAAATCTAAATATTATATCTAAAATGGTCCGGTTCATTTCTCTATCCTTTAATTGGCTATCGTCTATACACATAATTCCGCAGTGACCTCGTCTACTGGTTTTATTCCAGTTTTACTGGCAAAGACAAAGCCCTCCGCCACCTCACAATTTCATGTCATGTTCATGGCAGCTTGGAAAAAAATCCCCAGTAAAAACTCATCGTATCCGCTCGACTAATTAACAGAAAGAATAGAAGCCCGTTACATTTGGAGCATAACAATGAAAGCCAGCGGCGTGCTTTTGCAGTAATATCCTCGCTCAGTGGTGCAAAACGACCACTCAAGACATCCAGTCGTCCATTTTAAAATAACTTTTCAACGCCGGGGGGAACAAAGCGACTAATGAGTCGTCACCAATCCCAGCAACCCCTTGTCGTTTTAGGTCAAACCCTCTAGTTACTTAAAACTTAGAAAGCTATTTCGCCTGTCACATTGCTTTTCATAGACGATTTTTAATTTGAGTCCAGGCAAAACTAGCGGGTGAGGTTTAGTCACTCATCAGAAAATGACAACATGTGAGTAACATTCTGTCATTTACAAATCCTAAAGAATGTTTTCCTATAGAGGAAAACATGAGTTCATTTTAGTTCAGATAGGGTAAAGATGCGGAATTATGTCTGACCTAACGAGTGTCTTAAAGAGCTCGTTTTAGTTTCGCCGCTAGAGAGGTGAAGATGTCCCCCAGAGAGAGCGTCCCCTGGGAAACAGCAGCTTGCTTGCGACTCCAAGGCCAACTCTTAAAGTCCGGGGCTATAATTATGATGTAAGGAAACATAGCGATGAATAAAACATGGCACGAGAGGCCTTGACTGTGCAAAGCTTGCAGTGGCCTTAAGAGTCTCCTTTCATGCATTTTTAATTAGCGGCTAAATAAAAAAATGGGGAAAACAGAGTTCATATAGTGTCCAATGCCAAATACAGACTAAAGTCATAGAAATGTGATTTTTTTTTTTGCAGAAACATAAGGAACAAAGTCTACCGTAATTTCATGACTATAAGGCGCACTTAAAAGTCTTAAATTTTCTCCAAAATAGACAGTGCGCCTTTTAATTCAGTGCGCCTTATATATGGAAAAAAACAGAAAAGCAAAAAATGAAAAACCACCACTGTCGGATATTAAAAAAAACAAAACACAAACGCCTTAAACTGAAACAATACTGTTAAATATGCAGATGCCATCTTAGTTTACAACATCTTCCATTATATAGCTCCTCCCCCACTGCAAGATTTTATACAAAAAAATCCAAAACATCAACAATGGCTGGCTCTAGAGGTGACTGTAAAGTAGTAAGTGCTTCATACTTGGAAGTCAATAGCAATTACCATAATTTTACGATTCTAAGGCGCACTTAAAAGTCTTAAATTTTATCCAAAATAGACAGTGCGCCTTATAATACAGTGCGCCTTATAATACAGTGCGCCTTATAATACAGTGTGCCTTATAATACAGTGCGCCTTATATATGGAAAAAATGTCATTCATTGAGGGTGCGCCTTATAGTCGTGAAAATACGGTACTTTTTACTTAATGGTTGGCATTGACTGAGCGTTATACACGAACTTGCGTCGCAAAATTCCAGCCATCCCAATAAAAATTTTTGAATTTCTTTGATTGAAATACAATCACAGATTTATCTGAGTTGAACGCAAAGGCAATTTGTAGCAAGTAAAAAGCAATGCTTCTTCGGTGCTGCTTTTATTTTCATGTGGGCTTCAGTAATGAATCACAGTTAAGAGCAGACTGCAGTGTAAGCTTACATCGTATTAAATGGCCTCATTGACAGGGAATGAATATCATAAATTATCTCCAACTCATTTTTTTGTAAGCTTTCCCTGTAGGAAGCTAAAAAAATGCTATAAAATATAAACTACAGCCTTGGAAACATACCTTTTCCTCTCCTTTATATAAATATGTCTTCATTTTTAACTTGTTTTAGGAGTTAACTGGTCCCTGGCCCAAATCCCAAGTAGTCCACGGCTCATGTTTGCCAAAGTACCACTAAACATAGACTGTTATGCTGATGAAATAACATTTTCCTGTTTTGTAAGAAAAGGTGTAGGATTTCAGGACTGATTTAAAGGATTCTGCAGTGAGGTGAGTACTTTGTACTTTGGCAGTTTTTTTTCTTGGAACAAATAATTCAGTTTGACATTGTTGTGCGTGTGAAACCATTTGCAGCCACCAGCTGCTCATTGCGATTCCCAGACGTGGTGGTGCGAGCGAAGAGGAAGTACGATACATCGTGACTCTTCACACGTTACGACAGTGACTTCATTACGCAATGTGACAGGTGGCGATGGTGATTGAGTGAGTAAATGATCAAGGCCACTAAGGCTTCCTTTACAGGTCTAACTAAACACTGAACGTCTTTAAAAAGGAAGGCAAAGGAACAATGTTACCTCAAATTTTTCGTTGGTTTGGGTAGAAAGACAACCTCCCTGAGTGCACTGAGTACCAGTGTGAGTGACATCATCATTGCTCGCCAGTATCACACTTGCCATAAGCAGGTGTATGTCAATGTTCCCTCTAATTTTTCATGTAAAACATAGTGTAAAACACAAAAAAACATAAGTGGACAGAGCTATTGCCACTGGCTGCCGAGTAAAGGGCGTTATCATGGGAAGAGGGGTAAAAAAATGTTAAAAAAATAAATAGAAAAGTTGGGATTTTGTTTACTGCGCGCCATATGATTGTTGCTGCGCAAAGAAGACGAGAGTAGTGCGCAATTGCGGGGGAAACATTGCACAGGAACCAAATATACGATCTTTACGAACTAATTAACCTACATTTTATGTAAACGATTACATGAGATTCAATAATTAATAACGCCACCAAAACAACATTTCACACTATGCCTTTTATTATACTTTTCTTAGGTGAAAATATATTCCTAAATCATTAGCACATTTGTCTATGCATTAGCCTAATTAAAGTGTAGGTTATTAAATAACATCATGCATATTTGCATTTTAATCAGATGCTGCATGCTAACAAGAACATAAAAAATGGGAGGAATTAATCACATTATATGTTAAAGTAATATAAGGAACAACAGGCATGATAGGCACCTATTAATGTCATATTTACATTAATTTTTTACATTAAAAACAATATACATTTGCACAATATAACTGTTGTTAGTGGTCAGAGTGAAAAAATAATACAAGATCTATAGATAAGTGCGAATATAGAATAGAAAGATGGGAAAAAAATAAGAATTAAAGATATAAATAAGTAGAAAAATAGAAGAGAAAAGTGATGAGATATGCCACTGTAACTGAGATGGAGTGTCTTTAAAAGTGCTTCCTGGGAGCACATCATTTCCCGTCCCAACACACCGCATAGCTCTGTAATTAATCCACATTTAGTTGCTGGAGGCGGCTACGGGACAGGGTGGGGGGGTTGTGGGTGGTGTTATAACTCCCTAGATAGATCTTCTGTCAGCTTGGACCGCCGCCGTGTCGATTTAATAAAGAAGAAAAGAGCAGGGGCGGTCATCGTAGGGGCTTGTCAGAGATGCTTTACGTATGATTTATAGGATCTTTTTGTATATTTAAAAGACTATGAATTTGGAAATTTTAAGATATCATACTTGCGTCGGAGCACCATTGAAAGCCTCATATTGGCCCTTTTTGCTTAAATTATAAATCCCTTTCGCTTTCATCGTTTTCAAGCACAAAAAATAGTTTTTTTGTTGTTGTTTTTTTGAAAATAAACTATCATAAATAGCTAAATGCAAAAGGTTTATCAACACTTACTGTATTTTCTCGCATATTAGCCGCCTACGCGTTTAAGCCACACCCCTAAAATGTACAATTTCCCTCGTATAAGCCCTTGATTTAGGTTTTTTTGACGTTTTATGCAAGATATGGTTTATTTTTTTAATGATTTTCGGCCATAATGTCTTGCGTTATGGCGTTTTGTATTTGTCACCTTGCAGTTTTGTGCAATTTATGCGCATATAAGCCGTACCTGCGATTTAGTCCGTTTTTTTAGCGACAAATACAGTTTATATTTGAGAAAATTCGATATTATTTGATTGTAATTTTCAAAAGTATTTTCCATCGCGAATAAATGAACGAGGCTAATGTAAAATATAACTCAGGGGAGCCTTGGAGGCCAGTTCAAAGCGGTTAATGTTTAATTGCAGCTATTTATTTACATAGTATGTCAGGTAGAGAGCACAAGGGGCTAAAAGATTACCGTTAGCATGCTAATGAGCTCCAGAGCACCAGGAGTGCAAATGAAGGCTAATGAAGGTGCGGCCATGGTTGCGGTGAAATTTGTGTATTTTAAAATGCATGCTTTACAACCTGTCACGTTTCAGGGTAAATTCAATAACAGTGCTGATTTTTTTATTTATTTTTTTGTTACAAATTGCAATACAGTTTTAACAAGAAAAGGTCAAAGCACTTAATGAAGCAGCTTCTAAGAGCCAAGCATTAATCTGCATTATTTAGCTTTTTTTTGCTGCACCATCTTTATTTGAATCTATATAATCTATGCTAGGTTTTTAAATGTAAACTGGGTGGCTTGCCAAATCATGACATGTAGTCCAAGTCAATATCAAGATTCTCATGAATATCAATTAAAAACACTGGCAAGTTGTTCATAGGTTTTCGAATCTAAATTGAGGCCTCCCACTGTAGTGTGTAGTCATCAAAGTCTTGATAGACAGCTATGCCGATTAGCAGACATCAATCATACAAGCTTTTCATCGGTAAAATTGTGTAAAAAAAATGAATTAGACAATGTCCTTATGCAGGCCATTGTGAAGATCAAAAAGCTGCTTCATGCTTTATGATACATTGTGAATAAGACAAGATGATGTTGATCTGCTTGGACATGTAGGCTCAAAGGAATGTTCTGCTGTCTACCAAGAGCTCATGTCTTCATAATTAGACAGAAACTTTTGATGTATAAAGTCTCTGAAATTGCAAAGTAGGTCTGCTTTAAAGAGAAAAAAAATCCATCATTACTCTTACACTATTAGCTACAACATAGAAACCACCTTTAACTACTGAGATGGTGTAAAAAAAATCCAGTTTTGAGCATTCATAGGTTTATAAAGATGGTGGCCGCAAGAATTTTTACGTATATTTGAAATTATTGGTTACTTAGGCCTGTTAAACAATCAATGCTATGCAGAGGATGAAGAAAATGACTGGTAGAGAGGTTTTTTTGGGTAGAGAGGTTTTTGGATGGAGCGGTTTTAGGGTAGAGGGTTTTTTTTAGGTAGAGAGGTTTTTGGGTAGAGGTTTTTTTTTTGGGGTAAAGAGGGTTTTTTGGGTAGAGAGATATTTTTTTGGGTAGAGAGATTTTTTTTGGGTAGAGAGATTTTTTTTTGGGTAGAGATTTTTTTGGGTAGAGAGGTTTTTTTTTTGGGTAGAGAGGTTTTTTTGGGTAGAGGGGTTTTTTTGGGTAGAGGGGTTTTTTTGGGTAGAGGGGGTTTTTTTGGGTAGAGGGGTTTTTTTTGGGTAGAGAGGTTTTTTTTGGGTAGGGAGGTTTTTTTGGGTAGAGGTTTTTTTGGGTAGAGTGTTTTTTAGGTAGTTTTTTTGGGTAGAGAGGTTTTTTGGGGTAGAGAGGTTTTTTTTGGGGTAGAGAGGTTTTTTTTGGGTAGAGGTTTTTTTGGGTAGAGAGGTTTTTTTTGGGTAGGGAGGTTTTTTTGGGTAGAGGGTTTTTTTTGGGTAGGGAGGTTTTTTTGGGTAGAGAGGTTTTTTTGGGTAGAGAGGTTTTTTTTTTTTGGGTAGAGACGTTTTTTAGCTTAAACTTCAACCGGGATTGCCAAAAATGATTGGAAACCTCTTGCCAACATCTACTCAATATTCATGTCTGATAAAGTTTTTTTGTTCTCATCTCATAAACTAGAGAGGCAAATTGTCAAGGTCAGCGTTAGAACAAAAAAAAAAAGCCAATTTCTCTCCAGAAACTGAGATTTCCGACCTAATACACTTGACGCCATGCAGCTGTGTCGAAACATCACCGGTACAAAAAACCTAAATCAACCTTAGTCTGGGTAAACCTCCACTAAGATGGCTAAAACCTTTTCCATCCTTGTCCTCAAAATCCATGAGATTGATTTGGTGTTCACAGACTGTGGCAGTCACGCGGCGTTTGAGGGAATCAGTAGCGTTTGAAAAGGAACAGCTCCAAAGCGAGTCGGCGTATGCGCCGTCGTTCTCCATCTCTGGAGATGTGTTGATCTCCACCGTTCAAAGAACACTCTTGCTTGGGGCTGTGCTTAGAAGCCTTTCAAACAAACCTGCCCAATGTGTGCTTGTAATATCAATGTTGAGAAATCAAGCCCAAAGCACCACAGGTTTGGAACGGGCAGCCAACCGTTGTTGTTTGCGCTGCTAGAGGTGGATAATCCTATTACGTTGAGGGACAAATTGACCTTTTGGTTAAAAGCAAATGTTTTTTTTTTTTAAGTATGTTTTTTTTTGACAAATTAGAATCAATTGATGAGGATGAATAAGGGCTGTCCAAACATTGCCAACAGAAACAAATTTATATTGAATTGAAAAAAAATCCGTTTTTGAAACTTTATTTTTTAAGTGTTAACTGTGTGTCAAAGTGGTGGCTCGGGGGCCAAATCTGGTCCGCCGCATCATTTTGTGTGGTCCGGGAAAGTAAATCATGAGTGCTGACTTTCTGTTTTAGGATCAAATTAAAATGAAGAGTATAGATTTATATTAAAATTCCTAATTTTCTCTCTTTTAAATCAATAATTGCCATTTTTAATCTATTTTTCTGTGTTATTAGTTCAAAAAATCATTTTGTAAAATCTAAAAATATATATAAAAAAGCTAAAATAAACAGTTTCATATCTAACAAAAAAACTGAATATTCAGAAATTTTTATCTAGTTCTTTTAATCCATTTATAAAAAACAAATCTAAATATATCTAAAATAGTCCAAACCATATAATTGTTCTCTACCCTGTATTAATCCAGCAGTGTGGAATTTGGATGTCCGCCATGGTCGCTACTCTTTGTGTGCGCACACTACAAAACGACAGACTGAAACCAATCAAACAGCATTTTGCATGCACATAAAAGAAAATATTATCACAATCCCAATTACGAACGTACTGTTCGGATAATTATTGCCCATCATTGTAAGTGGCTGCCGCAGGCAAAGGGAGAGTCAAACCGTAGCACAGCTCATTAGCTGCAATGACAGTAGGGAAATTTACTGTTTACTAGCTTTTGCTCATTGTTTATTTTAACTAAAAAAAAAAACTGCTAACCTAACTTTTCCCATTTAAATTTACCATAAAGTACTAAGTATGATCTGGGAGTGAAAAACAACAAATACTACTGCATAATCTTGGACAGTGGTGGCCCAGTGGGTAAGTCATCAGTCTTCCACCTCTTTGGTTGTGGGTTCAAATCCGAGTGCTTGCAAGTATTTTCCCAATATTATTCAGGTAAATGAATGAGATAAAAGTATAAGTACTACTGCTTTCTCTTACAGGGTGGTGGCCTAATGGATAAGTCATCAGTCTACCACCTGTGTGGTCCTGGGTTCGATTCCCAGTGCAAGCAAAGATTTTCTCAATATTATTCAGGTAAATGAAGGAGACTAAAGTACAAGTACTACTGCTTTCTCTCACCAGGTGGTGGCCCAGTGGCTAAGTCATCATTCTGTCGCCTGTGAGGTCCTGGGTTCAAATCCCAGTGCAGGCAAAGATTTTCACAATATTATTCAGGTAAAAGAATAAGTTCTAAGTGTTTAAGTGTTTAAATGTATAAGTGTTCAGTGGTGTATGAAGCATTTTGTCCAAAAAATGACTAAGTGTTTCACCCCATTTCCTTGGATAAAACGTTTCAACACCTATGTATAAGTGGGGCACGAGTTGGTGTAGTGGGTTGCACACTCGCCTTTGCACGGAGAGAACGTGAGTTCGCTTCCCGGTGTCGGCGGTTCACTGACCAAGCAAGCGGTCGAGGGTCGGCCGAAGGCCGACCCGAGAACGCCTTTCGCACAGACAGGTCCATCAAGTGTCTTCCGAACTGCCGAAGGCAGTTCGGAATATAACCTTTTGCTGAAAAGTATGACTAAGTGTTTTATATAAATTAAAAAGATTTTTCTTTTTTTTTTCTTCTTCTTCTTATTCCATTGACCAATTCTTCTTTCCAACTATTTTCAGCCAAACGACGACAGCGGGAATCGAACCCAGGTCTCCCACACGGGAGTCCAGTGATCTAACCTCTGCGCCAACCAAGTGACTACACTTTTCTTGTAATCATTTGAGTATTTTTAGAAGAAGTCCACAGAAACAACTAAGTGAAAAAGTGTCCCAACCGGGAATCGAACCCAGGTCTCCCGGACGGGAGTCCAGTGATCTAACCTCTGCGCCAACCAAGTGACTACACTTTCCTTAGTAATCATTTGGGTCTCTTGACTTCAAGTCCACAGAAACAACTAAGTGAAAATAATATGTCCCAACCGGGATTTGAACCAAGGTCTCCCACACGGGTATCCAGTGATCTAACCTCTACGCCACCAAGGGACTACAACTTCCTTAGTAATCATTTGAGTGTCTTGACTTTAAGTCCACAGAAACAATTAAGGGAAAAGTATATGTCCGAACGGGGATTTGAACCCAGATGTCCCAGACAGGAGTCCAGTGAACAAACCTCTGCGCCACCAAGGGACTACAACTTCCTTAGTAATCATTTGAGTGTCTTGACTTTAAGTCCACAGAAACAATTAAGGGAAAAGTATATGTCCGAACGGGGATTTGAACCCAGATGTCCCAGACAGGAGTCCAGTGAACAAACCTCTGCGCCACCAAGGGACTACACCTTCCATTGTCATCATTTGAATCTCTTGACAAGTCCACTGAAACAATTAAGGGAAAATGTTACTATCTTACTATACTGTGTCATTTTTTTGTGAATAAAAGCCTTACTATACTGTGTCATTTTTTTGTGAATAAAAGCCTTACTATACTGTGTCGTTTTTGGCAAATAAAAGTCTTACTATACTATGTAGTTTTTCAAGAAAAAAAGCCTTACTATACTATGTCGTTTTTTTAAGAAAAAAAGCCTTACTATACTATGTCGTTTTTTTTAAATAAAAGCCTTACTATACTATGTCGTTTTTTGAGATAAAATGCCTTACTATATTATGTCGTTTTTTGAGACAAAAAGCCTTACTATACTATGTCGTTTTTTTGAGACAAAAAGCCTTACTATTCTATGTCGTTTTTTGAGATAAAAAGCCTTACTATACTATGTCATTTTTTTTTTAGATAAAAAGCCTTACTATACTATGTCGTTTTTTAAGAAAAAAAAGCCTTACTATACTATGGCGTTTTATAAGATAAAAAGCCTTACTATACTATGTCGTTTTTTTTTTTAGATAAAAAGCCTTACTATACTATGTCGTTTTTTGAGATAAAAAGCCTTACTATACTATGTCGTTTTTTTAGGACAAAAAGCCTTACTATACTATGTCGTTTTTTTGAGATAAAAAGCCTTACTATACTATGTCGTTTTTTTTAGATAAAAAGCCTTACTATACTATGTCGTTTTTTGAGATAAAAAGCCTTACTATACTATGTCGTTTTTGAAGACAAAAAGCCTTACTATACTATGTCGTTTTTTTAAATAAAAGCCTTACTATACTATGTCGTTTTTTTAAATAAAAGCCTTACTATACTATGTCGTTTTTTTTAAATAAAAGCCTTACTATACTATGTCGTTTTTTAAGAAAAAAAAGCCTTACTATACTATGGCGTTTTTTTAAGATAAAAAGCCTTACTATACTATGTCGTTTTTTTGAGATAAAAAGCCTTACTATACTATGTCGTTTTTTTTTAGATAAAAAGCCTTACTATACTATGTCGTTTTTTGAGATAAAAAGCCTTACTATACTATGTCGTTTTTGAAGACAAAAAGCCTTACTATACTATGTCGTTTTTTTAAATAAAAGCCTTACTATACTATGTCGTTTTTTAAGAAAAAAAAGCCTTACTATACTATGACGTTTTTTTTGCGAAAAAAAGCCTTACTATACTATGTCGTTTTTTAAGAAAAAAAAGCCTTACTATACTATGTCGTTTTTTGAGATAAAAAGCCTTACTATACTATGTCGTTTTTTTGAGATAAAAAGCCTTACTATACTATGTCGTTTTTTGAGATAAAAAGCCTTACTATACTATGTCATTTTTTTTAGATAAAAAGCCTTACTATACTATGTCGTTTTTTGAGATAAAAAGCCTTACTATACTATGTCGTTTTTTGAGATAAAAAGCCTTACTATACTATGTCGTTTTTGGAGATAAAAGGCCTTACTATACTATGTCGTTTTTTAAGAAAAAAAAGCTTTACTATATTATGGCGTTTTTAAGATAAAAAGCCTTACTATACTATGTCGTTTTTTGAGATAAAATGCCTTACTATATTATGTCGTTTTTTGAGACAAAAAGCCTTACTATACTAAGTCGTTTTTTTGAGACAAAAAGCCTTACTATTCTATGTCGTTTTTTGAGATAAAAAGCCTTACTATACTATGTCATTTTTTTTTTAGATAAAAAGCCTTACTATACTATGTCGTTTTTTAAGAAAAAAAAGCCTTACTATACTATGGCGTTTTATAAGATAAAAAGCCTTACTATACTATGTCGTTTTTTTTTTTTAGATAAAAAGCCTTACTATACTATGTCGTTTTTTAAGAAAAAAAGCCTTACTATACTATGTCGTTTTTTGAGAAAAAAAGCCTTACTATACTATGTCGTTTTTTGAGAAAAAAAGCCTTACTATACTATGTCGTTTTTTTGAGATAAAAAGCCTTACTATACTATGTCGTTTTTTAAGAAAAAAAAGCCTTACTATACTATGTCGTTTTTTAAGAAAAAAAGCCTTACTATACTATGTTGTATTTTAAGAATAAAAGCCTTACTATACTATGTCGTTTTTGGATGTTGTATCACTTTTAATGATTTATTTTAGCTAAGCCTTTCGAAGATTTACTACAAATTGGTGCACAGAGCAGGTTTATATCACTTGTCAAATACAAAGTATCACGTCACCTAAACTTTGTGAGACTCGTGTCAAAAAGCCTCCAGAGGGAGAAAAATATAATTAATTTAGGCGAGATAGTCACGTTTGCTACTGACGGCTCGGTGACACGAAACGCCTGACGCTATTGACCTGCCAATCAAAATTTCAAAGGAGAAAAATCACAATGTTGAGCCATTTTTTTTTACATTGTGATGGAAATGGGTTACATTAGTATTGGGAATGGAATCTATGAAAATGTTTTTTTTTTGATTGGGCGTAGGAATTTCTTCTTGATTTGGCGTTGGAAAAAAAAAAAAACTCAGCGGGCAGGCATTGATTTGCTGCCTGAATCATATTCTCTCGTCAGCTGTTCAAAATCAATATACTGCTCTGACTTTGACATTGGAAAAAAAAACCCAAGAGTTGAGGAACAATAATTTGAGTTGTATCTTTGACATATATACTCCCAATAATCTGGATTTTGTTGGAAAAGTATCAAAAAAATAGGCCCGTTTTAACTACCTAATGATGGGAGTACAAATACACATTAAGGACACAAATTAATAATATCCATTTAAACTTTGACAAACCTTATGACAGATATCCAAAGCCAGTTATTCTCGGTCAGAGGCGTCCAAACTTCATCCTGCAGTAAAATGATTAAATTTTCATGCAATATGGCCCGCACAAGAAGCTTAAATATAGCCGTCATTCTTTCACTAAATATGATGCTAATTTCCTTTATAAGGTGTTTCTATGGAGGGAATTGTGTAGAATTTCAGTATTTTGTCTTATAAAAATCAACATAGTGATTTTCTTGCCTTTTTTTTGCTGTAACTGGGCTTTTTTTTGTCCTGGAATATCCTTACAAATATTTTTTTGCCTGAAGCCTTTAACTCATTGACTGCCATTGACAATTCTATTAAAACTGGAAAGTGTGGCATGAACAATCACTGCCAGTCTGCCATTAAAAATGGATTGGACATTTCTTACTGTAGTTAGAAAGAGCCATAAAGTGATACATGAAGATCCAGTAAAAAAAAAAAAGAAAGAAAAAAATACATGTATGTATGTATATGTATATATGTGTATATATGTATATATTTGTATATGTGTATATATATGTGTATATATGTGTATATATGTATATATATGTGTATATATGTGCATATATGTGTATATATGTGTATATATGTGTATATATGTGTACGTGTGTGTGTGTGTGTATGTGTGTATATATGAGTATATATATATATATATATATATATATATATATATATATATATATATATATATATATATATATATATATATATATATATATATATATATATATATATATATATATATATATATATATATATATATATATATATATATATATATATATATATATATATATATATATATATATATATATATATATATATATATATATATATATATATATATATATATATATATATATATATATATATATATATATATATATATATATATATATATATATATATATATATATTTTTATTTTTTTTTTTTATTTTTTTTTTTCACCCAATTCAAATACTTGCATAACAAACACTAGTATTGAAGATGATTTATAAAAAAAACATCTTTTATTCGTCTCACTTTAAATGCCATTTAGACAAATTGAATAATGGCTCATGTGGCGTTTTTTGTTTTTTTGTTGCTCTGATTGAAAGTCCTCATTGGGAATCAGCAACAAGAAAATGAGCATGAAATTCCAAGCATGTCGGAATGCAATCGGAGCAGATGAATATTAAAGTGGCGAAGCTAGCATGGGCGTCAGGCGCTAATGCGAAGGAGGCCTTGAAGAATTCATACAGCTCTTCCCGATAATTTATTCATGTCATTTGCAAGTGTGGGGCAGACACACGCCAGTTAATTTTTTTTTGTTTTGTTTAAAAAATAAGCATAAAGAATTTTTTTTTTCAATTTCTAACTGAGCCATATTGTTTTTTTGTGATCGAAGCATTTTGGGCAATTTCCATAGCCTATATGACTCAATTAAAATTGTATAGTTATTTATGATAAAATTTTGTATGAACACATACAAAATATAAATATTTTTTGACAAAAAATAACTACTCTGATAACACATTTAAACTGATAAATACTACACAAAATAGCATTAATATTTTCAAGTATTTTTTTTTACCAGAAAGAAAAATCCAACTGAATAATTTATCTATAATAGTATGTTTGTTTTAAAATTAGAATAATTTAAATAAATAAGAATATGTACTATTAACGATTTTTCTTTTTAAAGTATTAGAAGTACTGGATAAAGTTTTATGTTCCTGTTTACATCTTTTCAGTTCATATTTTGAGATTATATCAGTTTTGTGTGACATATTCAGTTCATTCCAGTCTATAAAACCATAATATTTGTCTCCCTTAAAGATTTAAGATAAGGGCAAAGCTTTTGAAATTGTGCCCAACATATTAACTGACGACTGTATCTCTTAAAATACTTTTCAGAGTACTTGAAGCAGCTTTTTCTCCAAATTTCCAGGACTTTCAAGGCAAAAGTCATCCAACTCAAAGTTCCCATTCAATCCCACTTGAAATCCTGTCCAACGGTTTCAAAGAATTTCACATTAAAAGGTCTATAAAACTCTTGTAGCTGTTCGATAACCTCTCGTTCTATTTGTACATGGGTCCTGCCTTTAGACTTCCCAAGGCAGCGTGGCTGTCCGCTACTTTCCGGTTTCTTCAGACACGGGAAGCCCTTGGTCCTGTTGAAGTAAAAGTGCTTATCAGAGATGATCCGCTTGAGTCCTAGAAAGTCTTGAATGCGACCCATCTCGCCCGCCGGGTCCGTGATGAGCCGCTCGCCGCTTACAAAGTGCATCTGCGATAGGCGGAAGTAGCGTAGCCAGTTCTCCAGGTGTAAAATATACATACCGATGCGAATGGCGTTCCATGAGGTGTCTACTGTACCCAAACTTCTGTTTTTGAAGGCTAATTCTTCAAATGTTGGGATGTCGGGCTTCTTCGATAGAGTTTGCGTGTAGTCCGAGATGGCCCGGGTGACAGGGTTGCGCACCACCACGATTAGTTTGATCTGTTGGGACATACTGGAGATGCGGCGTGGTGCTTCCCTGGTGACAAAGTAGCTCGGGGTCTTCTCCAAGGTGATTTGGCCGTCCAGGGTTCGTGGCATGAGGCCCCTTAAAGGGAGATGACAAAGTATTAAAGTTGGTTAAAGAGACTGTGAATTTTGTTTGATGATTTGAGCCTAAAGATATGAAATCTGTTTGAAGATAAGTGATGAAAATGTGGACTATATTGATTTTAAAAATGTACCAGATGGGCGGGGTCAGCACAAGATATGATACATATAAAAAAGTGCATCCGTTAACAGTACATATGAAACATAAAGAGAAAAAAAGGATTAAAGTATTAACATACTCATCACTCATCATTAAAGTAAAAAGTATAAAGTACAAAGTATAGTAAAATGGGATGTATTAAGAAATATTAATAATTACCAATACAATTCCCTCATTATACACATTTCAGGTATTCCACAATGTACTTAACAAGATGCTGAGGTTATTTAAAGTACTGAAAAATGTGGAAAAAACGCCACGCAATGTTGATATATTAGAGTAAAAATGAGAAATTTGCAGTTTAATACAGTTCTCGTAAAAAAAACAAAACGTTCCAATGACAATAAATTATGAATTACATTAAGCTTGTTAGTCTATATTAAATATATTGTCTAAGAATCAAATAGTATACTAGATGAAGGCATATTGATCATTTTTAGAAGAATACATTCTGCTTCTTACTGAGAGAGACTCTCCAAAAAACTGTTTTCTTCAGAATTGTACTCAAAGTATATTGATTTTTATTGTTACTTCGACTTTGCAAGCTTTTTAAAGTAAAGTGCCCTGGTAGTTAAATAATAATTTGTCATTCACATGTCGTTCTTTTGGAAAGTCGGAGTGCCAACGTTGGACTACAACGAGTAACCGTCGAAGAAATAATAGGTCTACTTTCCGCCTGAAAAAGTGTCACGGCATTGTTTAGCCATTTCTTCACAGTCGTTCTTCAGTGTGTGGATGATTAAAGATGACATTTGTTCATTATGAGTGTAGCCAAGCTTCGATTAAAAGCTAACCTTTCAAACTCCAGCCATAGGTTACCTCTAAAGTCTCACAGCTATCGATCCGCTTTGCTTTATTCATCCCTAGTCGTCGGGGGCGCCGGAACCTTGGGGGCCGGAGAGCAAACTTAATCTTTCATGAGAATGTTACTACCGTATTTTCACGACTATAAGGCACACTTAAAAGTCTTAAATTTTCTCCAAAATAGACAGTGCGCCTTATAATACAGTGCGCCTTATAATACAATGCACCTTATAATACAGTGCGCCTTATAATACAGTCCGCCTTATAATACAGTCCGCCTTATAACACAGTGCGCCTTACAATACAGTGCGCCTTATAATACAGTGCGCCTTATATATGGAAAAAAACAGAAAACCAAAAACCACCACTGTCGGATATTAAAAAAACACAAACGCCTGAACTGAAACAATACTGTTAAATATGCAGATGTCATCTTAGTTAACAACATCTTCCATCATATAGCTCCTCCCCCACTGCAAGATTTTATACAAAAAAAATCCAAAACATCAACAATGGCTGGCTCTATAGGTGACTGTAAAGTAGTGAGTACTTCATACCTGGAAGTCAATAGCAATTATCATATTTTCACCACTATAAGGCGCACTTAAAAGTCTTAAATTTTCTCCAAAATAGACAGTGCGCCTTATAATACAGTGCGCCTTATATATGAAAAAAATGTCATTCATTGAGGGTGCGCCTTATAATGCGGTGCACCTTATAGTCGTGAAAATACGGTACTTTTATTTTTAATTTTTTTTATCGAAACGAAAACTCCTGGACATTTTTCACAGGTGTGCCTACTTTTGTGGTGACGAATAGAAGCGAAGGATGGAAGGTGTTTTTTGCGGCAAGCTGTCAGAAGCGCACAAAAATGGACTGACAGTGTGAAAGGTCGCAGATGGTGTCTTTATATAGTGCAACACTGACAGCTAAGAAACACTTGACTATCTGCATTTTGTTACTTCACACTACTATACAAAAGCTATAAAGTGCAGTATAAGTGATTTTGAAAGTCAAATAAAAAAGCTTTGCAGTCATTTTTATCTTCACTAGGGTCGCGGGGGTGCTGGAGTCTATCCCAGCTGACTTAATAATGAGTAATAAAGATACTAAATTAAAATGACTGGTCATATATTGTATCTGAAAGGTTAGAGAACAATTCGGCTAAAGAAATGAGGTATGCATTGATTGACCAATCGTCTTGCAAGATCACCCCAAAAAAAAAACCCAACTAAAATCTAATGTCTAGGAGACGGGTGTCAAAGTGGCGGCCCGGGGGCCAAATCTGGCCCGCCGCATCATTTGGTGTGGCCCGGGAAAGTAAATCATGAGTGCCGACTTTCTGTTTTAGGATGAAATTAAAATATATATAGATGTATATTAAATTCCCAGATTTGTTTGCCCTTTTTAAATCAATAATTTTCATTTTTAATCCATTTTTCTGTTTTTAGTTAAAAAATCATTTTGTAAAATATATAAAAAAGCTAAAATAAACATTGTTTTAGATCTATAAAAAAAACGGAATATTCAGGGCTTTTAATCCAGTTCTTTTAATCCATTTATGAAAAAAAATCTAAATTTTATATCGGAAGAGTATAGAATGAATATTAAATTTCAGGATTTTTTTCCTCCTTTTAAATCAATAATTGTAATTTTTTAATCCATTTCTTCTGTGTTTTTAATTCAAAAATTTTGTAAAATCTAAAAAATATATATAAAAAAACCTTAAGTAAACATTGTTTTAGATCTACAAAAAACTGAATATTCAGGTCTTTTAATCCAGTTCTTTTAATCCATTTATAAAACCCAAAAATCTAAATATTACATCTAAAATGGTCCGGCCCACATGAAATCAAGTTCATGTACATGGATTTAATAGTAGAAGTACAAAAGTGGTTACTTTCAAGTAAAAATCTTAAGAAAAATGATAGTACTTGCTATTTCCAAGCTACAATATAAACCAAAAGGATCGTCTACAGGATTGCACACTCCTAAAAGTGTATTACCTACACATAGAAATCATTCACAAATACCCTAATTAACCCATAGACAACTCTCCCATCCTCCATTAAAGATTTGCCCCAATGCAGAGTCAACAAAAACTAAAAATCGACAAAAATACCACACATCCCAAGAAGAACAACAACATACATTTCAGTAAAAGTCCTTCATCTTTATCTTCTAATTACAGATAGAAAAACACAACCAGACACACCAAGCTAGCAGAGAATTAAAGTTTAAGTCGGGATGCATTAGCAGTCTCTGCAGTGACATTTTAACGACGGTGAGAAAATAAACGCCAAGACAATGCGTTCGATTCTGTTAACACAAAAACTGCGTTGCTGCTTGAATGCTGCTCTAATTACAAACTGTGTACTCACCTGCTTGGCAACTTTAATTAGCTGTAAATAGGTAATAAGATACGATACAGTTGTACATTTTGCATTTCAATATTTAATAGCTTCCAATAAGTTCGTCATTAGCTGGTGAAGGCATTATTTTTTAATTCTGCATCACATTTAATGAGTAGTGGACTATTTATTATGTCAAAAAAAGGTATCACGTTTCTCGGACGCCATACTGGACATCTCATTAAAGAGCCAAGTTAATGATTTTGAACAGATATTGAGCTTGTATTTCGCATTTCATTCAATTTTGAAAGTGGACTAATGATGTTTTTGAGCCTGAGAGTTCTTGATTTGAAAAATAGTCCAATATTATTCGGATGGATTTTACAATAGAAATTCAGTAAGTATTGTTATGGAGCTGTCTTATTAGTCTTTTGGTCGCCGGTCAAATTGTGACAGAGACTTTATTGAAGTCAGCTCTCAAAATTATATTCATGAGAGAGGGAGTTGAATATCTGAGAGAGAGAGTTTAATATCTAAGAGAGATAGTTTAATATCCAAGAGAGTTTAATATCCTAGATAGAGTTTATAATCCAAGAGAGAGTTTAATATCTAAGAGAGAGAATTTAATATCCGAGAGAGAGAGTTTGATGTCTAAGAGAGTTTAATATCTAAGTACTGTTTAATATCTAAGCACTGTTTCAATATCTAAGTACTGTTTAATATCTAAGTACTGTTTAATATCTAAGTACTGTTTAATATCTAATTACTGTTTAATATCTAAGTACTGTTTAATATCTAAGTACTGTTTAATATCTAAGTACTGTTTAATATCTAAGTACTGTTTAATATCTAAGCACTGTTTCAATATCTAAGTACTGTTTAATATCTAAGTACTGTTTAATATCTAAGTACTGTTTAATATCTAAGTACTGTTTAACATCTAAGTACTGTTTAACATCTAAGTACTGTTTAACATCTAAGTACTGTTGAACATCTAAGTACTGTTTAACATCTAAGTACTGTTTAACATCTAAGTACTGTTTAATATCTAAGTACTGTTTAATATCTAAGTACTGTTTAATATCTAAGTACTGTTTAATATCTAAGTACTGTTTAATATCTAAGTACTGCTTAATATCTAAGTACTGTTTAATATCTAAGTACTGTTGAACATCTAAGTACTGTTTAACATCTAAGTACTGTTTAACATCTAAGCACTGTTTAATATCTAAGTACTGTTTAATATCTAAGTACTGTTTAATATCTAAGTACTGTTTAATATCTAAGTACTGTTTAATATCTAAGTACTGTTTAACATCTAAGTACTGTTTAACATCTAAGTACTGTTTAACATCTAAGTACTGTTTAATATCTAAGTACTGTTTAATATCCAAGTACTGTTTAACATCTAAGTACTGTTTAATATCTAAGTACTGTTTAATATCCAAGTATTTCACCGGCGACCAAAAGACTGGCGACCAAACGTCCAGTCACAATCTCCCTACCACCTAACAATGTTCTACTTTGGTCAAACCGTCCCAATTCGTACTGTTTTACATTTGGAAATGTGTTAGTAAACCTCAGCATGGAGGCGCAAACAACAACATACGCCCTTCAGGGGGCTTTGGGGGGGTTCTTTGCAGGTACTTGGGGTCAAGAACAGAAGACATGGCACCCGCTGCTCCCCTCTCTTAATGAGCGCTCACTACTGAAGCGACCTCCGAGAGCAGCCGCCAGCTGTTTCGCGCCGCCATTTATCTGGCTGCTGTAGCACGCTAGGTCTCGGGTTCACTCTTGCTTTCCTTTAGGGAAGGAGATACATCGTTATATGGGAAGATGACACCCATGTCTTTTAATTCAAAGTAGGAAGGAATGTCTCTTATGATGCGATATGGTTTAGGTGTACGTTTCCACTGCGATAACAAGTGATTTTTTTTCTTTTTTTTAAACAAACTAAACATTATTTTGACTAGGATATTAAAACATAATTAGATATGGTCAGGATAGTTTTGCTTAAAAAACAAATCTAACGTAACAGTTATTTGGCTTGAAGAATGTAAACAAAAAAAAACACAAAAACAAACAAAAAAGTCAATTAGTAAAAGGTCATTTTTGACTCAAAACCTTGCTAAAAATCGATGAACGCAAAATGCGCAAAAGTGATGACACTCAAGACCCAAAAGGGTTTTTTGGATGGATAAACGCACCAATTAAAACACTTAAAAAATGATTAATCTTAAAAACTAGCAGGTGAAGGACTAATTTATCAGAAATTGATCAAATTTTGCAATCAAAAACAATGTGAAGCACCAAAAACTTACTTAAATCTGTCTAATATGGATTAAAAATGAGTAGCCAACTCTACATTACCTTATTTTTTGAAGAATTGCTGATACAAAACCAAACTACACATTTATACCTTTCATCGACTCATTTTTTTTGTCATTTCCTGACAAACAACCCAACCATTTCCCAATAAAAACTGTCTTTACCAGTGAAATGCAAATCAATTTTACATCTATTTGTTTATATTTACTGTCATGAACCTTCACCACAATGTAAACAAACTGAAATTTTCCATAAAAACAATAATAATAAACCATATCCTTCCTTACAGCCTCAAAGTCAAACCCACTAAAACTGAAGACATGGTCTTAAGAGATAAAACTGACTCCCTAAAAAAATAATAATCGTAAAACACAAGTGAAAATGACTAAAATCCAGCCAGACACTTCAAATGGACTACTCAAAAAAAAACTTTTAAACAATAATTTAAAAGGAAATCATGCTCCATTTCTCTTGAAATGCTCCAAAAAGCTGACACATCGTGAAAAGTTAAGGCTGAACGCGGAGGGAAAATGTCCTCAACTTGAGTGATTCCCATAAAGTCTCTGTTGCTGCACCTCGTAAAAAAATGGAGCAAAAAAAAAGAAAGGCATCCTCCTCTTTTCTCATTCCAATATGACAGATAGACCGTCTAGAGCTTCTCCATTATTAAAGTATCACTCTAAAATTAGAGCTGTAAAATCACTCGGTCATGAATCAAATGTAAAGATTTCCCAGCTTGGACGAAAAGTGATAAATACTAGTACAAAAAAAGTCGACTATTTGTGCCAAAAAAGTGACAAAAAAATGTCTTAACACCCTCGACCTTGAAACGCCTTGTTCTCCAACTGCAAGCCAATACTTTGAAATAATAATTATTCATGGTTTGCAGTGCTGAGGGAAATGACTGACATTTGCTCCCCTTGAGCAATAAGACATTGAATTGAAGCCATTTTAAGAAACATTAACAGCCATTACGGAAAACGAATCAGCTGTGGCCGGGCTTTGATAGACTGAATGGCACATTTCCCGACAGAATCATCAAGTAACTTCACTCCCCCCCAAAAAAATGAAACATTTGCAGAGATTGATGGTTCCATTTTGAGAAAGTCTACCGATGATCAGGACAGGAACAATTACATGTACCCACTTTGGTCTGTTCTACGGCGGCCTCAAAGAGAATTTGTCCCACATCCCGACTTGTGGTTGGTGGAGAATAGAGGCAGACTTGCTGTATTTTCCGCAGTATAAAGGCGCGACTAAAACAGTGCCTTATATTTGGATCAATATAGGTTAATTATGGGTATAAAATTCCCTTTAGCACACCATGTAGTTAATGTATAACACAACTCATAATCACTACTACTACAGCTCCAACTGGTGGATGTATAACACAATCCTCTACAACTGTTACTACCACCACTACCACCACCACCAATATTACTACTACTGCTGCTACTACTGCTTCTACTAGTGCTGCTACAAAAATTTCTACTGCTACTAGTACAACTACTGCTACTACAACTACTACAACTACTACAACTACTACAACTACTACAACTACTACAACTACTACAACTACTACAACTACTACAACTACTACAACTACTACAACTACTACAACTACTACAACTACTACAACTACTACAACTTCTACAACTTCTACAACTACTACAACTACTACAACTACTACAACTACTACAACTACTACAACTACTACAACTACTACAACTACTACAACTACTACAACTACTACAACTACTACAACTAAAACTACAACTACGACAACTACTACAACTAAAACTATAGCTATTATAACTACTGCTACTATTACTACAACTACTACAACTAAAACTACAACTACTACAACTAAAACTATAGCTATGATAACTACTGCTACTATTACTACAACTACTACAACTACAACTATAGCTATGATAACTACTGCTACTATTACTACAACTACTACAACTAAAACTACAACTACTACAACTAAAACTATAGCTATGATAACTACTGCTACTATTACTACAACTACTACAACTAAAACTACAACTAAAACTACAACTAAAACTATAGCTATAATAACTACTGCTACTATTACTACAACTACTACAACTAAAACTACAACTAAAACTATAGCTATTATAACTACTGCCACTATTACTACAACTACTGCCACTACTACTACAACAAATACTGCCACTACTACAGGGAAGTAACTTGGAAATGCCCCAAAACAACCTAAAAAGAAAATAGCCCAAATATACAGCCCTGTAAGCACCCTAAAATGACAAGGAATTGATATAAAACTAACTGATTGCCTGCCATTTACCGGACCAATCATTCATTAAAATCTGTTGTAGCCTGTTTGCTTCAAGCACAGAACAGCAACGTGTACAAGAGTATCTACACTAGGCATTCTCCAACCTAAAAAAGATCAAACTACGACTCGGAGACTTGAAAGGGCATCTCTCAACTCTATTGATTTCCCCGGATCAGACGCTCCCTTTGGGGGGGGGGGGGGGGGGGGTGCGGGGGGATTAAAAGTTGCATGAGGCTGGACCACGGCAACAAATACTGGATCCGTGTTAATTGGCTCGGGGTGGGATGGAAAGACGCTTTGGTTGGAGATGCGTCAGAAAAAGCTTGACGAGGACAGGAAGCGAGACGCTTCTTGGTCAAGATGGGAAAAAGTACACATTATGCTGTGATAGGGCATCATTAAGAGAGGAGATGGCAAAGGTTGAAGTCAGAGTAATCAAAGAAATGGTGTGCTCGTTCGATTTTAATTGGAGTGAATGGCGGGCGAGTGGAGTGAATTGGATTGGAATTGTGGATTGGCCAGTCAATTGGACTGTGAAGTAAAGGGTTTTTCCATCGTTATCGGTGTAAATCGTTTCCAAATTGGGTGCTCGGACATTTGGTCGCCGGTCAAATGGTGACAGAGATTAATATCTAAGTACTGTTTAATATCTAAGAGAGAGAGTTTAATATCTAAGTACTGTTTAATATCTAAGAGAGAGAGTTTAATATCTAAGTACTGTTTAATATCTAAATACTGTTTAATATATAAGTACTGTTTAATATCGAAGTACTGTTTAATATCTAAGTACTGTTTAATATCTAAGTACTGTTTAACATCCAAGTACTGTTTAATATCTAAGTACTATTTAATATCTAAGTACTGTTTAATATCTAATTACTGTTTAATATCGAAGTACTGTTTAATATCGAAGTACTGTTTAATATCTAAGTACTGTTTAATATCTAAGTACTGTTTAACATCCAAGTACTGTTTAATATCTAAGTACTATTTAATATCTAAGTACTGTTTAATATCTAAGTACTGTTTAATATCTAAGTACTGTTTAATATCTAAGTACTGTTTAATATCCAAGTACTGTTTAATATGTAAGTACCGTTTAATATCTAAGTACTGTTTAATATCTAAGTACTGTTTAATATCTAAGTAATGTTGACTGGCGACCAAAAGGGACCAAACGTCCGGCGACCAAACGTCGGGTTACGCCAAATTGGAGTCAACCGCATTGTGATTGGCGCCAACTAGGATTTTATAATACGTGAGGTAAATTTTATTATGACTGAACAACCCTCAAATCCAGTTAGGAGAAAATCCATGGGTGACATTTTTGGTATAATTGATTGTCGGAGTCGGTCATCAAACCAAACGAAAGGCTGCAAGGCTTTGAAATTAAAGTGTCAATTAAAGTGGATTTGAGTAAAGATGACGCTGTCAAAACAAGAAAGTGCTATTTGGCCAACGATTCACTTTGATTTTTTTTTTTTTTTTTTTTTTTTTGAGTCGACATTACCACGCCAGCTTTCAACACTTGACTTATTCACGTTTTGATGCAGTGCGTTTTCCACAAGACTGGCCGACCGACGCGTACGTTCGCCATCACATAACATAATCAAACATGACACGCGGGATGTTTGAGCACCGTCATTTGTAGTCAGCACACCTGACCGCCTTCATTTGGACTCGAACGCATGCTCGACAAGTCATGTCATGTTTGTCCGTGACGGCGTTAGATAGTACTTGGGGGAGGCTCATAAAAATGCTATTTCAGTTTTTGGATTTAAATTAAATTAATTGACATTTTATCTGCATTGTATTCATTTCTAAATATGAATAGAATAGAATATAATACATAAAAAATGGGTGTCAAACTCGGGCTGGTTCGCGGACTGCATTTTAGATATAATATTTTGATTTTTTTTTAATAAATGGATTAAAAGAAGTGGATTAAAAGCCCTGAATATTCAGTTTTTTTTATAGATCTAAAACAATGTTTGTTTTAGCTTTTTAAAATATATTTTTTTAGATTTTACAAAATGATTTTTGAACTAAAAACAGAAAAAAATGATTAAAAAATTACAATTATTGATTTAAAAGGGGGGAAAATCAGGACATTTAATACACAACTATACTCTTCATTTTAATTTGATTCTAAAACAGAAAATCAGCACTCATGATTTACTTTCTCGGGCCGCACAAAATGATGCAGCGGGCCAAATTTGGCCCCCGGGCCGCCACTTTGACACCAGTGGACTCTAAAGTGTTAACTTTTGAATGGCTGTCCACTGTCTCTTATTATGTCCATAAAAAAGTTTATATGACTTTTAACTTTTATTTTAAGTAAAAATCCTATTAATGCCCTGCATTATTTAGTATCTCATTAATTTCTTCATTTTGATTTCCACCACAATAACAAACTTTTGGTTTTAACCTTTAGCCTTGAAATCAAAATCTTTCTAATACCTTCCTTTATATTAAAAACTAGTCTTCACATTCAAAGGAAAAAGTAACACTTATTTACTCTTTCATAACACAGAATTATTCCTTTTTAAAAATCACTTGCCAATTCGAATGAAAAATGACATAAATGACCAATAATAGACAAAGAAAAACCAGTCCTCTGCTCACCTGTACCAGCCCAGTCCCCGATGGTAGTTGCGGTCGAAAAAATGCGGCTCGGTCCCCAGCGCGCGCACATCCGGATGAATCCGAATGAACTCCAACACCGCCCTGGTTCCTCCTTTCTTCACTCCCACTATTAAAACACCGGGTAATTTTTTCATCCCGTACCTTTGCGGGGAAGTGGAATTCTTCAGCCAGCGAGACGAAGACGATGGAGACGGAGGCGGAGGAGAGGCGCGTAGTCGGCGCAATCGCAGCCGTAGCCGAGCGCAGTGCTCCGACTGGGCGAGAAGTTTCTTCCCGGCGGCGTTGGGGCTCGTCGGGCATCCACCACGTTCGTCCGTCCGTCCCGAGAGGACGCCGGTGTGACCGAAGATGAGACTGTAGCACAAGTAGGTGCAAGACAGCGAGACGGTCAACATGAAAGCGGATGAGAGAAACCGCTGTGCCATGTCTCCATGGGGGCTCAAGGTTCTGCATGGCGTTCCGATGGACTCGTCTTCCGACAGCTCCTCTTCATCATCATCACCACCAACACTGTCCTCCTCCTCCTCCTCTTATTCTTCGTCCTTCTCCTCTTCCTCGTCTGTGCAGCAAAAAAAAGGTACTCGTTTGACTCCACTGGAGTGGTGTGACGTCCTAAAAAAAAAGAAGCACCAAGTGTGTTAAAGTCCACCTTTCTTCTTAACTGTGGCTATAAAAGTGATTCTTTGCCCACCCGGAAATACCCCAAAAATGTTGTGACGTCATTCCGAGGGATTTCAAGTGTTTTAGTGCAAAAATTGAGCATGGTTGGTAATTGGAGAAAAGATGGGAAAGTTAATTATAATGTTTTTTTTAACTATTTGAGTGCTAGCCCAGGTAATATCAATATTTAAACTATTCATTTGGATCAATAAGCTTTCCCAGTCAAAGTGCATTTGACATGGGTCAAGTTAATAAGTCAATGGCAGCCAAAAAGTTAATCAGAATCATTATATGTACATAAAAACAAAAAAAAACAAATATATATAAACTAAAAAAATGCTAATTTTAATACCATGCCTATATTAAACAGTCTTGTATAAAACTGAAAAAAAAAATCAAGTACAAATGAACAATGACCACCTGGCTCTTACATGCCCTCTACTGGTCAACTCCGAAACAACAGGCAACAATAAATTTGCATCTAATTAATCCAATTTTTTTGGGGTGTGCAATATTTAATTAATTACCTTACCTTATATTTTTTATATTACCTGATCCCTAATCCCTAATAATCGTGTTTATGGAAATAATCCCTAATAATAATTATGTTTCTGGATTATACTGTTTTTCGTAGACCTTCATTGGCATGGGTACAAATTATGCTTCTTATAACTGCAAGACTCCAGCACCCCCTGTGAACCTTTTGAGGAGATCCAATAGGGAAAATGAATGTACGACAAACAGTAATAGACGACCAATCCAATTCCACAATGATCATACGATTGTACCCACATAATTAATACCTAAAAACAAATAAATCCCCAAGCTAATATTTGTCCGTTTTGCTTCAGATATTCAACATTAGCATGCATGTTTCCACATTTCTAAGCATGTTGGTCAAGCTACGAGTAAAAACAAGACTTCCCTTGCACAAAACAATTAACAGACGGGAGGGACTTGCCCAACCCGAAGAGCAATTATGTGCATATTGATGAGCAAGTGTTGCTGGAGAGGAAAAGCAGACTCGCAGGCTGTCTTCACACTTGCTTCTGTTTCTCTGGGACTCTTTGTTCTGCTCTCATGCAAATCGACAAACGGCGTCCTGCACAATCACTCGGCATATCCAACCCAAATTCATCTCGCCACGCCATTTTAGTCGCCGCTTAAATACTCCAAAACAAGCAGGTACAGTCCCTTTCGTGATTGGTTATAAATCAGTACTCTTAAAATTCAAATCAAGCAACCTTGCTAAACGCCGGTGGGAAATGAAACACCCTCAAGGATGACTTCAAACTTTTCTTGCTATGGCACACTATTATATGAGTTTGATCTGGCCCACCATTGCTTTTTTTTTGCATACACTGCAAAAAATAAACCTTACAAAAAAAACTATGTGATATTATACAAGCAAATTACGTGTCGTACCGTAGGGGGTTCGTTTCTTCTACCAATCTGTGAGATGAGGTTCAAAAATGGCAGTTTACCGTCAAAACACGTCAACACCCACCCGAGTGTTGTCAGTAGTTTTGCAGCTGTCAATTTGCAGCTTATCTCATACATTCGCATGTGTTCTGTTTGGAAGACAAAACACTCAAACACACACACATTTTTTCCATATATAAGGCGCACTGTATTATAAGGCGCACTGTCTATTTTGGAGAAAATTTAAGACTTTTAAGTGCGCCTTATAGTGGTGAAAATACGGTAATTGCTATTGACTTCCAGGTATGAATCACTCACTACTTTACAGTCACCTCTAGAGCCAGCCATTGTTGATGTTTTGGATTTTTTTTGTATCAAATCTTGCAGTGGGGGAGGAGCTATATGATGGAAGATTTTGTAAACTAAGATGGCATCTGCATATTTAACAGTATTGTTTCAGTTCAGGCGTTTGTGTTTTTTTAATATCCGACAGTGGTAGTTTTTCGTTTTTGGTTTTCTGTTTTTTTTTCCATATATAAGGCGCACTGGATTATAAGGCGCACTGTCTATTTTGGAGAAAATTTAAGACTTTTAAGTGCGCCTTATAGTCGTGAAAATACGGTACACACACACATACACATAACTACAAATACACACTGAGATGGGCTTAGGCACCCCCATGAACTGCTTTTTGAGTGGTTTTGAATAAAAATTGCTTATGAAGCACTTCATGTCTTCAATTTGACCCTAAACCAGAATATTTTCATGACTTCCTACGAGAAATAACACATTCAAAGAGTTCCTTTCCATGGGAATTTGCAGTTAAAAAGTCTATCTGTTAAGTATAATAAGTCATTTTTTCTTAGAAAACTTATTTTAGTTTGCCAGCCATTTATTATACTCCACTGACTGTACGATTGCCTCATAGAAAAAGCCAATTCACAGTTATTCCTCCATAGCAAACTTTGCCGAGGACATTATTTAATAAAGCCCAGGTTCTTCAACGTTTTGAAGAAATCAACGGATGATTTAATACGTTCATTTGAGTTCCTTTGGGGCCAAACGTGTTTCCTGACGGCTTTTAAAAACTAAACACGAGACCCGCAGGCTCCAAACGAGCAAATGATTTCATTAACGACAGACGGCGGCCGTCTGACATTTACGTGACGACAGGAGACGCAAAAGGGAGTCGCTTGGCAAATGAACAGTGGCGTGTGACGGCGTTTGGACTAAATTAACTTTTAGCTAAATCCTGCAGAGAACACGGCAACGGTGCCTTCCTGTAATCACGCGGCTCTTGGGATTAACTTGAAATTAAGTATTTGGATAATCTGCTGCTGCCAGTTTGTTGGAGGCGTAATCATGTCAGGCGCTATTGTCTTCTTATTGACTTATTCAGGAAACAAACACACACACAAACACACCTAGCAACAATGTACCGTATTTTCACGACTATAAGGCGCACTTAAAAGTCTGAAATTTTCTACAAAATAGACAGGGTGCCTTGTAATCCGGTGCGTATTTTAGAATGATAGATTTATTTAATTATTGGAATTATTTACATGCTATAACAAGAAGAAAATAAAAAAATATTTAGAAAAAAATGCATAGGGACCGTAAGGGTTAGACCAACTTGATTTTATATGGGCAGGATTATTTTAGATATATTTAGATTTTTTTAATTTTATAAATGGATGAAATGAACTGGAAAAAAGGGCCTGAATATTCAGTTTTTGTATAGATCTAAAAAAATGTTTATTTTAGCTTTTTTAAATATATTTTTAGCTTTTACAAAATGATTTTTGAACTAAAAACACAGAAAAAATGGATTAAAACATTACAATTATTGATTTAAAAGGGGGAAATCAGGAAATTTAATATACATCTATACTCTTCATTATAATTTGGTCCTAAAACAGAAAGTTAGCACTCATAATTTACTTTCTCGGGCCGCATAAAATGATGCAGTGGGCCAGATTTAGGCTCCCGGACCGCCACTTTGACAACTGTGGGTTAGACTATATATATATATACTTAAATTATTTTTTGTGTAATAAGATATATTGCTGCTTTTCAATGTCCTTATGTCACTCAAATATTAATGTCATTAATTCAGATTTGATTCAAATGATTTAAAAAAATAATGGCACTTTTCACATAAAAAAAAAAATAAAATAAAAAAAATATATATAAGAAAGGGGTGATAGCTGTCAAAATTCTGCAATTTTGTCAAAACCATATTGTGGAAGACATCTAGAATACTCAGAGGCAACCAACCAAAACCTGAGATTTGAACCCAGTAATGTTATGGTTCAAACATACTAACCACAAAGTCCAAATTGCCACCTATGCAAAGCCACAGAACAAACCAAAAAATCCCAGACTGAGGCTAAAAATAACCAAAGCCGATACACCATGCTATTTTTTCCCTTGTAATCTTCATGATCTCCTTTTTCTTGTGTATAAGTTTCTTGATGCAACAAGTAGAAAAGTCAAGTATCCCTGAAAGGCCATCGAAACAGCAGGCTGTCTCGCTACCTCCTCAACCTCGCTGTTAGCTAATTGCTGCTGACATTTAGCCTGAGCTGTTTAAAATCAAAAAGGCCTCCCTCGCATCACTTACTTTTGTCTGGTCACAATAGGGGGGGACGTGCAATGGTATTTGCCCATTGCCCGCCTCCATCCGCTGAGCATCTCAATGTCTGGGACCCCAGACCTAGAAACCTTCAATATACTTATATAGGCCTTAAACATAAAATTATAATACAAAATATAGCACTGAATCAACTTTAATATGAACAATTTCAACTTATGAACAATTTCAACTTATGAACACTTTCAACTTATGAACAATTTCAACTTATGAACAATTTCAACTTATGAACAATTTCAACTTATGAACACTTTCAACTTATGAACAATTTCAACTTATGAACAATTTCAACTTATGAACAATTTCAACTTATGAACGGACAATTTCAACTTATGAACGAACAATTTCAACTGATGAATGAACAATTTCACCTTATGAACAATTTCAACCTATGAACAATTTCAACCTATGAACAATTTCAACTTATGAACAATTTCAACTTATGAACAATTTCAACTTATGAACAATTTCAACTTATGAACAATTTCAAGTTATGAACAATTTCAAGTTATGAACAATTTCAAGTTATGAACAATTTCAACTTATTAAAAATGTCAACTTATTAAAAATGTCAACTTATTAAAAATGTCAACTTATTAAAAATGTCAACTTATTAAAAATGTCAACTTATTAAAAATGTCAACTTATTAAAAATGTCAACTTATTAAAAATGTCTACTTATTAAAAATTTCAATTTATGAACAATTTCAACTTATGAACAATTTCAACTTATGAACAATTTCAACTTATGAACAATTTCAACTTATGAACAATTTCAACTTATGAACAATTTCAACTTATGAACAATTTCAACTTATGAACAATTTCAACTTATGAACAATTTCAACTTATGAACAATTTCAACTTATGAACAATTTCAACTTATGAACAATTTCAACTTATGAACACTCAACTTATGAACAAGCGCTCGGAACCTAACTCGTTCGTAAGTAGGGCAACGTCTGCAAAACTACAGTATAAATTAGAATATTTCATATTCCGAGGGGTGCTGGAGCCCAGCCAACTTAGATCAGGAAAGGTCTAGTTTCTCCCGATTCTTATATATCTTTTTAATGAACTAATTCATGCATTAAAAAAAAAACACGTCTAAAAATGGTTACAAGGACAAGAGCCGCTTCCTCCATCTGTTCTCGTTAACTGACAGGCATATATTAGTGTTCTAAATTAATGTGCTACCTCTTCTACATCTTTTATAGCATACTTAATTCTAAATTAAAGCATGTGTAATTCACATTTAATGTTTTCTGCTTCTCCACGTGCAGCTGTTTTCTGATAACGACGTTTTATGTCGACAATATCTAACAAATTATTTCAAGGGGGGGAATGGATATTTATGTTGTTTTCTCACAAGCAGCCATTTTTCACTTTTAGATTTATTAATGAGCAAAAAAAGACTCCCAATCTGTTATGTGGAATTCTTCCCATTTGTGTTGTTTAATATTCATTGTTTAATATGAAAGGACATTATGGATTTCCTTCCAACTCACGATTTTGTTACTTCGACCTTTTCATTGGAGGATGAATATTTTGACAGTTTTTGGAGGAAAAAGTGGTCAAAATGTACGACAGCTGTCAAAACGTAGTATGACCTCCGAGTCTATTCCTTGTGGATGATTTCAAAACCCAATTTCGTTTTTTTTTTAGCCTACTGACATCCACTCACCTCTGAAAATGAATATTATAAAATGGATCCTATAATAGTTTCGGTTACAAAGATCAGAATGTATTATTTTAAGACGCAATAGTTTCAATTGCTGTAGATTTTCTTGACCTTTTGACCTCCACGTATTCACAAATCAGATTCTCTACAGTTTAAAATGCAAGTCACAATTTATGACAGTATTTTTGCCAACGGCCAACCCCCTCCATCCCTCTGACATCCAATCACCTTCATTTGCTGCCTTCACTAGCTTTAACCTGCTTCCCCCGGCAGACACAAAAATGCTAATTGGAATCAGCATAAATCTCCTTTTTAGGGATTTTTAGGTTAACCCTTAGTGTGCTCCCACTTACCTTCCATTGTGGGTCTTCTTAAGGGTTTCGTACATGCCTGGCCAACAACCTAAAACAGAAAAAAAAGGAATTTAATGATGTCATTCATAAAATGAAATGGATTCATATGCATTTTGATTGTTAAAAATGTGTTACTACCATTCTTGGTTTAGTGGTTCTTTCACCTGATTTTAGTGCGGACAGTCTGCATACCTGTCAACGTGTACGTTTTTTCCCGTATTTTATAATTTTTTTGATCATTTTTATTTGTATGCCAACTTTTGTAGAGGATTTTTTTAAGTATGTTTTTTTCTAAATCTCGTTTTACCCATTTTAGATCGTCTCATTTGTTGGTAGCATCTGATAATGTCATCGTTAACTGCTAATATTGTCATGCTTTAAGATAGAAATGTGCATATTTGTTCCCTTTTCACTATATAAATATAGCGTGTCAGCAAGCAATGTACTTGCACAGTCAAGCTGTGAGGGACATCTTAAATTTGAACATATATACATACACATACGTATACATGTGTGTACATGCACATATATATACATTCATACACATACACATACATATATAAGCACATATATACATACTCAGCCATTTTATTTGTTAAAGACCCTGACAGCTGATTGGAAGGATCTGCGGAAGCTTTCCTTCCTGTAATGAGGGTACAGCAGTCTATTGCTGAAAGAGCTTTGGAGGGACTCCATTTATCACTAAATAAGGGGAATTTCAATCATTAATAAGGGAATCAATTCACCAAAGTTGACAAGGTACAAGTCTGGGTTTGATTCCTGCTCGCTGACAGTGTATTTGTGAGTCCTATTCTGTTTTTTTGGGCTCTTGCAATTGGCTGGCAACTAATTCAAAGTCCACTTGGTTGAGATTGGAAGGACGCCGGCCAGCCAACGCAACCTGGTTCACCTGTGTGCCTTTATACGCGTTACAAGACAAATAGTGTGTGTGAGCTGAGCCCAGGTATCACGCCGTGAGCATTTAATGTCTTCCCTACTGCCCCACATGTTGTCCGGTCAACATGCTCTCCGGAGATGTTTCACAAGAGCGGCAAAGGGAAGGAATCTCATTGCGAGAAGCGATTGCAAAGAGGCTCCGCTGGGCCTATAAATCATTGTTTAATCAGCGAGCTCGGCCAGAGTGAGGTTACACACGTAGAGCTTGCATTAGCACCACCGCCGCCGTCGTCGATGGTGGTGCCGTTGCCACACTCATCCCTCCTGACTCCCACCTTCATGCTGCCATTTTTTTTCTTCCCTTTTTTACTTCCTTAGCACATCAGCGAGCAATGCCGAGCAATGACTCATGAGAGCACAGTTTAGTAAGTAGATTGGTGCAGATTTTTTGGCTATGGAAGATTAAACAAGACTTTTAAAAAGGCTTTTTTTTATTTTTGTGTCATTTTTTACAGCGTTCACTTTCTTTCAACCATGATTATTGACAATTAAGTTAAGGGGATATTCATCTTTTTTGTGATTTACTTTGCATTACTCCAACATATACTTTAAAGAAAATACTAAGAAGTACATATTATACATGTATAGATATAAATATTGTTTTTAAATGTAAAGATTTAGCTTTAATTTTCAGAGTTCAAGATATAACCTTGTACAAGCAACACAATATGTGAGAGGAATTTATTATATTTGACTAAAATATTTTTTTCAAGGCGCAACATTTAAACTAAAGGAGGAATTTCAAGTGTTTTCAATCATTTAAAAGGGATATTTGAAATATATAATTATGATTATACATCATGCTGCCACATACTGCTTTTTAAGTTTGGAGAAGGGAGCCACTTGCTGGAGAAACTGGGAATGATCTTTCCAATTATTATTTTTATAAGTGTTTATTATTATGATATTTGGGGAAGATTTGCATGTCTTTTGTTATTCATTAAATTATCTAGGTTTAGCAAGTCATTAAAAGGGATTTTTTGGTTATTATTTGAAATCCAGGTTGAAGAGGGAAACTAAAATTTGAAAGCAGACAAAAATATGATTACTTTTTAATTGCTTGTATTCAAATAGTTTGAATTTGTAGTTCAGAAATCGGTATATCAAAATTTATTGGCCTGTTTCTGAGATATTTCATGGCTGCACTCACCATAAATAATATATACACTTGAATTTTTTTAGGTATCAAATTTTCATTCACTATATTTTTTGTAGTACCAGTATCAATTCATAATGACTTTTTAAATTTAAAGAAAATGTAGCAAAGGTCAGAAAAGACAACTCTTGTAGAATCCTTATAAAAAGACCGCATCGTGTTCACTCACCGCCAAAGTTGAATTCTAACATCCAGACTATACTGTTACGTTACCATGACGACTGACGGCAGGAAGCAGAGGCACCATTGTCGTGGTTTTGCATTCAAAGACGCCTTGGGGGGTGTTCCTATCATCATGAATCAATGTGTGTGTCCCCTTAAAAGACGGACGAGTCAATGAAGCCAAATGCTGTACACGTCACAGATGGCATTTCATTGGTGGATATGGACCTGACTCCCAAAAATCACATTTAAGAAATATTTTTTATTTATTTTATCATTTAAAGTGAATATCCCAGGGTGATGCAGATTATATCAAATGGGCGTGTCATTGGACATTTGTCATTTGACATTTGAGGGCACACCCAAAATGTTTAATATATTGTGAGCAAACGTCCAAGGAACCAAACGTCCAAGGGACCAAACGTCCAAGGGACCAAACGTCCAAGGGACCAAACGTCCAAGGAGCCAAACGTCCAGGGAACCAAACGTCCAGGGAACCAAACGTCCAGGGAACCAAACGTCCAGGGAACCAAACGTCCAGGGAACCAAACGTCCAAGGAACCAAACGTCCAAGGAACCAAACGTCCAAGGAACCAAACGTCCAAGGAACCAAACGTCCAAGGAACCAAACGTCCAAAGAACCAAACGTCTAAGGAACCAAACGTCCAGGGACCAAACATCCAGGGACCAAACATCCAGGGACCAAACATCCAGGGACCAAACGTCCGGGTACCCTTTTTTGGGGTTGTCCACCTGGTATTGACAAGTAAAACAGCCAAAATGGAGCAACTTCCAGGCATCTTAAAACTCTTGCGACGGCAAATTGAATCCCCTCCCTCCCGAAGTCTCTGACTGAAAAAGGACGTCCATCGATGGACAGAAGCGACGCGTTTATCGGTCGATAAAATTAACGGAGAGAGTTCGAAGACAAGACGTGGACACGCGGGGGCAGTCGCCGTCACTCCGAATGGACCCTGGGCGAGCGGCGCTATCATTTGGCCTATTTGTCTTTGTCCGTCATCGCACTTGACATTGTCCCTTGATCAATAAGCACGTGGCAAAGTAGTCAACAAGACTAATGTGCTAATTTAGGACCTTTAGCAGTTATCGATTATGAATGTGCCCTTGCCCTTGAACTACACTTACACTTGTTTATATGCAAAGAGTAGCGCTAATGTCCTTTTTACCATAACGCATTCGCAGTACAGTATTGGTCATCTGTGTTTCTACTCATGGCAAAGCTCCCACTTGGAGGAAAACAGCTGAGCTAGACATAAATCATACAAATATATTCAAAAATAACTTTAAAAAAATTGAATAGGGTAAGATATAATTGTGTACAACCTGTAAAATAGATAATATTGAATGAATTGGTATAAAAACACTACAAAAATAAGAATCTGAATTTTAAAAAGGCATATTTCTATTAGAAAAAAATATATATTTCAAATTAAAATATACCTGTTAGTAGGAAAATTAAAATTCTAATTTTTTGTAGCGTTTTTGTAAAAAAAGGCATATTTCTATTGGAAAAAAACTATGAATACTTTTTTTTCTAGTGTTTCTATAACATTTATACTGGACACATCCATTAATATTTGGATAATTTCCTAGTTATTCTAGACACTTTCCAGAATCTCCTCATTAACCAAACAAAAGCATTAATAATTCCATAAAAAACAACATGAATGATCTACAAAACTACCCGCCACACAGAACTCCCCCTTGGCCCAAACCAAATCCAATAGCGACCCCCTCCTAGCCCACGAGCCACATGTTTAACCCTCCTATTCCTCTCATAACACCCACATAATAAAGTAGAGGTCACTATTAGTAGACAATGCATGCAAGCTCGCCCAGAAGCATCGCCCTTTACAGCAGGGAATGAAGCAAAGCATACAAAGCGGAGGTAATTACCACCATCCTTTAAGGATGCCTTTAGCTGAACACCAAGCCAAGAAAAGGCTGCAGATATTTTCATACAAATGCACACACACAGGCCATATGAGCTCACAACCCAGGAGTAGGGAGCTTAGGCCATTTGTCACAAACGTGCAGGCCCAGAACAAAACATTGTGTATGATTGATATGCCAAGCAATAGAAAACATCATGCAACAAGCATTACTGTAACCATCAAATGTAACTTAACGTAAAAGGACCATTTTAAAAGGCACAGTGAACATTCACTACTGGGTTTTTACAGTCAAAAAGATTGGATGTTAAACCTCACAGTGGCGGTCCTTGAGTTTAAAAAAGACGCCTTCAGAAAAAAGTAAAAAATAATTTAAAAAAATATGAATCTGAAGAATGAGAGCTTGTTTCTCCAAAAATATCTTGTTATACCCAATATAGCCAAATTTATTATTTCTGAGACATACATTGAGCAATATATTATAATATTTTTACAAATTATATTTGAAATGTATGGCAGTCTTTTTGTTCTGGAGTATTACAGTAAGAATTTTAATTTCTATTAATTATTTAACTTTTGAAAAGTCTTCATAGAAATGGTAAATGTAATTAGTGCCTATTATTTAAAAAAAAATAACATTAATAAAAAAAAATATGAAAAAGGCCTATTTTCAAGCTATAGCAATATAAAACTCCAATAAAATCATGTACATATTAACTAAATTCCATAAAACATGTATACCCTCCCTTTCCAACGGAAGAAAAATGCCGATTATATTAAATATGTAAAGATATAATGTAAACACGCTTCCTCTTGATGGATATTTAGTGACAAAAACAAATCACTTTCCCAAAAGTGTGTGAGTGCATACAAGCAAAAATCAATAGTGCAAGACACACACACTTGTCCGGCTTCCACAGTCAATTTCACTTGAGTGAAAGCTCATTTTCTTGCTATTCATTCCCTTTGTGGACTGACGCCGCCGCTACCCGAGCGACCCCTTTGGGCCCTAAATTGGGCCCAGCTGGGTCCCCCACCCCTGGTGATGCGCCACTGTCTGGGATGCAAACATTACACCCCCCCCCCCCCCCCCCCCCCAACCCTCAGTCTGGACCGGACAGCTTTATTTAATCTGCAAGTTGCCAACTCGCTAGCAAGCGCAGCAGGTGCCTGTTCATTCAATCTGCGGGGGGTGCTGGAATACAGCCAGTAATGTGATGATATGTATAGGTGTGGGTGTGTGTGTGGGTGGGTATGTGTGTGTACATAACCAAAAGCCCTGGAAACTGAAAGTGTTGAGGGATAATTTTTATAAGGATCTCAAACTAAAGCATAATGTGTATGGAAACATACTGAAAAACTGAAAAAATAACAACTAAAAAGTATGAGAAAATTGCATTGAAGTGCTAATGGAATAAGATGAAATGTAAGAAAATAGTATGACATTTTTTTGCTAATTTTGTATGATAAAATTGCATTGTAGTGCAAATAGAATAAGATAAAAACTAAGGAAATAGTAGCAGATTTTTTCCCCTATTTTTGCATTGAAGTGCTAATAGAATAAGATAAAAACTAAGAAAATAGTAGTAGATTTTTTTTCTATTTTTTATGACAAAATTGCATTGTAGTGCAAATAGAACAAGATAAAAACTAAGAAAATAGTATCAGCATTTTTTTCTCTAATTTTTTAATGACAAAATTGCATTGAAGAGCAAATGGAAAAGATTAAATCTAAAAAAAAAACAGTATCCAACAATCTTTCTAATTATGTAAAACAATATTAATGCATAAATACAGTTTTAACCATCACTATTTGCGACTTGTACCATGTTAGCTTCTCATGGTGACATAAAACTACATTATAACTATGATTTTTTGAGGGGAATATACTGAATTTAATCTTCCTTTATGCTCTATCTTAAATAATTTTAAAAAAATAAAAATAAAACAATTCATCAATTGCTCCGGACCAATAAAAAACTAGTCAGCGGACCCCATTTGGCCCGCGAACCGCACTTTGGACATCCTGCCAAATATTCGTGGAGATGTTACTTGCTATAAAATGCTTGAAAAGTACTGCCTGACATCAGTGGCCTAAAGAATTAATGAGTATCTCTCCTAGAAACTCATGCTCAAGCCTGCATTAGTATTCTGGCTTGACTGAGGTTCTTGTAGGTCTTCTCGGGGTCTACCATCCATGGGTACGTGGTGCATACACCCCTGCTTATCTAAGGGTGGGGGGGCCGCGGGCTGGGAATGTCTAGGGCTGAGATTGGGTGGTGGGCCACTTCACTTTGCAGACGTGTTTGCACTCTAAAATGAAATACCTGCACTAAAGTTGACTCTAGTTAGATTTAAAGTACTTGTTTGACCATTTAAAAGAGTTCACGTCAAAGCTATCATAGACTATTCATCATTTATGGGATGTTAAGACTCTTTTTGGAGATTCTACACGGACCCCAAAGAGTGCAAATGATGTTAATGTGGTGGGAATATTTGGAAAGGTTAGTCAAATATTTTGGAAAATGGTTTAACGCAGACCTGATGAGGGGTGGGAGATTTTATATAGGCTTGGGGAAATATTGGTGAATGTGGCCTGCATAAGAAGCTGGAGTTCGGGTAGCATGGTGTGTCTTGGTTTTAACACTGGAGGGGGATAGTGGGTTAAAAAGGCCTTTGAATTAGGTTAGAGATTGGAATTAATATGTATAAAATGGTATAATTTTGGTATTTATTTAAAAAATATGGTGAAAAAAGTTGTGATTTTATAGACTTTTTTTAGACATTTGTTTTTTTTTGCTAAAATTTGTTTCTGTAGTTAAAAAAATAACAAAACAATAGCATTTTAGCTAAGGATTGTTAGATAGGATACAATAATAGATTTATGGCATCTATGGCACTAGATTATTTTCATTTTTTGTAGTAAATTCGAAATTCTAAATAAAAGAAATGCTTTTTAAACAAAACATTTCTCACTGCAATTCCAATCCCTTTGTAACAGTTAAAGCAAAATGTGTATTTTCTTGGGCTATAAATACATTTGAATGCTGTCCCTGCCACAACTTGCATTTTCACTGATAGACAGAATATAAATTGAACATTTATATTGTCTTCTTCAGATACCGAGTCATGACTCTTGAATAGAATATGCCGGGGTCATTTTTCTGACTCAATTGCCCCCCAAAAAATGTACCCAAAAAAATCCAACATCCTCTTGACAGCCAAAAAACCCCCAAAACAACCAAATATATCAAAACCTATATTTTTTAAACATTTCTAATAAACCCTTATATACAAATACTCCACCATATTCCTCTAATTAAAATTTCCTCACCTTAAATACAGGACTATTCTCTATTCATTAAAAAAATATGACTTTACCTTTGGAACATGAGTCATAAAAACACACCAACAAAAAAATGACGCCAACCAAAAACCACCCTTACTAGCTTAATTTGGCTTTCCCATTACCAACCAGCAGATGACAGTATCTTAACATTCTTCCAATGGTTTCCTCTTACTACAGGTGACAAATGAGCCCCCAACAGTCGAACTACACTTTTAATCCGGCTCAGATTTACGATGTCATCGACGGCAAAAGTCTCAAATTGAAGCCGTGTACGTAGTAGCAAATTGAAGCCGTGTACGTAGTAGATGTTAAATAAAGAGGATGCTATTTGGCCCTGTCGAAAAGAAGCAGGGAAGAAGGGGATGGGGGGGTAGGTGGGATTCTCATTCTAATATGTGATTCATGCCAGCAGGCTTTGACTGAGGAGGAAGATGCAAGGTGAGCTGATAACAAGCACTCCGTCAAGGCGGGAATGAATTGAAAGACAAAGTGCTTATTGCAGAGAGGAGCGGATCTGCACAAAAGGCAAATTGCAAGTTGAAGCAACAACAACAATAACAACGGCAACAACAACAAGACGAACACAACAATGATGAAACGCAATATCCAACACTTGCTCATTTCCATAAAAGTCTTCCTTCATACCCGAGAGACTACTATTTATTCAACATACTGCCTAAAAGAGCTTACAGGGGGCCAATTAGCCAAGTCAAGCATGTCCACGGTGGGTCAACAAGCGATTACAAAAGAAAAGAAACAAACAAAAAAAAGGGAAAGACTTAGGCCGGATTTACACTGCATGGTTCAAATGACACAATCCTGGTTTTCTGACTCCACAATTGAGGATATGTTAGATCAAAAAAGGGGCAAAGACTGATATGTCAAAAGTATTTGTAATATATTATATTGCGTTAAAAGGGATTATCAACATTTTAGATTGTGTTGTGGCTATTGGAATTCATGTTGTTGCTATTTTAATGTTCCAAATGAACAAATTCTTTAAAAATATATATTTATTTTGAATGGATGATTTTTTAAATTTTAATTGAATACAGTTTCCATTTAATTGAATATACTTAAAGGAATACATTGTGGGTGCAACATGAGTGCCTTTCAGATTTTTTTCAAAACAAGGAACATAACTTACCGTATTTTCACGACTATAAGGCGCACCGCATTATAAGGCGCACCCTCAATGAATGACATTTTTTCCATATATAAGGCGCACTGTATTATAAGGCACACTGTCTATTTTGGAGAAAATTTAAGACTTTTAAGTGCGCCTTATAGTGGTGAAAATACGGTATTTGTTATTGACTTCCAGGTATGAAGCACTCACTACTTTACAGTCACCTCTAGAGCCAGCCATTGTTGATGTTTTGGATTTTTTTTGTATAAAATCTTGCAGTGGGGGAGGAGCTATATGATGGAAGATGTTGTAAACTAAGATGGCATCTGCATATTTAACAGTATTCTTTCAGTTCAGTCATTTGTGTTTTTTTAATATCCAACAGTGGTGGTTTTTCGTTTTTGGTTTTCTGTTTTTTTCCATATGTAAGGCGCACTGGATTATAAGGCGCACTGTCTATTCTGGAGAAAATTTAAGACTTTTAAGTGCGCCTTATAGTCGTGAAAATACGGTAATTAGTAAATCCATCATTTTAGAAATAGACTTAAAATCTGGTGGAGTGCCACAAGGCTTTGCTTTCTGCCTCATTTGTCCAAATCGGAGTTGTCTCCAGGCCTGGTTAAGGTGAGGGATAAACGTAAATCATACTCAGTAAATCCTGCTGTCAGAGGCGTTTTGGCCACATCCTGGTAAAATCCACTGATAGGTCAAAGGTCACTTGCTACATAAGCACTCCCGCTGCGCAAAGATCACCAAGCAGTGAGCGGTTGTATTGATTTTTTTTGGAGCCTTTATCGGTGTTAGCACATGGCTAGGGGGATGGACACATTTTTTATAGTATGTTTAAAACGGGGTTGACAAAAACAACAGGTTTTTTGCGTCCAAATTGTGTCATTCCGAGGTGGATTTTCTCATTTGCGGACGTGATTTAGAACGTCTATCGCAGCGTGTTGATCCACGCCGAATCAATGCAGACCCCGCTGCGCTCCAATTTCTGGAAATCAATTTCCATTCATGAGAAAAACACACAAGGCTACAAAAGGTTTTGTTGATTTTTTTTTTTTTTGCTTTCACAACTGTTACTGTCAGATGAGTTTTATTGAAGGTGGTGGTTTTTATGTGAAGACCATTTTTCAGGTAACAATTACTCTAAGAGGTTATACATATTATTATTAATACATATATTTTGCCTATCAATTGGGGAAAAACAATTGTGATTCCTTGAATATATTATTAAATTGTTTTGGTGTTTTAAAAGAGATTTAAGTTTTGGTTTTATGAATAAAAATACATTGATACGTGAACGTAACTTAACATTATGACAATAGTCGAGTTTTTGTGGGCATAAAAAAGTAAGCTACCAGTTTTATGACAATTTCTGTCCATAAAATTGACAATAACAGACGTTTTGTGGGGGTAAAAGGTACTACAACAGGGCAAACTATGGCCTGCGGGCCACATACGGCCCGTTAGGCTTTTTAATCCGGCCCGCCGACATTGTCCATTTTTTTTTTTATCCCAAGATGGCGCCGTCACGCGGAAGCCAGTGGCAGTAGCTCTGTCCATTCTTATTTGTTTTTTTGTGTTTTACAGCCCTTCTATCGTTTTTTAAATGACATTTGAATATTTCTTAATACTTTTTACTTGACTTTGTACTTTATACTTTTTAATTTAATGATGAGTGATGAGTATGTTAATACTTTAGCCCTTTTTTTTCTCTTTGTTTCATATGTACTGTTAACGGATGCACTTTTTTATATGTATCGTATCTTCTACTGACCCCGCCCATCTGTCACATTTTAAAAGTCAATGAGGCCCCTCCCGAGCCCAAAATGTTGCCCACCCCTGTACTACAAACTCATTTCTTTACAGTACAGGCAATTGATATCACAGCAAACAGAGCAATAACCCCGTAACAACTTCCATCAGTGCAGTAAAATCTATTCGACCAATTAGAACGCACTTCAATAAAGCCAGCAAAAACTGTGAGTCAAAAATCTAATCCCAACCACAGCAAAACATAGATAACTCCTTATTCTTAGTATATTTTGAAGTAATACTACACGAGAAAGATAAAAAAATATATGTAAAAAGCTTCCTATCTATGCCTTTTAGCTGTTATAAACGTTTCTCTTAGCATTAACAGCGCCAACTTGCGTGTCAAAGCGAAGCAGCTCAATAACGCAAGTTCACGCGGAGGTTAATTACGTGCCCGAGCGTAAATAAAAGCAGGTACTCGGCCTCCTCGCTGCAATTGACTCCCTCTGCGGGCATCGTGGGATTAGCTTGACCCACCCCGAATGAACAGGCAGCTGTTGGTGTGTGCGCGCCGCATATGTGTGTAATTACGGCAGGGGCGCCGCAGCTCAATTTATTGAATACTTCAACTCTGTCATAATTTGAAGCCGAGACGAGGCGGCCGTGACTTGTTGTCCCTGTAGCCCCCGTGACAATCAAAGTCTGATTTGTAGCCATGGATGACATCGTCACTTGTTTTTTTTTGTTCTAACACGATCAGTCGGATGCTGCACAAATCTCATTTAAGCAGTTGTGTGTTGAATGTGGAGAAGTTTGATCCGATTTGACCAATTAGATCTGGCGACGCAGCCACTTACAGTCGCTCGAAGCTTTGACTTTGAGCCATGTGCTGCTTCAAACTGTCACGGGAGCGAGCGCCTTTAATACTACTACAACAACTACTGCGATTACTACTGCGACTACCACTGCAAATACTACTGGGACTACTGCGAGGACTAATGCGACTACCATGACTACTGCAAGTACTATTTCACGTACTACTGCAAGTACTACTGCAAGTACTATTTCACGTACTACTGCACGGACTACTGCAAGTACTACTGCACATACTACTGCAAGTACTGCTGCAAGTACTACTGCAAGTACTACTGCAAGTACTGCTGCAAGTACTACTGCAAGTACTGCTGCAAGTACTGCTGCAAGTACTACTGCAAGTACTGCTGCAAGTACTACTGCAAGTACTGCTGCAAGTACTACTGCACGTACTACTGCAAGTACTACTGCAAGTACTACTGCAAAAACTATTTCACGTACTACTGCACGGACTACTGCAAGTACTACTGCACATACTACTGCAAGTACTACTGCAAGTACTGCTGCAAGTACTACTGCAAGTACTGCTGCAAGTACTACTGCAAGTACTGCTGCAAGTACTACTGCAAGTACTACTGCAAGTACTACTGCAAGTACTACTGCTGCAAGTACTACTGCTGCAAGTACTACTGCTGCAAGTACTACTGCTGCAAGTACTACTGCTGCAAGTACTGCTGCAAGTACTACTGCAAGAACTACTGCAAGAACTACTGCAAGTGCTACTGCAAGTACTACTGCTGCAAGTACTACTGCAAGTACTACTGCAAGTACTACTAAGATTACTCCTGCGACTACTCCTGCAACTACTCCTACGACGACTGCGACTACTATGACTACTACTGCAATTACTACTGCAAATACTACTGGAACTACTGCAAAGACTACTGCGAGGACTACTGCGAGGACTACTGTGACTACTACTACAGTGTTCTATTCTCTTCCTTTAATACGTGTCCTCATTGCCCAAAACATACAAAATGCACATTTGACTAATATCAATGGCACAAGCAAATATATCCAATTGTTTTCTTGGTTTCTTTATTCATTTATATATCATAACTTAAGCGTCAGATCAATTCTAAAACCATATTATCACCTGTGGCAGCACACACCAGATTATTATGTCAGTATGGCTTTTAAAACAGCTGGTTAGGCTCAGTGATTAGTCTGACACCTCACTAATACCAATAGCAGGGATACTAATGTCGACTGGATATCATACATTTGCGTACCCATACATGCTCTCAATCTGGAATTTTGCTGGAGGAGATTAGACTGTTTATGCTCGTCTCTAAAGATAGCAAATCCCCAGTCAACTGAGCTGCCAAGGGTTATTAATCCCTCCGCAGAAAGACGTAGCAACGCTTTGGAAAATCCCACAGATAACTTCATTTCACGCCATTTGCTCTGGACATCTGTGAATGTTCTCCACCCATTAGCGACACAAGCTTATAATCACTTTAAAACGAATATGTGAGATGTATTCCGTTAAACTACGACTGTGATAACATAGGAATTAGATATTCTTTATAGTAACCATCAAAGAAAATATAGTCCTTTAAAATTCCTTGGATCCTTGCAAAAAGTAATAATTACTCAATGTACCGTATTTTCACGACTATAATGCGCACTTAAGTCTTAAACTTTCTCCAAAATAGACAGTGCGCCTTATTATCCAGTGCGCCTTATATATGGAAAAAACTGAAAACCAAAAACCACCACTGTCGGATATTAAAAAAACAAAAACGCCTGAATTGAAACAATACTGTTAAATATGCAGGTGCCATCTTAGTTTACAAAATCTTCCATCATATAGCTCCTCCCCCACTGCAAGATTTTATACAAAAAAATCCAAAACATCAACAATGGCTGGCTCTAGAGGTGACTGTAAAGTAGTGAGTGCTTCATACCTGGAAGTCAATAGCAATTACCGTATTTTCACCACTATAAGGCGCACTTAAAAGTCTTAAATTTTCTCCAAAATAGACAGTGCACCTTATAATACAGTGCGCCTTATATATGGAAAAAATGTCATTCATTGAGGGTGCGCCTTATAATGTGGTGCGCCTTATAGTGCTGAAAATACGGTAGTCCATTTTAAACTGGATAATTTAGATACAATAACAATTGAGCTTTTCCTGAACACTGTGTATGACTTTGTCAACATTGACGCCAATTTAAAATCAGCGATCAATCCTATTTATGTTGTACACCTCAAAGACAATTTTAGAGATGCCATGCAAGCAAGTTTCAAACCCGAACAAAGGTTCTAACAACTGAACCACCATGTGGTGTCGTCGTGAAGTAATCATGTGGTATTATCGGGGGAAAGTGGCACCCTCAACACAGAATTTCCACAGAAAAATGTTCAGCTTCAACACAAAGGCCGATTATGTTCCTTCTTTCATTCCTATTGAACAATAAGTCAAGTGGGGGGTGCCGTGTATCCAAGGATGCGCTACATTGAACATGCTAGTACAACATATGATTTTATTGACAAAAAACAAGTCATAAGTTGGCCAAAAGCATGCAATTTAGTCATATTTTCAAGTTTTTTTCCAACTATTTTCGCCTATTTTGCTCATTTACATATTACAAATATATTTAGAATTAAATCTGCTGTCTTATTAATTAGTCACGGTCTTTATTTTGAATATTTTTGCCAATATATTTATTACATAGCAAAAAATATGATTATTTTTTTCTTACATGGGGCATATTTGGAGTTTTAAGAGCAGGAATATTATGAATATTTTATATGTTTGTATATATACGGGATTCATTTTTAAATATGGCTTTCAGAGGGAATTAAAGGTTATGATACAAAGGCACTGGTCAAAGATATATATATTTTTTTTAGAAATCTACTGCCAAAAGGCAAAAGATAAATTGTAGAAACTTGCATTATATCAAATTCATAAAAGTGGAATCATTCCATCATCATAAATACATAACGAAGTACTTGACTGGGAAACTAATTGATGGAAACTGATTACCTTCCTCGAGGCACATTTATACCACATGTAAAAATACAGAAACATCTTTCCAGATATAAATTTGTGCACACAGATCCATTTCTTCCATGCGGAATATTTAAAAAATGTAAATAATGGATTCTTAATAGTTTGAGGTTGACATAATTGCGAGATGGTCACCACGTAGCCCCCATTAAACTCTTTTATTCATGCCCCTCTTGCTTTTAATCTTCTATCAATGCCTTTTTGCGTAATGTCTTTCCATTAAGCCCGAAACGCATGTACATTATATTAAACTGAGTGCATTTCAAAAGAGCGTGCGCCCGTGTATGTGTGTGCTGGTCCGCTGGTGTGTGTTTTTATGTGTGTCGTTATCAAAGATACGAAAAAAAAGACAGAAATTGAACATTTTCCAAATGAGAACTCTCATAATATGACCTATTGGTGAATCTTTACTTACCGTATTTTCACGACTATAAGGCGCACTTAAGTCTAAAATTTTCTCCAAAAATAGACAGTGCGCCTTATAATCCAGTGCGCCTTATATATGGAAAAAACAGAAAACCAAAAAACAAAAAACCACCACTGTCGGATATTTAAAAAAACACAAACGCCTGAACTGAAACAATACTGTTAAATATGCAGATGCCATCTTAGTTTACAAAATCTTCCATCATATAGCTCCTCCCCCACTGCAAGATTGTATACAAAAAAATCCAAAACATCAACAATGGCTGGCTCTAGAGGTGACTGTGTAGTTAGTGAGTGCTTCATACCTGGAAGTCAATAGCAATTACCATATTTTCACCACTACAGGTGCACTTAAAAGTCTTAAATTTTCTCCAAAATAGACCGTGTGCCTTATAATACAGTGCGCCTTATATATGAAAAAAATGTCATTTATTGAGGGTGCGCCTTATAATGCGGTGCACCTTATAGTCGTGAAAATACGGTATTTCCAATTTTTATCTTCCTGTATTCTCATGTTAAGCACCCCCCGTCAGTCTGAATCTCGTCTGATTCTACTTGAACACCATGTTTAAATGACCCTCAAAATACTCCAACAAATGTGTCACCATGGCGATTGCATCAGAGTGATGTGGATTTAAAACAAGGGAGGAAGGGAGTTGGGGGGTATTAATATGAATTATTAATGGTTGGTGTTTTGTCAGCGATAGCCTGAAGAAGATTGCTGACACTCGTCACATCTCAAATAATAATAAACGCCACGGCCTTTGCGTTACACGTTGGGGAATTCAAATCGAAGCCGTAAGGTCTAAAAATGTAGAACAGGAATTCAGAAGTGGATTTTTTTTTTGGAGGAAAGGATTTATAAAATGATGGAAAATAAACTAGGATAGTAAACTATGGCAAAGGTGATGTAACACTAATCTTAACAAGGTAGAATTTCGATTATTCATTAGAAGGCTGTTGGATTGGCTAAATTATTTAAAATTATGCCTGAAAATGGTGAAAAATTCAGGTGGGCGTGTCCATTTAAAGCGGTGAAATGACAGGCTATTGGACTATCAATCAAATAGTACTACTACTACTCCTTGAAGGGGAAAAATGTATGTATAAATACAGATGGGAGATATATCGGCAAATATATTCCCTCAAACATGCAATTTATCACACATAGCAACAATGAGGCGTTTTAAAGTGGTTCAGCTAGCATAAAGCCTAGTCCAAATACTGCTTGTCATGAAGGATATGCGGGTGCTAAATCAGTTCTCCAGTGGACTATCCAAAGTAAAGATGCTTTTATGGAAAAGTGAAGTGATTCAAAGAGCCAGTGGATTTCTTTCAAAATGGGCTAGGATGGTGAACAAAAAAGGCATTTAAAAAAAACCAACCCTGAAAGATGTCATATTTTGTATGATAGTGACATTTCAAGAAAGTAGGAATCCAATTCCAAACCAGATCTAATCTATCACAATGACAATGTAAACCAACACAAACTGGATTCAAGAAAATCCAATGCATCAAATTATTATGATGATCCTAGTTAACAAATGACATTTTTTAAACCAATTCCAAACCAGATTTATTAATCTACCATAATGACAGTGTAAACCAACACAAATTGGATTCAAGAAAATCCAATGCATTAAATGATTATGATGATCCTAGTTAACAAATGACATTTTTTTAATCCAATTCCAAACCAGATCTAATCTACCACAATGACAGTGTAAACAAACAAACTGGATTCAAGAAAATCCAATGCATCTAATTATTATGACGATCCTAGTTAACAAATGACATTTTTTTTTCGAATCCAATTCCAAACCAGTTCTAATCTACCACTATCCCAGTGTAAACCCACATAAAATGGATTCAAGAAAATCCAATGCATCTAATTATTAAGATAATCCTAGTTAACAAATGACATTTTTTTCAAATCCAATTCCAAACCACATCTAATCTACCACAATGCCAGTGTAAACCAACATAAACTGGATTCAAGAAAATCCAATGCATCAAACTATTATGACAATCCTAGTTAAAAAATGACATTTTTTTTCTACTTATCAAAACTTGGTTTTAGGTGAACCACTATAACTTTGTTTTTGAAAATGTAATTCCAATGTTATCCTTACCTGTTTCACGTCTTTTCACATCCACCATTTTGGTCCAAACCAAGTGTGAAGGTGCCAATGTTGACTCATCAAAAGTTTGCAGGAAAAAAAATCTAGTATGGTGAATCTACAAGGTTTGGAAAAGAAAAGAAACAGACAGGAGAGTCAAGCTCAATTCGTCAACGTTGACACTAACCGGGGGTGACGAGGTGACGAGTCTGCGGTTGGATTTTTGCTCCATCTGCCACCGGGATCGTGGCTTGTTAGCTCAAGAACTTAGCACGGAAGGTTTGTCGTCAGAGAATTTGATCCCTGTGTCGACAGTGCAAAAGCCGTTAGAAATACTGCACGCAACATTTGCCCTCAAGTCCAAACTTTTTGGCAAATTATTGGTTCAAAGATAAAATTCAAAGAGTCAGGTGACCCTACACATTCAGTTTATCCTAAAATGTTATTGGCTAGTTGACAATTTCTAACTTTTTTGATCAAAACGGCACCATTACATTAAATTTTCTACGTCTTGCTAAATATTCACCACCCTTCGTTTAACCATGTCAAGTTTTTTTTGCATGTTTATAGATAAATTAAAGATAAATTTTTGCTGCTTTTCTATGTCTTTTTATTGCATTTTTGTACTTAGTTTTTTAACTAGTTCTACAATGTCTTCTGTGTCTTGTGTTTGTTTTGCTACTACAACCCAGAAATTTCCCGAATATGGAATGAAATAAAGTTCTAACTTAACATAACCACCCAATTTTTATTAGAAAATATCATAAAAAATGGCCGACACAAGAAGCTGAAAACCACTCTACCTTCCATTACCTGATGGTTCAAAACCAGAAACCATTTTTAAACAAAGCATATACATTTTAGAATATCCTTACACATGTTTTTGCTTAAATTATTCACTTCTATCGGCAGTTATAGATAAAAAAATGATCTTTTATAGCACATATCGCCATGATGTAAAGTCACTTCAATCATATTTAACCTATAACATCATAATAATTATAAATTTCCAGCAAAAGACTTCCCGCTGCCTGTTTTCGCCGATGAAGACGTACATGGACGTGACCTACAGCCGCCATTTTTCATGAGTCATGTCAACTTTTGACAGTTTTCCTGAGCTATAGTTCGCACGCTTAACATCTGGACGAAGGAGGACTCGCTTTATGTTGGGACCCCCGTAAATGTCCTTGTGGCTAAATACAACCAGACCAGATGGAGGACAGATTTTGGTCGGTCATATTTTAGCGCCGTCGTAAATTTAATCAGAAAACACGCCACGGTTTTTTATAGAATGCAGTTTGACAAGCTGGGCAACATGAAAATATTAGACAAGTGTGAGATCAACTCACGTAATTATATATCCAGCGTAATTCTAATTTGGGAATAACAAGGCCACGATTCATTAAAATTGGTGCTTTGAGATACGAGTTGAATTCATCTTCGATTAATGTCATGTCTCAAAACATCTTTTCTTTTTTGAATGAAAAAAACATTCCCAAACACTCAAAAACACCTCAAAATAAAATTTTAACTTCATTTTCAAACCCGTACAGCATAAAAACAAAATATCTCTCATTTTTCCACCAAAAAAAAATATATGTTTTTAAAAAATGAGTGCAAAACAAACATCTTACAAATTGATCTTTTTCACCAATGTTGCAAAAGTTGGCAAATTTGTACTAAAAAAAAGCATTTTGGGGCAAAAATATGGTTAAAAAATGGATAAAACTAAATCCCGAAGGTTTTTTTGTTGTATTTTTTTAGTGTTTTGGGAAAACTTGCTGATTATTTTGAATACTCACCATTAAAACATTAAAAACATATCTTAAACTTCATTTTATGCTGAAACCCGCATTTCCAAACCATATTTTAACCACATAACACAAGACCAATATTACAGAATCCATCAAAAACATCAAAAATCTATCAAGCCGTGATAAATAGAGAACAAGCTGAGACAATCATCCTGTTTCTGTTGTTAAAAATAAAACCCCGATAATTCTCGTTAATTATTGCGTCCCGTAAAGACACTGATTACGTTCCCATGCAAACCTGCTGTCGCCAAAAACAAAGTAAATCACAGTAGAAAACCATATTTATCAACATTTTTTTGGTTCTACCAATTTTACAGGGAACAAAATAGGACCTAAATTAAGCAAAAACCTGGAATTATTAGACAATTAGCTTTTAAATAGATGATATATTCCACTGCGGGTTTGCAGGATAACACTATTCATACACTTCCATCCCATTTTTCTGTCAAATGACACATTTTTTGTGTTCGTGCGGCACTGAGATAAGACCGAGCAGGACGGGCTGAGAGTCTTGTGAATTGATGGAGCGGGTGTTTGGGTCTCTTTTCTTTCAAAACGTGGCAGGAATTGATAAAAGAAAAAAAAAAAAGCCTCCCGGTGACCTTCAGGCGCGTGTAGAATGGTGCTCTTGTTTTCTCTGCTTCCATTTGGGCGCTCAATGTCTACTAAATGGATGCGCCAGTGTTAGAATTCAGTCATGGGTCGGTCGCTGGCTTTCATTTTTTTTGGAGTCCATGCATTTGCTTTCAATGTTGGTTATTAGGGCGAATGGCATACAAGTGTTGATAACTTAGCATTTAATTAGTGCTGTACTGATACGTGCATCGGTAGCAAGGAAATAATGTGGGGATTATTAAGAAATATTTAGACAATACTGTGTTATGTACTTTTTGAGTACTGGTTTCTAATTGTCCTCTTACCAAAGATGGCTGCCAACTATGCACACCACTGTCCATTATTTATGTCGACTAATACTTATGTGGACTACTACTACTAATGTGGACTACTACTACTAATGTGGACTACTACTACTACTACTACTACTACTACTACTAATGTGGACTACCACTAATGTGGACTACTACTACTAATGTGGACTACCACTAATGTGGACTACTACTACTAATGTGGACTACCACTAATGTGGACTACTACTACTAATGTGGACTACCACTAATGTGGACTACTACTACTAATGTGGACTACATACAACTACTACTAATGTGGACGACTACTACTTAGGTTGACGACTACTACTTAGGTTGACGACTACTACTTAGGTTGACGACTACTACTTAGGTTGACGACTACTACTTAGGTTGACGACTACTACTTAGGTTGACGACTACTACTTAGGTTGACGACTACTACTTAGGTTGACGACTACTACTTAGGTTGACGACTACTACTTAGGTTGACGACTACTACTTAGGTTGACGACTACTACTTAGGTTGACGACTACTACTTAGGTTGACTACTACTACTTAGGTTGACTATTACTACTTATGTCGACAAATACTTATGTCGACAAATACTTGTCAAATACTACCTATGTCGAGTACAACCTATGTCTACTACAACTTATGTTGACTACTGCTACTTTATTATGTAGACTACTGTATTACTTATTAGATTATTTATGCATTATTTTTTGATTATTTATGTGTTCATTTGTTTGATGGTTGTTGTTATTTTTTCACTTCCCTACTTCTTTATGTTGTGTCTACTTATGTTGACTACTTATTTATTGACTATTTATTTATTAGTTAGTGAGAGAACAGACTTCCCAGGGATAAAATGAAAATACTACAGTGCATGAAGAGTACTACTGTAAATGATATGACATAGCCAAAATAAGATTTGCAATCACAACTACATTCTGCAAACACCGCAAAGATAAGATCCAAATATAGGAAAAAAAGCCCCAACAGAATCTTTTATCTTGGGACTGAATGGATAAACTTGACCTGCGTTTGGCGCTTATCACAATGTGGCAACTGGGAAGGAATTTCTCGTTCATGTGGACATTTAGCTCAATCTCTCGTGCACAGAATTCTCCTCCGGACGGTTTTTAATCGCACTTCTGGACAAATCATTCTATGTGCAGTGTAACGATCGGATGGGGATCAGATGCGATACCCTGGAAATATATTGAGGACAAAATAGTACATCCAAATATCTTTTCTATACCAAATTTGAATAAATCTATCCGAATTATTAGCAAAAAAAATACATTTTTAGCCAATCAATTGTGCAGTACAAAATTCTCTTTAAATATTTGGTTCTCATGAATAAAATTATATAGAAAATAGTAGTTTGCTGAATTGTATTTATTTTTTACTTTTATGCTCTTGTTTTTTTGTGTAAATAAAAATAGTACAATACGTAGTATAAAAATATGTAACTTTTTGCAATATACTTCTGGATTATTTTAATGAATATTAACTTTGTAACTACACTATATATAACTTAATTTATATAGAAAATAGTTAAGTTGATGAATTGAGCTCTTGATTGTATTTTTTTATTGTATTTATTTTTTACTTTTATGCTCTTTTGGGTTTTTTTTGTGTAAATACAAATAGTACAATAGCATATATAGTATTGTATGTTTTTTTGCAATATACTTCTGGGATTATTTTAATAAATATAAAAAAATGTGATGCACTGGGCTCTTAATTCTAATATTTTGAGTCACTTTTACATTGCCACATTTCAATCAAAATTCTGCAATATTCTTATAATAACATGATCTACATAGCTTTTTTTCCTTAATAAAATCCAATGGATTGTGCAGGTGTATTTGTAGCACGTTACCATAGTAACAAGGTGTAAAATTGCACCTCTGAATGGAAAGCAATTCTCATTTGTTGATGCAGGATTGCTTAATATCTATCCAACAAGACAAATCTGAAAATACCAGTGTATTCAAAAATGACTATGGGGGGAGGGAGTTGGGGGTGTTGGGGTCGGGGGGAGTCGCCCACTTATGCAAGCCATTGTACGTATTCACACTGAGTGGCGTGATGTTAAGGAAGAGGGCGTGAAGGCCTCAGCGTGGCTTTTCCGGCGGTGAGCCTCCCTGTTTATGAGGCTTGTTTTTCATCGACTGTGCCAGGAATCAAGAGGGCTCATCCCTCAGAGACTTCAGATGAAACTTTCAAAAGAAAGAATGAAAAGGCACGTTCGCCCGAGGCTGCATATGTGGGTGAACGTGGCGGCGGGAGACAGAAAAAGAGAGAGAGAGAGAGAGAGAGAAAAGAAGAGCAAAAGAGGAACACAACGGCCTCCGCTTCCGCCCCCATCGGTCCAACGATAAATCACACAAGCACACGCCGTCTGCGAGACGTAAACAAATTGGCGGCGGAGCGCATCAGACGCTTGGCGCAGCGTGAACCACAATAAAATGGAACATTCCTACGTCTTTTTTTCTCACCCAAAGACGACGAATGGTTCATAAAACGGACTACAAACAGAATAGCTTTGACTTTAAATGGTAGGATATGACGTTTTGGATCTGGCAACCTTATCAAGAATGTTTTATGTATGATTTAAGTTCGGAAATGGCAAATTTGAACAAAAAACATGCACAAATAATAGTAAAATATGGTGATAATTTTACTTTTACAGTTAAATTTTAATTAAAAAAATATTTACTTTAAGGTTTGGGTCATAAAGTTGTGTTGGGTGTTTTTTTAAAGGAGATAAATAAGGAGAATTGAGATGTAAAAAAATAAAATAAGCCGAAATTGCCTTTTTAAACCTGTTTAAAAAAAGGAGGTCAATACAGTGGATGAGATGAGGATTTGTTTTTTTTTTTTTATCCCTACAGAGTTTTGGAAAGACAAATAATCCTGATTTAGTTGATAATAACATGCATTAAAGAGACTTTTAGACAATAGTTTGAGTATCATGCATTGTTCTGGTGAAAGACTTGGAAAAAAGATTTTAAAAAGATACAAAAAAAACATGATTCTGAAAGTTTTGGCAGTTTTTTGTGGGCTAAGATTGACAGAACAGCTGTCATTGCAGTTACGTGATGAGGCGCAAGGGTGAGGCCATGCTTTCGTCAGCCCTGATTGCCAATTCTTGATTCGAAGGACTCTTCGGGGAAAAACATTCAGAAGAGTGAGTCAAATACTGCTAGTTTGGTTGCCAGAGTTATACCGTAAAACATAGTGGTTGCCAGTTATGATAACAAGGGTTGAAAGCGATGTTACTATGTGGAAATACGAGTTTGTGTGGGTTTTCTCCTGGTATGCCGCTTATCTACCATGTCCCCAATTTTAGATATAATATTTAGATTTTTTTTTAATAAATGGATAAAAAGAACTGGATTAAAATCCCTGAATATGCAGTTTTTTATAGATCTAAAACAATGTTTATTTTAGATTTTTTTAAATATATTTTTAGATTTTACAAAATGATTTTTGAACTAAAAACAACAAAAACTGATTAAAAAATTACAATTATTGATTTAAAAGGGGTAAAATCAGGATATTTAATATAAATCTATACTCTTCATTTTAATTTGATCTTAAAACAGAAAGTCGGCACTCATGATTTACTTTCCCGGGCCACACAAAATGATGCGGCGGGCCATATTTGGCCCGCACGCCGCCACTTTGAAACCAGTGGTTTAATTTTTTTTTTTACTAATTGCAATTCTTCTAAAATCAGATGCCACTAAATTACTATTGGCTCTATACAATTGGAATTCAAAAGTATTCTGTGAGGAAGATACTACTTGCTACAAAACGTAGGAGGAGCTGACGGACACCGTTATGTTGCTCACTACTGTCTACTCTACGGGAATAGGCTTCCTTCTGGTTGACTTTGGAGCGTTTGGCAAACAAATGACTTCCTCTCCTGCGGCAGATGACTCACGTGTGTGTGTGTGTGTGTGTACCGTAACCCCATAAATGGCCGGATTAGAATGCCGTACAGTTCGCCAGCCATGTGCAGCCATCGGAGAACTCCCTTAATAGTGCTGCCGAAGGAAGAACTCTTGCATTCTCAAACTCATAAATATGTAAAGATATTTTTTTCTTTCCTTTCGGCCCCCGGTACGCCTGAAATGATTTGCTAGATAGGCCAACCGAGGTGGTATGAACTATTATCGTTATTAATGTCTTGACAGTAATTTCTAATGAGGTGATTCAGTATAAAAAAATGAATAAACACACTTAAATTAAAGCTCAATACTTTTCATGGTAGTGCATATTTTGGGGAAATTATCATTTGGATTAATGGGGGAGGTTCACTATAGCCAATCAAATGCGTTGGATTGTTAGAAATTAATATTTAGTTGTTGCGATGTTTGTTGCAGCATAAATGTTTACATTAATTTTTACCCAAAAAAATATATATATCCAAAACATATACAAATATTACCGCATTTTCACGATTATAAGGCATATCGCATTATAAGGCGCACCCTCAATGAATGACATTTTTTCCATATATAAGGCGCACTGTATTATAAGGCGCACTGTATTATAAGGCGCACTGTATTATAAGGCGCACTGTATTATAAGGCGCACTGTATTATAAGGCGCACTGTATTATAAGGCGCACTGTATTATAAGGCGCACTGTATTATAAGGCGCACTGTATTATAAGGCGCACTGTATTATAAGGCGCACTGTATTATAAGGCGCACTGTATCATAAGGCGCACTGTATCATAAGGTGCACTGTCTATTATGGAGAAAATGGAAGACTTTCAAGTGCGCCTTATAGTCGTGAAAAGGGACAGATTAATGATGTGTAACGCCAAATTTGACGTTCAATTTGATATGATTACATTTCAACAACCACAGTACAAATTCGATTAACCGAAACAAACACACTTTCCACAGGACAACCTCAAAAATTCCCAACAGATATTTTCAGCTCACCGTCACTTTTTTTGCGCTTGTCTATAGCGGCATAATTAACAAGCGCATGTTTTACGATAAACACCAACGACAAAGTGGGATTAGGATGAGTCAAAAGACAGGTGATTAGTCATCCAGAATGAAACGAGCTTTGGCACGAGAGACGTACCGCGGCGGGCAATACAATGGTGCAATGAAATGTAAAATATCATCAGCATTGCGGCGAAGATGATGGCGGCGGCGGCAGCTGTCGGCAATTCCGGACCAGATTTAACCAACAGAGAGATTTTCTCTCTCTTTCCTAGGCCCTTTTTTTTTTACTCTGCAGTGGAGGGACTTACTTTCACACATTGCTATGTCACATGTCAGAAAGAAACAAGAGGGTCAGTGTTTATTGCCGCCTTCAGACTTGGGGAGGGGATACAAACACATTGCGTTTTTCCCTTAGGTGCATTTATCCTCAACATGACTCCCACTTTTTTTTACCACTTGCCTCCCTCAGTGGAATACTGCTAAGACACATTTTGTGTCCTTGTGGGATCTTTGACATTGAATTGAATCAAGACAAAAGTTGGGAAAATAAAAACGATGATTTTTGCATTGATTAATTCACCTTATGTGACACTTGTCGCAAGTATTTTTTATCTTTTAAGAACCGGCATTTAAAAAAAATGCATCCAGTTATCCGCGAAGAGAAGAAATATGTTAGAAAAGAAGTCCTTAAAGGAACGGCGTTCATTTAAAGGTCAAAAATATCAAATGAGTAACTATATTTGGTATAAAAGCAGTACAGTGCCAGTTTTAGATTTGTTTATTTATATTAATAATGTTGTTACGGGCAAAAAACTATAGAAAATAAAACATTTTATCTGTTTTAAGCCGTATAATAGATGGTTTTTGCCAGTATTGGCTTGGGTGAATTGATTTTTCTTTTTATTCGCCTTGGGGGAACAATAAGCTTTAGCCTTATGAACTCTGCCTGGCAACAAGCATTCATATATTAGTCGAAGCCTTTTTTTTATTGAATTCAATTGGTTAAATACCTGCAAATACTTTAAAAAATGATTAAAAACAAACAATTTTATATGTTTTGCAGTGAAATCTACATTTATTTGAGTTAATTTTCCCCATGGAAACCCAATCACCAGACTTAAACCCAATGAGAAAACAGTTTTTGACTATTTTGTTCATAAAAATAATAACAGTATTTTCAACACAAGTCAACATTATTCAAAAACAAACTGTTTCTCTCCCCCCAAAAAAAATCAAAAATTGGCTTTATAACTTCAGGGTTGTGCCACTAATTGCTAAAGGGTGATCAGGTTTGGCAACAATAGATCGGCATCCACATCTGATTACAAAGTTGGGATGCAAAAGGTCAAAAGGAAATGGGACAAAACCCAAAGGAGACAGCTTGAAGGCGCTTGGCAACTGAATTTAATACACATCCATCACTTTTATCATCTAATTAGTGGCCCGCGTGGCAGCCCGGTCAACACTGCGGGGAAGCGAGATTATTGATCGACGGAAAAGATGGTATCTATCACCGTACCTCGCCATCGACGCGGCTCGGGTGGCGCAGAGCGGAAGAGGCGGTTGCGGCAAAGTATCACGCTGGGAATCACTCGGGTGATATACAAAATCGCCAATTGCCATCACAGCGGTAACATCGATAGAAACTAAATGATTGGTAATTAGATCGTGGCTAGTAGACTATTCTACCAAAGGGGGCACCGACCGGACAGTTTAAAAGACGGGTTGCCAGTTTAAATGCCATCCCAGTTGGTAACCAATGACAAAAACAAAATAGCTGTAGTCAACACGACATTCTTAAATGTGAACTTTAAGGACTTATTTGCAGCCAAAAGAGTTTAGCGTTATATTGCATTGAATATAAATGTAGAAATGCTTGGGAAATATTGGTGAAATGTTTTGCTCAAGAATATGAAAACCCTTGAATTTAATGGTAATAGACAATAGTTAAAGAAAATATCTTGATTTTTCTACTTGGTGGGCGTATTCACAAACTAGTGTAATAAAGAGAAAGGCTATAATTTTCTTTGTATTGTGTGTATGCGAGTCCAAGGGATTCATGTTATTGTTATTGTTGTATTGAGAAGTACATGGAAATAATTGTCAAGGATATTGTTGTTTTCAATTTTTTGTTTGCATTGACTCGTGTATTTGCACAATATCTTGCCAGCATCACGGAGGATCCATATACTAATACCACTAAGATGAATACTAATACTAATACTACTAAGATGAATACTAACACTAATACTACTAAGATGAATACTAATACTAATACTACTAAGATGAATACTAATACTAATACTACTAAGATGAATACTAATACTAATACTACTAAGATGAATACTAATACTACTAATATGAATACTAATACTACTAATATGAATACTAATACTAATACTATTAATATGAATACTAATACTATTAATATGAATACTAATACTAATAATACTATTAATACTATTACTACTGATACTAATCATACTAATAATACTATTAATACTATTAATACAATTAATACTATCAATACTATTACTACTGATACTAATCATACTATTAATACTATTACTACTACAACAACTACTACGACAACAGCCACTACTACTACAACAACAACTACTACGACAACAGCTACTACTACTACAACAACAACTACTACGACAACAGCTACTACTACTACAACTACAACAACTACTACGACAACAGCTACTACTACTACAACTACAACAACTACTACTACAACTACAACAACTACTACTACAACAACTACTACTACTACAACTACAACAACTACTACTACACCTACTACTACTACTAATACACCTACTACTACTACTAATACACCTACTACTACTACTACTACAACTACTACTACTACAACAACTACTTCTACTACTACAACTACAACAACTGCAACAACGACTACAACTACAACAACAACTACAACTAATAATAATAGTAATACTAATACCAATACTACTAATACTACTATACCAATACCATAAATTAATTAAAAAAGTTAAATATTACCAACAATAATGTCATTCCCACCAAAACCTTCCATCTCAGAACTTTGAAGTAGTAACCACTCAGCCCCTGTACCACCATAAAAGTTATATTTGTATAAAAACTATAACACATACAATTCCAAAAACAAAGCACTAATAAAGAACATCCCCTTCACATGACATTCATTCCTATTGAAGGAAATCACCATTCCCTACTTCTGCCTAAATCTATTAGCGGACATCTTCTGTCAAATAGCAAGTTGATAGGCCATAACTGCTGCTGTCAGCCTTTAAACAGTGCTACACTCTTCAATTACACTGAGGTAGAGTAAAGTAACACCCTGAAAGCTTAGAAATGCTCACCTCAGCCCACCACAGTCTTTACACAAGACACAATTCACCACTGGGGACAATTTTTTTCTCTCAAAATGACCCCAAAACAAACAAAAAAAAATCAAGGTGTCAGGGCAACACCTTGCCTGCGAAAACATCTGATGTATTGCGCCATGACAGGACAAAAAATAGCACGGGCTCATTCCACAGGGTTTCTGACAAGGATTGTTTGGGGTTGTGGCATGAAAACAGGTCTACCACGGCACCCCCCTACCTTGTTTCTGTTTTTGGCAGGTGTCGGGTGGGATGATGGGCGGTCTTTAACCTCTACCGTGAGCTAAATTTGGTCAAAAAGTGGCACAAAGACAATACTTAGGAAACTTTTTTGGGGGGTGAAGGTAGAGGATAAAGCAGATGTGGGCAAACTACGGCCCGCGGGCCAAATACGGCCCATTAGGGTTTTTAATCCGGCCCGCCAACATTGTCCAAATAATTTTTTATTTTATTTTTTTATTATTTTTTAAATTATTTTTTTATTTTTCCCCAAGATGGCGCCCTCACGCGGAAGCCAGTTGCAGTAGTTCTGTCCACTCTTATTTGTTTTTCGTGTTTTACAGCCCTTCTATCTTTTTTTTAAATGATATTTTAATATTTCTTAATACATTCCTTTTTACTTTACTTTGTACTTTATACTTTTTACTTGATGAGTGATGAGTATGTTAATATTTTAGTCCTTTTTTTTCTCTTTATGTTTCATATGTACTGTTAACGGATGCACTTTTTTATATGTATCGTATCTCATGCTGACTCCGCCCATCTGTCACATTTTTTAAGTCAATGTGCCCCCCCCCCCCATGGGCCCAAAAGTTTGCCCACCCCTGGTCTAAAGTGTTTTCTAAGTTACAGGGAAGGGAAAAAGTAGAGAAATGTTGACAATTGTTGTGTTTTTTTATGGGTAGTAAGGTTAAGGAAGTTGATCTTGCCACTTGCAAATATTGATAATTTATCGTCTAATAAGAGCTACTCTTGAGATGAATATTAATATTCAATGTGTGACTCACAATAAAAGAGACTCGCATGGGTCTACTTGGAAATGTAGACATAAAAAAAAAGAAGAAATGCTTTGAGCTTAGAAAGCCTCTGGCAAATTTGAAACAAGTTAGAATAGAAAATTCAGGCCCAATATTTATCTAGTCATCCTCAGTAGAAGAACTAAAACACACATTTTGTTTAATTTAATTAATTTTTTACTTAGCACAAATGACCATTCATAAGCAAATGCAGTTTTTCCAATTTCATATTCGATTGATATTTCACAATTTCTACTGTATTTATCACTCCATTAAAACAAAAATCCTTGTAAAAAACTACTTTTTACTATTTTAAATTAGTTTAAAAAATGTATATCAAGTAAGTTAAGTCAATTTACTGCCTATTTTGCCATAAAATGAGTAAAATAAGGAATATAGTATTCTCTTATGACGTGAATCGCTCATTATATATACAAAATCAATATCCTTATATTAATTCATTCATTTTCCAAACCACTTATCCACAAAAAGGTCACAGGGGGTGCTGGAGCCTATCTCAGCCAACCTGAATTGGTGGCTAACCAATGTTATATTTTTTTTAAATCATTAAAAAGTCTCACTTTCCCAATTAAGGATTAAAAAAATACTTTCCCATTGACAATGACAATGTTAATGTGTTTTTAAATGCTTTATAAAAATAATTTGCTTGAAAAAATAGTGGATTTGCAAAGAAAGAAGAACAAATTCTCCGTCAATTTTCAAAATAAAGGATAAAAAAACTATATACGTTCCCATTAACGATGACAGTGTTTTTTAATGCTTTATAATAACAATTTGCTTCTGAAATAAAAGTGCATTTGCAAAGTAATCTTCTCAAATTCTCAGTCAAATCCCCAAAATGTTCCTAAAAAATTCCTCAAGATAACCCACACACAAAACTGTTGCTCCACATTATCCCCCCCTTACACCATTCACTTTTAACACATTTGCGCACTTCAACGACCCACCACCAGGGTGCAGACATGAGCTTCCACTAACATCACCATGTAGAGTTCAAATAATTAATAACCAGGACTTTTTATTGACAACATACGAACATTCAAGTCTTAGCATTAAAAAAAATCAACATCATGAATCAACATATAGGCGGTAAACATTTAGGGTGGAACTCCTCTTAAACGCACCCCCATGTGAGCGAGGAGCAAGCGAGCGAGCGAGCGAGCTGACGGCGAGGATTGCGCGCGCGACCACAGATGCCGCCGTAGCCACGGGAAAGAGTGGATGTATATTTCACAACTCCTCTCTTCACTTTTCTTTTCTTCCCTCTTATTTATTTTTATGTTAACCCCCTCTAGTGGTTAAATAACCCCCTCAAATCTCACCACTACCATTTGGAGGACGGATTATCATCATCACTACCACGATGGGTGGATCAGCGTCCGGGTTGCGTACTTGAACAGCATCACTTCTTCTTCTTCTTCTTCTTCTCTACTATCTCTCCATCTTTTTTATCCAGGTGTTCTCTCCCTATTTTTTTTTGGAAGGACGCCAACCCCAAACCACGGCAAGTTATCTCCAATAAATTCTGACATTGTCCGTCAGGCGTCAACTCATCGATCCCCCTTTTTTTTTTTTTAAAAAAAAAGGAGCAAATAGGAGGGAGGGGGGGAGGACTTGGATTTTTTTAACAACCCCCCCCTCCCTTTTCTCTCCCTCCCTTATGAATATGCAATTTGTCGTATTTGCTTGTGCTCAGTCCAGTTTCTCTATCACTCTGTGTCTTTTTTTGGTTGAAACGGTAAGATCTACAACAACATGGACTGATTCTTGCTGATTTTTCTGATTTTTTTGTTGGTCCATGCAAGACTTGCAGTGGAAAAATGTCTGTCCAGTTCCCTGAGAGGACCCTTGTTGTCAGAGATGGCATTCTGGTCCGGCACTGTCGCCTCTAAAGTGCCTCGGAAGATTTTATTCATGTTTACCCTATCCCTGTCCGTTACTTACTTATTCTACAGCTTGATGAGTTGTTATAACTCATTGCAGTTCCCACTGCAGGACAACTTTGCTTACCAGGCTCGTTCGGCCAATACCGAGGAAACAATTCTAGCCAGGGAGCAACTTTATTCCACTTCACAAGGGTTCGATACCGGGACTACGTTGCTCTCCATCGTGGACCGGCATGCCACTATCCGGCGTACATCCCCTTCCACCACTACTACTACTACTACTGACTCCATTCGACCCCGGTTGGCTACGGAAGTCGAACTACGGGTGAACTGCACCTCGGATTACGGCGAGAAGAAACTGCCTCAAGCTATTATCATCGGGGTGAAGAAAGGTGGAACCCGAGCCCTCCTGGAGGCGCTCAGGGTGCATCCGGACGTCCGAGCTGTTGGGAATGAGCCGCATTTCTTTGATAGGAACTACGAAAAAGGGCTGGATTGGTATAGGTGAGTTGAAAGGTTCTTATTTGGGGTTCATTGGGGGTTGGAATGGGTTTTTTTGGGTGATTTTTAAAGGGAAATGTGGTTATTTTGAAGGGATTTTTTTAAATTTTGGTTTTATTATGAGGAGGATGAGGGGGGAATCTTTAGAGTAGGGGTCGGGAACCTTTTTTGATGAAGAGAGACATAAATATATTCATATTTTCTAATGTTATTGCTTGAGAGTCATTATTCGGATTTAAAAGTCAAAATACATATAAATACATATGTTTTTAATAATTTCACCACCAAAACTACTTCTCACATTCTTATGAAGTTGCTAATAAATGAAAGTATGCATTCCAAAAGAGTCTAATGCAAAAAAAAAAATAGATTAAAGCAGCTCTAGATGTAGTATCTAGTTTCCATATTTTAAAAATAATAATCGGACTACTATTATTATTAAATAAAATAATCTCAGATTTTTTATTAGTACTTGGTTTTCATATTTTAGTTCACAAATTAGCCAAATCTACCTATCAAAAGAGCCACATTTGGCTCCTGAGCCATAGGTTCCCTACCCCTGCTTTTAGAGTGAAGTTCTGCCTTGACTTTTTCCAAAACTTGAGAATATACTTTTTTGGTTGGAGATGGAAAAATGTGAGTTTAAGAGTAAGAAAATAACCCAGAGGAGGATAATATTGCATGGTGAAGCTTAAAGGAAATTTTATATTGTCGATAAACATGGATGTGGCTATAATAGTCTTGATTTTTATATTTTGGGAATATGTATTAGTGATAAATGAAGTATAAAATTGGTCAATTTGCAGAATAATTGGTGGAATATCCTGGAAGGGCATGGAAAGTTTTGGAAAAGTTTTATGGAGGAATGGAAATGCCTACCTATTTTTGTCGGTGAGTTAAAATGTGGAGTACATCTTGACTTTAATGATTCCATCATAGTCATTTTTGGGTCCAAAAATCACTGCAAAAAAGGAAAGTTTGCATGTTAGAATATATTTTACACAAAGGGTTAACTTAGATTCTGGTAATTAGCTCATAGGGGAACAAAAATGTCGATTTTTGTGCAAAAAATGTCTATTTTTTGCAAGCCACCTTCAAAAGTTTGGCTAAAACACTTGGATTTTTACAATTTAGGTCCGTTTTTTTGGAGAAGTTTCTTTATATAAGGGTGAAGGAGTGCGAACTTTAAGATGTAATTCATCTTGTAAATAAGTTGCTGGCATTTATACATTTGCCCTTTGGAAAAACTGCAAATAGTTGCCCAAAAAAAAGCTTTTTGGACACAAAATATGTGATAAATGAGTTAAAATTATGCAATGAAGGGAATAGAATTCTCCTGTTTTTATTCTTAATTCTGTGATCAAGCTGTGTATTGTAGCATTAGCGCCACCTAGTGTTCTGGATCAGAGAAATCTGATAATACTAAAAACGTGATGAAACGATGGGATGTAGCTTTGCAAAGATTTTCTATAAAAAACAGGCAATTCAGGTTATATTTTGCACAAAACAATTGAAAACATATTGCGTGATAATATGATATTCAGTGTATTATAATTCTTGAGCCTTGTGTGTTTTGACAAGAGCTTTAGAGAGCACTAAAGCTACTTGACTTTAAAATTGTCAAAAGCACAATGTCTCCTTTAAAGTAGAGCTAAGTACTATGTCTCAATAATGAGCTGTTTGTTAAAATCCCCACAAGAAATCCAACTTATTCAACGATGAGAGCATTTTTTACATTCAGTACTGTGCAGAATTCTCTCATGTTGGGCCAACGCTTTTCCCACTCGAGTGTGCGTGTCCAAGGATGTGTGTGCGTGTTTACGCTCCTTTTCATGAGCCTCGCCGACGCCGCCGCCGCCGCCGTTGCTGACATTCACCCCGACTGCAGCTTTATTAGCTAGAAAAGAAGCTTGTATATCATCGCCGTGTTTGCCGGCGTAGGGGAAGAAAAAAAAAATGAATTTGAAGGTTCACTCGTGGTCAGCCGGTCACGGGATGATGTGCGTGACCGGCTGTTTGGTCGCCGGACGTTTGGTCGCCGGTCAAATAAACTTAGATATTAAACAGTACTTGGATATCAAACAGTACTTGGATATCAAACAGTACTTGGATATCAAACAGTACTTGGATATCAAACAGTACTTGGATATCAAACAGTACTTGGATATCAAACAGTACTCAGATATCAAACAGTACTCAGATATTAAACAGTACTTAGATATTAAACAGTACTCAGATATTAAACAGTACTCAGATATTAAACAGTACTTAAATATTAAACAGTACTTAGAAATCGAACAGTACTCAGATATCAAACAGTACTCAGATATTAAACAGTACTCAGATATTAAACAGTACTCAGATATTAAACAGTACTCAGATATTAAACAGTACTCAGATATTAAACAGTACTTAGATATCAAACAGTACTCAGATATTAAACAGTACTCGAATATCAAACAGTACTTAGAAATCAAACAGTACTTAGATATTAAACACTACTCAGATATTAAACAGTACTCAGACATTAAACAGTACTTAGATATTGAACAGTACTCAGATATTAAACAGTACTCAGATATTAAACAGTACTCAGATATTAAACAGTTCTTAGATTATAAACAGTACTTAGATATTAAACAGTACTTAGATATTAAACAGTACTTCGATATTAAACTCTCTCTCTCTCATAGATATTAAACTCTCTCATGAATACCAACCAAAAGGGACCAAAAGACCGGCGACCAAACGTCCAAGCACCGATGATGTGCGACTGTGGGAACGGGAATTTATGTTTTTGGGCAATAGGAGTCAATGAGATACTGAAAATCGCTTGTTGTTATTTATTTGTTTGAGTTATTTTTCCTGGGTGAAGCCAGTCTGTTGCTGTCGACGCCCGGGCATCTGTTTGTCTGCCGGAGCTGACACGCTTTTGGCTCCAAGTTTGGCCTCTGTTAATGCAGCATCTTTCATGAGGTGCAAGAGAGGCTCATTACGCCGTGAACATGTCATGCTTACATGAATAAATGTGACTTTTAGGGCCCATCAAATAAACAAATCTCTTAAGAGGCTTCCATTTAAGTCCAAATCTGTCGCTGTCCAGCACCAAATGTTAATGGAATCCCGTTGTTGCAATGTGTGTGTACTGGTCACTTGTTGCTTGGTAGAATTTGGGTTTACTTAACATTACATATTTAATAGATTATTTTCTATGCGGATTTTCTTTTGGAGTGATTCTTCAATTTTAACCCATTCATGCACAATTCATATTTATGATAAAATGCTTACAGTTAGCATTTAATCAAGTAAATACTACAAAATTAAATTTAAGTGTGTTATTAAGGGTCATGAGGACTGGATTCAATTTTCAATATTATTTTGTTATGACATTTTATTGATTTAATTTAAAATATAGTAGTGGTTAGTAATTAAATAATAAATGTTCAATTTATGTATTAGGTGAACAAAAATATTCACTTGCTTATGAAGGGTTAAAGCTTTTAAGTAGTTTAAATAGTCATTTGCTCTTAATTCACTTATTTACGTATTTTTACGACTATAGTGCGCACCACATTAAAAGGCGCACCGTCAATGATTTTTTTTTTTGCATATATAAAGCACACTGGATTATTTTGTAGAAAATTTAAGACTTTTAAGTGCGCCTTATAGTCCTGAAAATACGGTAACTTTTGACCAACATCTGTAAAAAAGTGAACAAAAAAACATACCTTTTTCCGTTTTTGTGCTATTTTCTGACATCCAAGCATCAAAGTTCAACTTTAGAAAGTTCTTAACCTGAAAATATATAAAATAAAAAATATTAGGATTAATTGCCATCATTTATCATCCATAGTCCATCAAAAAACGCAATTTTGCATCCATAACTTATAATATTTCTAATTAATAGCGTGTTGCATTCAGGAAAAAAGGTAGATTTTCCTGTCTCTTTTTTTATTAACAAGCGTTTACAGATGATTTCATCATCAAAGAGTTTTGTTTTGTATTTTATCGTGTACAATTCACAGATGAAAAGAATTGACGCGGAACATGTTGTTTGTGAATAATGCATTTTCATGCCTACGCTTGTGAGAATTTACGTGCACTTAACGGTCGCAGGTTGACAATCGGTTACAGATGTGGGCTACCATTTGACATTAAGACGCTTCAAAATAAAATAAATTTAAGGCGCTGACACCTGCTAGGCAATTTGATACAAATGATAAGTACAATTGGACGCCAAAAACATCATCAGTGTTTTCATTACACAGATTTAAAGTATGTGTTAAACTGCTGTTTGTTTCTATGCGATTTTCTTGAAGATTTCCACCAGGGGTAGGGAAGCTATGGCTCGGGAGCCACATGTGGCTCTTTTGATAAGTGCATCTGGCTTTTTGCTAACCTGTGAGCTAAAATATGGAAACCAATAGATATTATAAGGCACCCTGTCTATTTTGTAGAAAATTTAAGACTTTTAAGTGCGCATTATAGTCGTGAAAATACGGTAAATACATCTAGAAGCGATTTAAACTTCATTTTTTTGCAGTAGACTCTTCTGGGTTTTGCATCCTTATTGATTAGCAATAGCATAATAATATTTTTAAAAATATTCATTTTTTTTCACTTTAAAAGTGGTGAAATTATCCAAAAAAATTGTATTTTGACTTTTAAATTCGTAGTATAGCTCACAAGAAATATCATTCCATAAATATTGGAACAACGACACTATAAGTTTAAATCTATCATAATAGATTTGACATTTTTATATAAATTATTACAAAATCTGAATGCCTTTTTCCAAGATTAAATCATAAGTATAAGAAAACCCTTTTGTTCACAATCAACATGAAAATGACATTCCCGAAAATGCCAGCTTCTGAAATGATAAATATTTAGAATTAATTGGTAAAAAAACGGGCTAGCGTTTGCCTTTTTGAATTTAATTATTGCAAAAATAATGAATAATTGAGGCTTGTTGTGTTTTCGTCGTCCTCAAACGTTCCCTATATTGGCGACTGCTACCTTTTTTATCAGCTCTCATGGACATTTGTCTCTGTGTTTTGGGATTAATTAGCAATGTAGAACTATCTTTACTATGCACAGAGGATTTCTAGCCAACTGGCGCTTGGAACGTTCTAAGAGGAGGCGCAAATGTCGTGAGGATTCCAAATCATCTCCTCTCCTGAGCATGACTCAACCTCACTCCGCCTAACCATCGAATACAGTTAATCAAAAAAACTGGAGATTTGAATGTATCAGAGTTTCGTGATCGGGCATTTGGTCGCCGGTCAAATGTACTTAGATATTAAACAGTGCTTAGATGTTAAACAGTACTTAGATATTAAACAGTACTTGGATATTAAACAGTACTTGGATATTAAACAGTACTTGGATATTAAACAGTACTTAGATATTAAACAGTACTTAGATATTAAACAGTACTGAGATATTAAACAGTACTGAGATATTAAACAGTACTTAGATATTAAACAGTACTTAGAGATTAATCAGTACTTAGATATTAATCAGTACTTAGATATTAATCAGTACTTAGATATTAAACAGTGCTTAGGTATTAAACTCTCTCTTAGATATTTAACAGTACTTAGATATCAAACAGTACTTGGATATTAAACAGTACTTAGATATTAAACAGTACTTAGATATTAAACAATACTTAAATATTAAACTTTCTCTCTCTTAGATAGTAAACAGTACTTAAATATTACTCTCTCTCTTAGATATTAAACAGTACTTAAATATTAAACAATACTTAAATATTAAACGTTCTCTCTCTTAGATAGTAAACAGTACTTAAATATTACTCTCTCTCTTAGATATTAAACAGTACTTAAATATTAAACAATACTTAAATATTAAACGTTCTCTCTCTTAGATAGTAAACAGTACTTAGATATTAAACAGTACTTAAATATTAAACTCTCTCTCTCAGATATTTCTCTCTTGATTATAAATTTGAGATCTGGCTTCAACAGTAAACTCTCTGTCACCATTTGACCAGCGCCTAAAAGACCCGCGACCAAACGTCCAAGCACCCCGAGTTTAATCCCACATTTAAGCGACTCTCTGGCCTTAATTTGAGCCTACATTTCTTCGGATCACCTTCAACAGTCCTCCGAAATCAAAGCAAGGACAAAAAAAATATTCTAGTCCGTTTATAACATAAAAAACCCCATCGCAAACCCTTTTTTCGCCGTTTCGGATAATCCCCCCCGTCTTTCACTCCCCAAAAAAAAATCATGTGTGACCAAGTCGGCATAAAAGGGGCAGAAGGGCGAGAATTTCCCATTTGAATGGAAGTACGACATTCTCATTCTGTCTTTTTTTTTTTTTCAAAAGCTTTCACACTCTGAGGACACGGCGTGCAATAATAAAAATGGAAGTCATTAAGAAATCTGACGTCTCCTCAAACATCCTGGCGGTCATTCGCAGGGAAATTGCAGTTAAAGGTTTTTTTTTTTTAAACTTTTTAATATTCCAAAAGGGATTCTAGGCAGTCAAGGACGTTAGACAACAGCTCGGTTATAAGTTTTCACGTGCGTAGAATCGGCGGCGTGTTCAATATTTATACGGCAAATAAATCATACGACGGTGAACCAGAACAAAAAAGCAAGAGAGGTTTGCGAGCTCTAATATCTTTGTGTTATTAAAATGACATTTTAACCCCCCTTTGTGCAATAAAAGCCGAGGGGCAAGCCTATAAATCTTTTACCCACCACCTTCAGGGCTACAAAGCAGCATTGAAAAATGACTTATCGATAGTTTCCTCCTCCGACGCCATTAGTTCTAAAATACACAGTTTTTTTTTAGTCCAGAACTACTATATTTTTACAGTTATTATTACAGGAGAACCTTTAGACTTTTGATTGGTTCAGTCTTCCTAAATGGTCTTAATTACGAACACAATTGCGTGACACTTTTTTCTAAAATTGAGCAATTTAAGAGAAGTGTGTCGGGTTGATTATTTTTAATTTTGTCAATGTTCTCGGTTGTTTCTGATTTTCTGTTCATAGCAGACATGAAGTGGAAAATTACAACCCTAGTTACAAAAAGGATTTTTTTTTTAAATTGATATTTTAAGGGATTGAATTTGAGGATGTCTTGGGGTAGGCTCCAGCACCCCTTGTTAGGATAAGTGGCATTGAAAATTAAAGAAAGTTGAATATTGTACATCAAGGTTGTCAGACTATTTTAGATATAATATTTAGACTTTTTTATAAATGGATTAAAAGCCCTGAATATTCCGTTTTTTATAGATCCAAAACAATGTTTAATTTAGCTTTTTTTTAATAGATTTTTAGATTTTACAACGTGATTTTTGAACAAAAAACTGAGAAAAATGATTAAAAAATGACAATTATTGATTCAAAAGGGGGGAAATCAGGAAATTTAATATTCATATATAAATAAACTGGATTAAAAGCCCTGAATATTCAGTTTTTTTTTATATATCTAAAAGAATGTTAATTTTAGCTTTTTTTAAATATATTTTTAGATTTTACAAAATGATTTTTGAACTAAAAACAGAAAAAAATGATTAAAAAATGACAATTATTGATTTGAATGAGGGAAAATCAGGAAATTTACTATACATCTATACTCTTCATTTTAATTTGATCCTAAAACAGAAAAACGGCACTCATTTACTTCCCCGGGCCACACAAAATGATGTGGCGGGCCAAATTTGGCCCCCGTGCCGCCACTTTGACATCTATCATAAGCAATGTTCCCTCTAATCGCGCACTACTCTCGTCTTCTCTGCGCAGCAGCAATCATATGGCGCGCAGTAAATAAAATCCAAACTTCGATGGATCATTAATCATAAGCCTTCACAGTCATTCTTGACAATCCTGACAGTCTTACATTGAAATAAACAGTTACTTATCATTTAAAAGACAAAAATTAAAAGCTTAAAAACCCTCCGAGTGGCACCTAACAAAACTTTTCTCGAGTAGCCTAGCGTAGCGCTACTCAAGCACGGGAAAAGAAAGCCATTAAGTCAATATGGGATTCAGAAGATATAACAGTTCATTCATGGCAAGACTGTCAACGGATTGTGCTACAGTCGAACAGTATGTGCTCGGGAACGCAATCTATGGTCACAACGCAATTGCCTGGGTGACAGCGAGGAGATGGATTCAATTGTGTAGCCCGAAAGCAAAAGGTCTAAATCCAGTGTTTATCCTGAGCTTAGCTCCACTTTTCTTGACCTCGCCGGCTTCTTTGCACGGCGACCAAATGACTATACGGTAGGGCCTCCGCCACATACATCCCTCGAGTGGTTGCCTGCCTGCCGTCAATTCCAGCTGGATCTGTACACGGCTAGTCTTTTCCTCGGATGTGGAAGGGAATCTGTCGAGGTTTGATAAGACGGTGGCGGGGGCTCAGTGGGACGCAAATGTTGGCTGGAGTGGTGGAATTCCAATTTGATTTCAGTAGCGTGCAATGGGACATGGGAGAATGTTGCATTTACATGCATTCTTTGTCTATGACATTGCCTTCCACAAACATGGTGGGACTTTATTAAGGGACAGAGCTATTGTTGTTGGTTTTGGATCAAGACTATATGTACACAGTACATAGGAGCAGGAAAGTGTAAATTGTATTGGAAAGATGGAGAGAATGTATTTGTGTTGTTGCCTGATAATGTATTTAATGTACTATTTTGTGTCAATGACTTAGAATTTCTGAAAAGAAAACTTTAGACTTATCCAGAAGTGTTTTTTTCACTTGAAGGTATACAGAGGTTGCAACTGTATGTATGTATACGGAAAAGACCAATTTTTGATATAGTTATATATATATTTTTAAATAAATGGATTAAATGAACTGGATTAAAGGCGCTGAATATTCAGTTTTTTTTATAGATCTAAAGAAATGATTATTTTAAGCGTATTTTATATATTTTTAGATTTTACAAGATGATTTTTGAACTAAAAAACTATTTTAGATATAATATTTAGATTTTTTTTAATAAATGGATTAAATTAACTGGATTAAAAGCCCTGAATATTCAGTTTTTTTATAGACTTTGTTTTAAAATATATTTTTAGATTTTACAAAATGATTTTTTTAACCCAAAACACAGAAAAATGATTAAAAATGACAATTATTGATATAAAAGGGGGAAAATCAGGAAATTTAATATAAATCTATACTCTTCATTTTAATTTAATGCTAAAACAAAATCGGCACTCATGATTTACTTTCCCGGGCCACACAAAATGATACGGCGGGCCAGATTTGGCCCTCACACCGCCACTTTGACACCTGTGGAATAAATAGCCTAACATCCATCCAATAAGCCTGGATGATGGTGTAGTAGTTAACTGGCTTGACTTCAATGCAGGCAAACGTGGAATTGATTCCAACTCAATGGCACTATGATTGGGAGTCTGAATAGTTGTCTGTCTCTTTGTACCCTACGGCTGACTGGCGACCATTCAAGGGTGTAGTCCGACAAGTCATTTGGGATAAAGTCCAGCAACCCCCAAACGGCAAAAAAAGACCAGTAAGGTTATTTTTGCAAAAAAACATATTTCATCTTAAAATGTAAATAAAGCGCACCAGTATTGGCACTAGTTAGGCAGACACGGGTGCTTAGCAACCCTTCCTCTCGCACAAATTACACGCATGAAGGAAATGTTTGGCCAAATGTGTGTTTTGAAGGGCATTTAATTGCAGCTTGGATAATGTTCCATCTCTTGAAGAGTAACGGTTGGCAAGCAACGTCATTCTGTTCCTATCGTCGTGTCTGTCCATCTGCCGGTGCTTTAGTCAGATCATATTTATCGAGTGGATGGACGGGTGTGACATTTACAAGAGGGTTTCATTCAAATAAAGATTATGTACAGACACGCATGAGGAAAAGTTGTACCGATATCTTGAATTAGACGGTTGAATGCACAACATTGCATTGATTAAGTACAGGGAAGGAAGTGGATTAGGTGCTAAGAATATTTTTGTTTTTAAATAGTTAGAGAGAATAACATTGGGAACTGTTGCCAAAAGGGAACTAGTAAAAAAAGAATGGAGTTTTCTCATTTCAGGTAATGAGTTATATGGTTTTTAATCGATCTGTAAGAGTAAGATATTTGTTACCATCTCTCAAAATTATATTCATGAGAGAGTTTAACATCCAAGTACTGTTTAATATCTAAGTATTGTTTAATATCTAAGTACTGTTTAATATCTAAGTAGTGTTTAATATCTAAGTACTGTTTAATATCTAGGTACTGTTTAATATCTAAGTACTGTTTAATATCTAAGTACTGTTTAATAGCTAAGTACTGTTTAATATCTAAGTACTGTTTAATATCTAAGTCCTGTTTAATATCTAAGTATTTTTTAATATCTAAGTACTGTTCAATATCTAAGTACTGTTCAATATCTAAGTACTGTTAAATATCTAAGTACTGTTTAATATCTAAGTACTGTTTAATACCTAAGTACTGTTTAATACCTAAGTACTGTTTAATATCTAAGTACATTTGACCAGCGACCAAAAAAACGGCGACCAAACGTCCGCTGACCAAACGTCCGGTCACGGAAGGCGCCCAAACTCATTGCTAATGACACTAAAAATGTATTATATAAACAATATTTATAGTAAAACAATTAAATTATTTAAATGATTTATATTTGAATACTTTTGACAAGATTATATAATTTACTTGGAATACAAAAACACATTTTAGCTTGACTTTAATGCTACTTTCTATATTAATTCCTAATGACAAAACAGTCTAAACTTTAGCAACTCAGTTATACTAATTTTTCTCAGATTTTGGATGATTACTAAAACAAAACAAGAAAAATACAAACCAGGCTGTGACATTTTTGGTCCAAAAAGTGTTAGAGAAAAGCTTTAGAAAAACCTGAATAGGCCGAACAAATCTTTAGTGCTACTTTAAAAGTGTTTTTTCAGTCGTCCTTGTTGATCCAACTCCTAACAAAATAAGGGTCATAAAAACGCCACCAAAAACCCTCCAGTCGAAATTAAGGATAATGCTTAAAACATGTTATATTAATGCTAACCTGAATTTCACTATTCAGTTTCATCTTTCTTCTTGCGTGTCGGTAAGTTTTTGTTTTGACTCAATAGAGCTTCAAATTTGCTCTGAGATGAATGAGTTTGATCTTATTGTGTTTCCGGAAAGTCTTTGGAAGGAGCAATAAAAGTCTCCAGCCCCTTTTTTTTTGCATATTGATGTGAATAAAAAAGAAAAAGAAGAAGAAAAAAAAGTAGTAGCAGTTAATGGATATCGTCCTTTCGTCTTTTTGGGCATGTTCCCAATTGATGTGCCATTCCGCTCTCACTCTGGCAGTCACGCTCGAATGCTTTCAAGTGAAGCTCTATTTTACTTTATTATTTTTTTTTTCTATTCCCCGTCTTCTAATAGCGTGCTAGCCGTGGGTTATGCTTTTTTTTTTTCCATCGCGGCTCACATCTACGTTATGTTTGTGTCCATCAAAAGACATACATAGTACACGTTTGGAAATGAAACCGACATAGCAACTCCCCGCGTGTCAAATCATGTACATTCCATATGGAAAATAAGAATATACAGCAGGGGTTGGGGAAGCTTTTTTGAAAGAGAGAGATAAATAATTCCTATTTTTATATGTTATTCCTTATGAGACATATTCACAATTTAAAAAGTCAAAATACATGAAGTTTTGCAGTCATTTGAATCACTTTTAAAGTAGAAAAAGTGTCTGAATTATTTTGATAGCATTTTTATGCTGTTGCTAGTCTATGAGATCAATGAGTATCAATGAGAAAATGGATGCCGAAGAATTTAAAAGTCAAAATATATGAAAATATGCACATTTTTTTTAGTCATTTCACTACTTTTGAAGGACAAAAAGTCTCTGAATTCCTTTAAAAAGATTGTTACGCTGTTGCTAATCAATGAATATCAATGAGATCAATGAGTATCAATGAGAAAATGGATGCAGAAGCATTTAAAAGTAAAAATATATGAAAATGCACATTTTTAAAGTCATTTTACTACTTTTAAAAAACTATGAATTATTTTGATAGCATTGTTACTCTGTTGCTACTCAATTAATATCAATGAGATCAATGAGATCAATGAGTATCAATGAGTATCAATGAGTATCAATGAGTCTCAATGAGAAAATGGATGCAGAAGAATTTAAAAGTAAAAATATATGAAAATATGCACATTTTTTAGTCATTTTACTACTTTTAAAGTACCAAAACTCCAAATTCCTTTGACAACATTGATACGCTGTTGCTAATCAATGAAGATCAATGAGATCAATGAGTATCAATCAAAATCAATGACACAATCCCAACGTAACGTTCCCATTAGTGCGTTCGGGACACGGCTCTCTCACCACCCATTTCCATATTTTAGCTAAGAGCCATATGTACCCATCACAAGAGCCACATGTGGCTCCCGAGCCATAGCTTCACTACCCCTTGATCTACAGGATGACGTCATTTGGGTGCAAGCCAGAAAAAAACGCCTTTGCCTTCAACAAACGGCCGCGTCTGAGAAAATATGTCTACCCTGGGACAAATGCATGTGCCAATCACACTTGTCAAGATTCCAATTTTCTCCAACACATCTTCACATGCAACGTATCAGCTTCGGGCGATGCTGTCTCATGACGCAAGCTCATGCATTTGTTAAAAAAAAAAAATATATATAAAAATATGACAGGAGCTGTACCCCAGCCAAGATACAACAACTGTTGGGAATACGCTTCCTAAGTCTGTCCGTGAGCTTACTGCGTTGAGTAATAGGCCGAGGGACCCGGGTGCCATCACAAATTGTCCAATTACATGTCCGTATGGCTTTGACCATCGCAGAAGAAATTAAATATAAAGACTGTTTGTGAAGAAAACAAATGACTGATTCATATTTGCAGAAATATTCCCTTTCTCCGGGAAACTGGTTAAAAGCTTAAAAGGGAGTTTGTAGCGTTTTTCTTTCCATAATAAGTTAATATTGTCAGTGGTTTGTTTGCATTGGACAATTTCAGTTATTATGGTCAAAGAGTGTTTTTTTAATTCGCTGAAAATCACGATTTGGCCGAGTATAACATTTTTTTTTTTATTAAAACTTAACTACAAATGCTTGGAATGATGATAAGTACATAATTTAATTGAGTCAAAAAAAAAATGTGACATTATATACAATGTAAATTTGAGTCTCTGACTTCGTTTGTTTGCAAGGGACAATTTTGAAGTATATTTTTGCAATTGATCTTTCATTTTTGTTAAGCCCAAAGAGGGGTTAAGAGCTTTTTTGCTGTCGAAAAATTGTAACGAAAACGAGACGTAATTCTTTGACCAAATTCTTGGAATCATTGAGGAAATTCGTTAAAATTAGTTGATAGCCTAAATGTTTTTTTATATGTTTAACGGGTTTTAGGTAAAGCTTGTTATTTAAGAAAAATTCTGAAGAAAAATTCCACGTTTGGTCTACCAAAATCAGTGTGGTATTGGACAAAATGGCGACTCCCTGAGATAACGAAAAATGTCCTATTTATTCTTCTAAAAACACAAGGTTCCCAATACGTTAGGTTTGTAAAAATATACATTTTGCATTCATTTTCCTTCTCTACACATCTCATATCATAGAATTGTATAATATTTTACAGTACTCCGACAATATGACCAGATGTCTGATGGAATCAATATATTTAACATATTTACAATACTATATATTCTTTGGTAACACCTCTTTGTGAAGCATCCTATTTTTTTCCACGCTCAAAAAAGTAGTCAATAAAATCCAACTGAAACAACACCAACCATTTGAACCAACTAAGAATTACTTCTTACATTGTCACTACAAAGAACGAACCGATACAAAGACATGGGTTGTAGGACAATGGCTTTAATTGTCAAGGTGCTTAGAGACTATTTAGTCACAAAAAAAAAATGCATCTTGCTCTCATTCTTCATAACTAACTCCATTAAACCGCAATTCCAAAGACTCGAGAGGCGCGAGCTAATTCTCGTGTTAACGCCCTTGTGAGCAAGCATACAAAAAAAATGCACAATCCGATTGGCTGGCATGTCTGTTGCTGTCCATTGGCTTTCAAGATGCCTGGTGGCTTTGTGTTGTTTACTTATTCATGCTCCGCTCGCTCCCCCAACATCACCGCGGGGTGTTCCGTTCTACTCGTTTTAGCGCAGCGTGAGGCGATGTACTTGGTTGCCATCAACGGCGTTCTAAAGGCGGCCTATATACGCCGAGACGGACTCACGCTTTGAACAAGTGTTGTGACGGTTACGAACTAAGCGTGATATAGATTGAATTAGTCCGAGACATTTTCGGTCACTGATTAGCAAGTCATTTTCATCATCTTTGTTCAGCTTGGAAAATTTTCATTGTTATAGTACAGACGTTTCCCTACTTACGAATATTCAACTTACGAACAAATGGTACATACAAACGTCTGCAAATTGTGTTAATGTCGAAAATGTCGGTAAGTTCGATTTTGTTTACGAGTAGTGCTTCTTTCCGCTGGTTATACCGATGCCTGGCGTTGTGAGAACTTTCATTTGAAACCAAAGTGGCAATAATAAAGAAGCTTGATGCAGGAGAAAGTGGTGAGCATTGCACGGGAATACAACTTGAATCGTTCGATTGTCAGTACCATTTATAAACAGAAATATTGAGCAGCAGGACCCAAATATTGAACCTTGCACAAAGGTTGCAAATCAATTGAATGATGCCATACAGTGCTACCACATTATTTATAATGAAAAAAAGAAGAAAACTATGCAATCGTCATTAGATAGCTTCTTTTGGCCAGTTTTAGGTAAATCTCTCTCTCCATCGCTTTAATGTATGTATACAGTACTGTATGTATTCTTTCTATTTTATTACATGTTATTATACAGTACAAACCAATACTGGTTACTTATACAAGCCTTAAACATACAAATGCACTTATATAAACCTTCAATATACTTATATAGACCTTAAAGATACATTATAATACAAAATATAGCACTGGATCAACTTTAATTTGACCAATTTCAGCTTATGAACACTTTCACCTTATGAACACTTTCACCTTATGAACACCTTCAACTTATGAACACCTTCAACTTATGAACACCTTCAACTTATGAACACCTTCAACTTATGAACACCAACTTATGAACACTTTCAACTTATGAACACCTTCAACTTATGAACACCTTCAACTTATGAACACCTTCAACTTATGAACACCTTCAACTTATGAACACCTTCAACTTATGAACACCTTCAACTTATGAACACCTTCAACTTATGAACACCTTCAACTTATGAACACTTTCAACTTATGAACACTTTCAACCAATCAACACTTTCAACTTATGAACAAGCACTCGGAACCAAACTCATTCGTAAGTAGGGGAGCATCCTTATCCGTTTCATATTTGTCATCGGCAGTCAAAAATCGTTTATGAAGTGAGAGTTATCTTTTCGACTAGATTGCCCTGGACTCAGACAGTTCTTCCCTTGGTGGACATTTTCATACTATATGCTCATATCAATTATTTACTACTCGCCCTTGTAAAATTAAATCAATATTGAATTGTGGTTTGGAAGTAGGGTAAACTGGTCGCATTTTTTGAGTACAAAAGACGCTTAAGGGCAGAAGGCGGCATGGAAAGTCTCTGCCTCTCGTTGCCAGTGTTTGCTCTTCTCTTTAAGGTCGACTTCATTCCGAATCACTATCATTTTCCAGAGTTGGTTGGCGCTCGTACAAAAATCACGCGGGCCGATCATCTCGACTCATTTCCCTACAAATGTGTTTTTTTATTTTTATAGGCAGCAACGCAGCGTGAAATTTTGTAATCAATCTTTAATATTCCTGCTGAGCATTATTTGGCTTGGTAATGGCAACGTACAAACTATCCTTCTCATAACACTGGACTGAATTAAAAGCTTTTGCTAATTACATAGTTCCATTCCAGAGAATGACATAAATGGAACAAGTGCTCATTAGCAAAGCGGCACGCAGATAAGCTCAAAATAATTTAGTGGTTTGATTGAGGACGCAAAATTAAAACTTTTGATACATTAGCCTCCAGATGTCATGTCTTGATGGTTCAAAGTACCCTGCTAAGATTCAAGTTCTGTTTTTAAGGATTTTATGACTCAACTGTTGTGTAGTTAACGGCATCAAGTTTTTAAAATAGTATCATTTCACGGTTTTAGCATTAGCAAACTTAGAGAAGTACTATTAACACTTTACATAAGAACTAGAAGCATTGGTGCATCGAATATTTACCTAGCAAGAGAAAGTACTTTTAAGGTACTGAAAAAACTATGTAGTTTGTTAACTAAACATTTTTCCAATCACATTTTGTGGCGTATAGAAAAAGGTGAAAATCCTTCAACTTTGTTTGCCAATTTAGCCTATTTTCTCGCATATAAGCCGTATTTGTAAAAAAAAAAAAAAACTAATGAATTAATGGTAGGGCTTATACGCGCATAAATTAGACTTGACATACACAAAACTGCAAGGTAACAAAGCCAAAACGCCATAATACAAAAAGGTAAAACTCCCCCAAGTTCAATTCCTAATCTACCATATTTTCTCGCATATAAGCCGTATTCGTAACAATTCTTTTTTACTAAATTCAGGGTAGGGCTTATATGCGCATAAATTAGACTTGACAAAGCCAAATCGCCATAATCCAAACCAATGCAGTTATTTATAAAACACTAAACAAATAATTTTGCCGACGATGAATACAATTTAAGAAAAAAAAACATATCTTGCATTAATTTTGCCGACTATGAATAAAATTTAAGAAAAAAAAACATATCTTGCATAAAACTAGGAAAGAAAACAACGGTTTGTCTCACATATTCAAGCCTTCTAACCCAGCTTCCTAACTACGTATCAACATTTATCCCCAGCCATACATTTCCCTTTAAAACACCTGCTTTTTCGTCTTCTGGACTCCAGGTCAATTTTCTAGCAGTCCAAAAGCCGCATCCTCATCAAAAAAAGGACTTATTTAGCATGAAAGCGTTGCACGGCCGAGGTGACGGAGGTGGACGCCGTAACTAATAGCTTTATTTAATTCAATTTATTGCCTTTGTACGAGAGACAAGCCATTCCCTGGAAGATTCTGTTTTTTTTTTAACTGAAGAGGAAGAGATTAAGGCTCTTGCGAGTGGCCACAAGTCATGGTGGATTTGGCCAGGCCGGATAGCGCCGTGTATAAATCCGCAGAACTAAATGAATATAGGTCCGTGGTGAAATGGGACTGGCAAGCCTGTTTGGTACAAGGATTCTCAATCTCACGGGTTGGGCTATGTTCAACCCGGCTGGGGAATTCATCATAAATGAAGGCTTTGTCAACACGTACGCAAGGGAAAAAGCTTTTGGAATTCAGCGTGGCAGCCCAAAGGAACATGGTAGCCAATAGAATAGCTCGGTTAGCATGAAACGATGGAGGATTTCTCTTTGTTTTTAAAAGTGCTGGACACATTGAAATTCCCAGAGAACTACAACAATAGTCACTTAATATAAAAAGTACTCTTTTTAAATAAAATTAATACTGTCAGAATTGATTTTAAAGTTAGTATCGCATTTTTATGACATAATTACAGTATTTTTCTTAAACATGAGATAGAAAAATCATATTTATTTGATTATTTTAGTGTTTATCATTATTTATTTTCTTAAAATCTGTTGCTAGTTGGCTAAAGTATTCATTTTATTTAATGTTAAAGTTTAATTTGGAAAAAAATATATTTTTTAATTATATTTATCAATTATTAACATATTTTTAGCCACAATTAGATTAATGACATCATCAAGACACGATCATTCCATGCCATACTTTACAATTAAAATGGATTTTATGTTAATAACTGTTAATAGCAGTTAAAGAGCAAAAAAACTACTAACAACATATTAATCCTGAGGTACTTTATGAAAAATATTTACATTTTTAAATAAAAACAAAATCCCTAACGATAATATAAGTCAATAAAATCAATCATAAGAGCTGAATTTATCACATTACATCATTTTTTGTATATGTTTATCTAATCTAGAGGTATATATACATATGTAAAAAATACAATAAAGTACATATAGTTTACAATATATTTACACTAGTGAAGAAAACGTACACGCCAAGAAAATCTCAATTAAGGGAGCCTAATTGATAAAATCAAACTATTTATAAAAACCAATTATTGAAACATAATTTCTTCGCCACCTTATTTTTCTGCAAAACTAATTTCCCCCAAAAACATTTTTACTAATAACTCTCCTATTTTCCTGGAAAGCTTTGCTCAAATTGGCAGAAAACAATACATTTGCATGTCCTATTTTCCTACTCTTAATTTCCAAGAAATGGAAGAAAAACTCGGTATCGATAAATCCACAAAATGAAGTAACTTGAACGCAACTTTCTTTCAAAAATAAGCGATTCTAGCCCACATTGTTGTCCCAACGTATTGGTCTGCAACCAACATTGTTTCCAATTCCCATTTCCCACATTTGTGATACAATCTGGTGTACACAATTGAAGTACTCCCAGTTGTTTTGTTTAAAAAGCCCATCTCTCAGATTTGGTTTTTCAACAAGCCCCCCTTTTTTTTTTAACTAGAATAAACACAGGCAGGACGGTTACACACACGTTTGACTCAATTCGACAAAGGCTTTCGGGCTTGTGAAAATTAATGTGCCATGATAATTAGTTCGGCGGCAGAGGAGGAAATTTTACACCTCGAGTTTGATCATATGTTGTGCAATTTGCCCCGCTTTAATGCACACGCTTTTTTCTCATATTAGTCAACGCTTGTCGGGTTTGGCGTCTTAACAGATGGATTGGTGTAATTTTTTTTTTTTTTTTAAAAGACACAAAGGCAGCTGTCTTATTTAACAGGTGTTTGATTGAGCGGATCTTTGGGACCATAGTGTTTCTTGATTGTAAATGGGATTGGACATCTACCGCCATTGGTGCTCGGATTTTTGGTCCCCGGTCTTTTGATCGCCGGTCTTTTGGTGACAGAGAGTTTACTGTTGAAACCAGCTCTCAAAATTATATTCATGAGAGAAAGTTTAATATCTAAGAGAGAGCGTTTAATATCTAAGAGAAAGAGTTTAATATCTAAGAGAGACAGTTTAATATCTAAGTACTGTTTAATATCTAAGTACTGTTTAATATCCAAGTACTGTTTAATATCCAAGTACTGTTTAATATCTTAGTACTGTTTAATATCTAAGTACTGTTGAAAACAGTAGATATTTAGATATTAAAGTTTCTCTCATGAATATAATTTTGAGAGCTGGTTTCAACAGTACTTAGATATTAAACAGTACTTAGATATTAAACAGTACTTAGATATTAAACAGTACTTAGATATTAAACAGTACTTAGATATTAAACAGTACTTGGATATTAAACAGTACTTGGATATTAAACAGTACTTGGATATTAAACAGTACTTGGATATTAAACAGTACTTGGATATTAAACAGTACTTGGATATTAAACAGTACTTGGATATTAAACAGTACTTGGATATTAAACAGTACTTAGATATTAAACAGTACTTAGATATTAAACAGTACTTAGATATTAAACAGTACTTGGATATTAAACAGTACTTCCATATTAAACAGTACTTCCATATTAAACAGTACTTAGCCTTATTTAGTGATATTTCCATAATTTGCTGGGAGCCAAAAAAATACTTAGAAAGTTGAAACAGTTCCAATATAATGAGAATATATCCGGAAATCCTGTCCTATTCACTGAGTGTCCACTAAACAGCAACAAGGTGGATAGCGTCATCAGCGTTTGTCTGACCACTTAAAAAGTCATTAGTCCAACTTCAACAACTCTTGAGGCAAGCCCACAACCTCGCCCACCTGCTCGCCTCGCTAGTTGATTACAAGTAGAAACTATTCCCTGTTTAAATCTTCAAAAGCGCAACGAAATATAATTGCGTTCTCATTATTTAACTTCCTTAAAAAAATAAGGGAACATTTTTTTTACCCAAAAATTACAACTGTCAAAAGCCACCCTAAAAAAATATGTAATTCCGGACTAAAATGAGGCAATTTTTTTTTTGCACTTTTAATGAGGCTCTACCCACGTTCCAGGACTTTACGTTTTTTTTTTTAAACATTTCTTTTTTTCTGGTTGCATTGAAAGAACATCACAACATGTTTCAAAGCCTTTTTTTCTGTCAGCATTTCAAAGTTGATGATGAATTTTCAAGGTAGAAAATGAATGCAATCATCTGACCTCCTGTTGTTGTCAAGCAATTAGCAAAAAAAAAAAATGAACAAAAGGTCTGAAAGCATACTCAAGTATATATGTATGTACGCCTTTCAGGAATGGCTTTGGATCTGCCATTATTTAGTGTAAAGTAATTGCATTCATTTAAATAAAGGGGTGCTGGGGTCTAATGTGTAATTAAAAAAGACAAATTATATAGAAAAGTACTGATTACATTGGAATTTGACATTCTGTCAATGAATCTAATGGGTAAAAATGGCAGATTTGCATCAATATATGGACAGACTCAATACATGGCATTTAACCTAATAGAATATTTAGAAAATAGTATAGAAATATAATCATTAAGGATGTGTCTATTCCGATTATGCCTTAGCACGTCATTTTTGATCAAAAAGAGTGGGTGTTAAATTTTTTTGGGTGAATTAAATGGCAACAAAAATGTACTATGTGTTATTTTAGTGAAAAAACTAGGTTTTATGATTTTTTTTATCAAAGAGAAACATAAAAGTGTACTATGTGTCATTTCTGGTGGAAAAATATGTATTTTTTTAAAGATTTTTTGAGATAAAGAGAAACAAAAAAATGTATTATGTGAAATTTTAGTGAATTTTTTAATGAATTTCTTTTAATTAAAGAGAAATAAAAGTGTGTACTGTGCATAATTTCTATTGAAAAAAACATGTATTTATTTTTTATTTTAGATTTATTTAAGGGAAACAAAAAAATGACTAAAAAAGTGTACTATGCATCATTTCTATTGGAAAAATCTGTTTTTTTAAAGATTTCTTTTGTAGTTAAAGGAAACAAAAACAAATAAGTGTACTATGGTTCATTCCTATTGGAAAAAAATATGTTTCTTTTAAATCTGCTTTAACTGCTTAAATAAAAAAATACTCTAAATCTACAAGGATGCTGTCAAAAAAAAGAAAAAAATTCAATAAAATACGAATCGGAATTCGATATAAGCAGATCCTCAAGATCAGGTAACTAAGGGTGCAAAATTATTTCCCATCAGGGACCCCCCTCAAATGGATCCTTATTACATTTACATTCACTCACTTGACAAATGCAGTACTTTAATAAACATGATTAAATGTCTTTAAAGCTTCATATAACAAATACACACAACATGGAAGCCCCTCGATTGAGCGTGATGGATGTTTAATAATACATCTGCTCATAGACAGCCTCGGGTATGCGCGGGTGTGTATTTTATATATAACCTAGTTGAAATTCAGTAACGGATAAAATGAATAATTCTCATCTCAGAGATTAGCCTCCTTTTTATATATTTTTTTTGGTGCCGTCGCCTGTTTTTCAGCAGATAAACATCAGATGTGATCCGATTTGATTGTCCTCATCCGACGATACGGACGCCAAGCGTCATTTTTGTTGTCAGCTCGCGTTTTGCTCAATTTGGCGCCATGTCAACTTTACCCAGCCAGTACCTTTCATTCAATGTGAACATAAACATGCCAAGAAACGATGTATGTGCGCACGGGTTTTAGATTGAATGATATATTATCATGCCTGCTAGCTTGTAACCAGGGAATTTGTTTCTGCTTTCACATTTTGAATGATGATGATGATGATGGGGACATGTCCTTTTTTTGTTTGGCTGAGATTAAAATATTGGCGTGTCGACAATGCCACGATGTTCCCTAAAATTTAAAGACGACGGACTCATAAGACTCCAAAAAAATGGACAGATTTATATTTGCTTTTAAGCCTCTACATGTAAAGTCGTTTTTTTTTTTTTTTTTTCAGCGTTCAATGGAGGACATGTTGTATAATTCAGCCGTGAGGACGTAAAACCTCCTGGCAAGGTTTTCTGCTGGGAGGCCGACCCAGAAAGAACGTACGACACAAATTGCCCGGGACTAGATAAATAAATATATAAGTAAAAAGGCATAAAAAACATAAAGAACGCAAGAGGAAGGTGCGGTCATATATATATTGTTTATGTACCATTAATATCTTGGTAACATTGCCGCCCTGTGCTTTTCTCTTCATGAAAGCGTCGAGTACACATCGCTCGGGGCTGTGCTCGTGCATTGAGATCGGCGCATTAAGTGCGATAGTGCAACTCGCGGGAAAAAATAAAGAGGCAAGGCTTTTATTTATCTATCATGCATACATACTCATGCTTGGAGAGATTTCCTCTTTTGGATATCATTATGTTGGGTACAACTGTGCATTATGCTGAGTATGATTGTTGGTTCATTCATTTTGTGTAATGTTTATCCTCACAAGGGTCGTGGAGGTGGTGGTGGTGAGTTAATCACAAGGCACAAGGAGAGAAAAGGACAACCAATCATAGCTAGGGGGGAATTTAGCGTAGAATGTGGGAGGAAACTGGAGAACTGTGATCGAACCCACGACTCTAGAACTGCGAGGCCAACACGATATCCACTCTACTACCGGTCTAACAACAATCAACATTAAAAAACAAAGCTTTTATCCTATTAACGCTTAGGCTGTGTATTTATGCTTCCGAAAAAATGCATTTTACTTATAAGTGATCGAACCCACGACCCTAGAACTGCGAAGCCAACACGAAAACCACCCTTTCACCGGTCTGACGACAATCAACATTAAAAAACAAAGCTTTTATCCTATTAACGCTTAGGCTGTGTATTTATGCTTCGGAAAAAATGCATTTTACTTATAAGTGATCGAACCCACGACCCTAGAACTGAGAGACCAACACAAAAACCACTCATCCACCGGTCTGACGACAATCAACTTACAAAAAAAACAAACTTTTATCCTATTAACCTTTTGGCTGTGTATTTATACTTCAGAAAAAAATGCATTTTACTACAAAGTGATCGAACCCACGACTGTAAAACTGCAAGCCCCACACCATAACCACTCCTCCACCGGTCTGACGACAATCAACTTTAAATAATATATATATACATCCTATTAACCCTTTAGCTGTGTATTTATGCTTCCAAAAAATGCATTTTACTTAAAAATATGAAGTTTCTACATCCTTTTGCATAATTTGCTGAAGTTCTTCCCAGCCAAATATACCAATACGTTATACATTATAAATATTATTCTTGAAAAAATGCAAATCTTTGGGGTGTTTAAAAGCCAAGACAAATCCAGTAAAATGTTATATTTACACTCCAAACAGTTGAGGTCTGATCCATTTTTTTTTACAAGAGTACATACGTACGTATAGAGTAGATAGCGCAATCCATTGCTGTGTCAAGCAAGAGATGGAATGTGAATTCAAGGACCGTAAAGACAAGCATGATTGCGCTTTTTTTTCTTCTATATGGATAGTAAAGATGCACACGCCTCAGAAAAATGAAGCCTATTTTCTTCCATGCTATTAAAAATGAATAATATGCCAACATGGCCCTCGATCCGCCATGCAGGCAATGAACTCTAGATCCACAGTGGGTTCGCTTGCAGATGTTAAAACGTATGAATTATGCAAAAGTCGGCTATTCCAATATTCACCACCACGTGTGATCGTCTCCACGGTGAAGGCGACACCGTTTCTTCGTCCTACTCCGGGATAAAAATAAATAATAATGCAAGCATGTCCAATTATGCAATTTTCACTTCAATCGCCGTAATCTCATTTGAAGCCGATTAAGTGTAAGCGAGGAATACTCGCGGGATACTTGCTCGGGTGAACAGATTTTGTGTGTACCGGAGGCATTGTTTAGCCATTAAACCGGGGCCTCGTACCAGGCTTAGAAAAATCCAGAATTAATTGGCGATACCAAAAGCGGGAGCCTAAACAACTTTGTCCATTGGATGAGTCTGTTTTTATGTCTCGATTCTCAAGCTAAGCTTTAGCTCCCAAGCGCTATAGTTTAACCTCCCGACCTGCTTTTTCGCCAGAAATCTCCCAACTGGAATTTAAAAGCGACCAGAGAGTAATTGAAAGATTCTGACTGACGTTCCGATAATTGGGGTGCACCGCAAGTTCTCCGTCTTCTGTCCAGAATCCGAAGCTAGAGGCTTACTCAGCAGACATGCTGCCATTTTCCAACAGGGTAATAACGTTCTCTAGTGACTTGTTTTAACCTCGTTTTGCAAGTCGCCCTCTAACATTGGGGGGTCCATACCTGTCAACTTGTACGTTTTATACGTATTTTATACGTTTTTTTTACTATTTCAAATCATGTACGCCGTAAACAGACTTTTGTACGGGGAAAAAAACATTAAAAAATTGCTAATATTAATGAAAACTGATCTCAACAAGACTGTTTTGGCTAAAATCCAGATAGTCTCGTATGCTTGTAGCCAATGACGGTACTGTCATCGATTGTTACTATTGTTACGGTATATTAGCAAAAAAATATCGTCAATCGTTTGTATTTTTTTTGCGTATGGCAATTTTGATAAAGGATGACATTCGCATGCGTAGATATACATCGAGTAAATATCGTGGAAGCGAGCATGGAGGAACCACATAGTAAGAAACGAGTTATCGCGAGTAAACATGCGTTTTACGATGTTTGTACGTTTTTGGGAGGTTTGTACGGGGAATCATAATCATTTTTAAGGACATTTAACGGCAGAAGTTGACAGGTATGGGGGTCTAACGTTTGAGGAAGCTGAGGCAAGGCACAGTGGGTGGGTGACTCAGTAGTGTGGCAACTTGGCAACGGCCATGTTTGCCCGTGAGTTAGTCCACGTTGTGCTATGCTTTGGCTACGATTTCACAAATCATGGAGGCTATGATGTGTGTATGATGGCCACGGTGTGTCACTTAGATACTTGATTAGCGTGTCTGTCACTTTGCCTTATGCTAAACATAACTCCAGCCGTGTGAGTCAATTCGGGTTGCCCACGGGCACCACGATGATAAGCGGTTCGTCAAACTGACAGGCTGTCGTAACGCGTCGACAAATATGCAATTTTGCTGGTGTGTTTTTTCGTTTTTTTTTATGTATATCAAGGATTTATTTACATGTGATATATAATGTCGACTAAATGGAAGGAGACAGGGAAGCGAATGCTTTTAGTGTGGTAGGCGGTGGAATGAAGGGATGATTTTGGGTTTGGGATTGTAGAGGTAAATCGGAAAATTTTAGGATGGATTTTTGAGGTTACAAATCATTAATTAGTTTGTGGAAATAGATGCAAAATACTTTTTTTTTCCTTGAATTGCATTCATAGAGATCAAAATTAATTTTGTATAGCGTTTTATCTGTTTATCTTTTGTCTATTTTCAATTTATTTTATCCGACAAATGCGGCTTATATGCGAGTAAATACGCTAAGTAAAAATTCACGTTGAATGCCAGTGCTTTTCAAACTTAACTTGGTTTAACATACTTTTCTACTTATTAAAAAATACATTTCCAATAATGGGTTGGTATTTATTTAGGATATTTCAAGAAAACTTAGTTTTTAAACGAATTTAAGGTTTAATTATTGTTGTTTTATTTTCAGTTTAATCCTTTTGGAATAGAATTCGATTGCCATCAATGGAAGTCAAGTATTTTATGTCTTTAGCTTAACCCTACTAATATTTCTAAATACTTTTGGCAGAGGGATTTATGTCTTACACCTGATTGTCTTGTTACAAATGAAGACTCACCGATTAAAAACGAACACTGTGTCTTTTACAAGAAGGTGTTCATTCGTGTTGGATATCTCCCCTTAGATTGTTATGTAAACAGTGTGTTGGAGTTTGATATGGGAATTAATGTCCCGCCTTGGCGTATGCTAACTTGCGCTTGCTTCATTCCCACCCATCTGTCAAAACCTCTGAAAAACATTGCGAGGGATACACCGTTCTGGCGTGGGATGCAGTTTTAGGCAAGGTGTCCATTTAACTCAAGCACTAAAAGGGGTACAAATTCCATCTGAAGTAAGCCTAAGACATATTCCACATTAAAAGAAATACTTCAAATAAATAGAAGGATATCGAACACTAATATCATACATTTGATTGGACGCTTCCAGTAAATAAAGATACACACAGGTGGCTCAGAGGAGCGAAATAGTGGGAAAATATAGCATAAATCACATTCAGATTGAGCAAAGGTTTAACCGATAAAACTCAAAGCAAGTTATACGTCTTTGCTGTCTACCACTTGGTTACAAAATAGGCTTTACTGATTATTATCAATACACCCGGTGTGTTTTAACACACTGTCGCGTTGCAGTACAAGAGGCAAGACTACACTTTGGTATTACGGAATGTAGTATATCATGGCGGTATAGTAAGAGAATAGTTCAGGAGTGACTTTAAAAATTTGACAGATGGCCGAGTCAGCACAAGATACGATACATATAAAAAAAGTGCATCCGTTAACAGTACATATGTATTATGTACTAAAGTATTAACATATCACTCATCATTTTAAGTAAAAAGTATAAAGTACAGAGGAAAGTAGAATGGAATGTATTAAGAAATATTAAAATGTCATTTAAAAAAAGATAGAGGGGCTGTAAAACACAAAAAATAAATAAGAGTGGAAAGAGCTACTGCCTTCCGCGTGACGGCGCCATCTTGGGGAAAAAAATATTTGGACAAGGTCGGGGGGCCGGATTAAAAGGCCAAGTGGGCCAAATGCGGCCCGCGGGCCGTAGTTTGCCTATTTCTTGAGTAGCCCAATGGCTCAACAGCATATGTACTGCACATATATATATATATATAAATATATATTTTTAGAGGTGCAAAAATGTCAACATTCATAGTGTGTAAAGACAATTTTCCCAATTTTGTCAGCTTTTTTTTAGTGTTGGCATTTACCCGAAAAAATTTTCATCTCCATTTTCATGGAGAGTCATAAAGTAATCACATAGAAATTAATTATTGCTTGATCGGAGCTCATCTTCCTTCACGTCAAAGTATAATGATTTTCTTTGGCCCACGGCCCCAAAACAATCTCCTTTCCACGTAATGTGCACTCTAAAATAAATGTCTCAATTCCAGTCTGTTCAGGGATACTCTTATTTGATATTAAACACTCTGACTGCATTGTAATTAAACGTTATCACCCAAAAAATACACCACAAAGTTTGGCCAGAGTCAATGGCGGCTGCCTCTTTAGATATTTTATTTATTCATTTTTGAGGCGGCAGAATCCGCCTCAGCAGGAGGTGTCAGTTTGGGTCACAAATTCAAATCTGTTTCATGTGTTTCTCTTGGAACCAATCGTCTGTTTGTCAACTCGTGTCGGTAATCACTGGGAACGTCCCTTTCTCAGCGGGAGATGCGTTTTGACCAAAAACAACATCTCAAACATTAAACTAATGAAACAGTTTGTCACTAACCCTGTGCTAAAGGCCTATTCTTCTAGGCATAATTCCAGGATTGGATAATCTTAAATAAAATGCATAAATTGCACAAAGTGGGATTTTCTGGGGAGTTACATTGTTAACTTTAAGGGTTTTGGCTAAAAAAAAAATGAATTATTGAGAGCATTGTTGTCAGTTTTTGTGCGAGTGTCTGTTTTTAAGGGTGAAGTCAGCTGGGATTGAATCCAGCAACCCGAGATGTTGGTTATGATTATCGGTGTTAATAAAAAAAAAAATTATAATAAAAAAAAAAATGGAAAAAAAAATGCAAAAATAGATTAATTTAAAGTAGAAATGACTTGTAAAGATTGCTAAAAAAATTAGAAAAATGAGAAATATCTAAATTAAAATGACTTGTGTAGATTGCAAAAAAAATAGAAAAATAAGAAATCTAAATTGAATTTATGTGAGAAGTGTATTTTTTACATTGATTTTGGCTATTCAATTTTTTAATAATTTTGCACATTGTTGCAACCATACAATTCTTACATGGCCATTGACAGCAATCACTGTCCAATCTATTTTAACTGAAAATTAAAAAAAAAAGGTGTCTAAACCCTCTTTTATCAACTAAAACACACTGTCACCCGTTTAAGCAAAAAAATGACTTAAACTAATGATAATATACAGAATAGAACCTCCATCTAATCCCTGAAAGGGTTAATCCAGGCCAAATCTCATCATCTTCTTCCAAAAATGATGCAACAATTTATGACTTCACTCAGATATTACATCAGGTGAGCCAAAATTCCAGAGGAAGAAATGAATAAGAATACACTGCTTATTAATACATCACAGAAAATCTTGTCTAACTCATGGTAGAAAGGCATAGATGATGTCATATTGTTTTTTTTAGAAGTTTTTGTATGCATGAGTGTTTTTTTTTAAAGTATTAAGTGTCACTCAGCAGTTTTCTGCAATGTTTTTGCTAAAAAACAAACTATTTTTCTTAATAGAATGCATTTTTTATGAATACAATGCATGGAACTATACAAAAATATACAAATGCACCTTCTTATGAATATATTTCAATCTGTTTGGCAAGATTACCATACTTGAATGCAGTTAAAGCATTTTTTTAGTCATTTTTGAAACAGCATGCTATAACAATACAAAATAAAATACCCATTTTTCTTCATTATCTTTCTGTAACTGCCGATAAGAAAATCATTGTATAACAAACTTGATGAGACTAATTAAATTTAATCCCCATGGGAGTTTTGTTTGTATTGTTGCTAATCACATTTTTTCAGATTGAGGGACCTAACTTTGACAAAAAAATAATAAAAAATTGGGTTTACGATGTAATAGTTCATAAATCACTTGAGTTTAGAGTAGTTTTTAGTCCAATAGTGAGAGACCAAGTATTCAGTCAGTATAAATTCTCTTTTTGTAAACGTGATTAGGGGATATTCCCATTGGTCGTGTCTGGTTTGGCTGTTTTTTTTTGTCTGATTTCCATCCAGAGTGCGACCCTTGCTGGAGGGCGTGTGGCCTACATGGTATTGAACTAAGTAAATCTTTGCCTCCATCTCTGGGGGCGTCTGATTCAGATACATAATGGACACACAAAGAAATGCTATTGGAAAGGAAAGCGCTCTCGGGTACGGCGCCCCACTCTTTTTGTTGTGTGCCTTCTTTCTGCATTACAATGATTTAGTGGCATTCTTAGATCCAAAAAGTATGGATCCCTACTCCCAAAAAAAAGAAAAAGGAAAGAAAACAGGCTAGATTTATGAATCTACTGAAGAGAAAATGTAGGTGTGAATAGGTAAATTTCCCTAAAAATATTTATAATAGCATCATATTACTTTGGGAAAATATGCTAAGGCACAGGTGTCAAAGTGACGGCCCGCGGGCCAAAATATGGACCGTTGCATTATTGTGTGCGGTCCGGGAAAGTAAATTATGAGTGCCGACTTTCTGTTTTAGGATCAAATTCAAAAGAGTATAGATGTATATTACATTTTCTGATTTTCCCCCTTTTAAATCAATATTTGTCATTTTTTAATCAATTTTTTCTGTATTTTTAGTTCAAAAAACATTTTGTAAAATCTATAAATAAATATACAAATATTTTCTATTTTCCACTTAAAAAAATACTTTGTTTCCATTTGAAATACAATAAAAAACATAACTAATAATAACGTACAATACTAAGAAAAAATGCTCAAATAATCATTGCTTGAAATCTATAAAAACTGACTATATATAGGGATTTCGATCCAGTTTTCATCAAATTTAAAAACATTTTTAAAAAATCTAGATATTAGATCTAAAATAGTCCAGCCCAAATAAAATGGCGCTGATGTCAATGCGCCCCGCAACCCAAGTTTGACACCCCTATTCTAAAAAAAAAACGCAACTATTAACATGGCGATCTCCATAAACCAACATTCTCCAAACAATTATCTAATTTCTACTCGTTCCATCAACTCACAAACCTCAATAGATGTCCAATCCACTTTGACGGGTATCCCGGCACCATTTATCGTGTAAACTTTAAAGCTATTACGTCAAGGTCAAGCAATTACACAAAACCTACCAGCTAAACTCCGATGATAATAAGACTAGATGTTCTAAGGGTTGTGTGAGGGGATGACTAGGCTCTTTCCATGTGGGATTAATAAGCAATAAAGAAGTGCTAATTACCTAGGGGAGGCTGATTAAATAGCGTGGGGCCCCAACCATCTTAGAAAGAATGCAGTATGCGTGGGTGAACCCTTTTTCAAAGAGTAAAAATTAGCCACAAATACTCCCACCTACTCGGGTGTGTTTATTTTACAAGCGGCAACGGCATCAATGGCGCTCCCGATTTTGACGTGGCGTGGCGGTTTATTTCGGCGCCAATGTAGTCTCGCGACACCTACAAGAACGGCCTCCGTACGCGTTGGCGATTCGCACCTGCTAGCGGCGTTGGGAATGTGCCGCTACCCCCCTTGTGGTGGAGTTGTGAGGAGGAGGAGGTGGAGGAGGAGGAGGTGGAGGAGGAGGGTGTAGGAGCAGGATGTGTGGAGGTGGAAGTAGCTGACTTGTATTGTCCCTTTATGGAGATTGCTTTTAAGATGGCCTTGAAATATGGACGTGATGAGAGAGAGTATCCGGGCTAACTAGCAATAGGACTATTGTTGATGGATAGAAATGTATGTGAGGAATTTTAATGGATGTTGATTTGCATTCCAAAAGGATGATATGGTTATAAATAGATAGGTTTCTACCCGGAAACCAAGACCACTACCAGTCTAAGCATCGTCTAGGAACTGACACACTTTGAACATTCGTGTTTTAGCTAAAACACATAAACTATTTTCTTAATAGAATGTTTTTGTTTTAATAAAGACAATGCATGAAACTATACAGACTTTATAATATGAGAAGTGATTACACATTTTGTTTAAATTGTATCTAATATGGTGAATATGATTTGAATCCCAATTAGATCCGGATTAATCCCGATTTTACACTTTAAGACGATGATTTAAATTTATGTATAAACTAATCAAAACGAGCATAAAAGTACTTTATTTCTGAAATCTCAGTCATAGTATTTTTAACCAAGTTCGACTTTGTCTTTGCGTAATTTTGAGGACATAATACCAAAAATTGAACATCAGATATGCAATATTTCGCAAAATCCATTAACTTGATTCAAATATTTCGTTAAATTAAATAAGAATTTGTCCAGCAAGTCCACATATGTTTGCCATTTTTGTTGCCAACAAAAGGGAAATGTTTGTTTTGTCCCTATAGAATGACATCAAGAAACTGGGTGTCTGTCACGGAAGGCAAAATGTTGGGGTTTCAAGCCATGCTGTCTCGGAGTATTTTTCATCTTGCGTTCAAGTGTTGGGACTGTTTGTCAAGTGTAGTGAATGTCAGCAATTGCATCAACAATAGTGGCTCCCCTACACTTCACTTGAGGGGCGACATACTGTATCCGAATGTCACTCATGACTTATTTCAAGAGCCCTGGCCTATCACTTAAAAAGGTTAGTACGCAAAGGCATTTCTAAGTCAAGTAAAAATACCCTAAACTACAATTTTAGTACGCTTACAAATCACAAAACTGCCAACATTAAACCCTTAGCAGTTATACACTAAACATGACAAATATACATTACACTCAAGCTTAAATTTAGTGTCTAGAAATATATATTTATCCACTTTTTCACATATCGGGTTGTAGTGACAAAATCAAACCGATTTTCTTTGAGGTATTTTGACGTTTTGAGTGCGTTTGCGTATAAGACGTGTTTTTTGCGGGATAGACGAAATCTCTGAGGAGGAATGTCGACATACGAATGAGGTTTTAGTCACTTGCCTTTCTCCATTATTAACTTTAACGGGAAAAACAAACTATAGTGAAGTAGGAGGATCTTCTAGTTTAGGATTCAATTTGAATAGAATACTAGTGTTCGACATATAAAGATCTATGTTAGAAAACTTGTCCAGAACCTGGGCTTCCACACAGATTACATATTTCGCACAATCTCTATTTTTTACAAAAATGCTTAAAACAAACAAAGCATTGGGCAAATGACCAGAACCAAATCTGCCATATTGAAACAGTTCAACAAATCCACCAGAACCAATTCATTGGGAAACTGCCAACTTAAAATATCAGGAACAATGTCTTACCAAGTAAATACACTTACAAATTTACCAAAGGATTAGTCCCCGCCCCCAAACTCGACTCCCATTGTAGCTTTAACTCTCGTCTACCACCAGAAAAACACCACAAGTGCACAAACGTCACAGTCAACTGCACAAATGCATGACATAACAGCACGAATGCAAAAAAAACGACTTCTGTCTCACATCCCATAACGCTTAATTCAATTGCACGCTATCCTAATTGCTAAGTCGATACCAGCCACACTTCATAGGCTGCATGGGTGACCCTTCTCTAAGCACCAAAGACGCACTGATCCTTGATATTTTTGGTAGCTTGAAAAGCGCCAGATCCATTCTTTCGTTTCAGTGCACTCGCTTACGTGGGAGACCCGTTCTACTTCTACTTCAGTGGTGCCTTGCTATAGCTAAATCCAGGGCAGAAATACCCATTCGGGCAGTGGTGGTGGTAGTAGTAGTAGTAAAAAGGAAGGCGGACAAAAAAATCCAGCCCTTTGGGCAAAGAACAGTGGTGGCTATGCAGTAATCCGACCACCTCCAGTTTGTGAGTCGTGTACTCGCAGTGTGAGTGGCTGTACCGTGGGGCGAGCCGCCTTCCATCATTGTCACGTGGCGCTCTAATGAGTGCCGCGGGGCATAGGGTCAATGGCTGAGATGATTTTCCTGCTGATAAGTGAGAGCCGGGAGGTAAGCGCGATGGAGGAGCTGAAAAAGACATGGTAGCAAGCACCTTTCTCCCTGCTCTTGTAATTAAAAAGAAATACATCAGTCTTTGTAATATGGCTGACTTCTATATTTGGAATGGTCAGGTTAGTAAGTAGAAGGTGGAGGTAAGTGTAGATATGGATCTGTATTGTTTTTAGTAGTAAGTTATTTGAGCTTATGCCAGTAGTTGTTTGTTAGACAAACAATAACGATCGATAATCGAGAAAAAAAAAAAAAATATATATATATATATATTGTTGTGGCCTACATGACCCATAAGTGAAGTTCCACTGATGTGAATGCCAGGTCTTTAAGGGGTTGTATGCGTGTGCATATGTATATGTATATGTATATATGTATGTGCATATGTATATATGTATGTGCATATGTATTTGTGTATATATGTATGTGCATATGTATATATGTATGTGCATATGTATTTGTGTATATATGTATGTGCATATGTATATATGTATGTGCATATGTATTTGTGTATATATGTATGTGCATATGTATTTGTGTATATATGTATGTGCATATGTATTTGTGTATATATGTATGTGCATATGTATTTGTGTATATATGTATGTGCATATGTATTTGTGTATATATGTATGTGCATATGTATTTGTGTATATATGTATGTGCATATGTATTTGTGTATATATGTATGTGCATATGTATTTGTGTATATATGTATGTGCATATGTATTTGTGTATATATGTATGTGCATATGTATTTGTGTATATATGTATGTGCATATGTATTTGTGTATATATGTATGTGCATATGTATTTGTGTATATATGTATGTGCATATGTATTTGTGTATATATGTATGTGCAGATGTATATGTATATATGTTTGTGCAGATGTAAGTGTATATATGTATGTGCATATGTTTATATATGTATGTGCATACATACGTATGTGAATTCGTTTTTAAAGTAATTTGCACTGTAAAAGGTCAATTCTTCAAACATCTATTGGACATTAGTTAAAAAAATAAACTTTAAACTATAAGGGACACCAGACTTCAAGGTAGATCATCGGTATGAGTTTGTTTTCAATCATAAAACATACTTGATTATACGTGAGAGAAAACCAAAACATGTTTTGCAGTGCGTATTGGCAAACATGAGCAAGTGAAAGCTATGCAAGACCGCAACCTTTAAAGAAATCATTTCCACAGAAAAACGTCCTCTCAAGGACTTTATTTTTCCTCATATGAAAATGTCTTAATTTCATAAATGCCACCTTCTAAAGGTTTCATTTACTATGAACAAAATTGAATGCACCTTATAGTCCTAAAATTACAAGAACTCAACTTTTTTATTTTAACCTTTAAAGCTTGTCAGGTGAATGTAGAGACCCTCTTGATCACTATGCAATTTTTTTTTTGTTCCTGCTAATGACTGACTGATTTACGAGTTAAGCACCCCCCGCGGTGATATCGGCCCGCCATTCTCGCATAGGCAAGCGATAACAGCCTAAAAAAAAACTCATTTACATATCATTATACATCCGAGGAAAGCGTAGCTGTAATCGTCGAACTTTTTAAGCGTACAATTATGCCCGCCATTTGCTTTTTTGCTGTGGTCTGACAGAACGGCAGATTAATTGCGCATTTGTGATTTCATGCAACAAAGTGAGGCAAACGGAGATCCACTATGTATCTGAGAGCATGTTTAACGAGGATAAAAGAAGACGGGTGTAATCACGCTTTAGCTCGTCAAGCCCAAAGTGTTCTCGTCGCAAAAAGCTTCTCGTCTTATCTCCCCACTTTTAAGTGCCGGGTCCAAAAAAAAGAAGCTTTAATCGTCCTCAAATGACTAGACTGGGCTGCTTGATATTTGTATAGATAGGCTAGAGGCTTGATGCCTTTATTGTGCCCCCCCGACATGGGATATCGGCAGCTCTCGGGGAGATTGGCGGCGGGCTACGATCAATCAGGTCGTCCCGTGTCAGAAGCAGACAGGCGAGTCGGCCGTATGTCAGGAAAGAGAGAGGAAAAGAACTGATTTGTGTCAAGAGAACAGGTGTGTGCTTAGCTTTTGGATAAACAGAGGCCTGGGATTTCCTGGGATTGCCTGGGATTTCCTGGGATTGCCTGGGACTGCCTGGGATTTCTTGGGATTTCTTGGGATTTCTTGGGATTTCTTGGGATTTCCTAATGTGTTGTGACGTTGAATTACTATTGTTTTTTTTATTGTTAAGATATGATTGTTGTTGTATTTATACAAGGAATAATACAAAAATTGGTCAAGCGAATGTGATTGTTGTTTAACTGTTGCTTGTTTTTCCAATTCATAAACTTTGTCATTTTGCGATTGGCGATTTTATGAGGATTAATTCAATTGGATGACTGAGAGAAAACTTTAAGATGTGATTTGTAGTGGATTTAAAGTTGAAGTGTAGTTTTTATTTAGATGGCAATTATTTTTCAATTTAAATAATGGATTTAATTACCGAAAAAAGTCATATGTAGAGAAAATTGTTATATTTTCTCAAAGTAATCATTATAAAATGTCAAAAAAATAATATTGTTATAATAAAGATGTCCAGTATAAAACAAACATTCATATTTTATGAGAAAAATACCTCAAAATAGCAAATAATGTCAATTTTGATGTTCAATTTAATTGTACAAAATATATTAAGTAAAAAAGTCATGATATAAGACTAAAATCATTAAAAAATAAAGCTCTAATATTTGGAAAAAGTTGCAATATGAAAATTAATATAATTCCTCCATTGGAATTTACATTAGACAACAATATATATATATATATAAAAATTGGAATATTAAGAGAATATCCACTGTATAAAATCAGAATATGAAACTATGAGACCAACATAAAATCTGGCTAAAAAATCCACAAATATCATTTAATAAACCCTAAATCTACATATACTATGTCCACATATAAACCTCCATAAAAACATTATGGAAAAAAAAACAACTATATTTTAGGAAGACCAATTAAAACCTAGAAAAACAAAAAAATAGTCCACTACTTCCCTTACATTGATTGTCTTTTAAAGACAGGTCAGTCCCATTAGGACACTATTCAATAATACAACAGTTCCACTAAATAGTTTTTCTCCGAATTTCTATATTTTTGTTGGGTGAATGTGGGTGGCTATGCGCATCTACTCAGGAAGATTTTGCAAATGTCTTTGAATGATTTAAGAGGCGTCCGCCGTGGGGAGACGCTCACACATCTCAGGTTCACGGGTTGATGCGGGTCACAGCAGTCCACGTTGGATGTGTTTAAAGAGTGGAAAAAAAGCGGAAAGCGGAAAGAATAACAACACCGTGAGCCAGAAGCCGTTTGACGTTAGTCGTCGAGGGAACGCTTGATTAACTGCGGCGGGACGGCGAGCAGGTGTTGTTTGTTTTTCAAGCACTAAATAAAATCTGTATGAAGTACATCAAAATAAATCAATCCAAATCTAGCCTTCTTTTTTGGCAGAACTGCAGGTTTTTTGTTTTTTTTATCGGTGCAAATACCACTAAGTGCTTTTCACTGTCTCTGCGGCAGTCACTTATTAAAACCTTGTTGCTGCTTTGTATTTAAAAAGAAATGTTATATTCCGGGATTTGTATTAAATGAGGTTTTTTTTGGATATTTAATTCTCGTTTTCAATGCAGTTGAGTCTAAAAAAGTAGAATAATTTTGCTTATTTCTCTTTTTAAAACTGTATAGAATGTTTTTAAACATTTTTTTTAACAAATAAGTTGAATACATTGTTTTGGTTATTCATGTCCAAGAAAAAACTGCTCTTCCACTACAAGATTTACTTCAAAAAATTCCAAAACATCAACAATGGCTGGCTCTATAGGTGACTGTGTAGTTCCCTTCAAAAAGAATGTTTTTAAACTTTCTTTTTACAAATAAGTTTAATATATTGTTTAGGTTTTTCCATTTTATGTTTAGAAAGAAGCCCTTAATAATAATAATTCAAGTAAGTCAACTTATTTAATCAAGTTAAGACCTTTAACAGTTACAAATACTAAAACTAAGTTTTGGAAGAACAGTATTGTGCTTACTTAAAGTCTTAAATTAATAATAAATTTTACGGTAAATACCTAAACAACTGTCCATAAAATATTTAACACACTGTTGCCATTTATTAATAAAAAATCAAAATAAAAACATTTTTCTGTGTACCCCTTTCTACATATTACGTATTTTTTAATGCGCGTCAAGTCCAAATCACGTAATTTTTTTCGAAAATAAATTAAATTAAGTAAAAAACAGCATCTCCATATGCATATTTTCCCCCATTTCTACAAATCTATCCCATATTAAGGCCATATAAGAGAGTTTTTACAACTTTTTTGCAGATAAACTGCGGAAAAAAACAATTACGACCCCCAAAAAATTTAAATATTTGTTTCCTCACTGTTAACTAGTAATAATATTGCTCAAAGTGATAAAAAATTTCTTCCTAAACTTGTGACAGTTGCTGTAATAGTGTATAAAAAAGTGATTAGCATTTAAATATAAAAGTACCTGCGTGGGTTTCATTCCCAACTCTGCAAACTATTTATTATGCATCATGTTTAGGAGTATGCAGCTGCATTCTTCACCTCGCTTGACTAATATTAACTCCATTTTGCTGTTCCTGTCCTATAAATGATGCAACGCTGCGGGGGTCTTTTTACTAGTGACCCTCCACAATGGGACGCGGATGAGAGGGTCTTGAAAAATTGTTCGCCTGAAAATGCTGTTCACTTTTATTTTCGCGAGCAGTGATCCATGACAGATGTCTTTTAATGGTGTGTCGCATATGTCACGGCAAGCTTTTGCTTCTACACTGGGGAATTTATTTTGTGACTGGACGTTTGGTCGCCGGACGTTTGGTGGCCTGTCTTTTGGTGGCCGGTCTTTTGGTGGCCAGTCAAATGTACTTGGATATTAAACAGTACTTGGATTTTAAACAGTACTTGGATTTTAAACAGTACTTGGATATTAAACAGTACTCGGATATTAAACAGTACTCGGATATTAAACAGTACTCGGATATTAAACAGTACTCGGATATTAAGCAGTACCTGGATATTAAACAGTACCTGGATATTAAACAGTACCTGGATATTAAACAGTACCTGGATATTAAACAGTACTTGAATATTAAACAGTACTTGAATATTAAACAGTACTTGAACATTAAACAGTACTTGGATATTAAACAGTACTTGGATATTAAACAGTACTTGGATATTAAACAGTACTTGGATATTAAACAGTACTTGGATATTAAACAGTACTTGGATATTAACAGTACTTGGATATTAAACAATACTTGGATATTAAACAGTACTTAGACATTAAACAGTACTTAGACATTAAACAGTACTTAGACATTAAACAGTACTCAGATATTAAACAGTACTTAGATATTAAACAGTACTTAGATATTAAACAGTACTTAGATATTAAACAGTACTTAGATATTTAACAGTACTTATATATTAAACAGTACTTAGATAAAAAAAACTCTCTCTAAGATATTAAACTCTCTCTCATGATTATAATTTTGAGAGCTGGTTTCAACAGTAAACTCCCTGTCACCATTTAACCGGCGACCAAAAGGGACTAAAAGACCAGTGACCAAACGTCCGAGCAACATTTATTCATATATTTTTCTTTTTGAGGGCGCTCCCTAGTGTCACCTTTCAAGTATCTCCTTGCTAGAAATGTCAGAAAGCACTCAACGAATGTCCTTAAAGCAACAAAAGATCAATTAACGGCAAAGTCAGCGTGGAGGATGCGATTAGAGGGAGGTCAACCGATGTAAACACTCAAAGACACAACAAAGACACATTTAGAAAGATTGCCTTTCTTATGTCGTGGAGACAAAGTCGAGCAAATGGAAGAAATGCAGGAGCCAGAATTAGAAGACATAGTCGTTGTCTACGTATATCTTGATTTATAATAGATGAAGGAACACGGTTTACACCAATTTGCTTCTTCACGTAAGTGGACGTTTGATCCGAGATGGGTTTGAGGGTCGCGGAAGTCGTGTAGAAATTGCGCGGTGAAACATCCAGGCATGAATAAATAATTCTCGGCAGATTCCACTTGGAAAGGCAACATTGCAACTAATGACCGATGAGTCCACGAGGCACGCAAATGTTACAAAGTGGGAGTGGAGGTCCCATCATGCACCCCCAACCAGGCCCCCCCAACCCGTGGCTGGTGTCGACTCATGTTAGTGTCTTTGATAAATGTTTGCAAACTGTAGCGGTCACTTTAAAAATGTACGGTGAGGTTTTAAATGCTCACGAAAGATATAGCCAAATATAGGAGGCGAATTAGAGTGTTAGTTATGGGGAATTTAAGAGTATTTATTAATTTAAATAATAAAAATAAAGAAAAATGTAAAACTGTGAAGTGTAGGTGAGTATATTTATAAATGGGGTATTTATTCAAATTGATTTTATTCAAATTAATCATTCATTTTGCAAAGAACCTTTCCTCACAGGGGTCGCAAAGGGTGCTGGAGTCTATAAAAGCTATCTATAGCCACTAGATAGAAGACATCCAAAATTATTAAACAAATCAGGAATGATATTTCAATTTAAAGAATTATTTTCTAAATGCAAGAATGTATCATTCAATATAGCCCACACAAGAAGCTAAAATTAAGCTTACCGTATTTTCACGACTATAAGGCGCACCACATTTAAGGGCGCACCGTCAATGAATGACATTTTTTTTCATATATAAAGCACACTGGATTATAAGTCGCCCTGCCTATTTTGGAGAAAATTTAAGACTTTTAAGTGCACCTTATAGTCCTGAAAATACGATACATTTTGTCGCACTTAATTTTTTTTAGTAACTGTAACAGTATCTCTCCCTTAGTAGTTCCGATTTCAATTGTATAGTACATTATAAAAACCCACTAATTTTTTTTAACTTAAATCGATGTTCTTACAGCAATTCCCACAAACCCCAGTGCCAAAAAAAAGATGTCTGAACACATTATTAAGACTTAAATGTTGCAAATCATTGCTTTGTCTCCATTGAAATTCAATAAATAGAAACCAAAGTCAATGAATATATGAACGTGAAACAATCGTCACGCACGCCTTCCTTAGAACAGGAGCAGGATATTAATTTAACAGGCTGTAATTGAAAACATTAGTAATTTCGGGTCGTTAACGCCTTTAAGAGGAGGGAGATAAAATAAAGCTTCGGTTAGCGGCTCCGGCTCGTAGTTATCGCCACGGCGCCCAGTTGCATACAAATAAAAGCAACAGTGGGGACATCAGAGTCCAGAAATACTAATTACCTGCTGTTTTCTGGCCTTCTAAGCGGCCCACCTTTCTTGGGACAATCAATAATTACGCACAAAGGGGCCGAGGGAATGAAATCAGTCTGATCGCCATTAGCGTGGGAGTGGGAGGAAGTTCATTAGCTATTCAGTAGGCGCACTGTGTAATTTCCAATACTGGAGACAACTCCCCTTTGCCTTTTGTGCTGGTGTTCTATAGCCAAAAAGCTGCTTTGGCTTTTCATTTTTTGTTTTTAGCTCTGACAAGGATGTCGTGTGTTGGGAGCACTGTTTATCAGTTGGTAATTTAGGGGTATGTTATGTTAGGTTTAATCAGGGCGAGTTAACGAAGAGCCTGTTGTATTTTACTGGGTGTTCATACTGGGGAAATTTTACCATGAATGAGGGCTTATAGGAAATGAGCAGGTTTGTCCTGATAAGATTGTGGAAAAGTATTTTATGATGTTTTAATGTAATTAAAAAAAACAATCAAGTGCCGTATTTTCACCAACATAAGGCGCACCACATTGTAAGGCGCACTGTTAATGAATGTTACATTTATATACCATATATAAAGCGCACTGGATTATAATATTAATATAGTATATTATTTTGGAGTTTTTTTTTTACTTTTAGGGGCGCCCTATAGTCGTGAAAATACGGTGTTTTGTTTGGAAGTTCAAAAAGGTGATCATTTTTTTTAAGTTCTAATTTCGGATTTTATGGGGCGAGGTAAATGTGTCAGAATTTATTCAAAACATTATTTTTTTTAAGTGAAAAATGACAAATTTTTCCATGTATAGGCTTAATAAAAACGAAAAAGTAGTAGCATATTTTATAGACTATAAATCGCACCAGCTAAAGATTAAACAACGAAAATGGAATAAAATTATCACTTTTTTTGCAAAGGCGATTTTTTTATCTGATCCAAAACTAAAGAAAACACTCAAAAATAACTATTCTGAAATAGAGATCAGCAGGCAAAATAGGAATTTGTTCCCCTAACAGTTTTTCAACTTTTAACTATAGCCCCCCACCAAAAAACATGCAAAAATACATATATAAGTCGCACTTGAGTATTAGTCGCAGGACCAGTCAAACTATGTGAAAAAAGTTACAATTTATACTCTCACTATTCACTTAAAGTAAACGAAATATAACCACCTATATCTGCTGACACTTTGTAAGCTGGAAAACATGGTTTGACTAGATTTAAGAGGTTATTAGGTGCATAAAAGCAATATTGGTCCCTTCACTGGATTGTACGTGGACTGCCCTTCCCCAACGCATCACATACCGAGTGCATTTAACGCATCACTTTCTCGTCTGGCGCTTGCAAAGCTTTTAGAATCTTGTGTTCCCACAACGTCAAAGCTCGCCTCGACTCCGGCGCGGGCGCCCATGACACAAAGGGACAGTACATGCGGCAAGAAATAAATAAACCAAGAGGGATACGTTTAAAAATTGAACCAGATAGCGGCACTTTTTTTTCTTCCCCTGCTGAATGACCAAATAATTTGAACTGCCGGAGAAGCTTTTAATAGAAGAGATGTTGGTAGAGGCACGAGGGTGGACATTTCTACACATGCAATGTCTTGAACAACACTAAAATCAATCAAAACCATTTATAAGCAAGCTTTGATAGTATTGGACAGAAAGCCAAAAAACACAACACCACTGTCAGATATTAAAAAATACAAATGCCTGAACTGGAACAAAACTGTTAAATATGAAGATGCCACCTTAGTCAACAAAATTTTCCAACACAAAGCTCCTCCTCCACTACAAGATTTTCTACCAAAAAATTCCAACACAAAGCTCCTCCTCCACTACAAGATTTTCTACCAAAAAATTCCAACATATCAACAATGGCTGGCTCTAGAGGTGAATGTGTAGTTCCCTTCAAAAATAATGCTAAATTAACCTAACTTTATAGAATGTTTTTAAACATTTTTTAACAAATAAGTTTAATACATTGTTTTGGTTTTTAATGTCCAACAAAAAACTCCTCTTCCACTACAAAATTTTCTACCAAAAAATTCCAACACATCAACAATGGCTGGCTCTAGAGGTGACTGTGTAGTTTCCTTCAAAATTAATGCTAAATTAGCCAAAACACAATCTCTGTTCATATTTGTCACTCAATACTAATTAACATATGTTAACTCCCATCTCTGAACCTCTTGGCCAATCATATTAAAGCCTGGCTATTAGACGAAAAAAATTGCGACCACAATGCTGTCTAAAACTGCTACTTTTGTCTTCGTTTTCCTTCAAAACGGACAAAAAAAAGGAAATTATCCCTCAGTTACAACTTACATATTAACATATATATGCAAATTAACATGAATATAATATATTTAATAATTAAATACGTCAAACTTAAACTTGTAAGAGTTTGTGTAACCAAAGAGAATATTAAAAAACTAGTTACGAACAAACCAATGTACTAATATTCGTGTATAAAACAGCATTCAGTGATTGACTTCTATGAAAACCCTTGAAAGTCTTTATGCATTTCAAGGTTGCACATTCCACTTTTGTACTCCTTTTTTTAACTTAAGAAAAGCAACTTAACATCAGTGAACCGCAACATGAGCACATTCACGCTGACAAGCTCCTAAATAACAACAATCAAAGGCGACTTTTTTGTCGGCGCACCTGCAAAAGCTTCAAGTGCAACATGTAAAACAAAGCGGAACATAAACAGCTACCTTCAGAAGCTCGACATGGCGTCGTGTTGTAAAAAAAAAAGAAGGGAATAACGTCGCCCTGGCTGTAAAAGTGATTCATTTTGATTTAATCTTAGATGGGACAAAAGAGGAGTGCTTAAATGCAATCTTATTGCATTAATTGCCTCTCTTAAAATGCGTTCAAGTAAAGCAAGACTCATTGGAGAATGTGGCGCGTTTACTGTGGCCGACATTTTCCACAGTGTGTCAAGTCACAACGTTAATATATCAGAGAGGAAGACTTTCTTTAGAAGCCCCCAAAGGGACTAAAACATCTAAGTGGATCTCCATAGTGGCGGAATAGATCTTTAGAGTTGACTTGGAAAATGTTCATTATTCTCCTAAATGGATGAAATCTGCCTTTTAGTTAGATGTGTCAAAGTGGCGGCTGAGGGGACGAATCTGGCCCAAAACATCATTTTGTGTGGTCCGGGAAAGTAAATCATGAGTGCCGACTTTCTGTTTTAGGATCGAATTAAAATGAAGAGTATAGATGTATATTACATTTGCTGATTTCCACCCTTTTAAATCAATAATTGTCATTTTTTAATCAATTTTTTGGTGTTTTTAGGTCAAAAATTGTTTGGTAAAATCTAAAAATATATTTTAAAAAAAAGCTAAAATAAATATTGTTTTAGATCTGTAAAAAACGGAATATTCAAGGCTTTTAATCCAGTTCTTTTAATCCATTTATATAACAAAAAATCTTAATATTATATCTAAAATGGTCCACATGAAATCAATTTGACGTTAAAGCGGCTCGCGAACCATTGCTTTTAGTGAATTTAAGCAAAAGTAACCTGGTTTTTAGGGCCCTACTTATTACTGGTGTTTAAAAAGGTTTCTTCTGGTCCTATAGTACATTCATAATGATAATAATATACCATGGCCGTAGTATGTCATACAGAAAAATTGATTTAGTTTTTTTAGGGGTCATGAAAAGCAAGAATAGTTTAAATAATGTCCAGAAAATTAATGGGAAAGTCCCAGGATCCCAATGGTCAACATCAACAGAAGGTAATCTATATTCTAACTGATGTTTTTTTATAACAGAAAATGATGTTGTTTTCTTACCTGACAAGTGTCGCCATGTTACTTCCACTTTCAGGCGTGTCATTGGTTGGATTTGTTCGCACTGATGTTCCATGGCGTTAAGGCGAATCCCAGTTGCACCAGTGATTATCTAATGGTGGAAAAACAATGTCGAAATAGGTTAGAATACAAAATGACCTAAAAACACTTGTCTGTTGTAAATTAATAGGTTAAGACAGATAACTACAAGACAAAATGAACTCAATACAACAAGGAAGTCATCCATTTTAAACCATTTATATTAAAGAAAATCACTTTTATTCTGGCCCTTTTTTGGGGTTTTTTATCTCTGACAGTCACCATAAAAGTTTGATCAATAAATAAAAGAAGAAAGCGAAGTTAAGGAGCGGTTTGTTTACAAGTTGCATCTGATATCACAATAGAGATTTCCCCTACTTTTTTGGACACCCACTTTCCTCCAAAAAGAGGCTTTGAGCTCAAGTTGTGCTCCCAATTTTCAAAGCGAAAAGGATCATTTGCGCTACGCCGGAGGAAGTCGGCTTCACGCTTGTAAAGCTGTTCTCTTTTCAAGTTGGCTTCTAGAACGCGTTTTTCCCAAAAACTCTCCTGAGATTCATTTTGTTTCACTTTTGGGAACAAAAATCCCACTTTAGTGAAAATGGTATGATGGTGTTTACTCTTTGAGCAGAATTCTGTCATGAAAATGACATTACCAGTTCAAATCATCAAAGATTCTGGATTGACGAGTTTAATACTGCCTGTAACATAAATTACATCCATTTTTCCAGACGTTTGGTCGCTGAACGTTTGGTCCCCTTTGGTCGCCGGTCAAATGTACTTAGATATTAAACAGTACTTGGATAATAAACAGTACTTGAATATTAAACAGTACTTAGATATTAAACTCTCTCTCTCTCTCTTAGATATTAAACTATCTCTCAGGAATAAAATTTTGAGAGCTGGTTTCAACAGTAAACTCTCTGTCACCATTTGACCGCCAACCAAAAGACAGGCGACCAAACGTCCAGACTACCAAACGTCCAGACTACCAAACGTCCGGACTACCAAACGTCCGGACTACCAAACGTCCGGACTACCAAACGTCCAGACTACCAAACGTCCAGACTACCAAACGTCCAGACTACCAAACGTCCAGACTACCAAACATCCAAACTACCAAACGTCCAAACTACCAAACGTCCAAACTACCAAACGTCCGAGCACCACTTTTCCCCATTGAAATCAACATTCAGATATTTCTTTCCAATCATTTTGGAGGAATTTTATGAAAAGAATAAAACAAATAAAATATAATTAATGTGTGTAGGAACGAGTGCTTTTAAAAGAACATTTTTTTTACAAAACTTTTTGTAGAATTGCTGCAAAATTATAAATAGTAGATAATTAAAAAGAAAAAGAACGCTAATGTACTTGGTAGCCTACCTCGGGTCATTGCACAATGATGAAGCTATCAAAAAAACAAAAACAACAAAAAAAAACATGCATCATCTTCCACTTCTATACAGCTTCACACGTCACTGCAATATATTGCACCGCATTTAATCATTTCCTCTGGTAACTGTCAACACGAATGATTGGGTGGGTGGTAGCGTCAACAATATGTCAAGATTGTTCTTCCACTGCAGCAGATACGGCGAAAAGAAATGTTTACAAAAAAACTCCAACTCTTTTACAAATGAAAGGCAACTGTATTCCACCCGCCTTTGAGTGGTAAAGTATATTTTGCCAAAAACTGTGATTCAGATGATGCTATAACAAAGCATTATGCGTCATTGAGTGTATTACTTCTAGTGTTAAATCGTCCTCTTCCTCCTACCTGGCAAAGTGTCTGGCTCATATCTACGACTGTAATTGTGCCAGGTCTCAAGTGCCTCTCAGCATAAGGAGGGTCACTTGTTGACATGCTGACTAAAAAGCCGCCAAGCTATAAACCTCCTACCCATTAAATAAAGCGGAGATCTTATGCTTAGTTTAAAAAAAAATGAAATGAAGTCGAGAAAAGTAGATCAAAAGTTAAGTAAATTAAAGGGAGTGAAGTCAATTGATACCCACAAGCAAAAAAATGGAGTGATTCATATATTCCCTTTTGAAGAGAATTTTAATATTCTAAGCATATACAAGTACTGAAATGCATACAGAATTTAATATATATATTTCTTTTTGGTAAGGCATCTAACTCCCTTAATCTGTTTAAAATATATATATAAAAAAGAGAGCTAATTAATACATGAACTGCCATTTAGAGCAATTATATTTGAAATGGGAGGACTTGTAGGTTGTATTTAAGGTTTAAATCAATTTAAATATCAATATCATGGATATTGAATGAGTTTAATGCATTTAAAAAATTAAAAATAAAATAAAAGATGATTAATTTACTACTTAAGCATTTAAAGCAATGCATCTGGTTAGTTTTATGTTGTAATTTTCACATTAATTCCAAAATAACGCTATTGTATTTCCACAATTAGCAGGATTTTGCTAACATAATAATAAACTACAGCACCCCCTCACTTCCCATATGATTTTCCATCATTACAAAAAAAAAAACCCAGTAATTTTTTACTGGATACCAAATTTTAATACCCTCATATGCCTTTTAACAAGGAAAGGATTAGCCAATTAGTTCAAGTGGGATTCCAACACTAAATGTCCAAAGTCAAATGACCCACTTTGGAAAGTTTGCTTGAGAAATAAGAATGAAAAAAAAAACTTACTGCCACAAAAGGAACTCAATAGGCGGTCTCGTGCAACCTGTTTTTGTTTGCCATGAGCCGGAAGGAAAGTTTATTTTCTCCTTGTTGCTTTTGAGTTGAAATGACAACTCCCTCCTGTTTGGCATACTGTACAAAAGCTATGAAAAATGTTCAGAACCAGCGGAGGCCATACTGGGTCCATCCTTTGGGGACTCAATAACCTCAGGTGTTTTTTTTTTTCCCTCAAGCACCCGTCTCTTGGGGCGACGTGCGAGGGCAGTCGCCACGTCTTCATAATTTCCTTCTAGACAGACAGACAGCTAGCGGCAGACCCACTTTTTCCCCGGCGCCTGACGACATTTTTTCCTCTCTCTTTCTTACCAGATGTGCCTTTGATGGCAGGCGTCTATTTTTATTCATTGTCACCGGAAAAACCATTCGCGGCTTGTATCGAGTGCAAAACAACATGGTGATAGTGTTTTTAATATTTGATTTTTGTCGTTGAAATATTAAAGCAATAAATCAAACGGACAAAGAGGATTGTCAAAACAAACAAAATGTATGTTTTGTATTTAAAACGGCTAAGTGTCGGGTCGGTACTCAGAAAATTAGAATATGTTATTACGAGTCCCCCTGTTGGTAAGATATAGCAGGGAGTCACAACTACTACAGCAGAAGGATTCAGTCAATGATGAGCCAGACACACCTTCAATGATAATGTAGTAACAACAATGTCCACCAAAACAAAAAACAAAAGGAGGATTGTCAAACTAAACTAAATGTTTGTTTTGTATTTAAAACGGAAAAGTGTCGGGTCGGTACTCAGAAAATAAGAATATGTTGTTACGTCTGATAGTAAGATATACAAGGGAGTCACAACTACTACAGCAGAAGGATTCAGTCAATGATGAGCCAAAAGCACACTGCAAGTAGCCTTCAATGATAATATATTAACAACAAAGTCCACCAAAACAAAAAAAACTAAAGGATGATTGTCAAAATAAACAAAAAAACGGCAAAGTGTCGGGTCGGTACTCAGAAAATAAGAATACGTTGTTACCACTACCTTTGATGGTAAGATATTACAGCGAGTCGCAACTACTACAGCAGAAGGATTCAGTCAATGATGAGCCAAACACACTGCAAGTAGCCTTCAATGATATTTTTTTAACAACAAAGTCCACCAAAACAAAAGGAGGATTGTCAAAACAAACAAAATGTATGTTTTTTTTTTATTTAAAACTGTAAGGTGTAAGGTCAGTATTCAGTAAATAAAAATATGTGATCGGGACTATTCTGATATGAAATAACCTTATAGTGAAACTCACCATATTTAAACGTGTAATCGTAACAATCTGCTCTCTTAATCTCACAAACCTCTTGGGGTAAAGGAATCCATTTTCTAGAACATAATAATTAATATTGAACACACAGCATGATCCCGTAGTCTATGTACGTAAGATCATGGAGCATATCCTAATTTTTGGGCCCATCTGCTGACTAAAGTCAACTAGCGGCGACCAAGGATGGCCTTTGGTTTACCTAATTCCTCCTAAATTTGTTGAGTTTTAAAGGATTAGAGGAGTGAATACACAAGCCTGGCCCGGCGCTCCAAAAAATGTGCACATTTGGTAATGATTGATATTTTATAATCTGCGGGTGCTCTTTACAGTAATGGCTCTTAATCTTTGCAGGTTATCCATCATCTCCAGATTAGTGAGCAGCTAACAGTGGGAGAGGCTCTTTTAAAAAAATTATATTTATAAATATATATATTTTTAATAGTATTTTTAGACAAGGCGTGTCGAGATAATTTTTTTAATGTGTTGGTTTATATTTTTAGTAATTAACTAGAGGCAAGAGGTGTCCAATCCATCCACTGCTCATAAGTATAATGCAAAAAAATATTAGATATACAGCATATTTTATGCTATTTTTTTTATTTATATTGACACAATTGAGAAAAAACATGCAGCAAAAAAAGATCGTATTTTCAAGACTATAAGGCGCACCACATTATAAGGCGCACCGTCAATGAATGACATTTTAATTTTTTCCATATTTAAGCAAACTGGATTATAAATGTCTATTTTTAATCTAATTTAAGACTTTTAAGTGCGCCTTATAGTCGTGAAAATACGGTATATGTCCAACAAATGGCTAAAATAGCTAAATCAACGAGTTTAGGTGACCAGGGTTTATTTGCTGTATAAAATTATTAATGTAAAATACATTTTTTTTAAACAATTTGTCTTTAACCTGATTTTCTGTAAAGAAATTTGGGATTTTTTTTTACTGGATAGGTAGTGGTCAGTCTTGCATGTTTGGTTTGAAACAGTCTCTTAAAATCTCAAATTGTGAGTACATTTGGATTAATGCCTAGATCTAGAGTATGCAAATAAAGTAGATTGATTAATCGTAATTAATAAAAAAGCAGTGTCAAAGCACTTGTAATAAATCATTTCCTGCCAGTTTTGTGACTCATCAGCAATCCATTAAATGCAAGCCGAGAGCGACGCCTAATAACGACCGGCTGAAAAATTCATAGTCTTAGCATTTAAGCAACAGTCCACAATTAAAGACTTGGCGTTGAAACAGGCGACGCAAATTAGCCGCGGGAGGCAACGAGTCGCGATCGTACGTTCCTTCGCCATCCCATCGATTTTTTACACCCGGTTGACCGAGTTTTATTGATCAGACGTACTCGCTAACAGGGACGTTTTCGAGGAATGTTTCGCCAAATACTAGCAAAAAATCTCTCAAAATTGATTACTAAAAAACAAAAATAAGGTTGAGGGATCATATTGACTTCACATAGTTTTTAAACAACTGTAAAACTAATGTGTTTACTACTATGAACCCATTTTTCTGTTAGTATTACTTTCTATGGGATTTTCCAATGCACTTTTTCATTGAACTTTTAATATGTTCACTTAAGTTTTAACCCCTATAATAATTATTTATCTAATCTCCCTATTGTAATGTTTGGATAATAAGCCCCCCCAAAGCACTAAAGTGCATCTTCACAAACATTGGAAAACACACTCAAGTGTATTGAGCAGGTTACGTTACTCGCATACTGATCGTCCAGCTTTTCTTTTCACTGCCTTTACAAACAAAAGTCAGCAAAGTCAGTTTATCTGATGTCTCCCAAAGATTATTTTTTTTTACTATTCACGTCTTGCTGCATCCTTGTCAAAAAACAAGAAAAAAAACAATTACCGACAACTCAATGCTACATAGAATATTTTATTTATAGTTAAGTCAATAAATGGACTTTATAGAATCCTTAATATGGTTTTCCCTCATGAGTCGTCTGTACTACTATACTTCAACTGATATATAGTATTTCATTTTTTTAAGCTATAGAGTAAAAGTGCTTAGATTTAACTCTGTCCTTTATGTGAACCTTGCCTCAGTGAAAAATTCATGACCACAATAATAATATATGTATCTGGCCATTGTTTTCCCTTTCCTTAATAAACAGATGGCCTCGATATGATCCTACCTCACTGTTGCCGTGGTTACCACACAGCACAGGTGCAAACTTATTCTTCACCCTATTTCTTACTGAATATAAGGCGTGTGTTTTATTTATTTTTTTAATGGTGCTAATACTGTATACAGTATATATATATATATATATATATATATATATATATATATATATTTTTTTTTTTTTTCTGTGTAGAAATATGGCATATAAATGATAAATCTAGTTGCTTTTAATGACCTTCAAGCAGAATTGGATTATACTGCTAATGTAAAGCATACATTCATTAATTAAGAGGCATATTCATAAATACTAAAATGATAATAAATCAAATATTATGTTGAAAGATGTAGAAGAATTGGCAGATGTAGTATATTGATGTATAAATACTTTAGAATCAGGTGAGTCTTTTGAATGAGTTTGCAGTTGAATTGACAAAAAATGACGAATTGGTTACTAATTTTTAGTTTAGTGTTTCTATTATATTTTAAAATACTTGAGTTATATGTCCACATAGTTGTGTAATTATTTGTGATGAAATTTACGACTTTTTTTGTGAATTTGCATGACAATTCTAGTCTCAAATTGCGTAAATCTTCCTTAAAACAGCCTTCATTTTTCCACTTTAACGTTTCTAATACACTTAACTAGTATTGTTTTTTTTGCAGGCTCTCAATATTTGTAGCGCTTCATAATATGATATAATATAACATAAATATCATTCCCACACATCAACATACATACACATTAGCAAAATGCATAAAAGTTTTTAAAGAATAACCACACACATCCAATACATACTATATTATTATACCATACTATACTATTACTCAAAAGAGGGGTGTTTATTAAGCAGAATAATAACACTCAACAATATGCTAACCTATGTACCCACTTAAAACAACAATAGAAACAACAATACCAAACAAAAAGAACATAACCTAACCAGCCATCACTCTACTTAAGTACAGGACGCGAGTCCTTACCTACAGCTTAACACGAACATTCTTTTCGAAAGCGCCACTGTCTTTAATTGCTCAATCAAGTGAGCAGTAGATATTCCATCCCTTTACTGTCAACATGTTTACGGAAAAATCAATATTTACATCTTTTGGCTTCACAGCTGCCGCACGGAGACTTCACGTATTGGAAGCAACGTGGTGAAATAGTACTCGAGTGGAATAAATTAGAAAGCAGAATCAATCAAGCTGTACGTTTTTTTTGGAATCGTCGTCGTTTTTGGCGGTGGTAGTGACGGTTGAGTGTGGATATTTTGGAGGAGATCATATTGTCTCAGAGGACGCCATTGTTTTGCTTCAATAGCCTTTGTCTCAATCGTGATGTGAACCATCCATTACTTGCTCAGATACACTTGCACAGTTTGGAAGAAAGCGCATCCATATTTAATATTATTGTTTGTTTGGAAAAGTCATCCTGACCAGCAGAGCACAATAAATATGTACAGAGTATACTACGACCTGCTAAGTCATTTTTCACATAGTTTTTCGAGCTGGTACTGAACTGTAAGAAGGAAAAAAAAAAAATATATATATATATATGAGCTGAACTCAGCATGCAATCCAGTCTGTGTTATTACCATCATTATGACTGTCATTTTCCAATCAGTACTTCAATATTGCGACTTGTTTCTTGGGTTTACTGTCTCGGCACAACAGGAGTCGAAATAATTGCGATAACAGGTCAATTCTCGCAGGCCTATTAGATCAGAGAAAAGGTCATTCTTTGTTTTTCTGCTTTAAAAAAGTAGGTCATATGTTGGATCATATGGACAGCGATGTGAAAAGTCTGCAACACTCACCCGAGAGGTCGGGGGAGTGGATTGGTGCGGGGATGAATATGGCTCGGGAGTTTTTTTGTGGTTGAAAAGGGTCAAAGATTTTATTCCGTGAGGCGATTACGTCAGCTCTCGTAGCTTTGACCGGCGTTAATATCTCCAATTGCCTCTGACCGTGACCGGACGTTTGGTCGCCGGTCAAATGTACTTAGATGTTAAACAGTACTTGGATATTAAACAGTACTTGGATATTAAACAGTACTTGGATATTAAACAGTACTTGGATATTCAACAGTACTTGGATATTCAACAGTACTTGGATATTAAACAGTATTTAGATATCAAACAGTACTTGGATATTAAACAGTATTTAGATATCAAACAGTATTTAGATATCAAACAGTACTTAGATATCAAACAGTACCTGGATATTAAACAGTACCTGGATATTAAACAGTACCTGGATATTAAACAGTACCTGGATATTAAACAGTACTTGGATATTAAACAGTACTTGGATATTAAACAGTACTTGGATATTAAACTGTACTTGGATATTAAACTGTACTTGGATATTAAACTGTACTCAGATATTAAACTGTACTCAGATATTAAACAGTACTCAGATATTAAACAGTACTCAGATATTAAACAGTCCTTAGATATTAAACAGTCCTTAGATATTAAACAGTACCTTGATATTAAACAGTACCTGGATATTAAACAGTCCTTGGATATTAATTAGTTCCTAGATATTAAACAGTACCTAGATATTAAACAGTACTTGGATATCAAACAGTACTTGGATATTAAACAGTACTTGGATATTAAACAGTACTTGGATATTAAACAGTATTTAAATATAAAACAGTACCGAGCACCCCTCTGGCGACATTCCATGTTTTTATCCATTTACTTTAGTCTCGATTCCACCGTTCTGATTGACATTCACCTTTTTTTCCGACCACCTTGTTTGACAATGCTACAGCGGTCTAACTACTTCTGCCTGTGAGGGTAATGCTACCTTTGTGTAACCTTTTCAACCACCTAAGAAAATGACATCTCTTTAGACAAAGTTCCTCAGAATGCTAAAGAACAATAATCGAGAATCTCGGGATAACAACAAACAACTCTACATAACCTTGTAGAAAACAAAGAGTGTTCTTTTTGAGGCCTTCAGAGCTTGACAGAAAGAATGACAACATACTTATACATGCTAATAATGTACGTCAGAAATATCGGGCTTTCATCTCTAGCTCTGCCTTTGTAGTATTTCTTGGCAGATATAAAAATACTCAAGGATGTGTCTTTGTTATGCCGAGTAAGATGACTATTTCCGACCGGCCTTTCCGTGTGATGGAATGCTATTCCCTACAGAAAACGCCAGAGTTTGCTGATGATGTTCTACGAGTCGGCGTTTTTAATGAAGAGACAGTCGATCTGCTAAGCTACCGCGATTGAGACCGCTTCTCTGGCTTCTATACGGGACAGTATATTGTTTATGCTGCATATTTTCTTATCTTCACGAACACCCACTCTGGTCTTTACCCGTCGGATTGACAATCCGACGTTAATAAGCACTCAAGTCGGGGAAATGTAACGGAGTTGCTGATGAGCTAAGCTCCAAAAGCTCTTCAACTGTTTCAGTCACTTTTGTGCTGAAAATCAAGCGTAGGAGTAACAAGGTCATTCAGTGCATCATACTTGGTCGGATTTGAGAGCTCTTGATTCATTACCTATGCTGGGGAGGATATATTTTCATTGTGATGGCTTTGACTTTTGATTATTTTAACATGGCTTCATTTTGCTTTTGATTTCTACTAAACAGTTTTCGTTTCGTCGAAGTCATTCATGCTAGTTTAGGAAAGGTTTGTCTACATTTTTGGGGGGTTTCTACAGTATTTTGACATTGACAGAGATGTGTTTTCTTCAGGTTTCCATTTATTTTAGTATAGGCAGACATTGGTGGAATGGCTATTTTATACTACATTATATACTTTGTAAATGATGGTATGTCTCCATTGTTTGTCCAATTGCAATTATTAGCGACCAGTCTAGTTTGTAGTCTGTCTTTTACCCAAGTTAGCTGGGACGGTTAAGTTAAAAATTAATGAAAAATTTATAATTCATACAATACTTTCCAGACTACAACTTTTTTCAAAGTTTGTCTGGGCCTACGACTAAAACTCACGTTTGACTAATATTTACTTCTTTTCCCTACTCTAATCAAAATTGATTTATTAAACATACTTTGACATATTTCCTGATCATATAAAAAATTTTGTTCCAAAAATACGACTTATACGGCCTATTAATTTTTCGTTGTTCGTTGTGGTGCGACTTATAGTCCAAAAAATACAAAAAAACTGAGTTGAATGTATTCATAATGCACAGCATATTGGAATACTTGTTAGATATCACAAATACCATTTTTAGATGGCATATTATCTATAAATTACAAATCAATGTGTTATAATAAAAACCCTGCGTCATATGAGTTGAGTCTCATGAACAGAAAACTTGTTTAAAACGAAAAAATGATTCCTCTTGATTGAAATTCACCCTATTTTACCTGTTCAAATTGCTCACAATTTGCCATTTGTTATGTTTCTAATAGTCTGGTGGCATTTCCTTCAGCTCTAGAAATACTTTCACTTTGTTGAAGGTCTACACATGTTCTTGTTTTTCATCCCAACATCGAACAAAGTCCCATTAATCAGCTCACATGTTCATATTGGGAGTCTCTTCTCTCTCTGGGGGTATTTGCAGTTTGAAACAACAACCGTGACCTTTACGTACGTTGTTTTATCACTGACATTTTGTTACCAGTAAGAATAAAAAAGGCAGATTGATAACATTTCGCTGTTTACAAATTCCCTATTCACTCGCTGTGGTGATGACGAAGCTAACGGACTTTGACACATTTAATGAAAACTGTAAAACATAACGGATTTAAGTGTCAGCACAGCTGTTAATTATTTGGCTCTCCAAGGGAGAAAGGGTTACGGTTTGCGTCGGGGTGTTACTGAAAAAAAAGCCTCTCGCTCAGCAAATTTAGGTTTGCCGCATGTTAATTGAAACAAAAACAGTGATATAACTAGTTTAGCGGCGTTTGTAAGCTAGCCAAACCGACGTGGATGGTTTTGGCAAACAATGCGTTGGCTTCTAATTAGATTTTGGAGGTCACTTCAGCCACGTTATGGAACTCGCTTGGCAATCGGGGGTGTCGACAACTGGGCCAACTTGTATATTGTCGTGCATAAACTTTAATGTTTTGATGGAACACAAGACATTAACTTGGGAAATTGATCACGGCTGCCAGCTGGGCAGTTTAGATGGAGTGATTTTATACCCTGGACTGTGTAAGTATATAAAGTACAGATAATATTGGGGAATGGGAAACTATTGGAGCTTTAAATTCAGTCAATTTTTGGAAAGTGTATCCTCAAAAGGATCACAGGGGGTGTTGTAGAATATCCTGGCGAACTATGGGTAGATGGTGGGAGATATCCTGAATTTGTGGACAGTCAATCGCAGAATGAGACCGTGACCGGACGTTTGGTCGCCGGTCTTTTGGTCACCGGTCAAATGTACTTGGATATTAAACAGTACTTGGATATTAAACTCTCTCTCTTAGATATTAAACTCTCTCATGAATATAATTTTGAGAGCTGGCTTCAACAGTAAATTCTCTGTAACCATTTGACTGGCGACCAAAAGACCGGCGACCAAACGTCCGAGGACCAATGAGACAAAGGACACATTAATGCTAACATTCATACCGAAGGGCAATTGAGAATCTTCAACTAGCCTTCCATATACGTTTTTAAGGAAACCGGAGTACCCAGAGAAAAACCATGCAATCCCGAAAGAACATGTAAACTTCAGATAGAAAAGTCGGAAGCCATTTGGGATTCAACACTTGATCTCAAAACTGCGAGGCCAACGCAAAACCACTAGGCCACCCAAAAAAGTGTAAAAATGGCAAAATATTTTTAAACTAAGCCAACGTTTTCCTTTAAAAGTCGCACAAAAATCATTAGTTTTTGCTTTTGTATCTCCCACCTGTTGTTCTCTTATTGATTCCAAAGCATTAAATTTGAACCTACACTATAAAAAGTCAAAATTTACTTATCATCACCATTTTTTTGCACTGAACATGAGCAGCTGCGATTTTCAAATTTCCATGTTATAAATTCGACACCTGTTTCACACAACATCCCATTTCATTAACACATTTATTTTGTAATACATACCACTAATAATCCAGGCAGTAAATTTCACACTGAACTTAATACATTTTTTTTTTTTCAACATGGGACTGACTCATTTGAAGTGGGAAAAAATGTGTTCAAATGATTCGTACTGGAGGCTATGGCTACCTTGTGATTTGACAATTTGCCAGTACGGCAGACCTAATCAACATGCTGTCTCTCAGCTGCATACTAAAAAGCGTTGAGGTTGGTAAGTTCTACTTGAAAGATACACTGTAGTATTTCAAGAGTAAAATGCAAAGTCACACGCTTCACTCTGACATATGACATATGCAAAGAGTTTGTAGTGGAGCTCCTATATGAAAATAATGAATCAAATAAGAGGCGGAGAAGTGTGTCAGCGTTGCAGTCGGAACTCCAGATGCCGTTTGTCAAGTGCAAATTGCTGCAAGCAAGCAACTGTAATGATGTAGTCTGACAGCTATCCAAAACCGATTCAAAAATACAGTTTGAATTCTTTCTATGACAGTAAATGTTGGGGAGTGAGTACTAAAAAAAATGGTGTTTTTCAGTAGTGGTGGATGTATGTGTCAAAGTCAGGTTAAATGACAAGAATGTAGACTCTTTTGTCACCTCGTTCAGAGCATAGGTGGAGGATTGTCATCTTGAATGACGATTTAGGCACTTTTGCAAAACAATGTGGAATATTGTTTTATAAAGAAGTGAAGGTGATGGTGTTGGGAAAAGATGGGTGAGGATTGAAAGTGGAAAACAAGAAAAGGTAGCAATTGGAGATCAAAAGGGGCTGGGAATTGAATTTTTTATATTATTGTTGTGATATTTTCTTCTCTATGGCAAAAAAAAGAGGAAAATATGTCAGTTTTTGGTAGTGGTTAGGCTACACTTGCTTTAATATTGAATGGATTTTGTGTTTGTTTGTGGATTTTGATGAATTCTAATCTAAATAAAACGGAACAAAGATTTACATGAATCATAAGACAGTTGCCAAGGGTGCTCGGATGTTTGGTCGCCTGTCAAATGGTGACAAAATTATATTCATGAGAGAGAGTTTAATATCTAAGAAAGAGAGTTTAATATCTAAGTACTGTTGAAAATAGTAGATATTTAAATATTAAACTCTCTCATGAATACAAATTTGAGAGCTGGTTTCAACAGTACTGAGATATTAAACAGTAATTAGATATTAAACAACACTTAGATATTAAACAGTACTTAGATATTAAACAGTACTTAGATATTAAACAGTACTTAGATATTAAACTCTCTCTCATGAATATAATTTTGACAGCTTTTTTCAACAATAAACTCTGTCACCATTTGACCAGCAACCATAAGACAAGGGCGACCAAACGTCCAGTCACGGTTGCCAAGCACGAAATAAACAATAAAAAGTTTGAATACCAAAATCCAATCCAACCTAGTTTCGAGGGAATCTCAAAAAGCAATTACACGATGCATTTTCCTTGAGAATTTCGATAAGTAGTCATTTTTCTTTATTTTGTGATCTTTCCATTTAATAGCCAATGGGCATTAAATCTAGTTTCAGCCTTGTTTTCAACACTTGTAATTTATGCATAGCTGCGATGTTCTTAAAGTGGCTGTCATAAAGCAATAAAAGCATTAATGCTGCAAAACAAAGCGAAAGCAGCCTTTGCTTAAAAATGTCATCTGAGTGGGCGCAACCCTGAGATGCATTTTACTTTGCATCCAAACAATCTTGAATCCTAATGCAATTTCTAGGTCCACATTGTCCAAATTTCACAAAAACATACCTCATTTTATAAAGTCTTTGTCTACACACCCTTGATTTCCGACTGTGCCAATAAAAACACCCAAAAAAACAACAACCAAGCATCATTTTCTTTCTACGGTGACACCGCCAAGTCAGTCAAACCAGTCGAGCTGTTCTCCTCGAGAGCACTTAAGCGACATGAATAATTGCAGGCTTTATTGCCGTGTTTGACAAAACGTTTCTAAGATTGGCTGCGTTTCCAACAAACTGCAAATTTAGCCGTCGTAAACATAAAAAGGACTTGTCCAAATGAGACACGCAATGCATCTTTATCTAATCTTATACATTTCTTTTCTACCAAGTTCATCATGGTGTCCTTCAAACTTTTAGGGGACATTTAAATTGTATTGTCAAGTAGCCCTAAATGAGACAATTTGATGAAGAGTAGCAGACTTACAAAGTTAGACAATTGTTAAAATGACTTGGTAGGCTCAGACTTTTTTGCCTATTGAATACAAATGAAGAGCAGATGAGATATATTTCAATTAAAATTAAATCCTTCAATTAGTATTGCACTAATACATATATTGGAAAAGGCCCCAATATGAAGAATACAATGGTATTTAGTGGAAGTACTAAGAAATAATAATGCATTATGTGTTTAGGGAATACTCACAACAGGAGGGAATTTAGTATTTATCTTTCTTTGGCCTGGACCAAAATACAATGTATTTTTTTTTTTTTTTTGGTTCGAGGCGCTTCCCTTTCACAAGAGTTCCAGGATTTGCCAAAAAAAACCCACAGAGTAAACAAGTCTGGACTGGGTAACAGTAAATAAGGAAGTAAACTATCAAAAAGCTGCAGAGTACTGCATTTGAAGCATCAGTGTTTTTTCATGTGTATTTTTGTCTGGGCAAATATCAAGTAGACGTTTCGTTATTTCGTGGTTCTATGTTTAACTCAAATTAGCCGACGTACTGCTAACCAAAAAACTGTAATGCTAACCAGACATTTCCCATAATTCCTTGCACTGTGTAAGGCTGTTTCATGCAAAATCGTATAATTTCAGTTCTAGTTTGAATCAAAGTCATATTTTCACATATGACGAACCGAGTCACATTTTGTCAAAATGGCCTTAGTTTCCGACAATTTCTTGACCAAAAGAGGACACTAAAAAATTAAAACAAAGACGAAAATAGACAAAAAAAAATAGCTAAAAGTCAGCAGACAAGCAAAACGATGCTAACTGAATGATCACATGCAACATGCCAATTTTACGGTAATTTTACGGTTATTTTACGTTGATTCTACGGCCCTGCAAACCTCTGGCAGCCATTGCCGTGACTTGACGACATTACCAGTGGTTTGTTGACATAAAAAATAGCAAAGATTTAAAAAGCGATCATGCGAAAGAGTGAACGAGAGATTTCAAGGATTAATTGCGGGTAAAAATTCTTCTCGACAAGCTTTTAACTGCTACGGCCGGATTTGAAACGTGTCCATTAAAAAGTCACTCCATTGAAAGATCAAACCTCCCCCACACACGTTAAAACACTCCGTTTGTGTTTTTCTTTAAGATCCAAAATGTTTGGGAAGGGCCTGCAGTTTGAATTGGTTCACTTCAGGCAAAACAACATAAACATTATTGTAGTATGAAGGATGAATGCAGTGTGTATTATTAATTAGAATAACATCTGCTCCATTAAACAGAAACGGCAATGAAAAATGAACATCCAGGCAAATCTCCAAAATAACAAATGCCCCTTTTTTCCCAGTTTTTTTTGGCTGTTTGTTTTTGGCTAAGACAGTATTTTTTTCAGTTTTCAATGTTTTCAATACTTTTATTGTTCCTACTGGTTTAAGACTGAATTAGACTTAACTGTTTTGATTTAAATGAATTTGAATTCTTTAATTTTATTATAAAAACAAAACAAATAATACAGATGGCGATAGAAATGAAACTTTATGAGTGATTACTTGGAACTACTTAGAAAAGGGTGTTCAAACTAGGCTCGTGGGTCAACTGTGGCCCGCAACTAAATGTTTTTATCGGACTGCAGAAAAGTAGCAAAAACTTCAAAAATATGTCATATTTAATGCTTTGTTTTACCGGAATAGAGTCACATAATGGTCTCGCATATATTCATTATCTAAGCTTATCTTCACAAGGATCACAGGGGTGCTGGAGCCTATCCCAGCCACCCTTTTTATTAATGGTTTAAAAGAACTGGATTAAAGGCCCTGAATATTCCGTTTTTTATAGATCTAAAACAATGTTGATTTTATCTTTTTTTCAATATATTTTGAGATTTCACAAAATGATTTTTGAACTAAAAACACTTAAAAAATGATTAAAAAATGACAATTATTGATTAAAAAGGGTGAAAATCAGGAAATGTAATATACATTTATACTCTTCATTTGAATTTGATCCTAAAACAGAAAGTCAGCACTCATGATGTACTTTCCCGGACCACACAAAACGAAGCAGCGGGCCAGATTTGACCCCCGAGCCGCCACTTTGACACACTTTGACAAAAAAGGCCAGAACCCACCATAGATTAAATCTTGGATCTCATAACTATGAAGCAGACATGCTAACCACTTCCCTACCATGTTATCACTACATCATATGATCCCTACGAGTTACTCGGAATATTCCACCCTTAATAAAAACACCAGTGACATTAGTCGACCTAGATGTAATGAGAAAAATCCCGCCAAGGTGATCACACCTCTCAAGAGTTTGAAACCATTTGCCCTTTCGCACTTTTCTTGAGCTGCAATGAGCTGATAATGGAGTGCCAAGGCCTTCAGCAAAAGTTGTCAGAAGACAAGAGGGGGCAAGTTTATTTCCTACCATACATGTCGAACAAAAAAAAATAATTTAAAAAATGTAACGATATGTGGATGATACGTCTTTTGTCTCAGCAATAGACGAGCTTCTCAGAAGTGGCTATGAGCAGAATACATCACCTATGTGTGCAAGAGCCATTAGGCGATTAATTTATCGTACAAAAAAGTCCACACCCCGGTGTCGAATTCCATTTGCGTCAGTCGACTGAAGTTAGCGGTTCTATCAAGCGCGGTAGGGGGGTTTTTCTTCATTTTTTTTCTTGGGCTATAGCTCGGCTGCGGGTCCATTTCAGGGCGCCGCGGACAAAAGATGATGGAAACCTGCTCTTCGAGATAAAACACACGGCTTTTGAATAGATGTATGGCGCGAGACGAATATAATACATTTTGTTAATTAAAAAGACAGGCTTTTTTTGCCTACAATTCTCATTGTGTTCTCATCAGCCCGGGAGAGAAATGACAGAATGACAAGGAACAGTTTGGCCATGCATTGCCCAAACTGAATTTAGGAGGCTAAATTGAATACCCCAAACGCTATCGCACCTAATTAACACACGCTTAAGGATCTTTTTTATTTTAGTGGCTATTTCCTTTCGGGCTAATAATTCCAGATACGACAAAGTCTTATACTTCTTTTCCTTTCTTAAAGCTAAAATAGAAAGTAGTGCAGACTATGTTCAGGAAAAACAGGATTTTATGTGTTTTTTTAAGCAAAAAGAAACAACATAAGTCTTTAAAAGGTGGTGATTTAGTAGACTATTGCCCATAATTATGCTATATATACATATTTAGATATACATACACATATATACATATATATATACACATATATACATGTATATATATACATACACATATATACACACATATACATGTATATATATACATACACATATATACATGTATATATATACACATATATACATGTATATATATATATACATACACATACATATGTATATATAAGTACATATACATTCACATATATACATGTATATATATACATACACATACATATGTTTATATATAAGTACATATACATACACATATATACATATATACATGTATATATATAAATATACACATACATACATATGTATATATAAGTACATATACATGCATATGTATATATAAGTGCATATACATACACATACATATGTATATATAAGTACATATACATAAACATACATATGTATATATAAGTACATGTACATACACATACATATGTATATATACAAGTACATATACATACACTTACATATGTATATATAAGTACATATACATACACATGCATGTGTATATATACATAAGTACATATACATACACATACATGTGTATATACAAGTCCATATACATACACATATATGGATTCTCAAACTTTCAAGCCACAAAACATTATTTTGTGGAGCCATTTTACATCCAACAGACTGTTTGCAAAAGCTACTTTTCCTGGAATTTTAGGGGGTCTGATAGTGTATGGTGATATTTAGTCCTTAAATGTTTTTAGCTTAGATTACATGAATGTTTTGACTCAAGTTGCTGCCTAACTCAACAGTTGTAGCTCCATCAAGTGCCTCCTTAACCAAAGTACTGCATAGCTACATTGTGTATTAGAATCCACGTGTTTTATTTATAACCCGCAAAATACGCCTTTTATGCTTCTATCAAAATAAAAACCCTGTTTGATCTCCCTCCACTTGTTTCCACCATTCAATATTGAATGAAACACAACTAAGAACAATAATAGAAAAAGTGATGCCTGGAGAGATTATGTTTAATTTTATCTCTAAACATTCGACACATTTGATTTTAGGCTTTGCCGTTGGCAACCTGGATTACACAAATTAATCTGTGAATCAGAAAAACATTATCCAAGCGCTTGTGATGTGTGTTTATAGCAAATTCCATTGCTTTGTTAAACTACATCTATGGGGCAGATTAAGCATGTTATAAGGGGGCTTCAACAGAAGTGCTGAAAAGAGCTGCTCAAACGTGGCCCAAGGGGCTCTATCCTTAGACCAGTGGTGGGCAAACTACGGCCCGCGGGCCACATACGGCCCCGTTTTTAATCCGGCCTGCCGACGTTGTGTAAATGTTTTTTTTTCCCAAGATGGCGCCATCACGCGGAAGCCAGTAGCAGTAGCTCTGTCCACTCTTATTTGTTTTTTTGTGTTTTACAGCCCCTTTAATTTTTTTTAATTACATTTTAATATTTCTTAATACATTCCTTTTTACTTTACTTTGTACTTTATACTTTTTACTTTAAAGTGATGAGTATGTTAATACTTTAGTCCTTTTTTTCTGTTTATGTTTCATATGTACTGTTAACAGATGCACTTTTTTATTTGTATCATATCTTTTGCTGACCCAACCCATCTGTCAAATTTTTTAAAGTCAACGTTGCCCCCCGGGCTTAAAAATTTGCCCACCCCTTACGTTAGACCCATTCGAGAATTACTACCCAGCCTCGCATCTAGTAAAAACGACGAGATTCAGAGTTTTTTTGCGTCAGCCGATTTGACGCTCAGAACGGAAAGAACCATCCTATGAGGAAAGACCTTTGTGTGGCCGGGGGTCCCCGATGCTCAAGTGGAGCGCCTTGTCACACTGGCGAACAAGAAGTCTTTGATCCCGGGAAGGCAGTCGCCACGCTTTGATCCTGACAACATTAAATATACATAGCCGGACCCCAAAAAGCTCGGATGCCATTAGATGTCACTCACTAAGAGAGAGGCACTCTCATTTAATGGAGTGCTTGTTTGTTTTCCTGACTGCACTAGAAACCCACTCATCCTATTTTTTTTTCTAAATATATATATATATATATATTTTTTTTTTAACCCACCTCCTACATGGTTCTCCGTCTGTAATCCCTTCATATTTTTTTGCAGGTATAAAGCTCTGGGCATAGAAACTACCCGATGAGATTAAGGTGTTAGATTAAATCTAACAGTGATTAAATAAGCAAGCGTTTTATGGGTGTAGCAAATTAATTTCCCCCGAGTCATGTCAGCCGGGCGAGCGGCATTCCCGCCGAGTCTACCACGTGCTGCCGATACGTGCTATCATGGCAACCGTGGAATAAAACAGCTTACTCACGCCTGACCTCACTGATAAAAGGGAGTTGAAAACAAACGGAATTGTGTTTTATAAAATGGTACTCGCAAGATGGTCATTTTTAACTTCTAAATGCTGAACTGGTACAGTACTGCCTTTAGAAATATATCAAATATATTATTTCTAACTATAGTTTATGTACATTAAAAATAACATTGAGAAAAAGATAATACTTTGTAGGTTGTAATACAACTACTGTATTTTCACGACTATAAGGCGCACCACATTTAAAAGCGCACCGTCAATAAATAATACAATTGTATTTTTTTCCATATATAAAGCACACTGGATTATAAGGCGCCCTGTCTATTTTGTAGAAAATTTAAGACTTTTAAGTGCGCCTTATAGTCGTGAAAATACGGTATTAAATAAGGTGTGCAATATGTGTTTACACTTGGTTGACTGCCATTAAAAGACATTCAATTCAATTAAATGTTCATGTTTCATTGGCGTTGACAGTGACAGATGTCCAATGAATTTAAATTAAGACGCGTAAACTGCATGGTGACACATTGCGAGAAAATTATAGATGCATAAATTAAAAATGTGGCCTAAAAATAGCAACTGATAGCTGATAGTGTAGCAACTAATGATACAAAAGTAGGTAACCGAAAAAGCTTGGTCCTTTTAATAGATTAGCCATTACCTTTAAAAATTGATATAATTTTTGGGTGACCTTATTTATCCTCTGCATAGAGTGAATCATATGAATTCTAAGTTGATGCATTTAGGAGTTTAGAAATGATGAACTAAATAATTATCTATTTCTTATTTGTTGATTATTTGCCTGTTTGTCTTTATTATTTGAGCAAAAGCTTTATATCTAATTAAGGACAATAAAAAACATTGAATTCAATTAAATAGCGCATCAGTTTCTCCTTTACTGCTTTTTCGTTGACTATGTTAAGCACACCAGGATAAGCAAGAGTACACATAACAAAAAACTGGTCATTTGTTTACAACTCAACTTGATTACAAGATATTGACTTTGTGGTGGTCCACCAAGTTCTGTCAAAAAAAGCCTATGAATTAAGGACAGTATGGTCTAAAAGGAAATTAAATACTGGAGCAAACTGGAGTACAAAACCCACCCAATTTCTATTCCCTACTCCTCTCAACTAGCTTATCTTTCCCCACAAGTCTTGGACGTAGTTGTCACTCGGCACATTTGACTCAAACGTAGGCACGAAAACGAGCTTGTCTGCCAATAAAAGCCTCTTAAAAAGCACGGAAAAATGGTCATAACAGGCCTGTGCATGGCAGCAAAATAAAACATTCACTGTTGGGGAATGAACGTTTGCGGGGGAAGGTGCGCGGGGGGGACTGGGAAATGACGAGTGCTTTTTGCAGGCATATGACACGGCAAGATAGATATCTCTTAAATGCGTGAAGCTCACACGGCAGGTGAATTATGTTTGCGTTCTCCCATGCCTCCCAACACAACCCTCCCTTCCTTTCGGCTCAGAGTCTGAATTGAGCAATGCGCTGGCAGGCAAAGCACAATTTGGATTAGCGAAAACCCAACTGATAGGTCAGCTTAGCCCATAATGGAGCAGCTTAGGCCATGTCTGCATGATTAGAACATTCTTAGCAGCCTGTTTCTTTGCATCCAGATGTTGTGGTGCAAAACAACCCCCCCACTGCTGGTTAGTATACTCCTACCAATGTGAATTCAGCTCAGGTAAATTATATAAATATTTGGCTATACTCTGTATGTGGTATTTTGGAGAAGTCGCTAAATTTAAGAGTTAAATTAATAGTCAAATTAAAAAAATGTTAATTGATGTTTTGTTTGTAGACTTGAGGAAAAAAAATCAACAAAATCAACGGTTGGTTCGCGGGCCGTATTAACGTCAATTTGATTTTATGTGGGCCGGACCATTTTAGATATAATATTTAGATTTTTTTTCTATTTTTTATAAATGGATTAAAAGAACTGGATTAAAAGCCCTGAATATTCAGTTTTTGTATAGATCTAAAACAATGTTTATTTTAGCTTTTTTAAAATATATTTTTAGATTTTACAAAATGATTTTGAACTAAAAACAGAAAAATTGATTAAAAAATTATCATTATTGATTTAAAAAGCAGGAAAATCAGAAAAATTAATATACATCTATACTCTTAATTTTAATTTGACCCTAAAACAGAAAGTTGGCACTCATGATTTAATTTCTTGGGCCGCATAAAATGATACAGCGGGCCAGATTTGGCCCCCGGGCCGCCACTTTGACACCAGTGAACTAAATCAACCCACGCTAACAATGTCAAGTATTAGTAACACAAACCTGCAAAAGAAATATTAAATATAGTGCAAACTCATTCCCTTTTGTCACCTCCAAAAAATCAAGCCTATTGTACTTGCAATTCTCAAACCCAGCAGTTGAACATTTAATCAATTTATCCTCAATTCATGCACGCTGTGAAAATTGCCATGTGTTCATGGACTTTAATTTTAGGGGGTCTAAAAAATCCAAATGCGTATTCATAATTGGCTACAACTTACACATGAACTACACTATAATATAATTGATTTCTTCTCTAGACTCCAATATTAAAGTAGTATTTCACAATATTTAAATTAGCTGCAGTTCTATGTTGATTTTTTCATGGTTATTCTTCCACATTGTGTGTGGTAACACCAATTCAATTCAAAGTATTCATTATTTGAGCAGGTACTGCCATCTCATGCATGATTCATACTTCATTTGAAAGCCAGTATGCTAATTAACGAGCACAATCAGCGTGCTCCTTCATTAATATGCCATATCTCAGCTATACAAATATATAAAGTCATGCAATCCAGTTGATATTTCCATTAAAGTTAGTTTGTTAGCAGAAACAGTAATCATATATTGAATCTTAGATGTAAATGAGGTAATAATATACCAAGTAAAATGATTAAATACATGTTTCCTATTTGAGTAGCCCTCTCTTGAAGATATTATCATCAGTAGCATCGCGATAACATATTTTAATTATTGCTCAGGTTTTATGTTCAAGAAAATTGCCAATTAGGCTACAGAAGGATTCACATTGCAAACACAAAGCTTACAAGTAGTCTCATGTTACCACTCGAAATGTGACATTTGACCTAATGAGAACACTAATAAAGGTTTAAGGTCTTAAGTCTCCTTCTGAGCAGTGAATAAAAAACACACACATTAAATGCCACCATTTACATAAAAAGCTTGAGATCAGTCGGATTCAGAATAAATTGCGGTTCATTGCGTTAAAATGACGCATTTTGAAATGGGAAAAATAGTGAAAAACAATTAAAAACAATTTGGATTTTCAAAAAGATGTGATTGGGCCAGATTTCCAATCACGTGATTGGATCATTTAATGCACCCATATTTTCCTGGTAACCGGACGTTTGGTTGCCGGACGTCTGGTCGCCGGATGTTTGGTTGCCCAGAATTTTAAAAAAAACTGGACGACCAAACGTCCGGGCGACCAAACGTCCGGGCGACCAAACGTCCGGGCGACCAAACGTCCGGGCGACCAAACGTCCGGGCGACCAAACGTCCGGGCGACCAAACGTCCGGGCGACCAAACGTCCGGGCGACCAAACGTCAGGGCGGCCAAACGTCCGGGCGGCCAAACGTCCGGGCGACCAAACGTCCGGGCGACCAAACGTCCGGGCGACCAAACATCCGGGCGACCAAACGTCCAGGCGACCAAACGTCCGGTCACGCAAAAGATTGATGCTGATGTGATGCAAGTGGTTTTATTTTTTCTTTTCAGTGGTGGCCAGAGTTAAGAAATAAGAAGCAAATTCAATGTAACAGCGTGCTTGTGCTCTGAACTTACTAATAGCATCTGCGAACAAATCCCAAAAGCATCCTGTAATATTCAGAGGAGGTCTTGCAATATTTATTGGGTGCACACGCAATATTTGGTGTATTTTTTTAGCAGCCTGTTATTGCTACAGTGTCGGAGCTTTGGGAAAAAGGTCGGCAATTAACGTCGCTGACGTTTAGCATCGATAGTGGAGTGAAAAGTTTGAAGTGACTTGTAACAACTACACTAAATTAAAATTGTACTACGTTAAGTTGACATAAGGTATTTATAGATCATTTCCTATTTTAAGTGAGACAACGCAAATAAAACAAAAATTTAGGATCAAAATAACTATTTTGGTATGAAAATATGATGAATTTACTCCAAAATGTTCTTAAAAATTTAAATTCTGTGGATTCAAATCAGAAAATTAATTACACTACATTAAAATTTAACTACTTTATGTTGATATAAGATATTTATATATCATTGCCTATATTAAGTGAGACAAGGCCAATAAAACAAAAATATGGGACCAAAAAATAACTATTTTGGTCTCCAAAAATGATCAATTTACTCCAAAATGTTCTTAAAAATGTGAATTCTGTGGTTTTAAATCATTTCTTCAATTCTACTGACAAATACTAGTTTAAACTAGTATCACAATAGAGTTGAAATGAAAATAATCAATACAGAACGCCTACTTATTGTGTTATTTGACAGCTTTTAATACAATAATTGCTTATTTTATTGAGCTTTAGGTGAAGCCAGAGCAATTTATAACGAATCAATAGCTTTCTGGCACTGTTCAAAAGGGAGTATTATCATCTTTGTAAAAAGATTATTTTGACGTTAGCACTAAGAGGGAGGCCACTATGGACCTATCATCAATGGGATGACACTAAGGGGAAACATTTCTCCAAGTAAATTGTCCGTTTGTACTGCGGTAACGTTTCTCATTATACCTGCATTACATCACAAATATGCCATCATGTACGATTATTATTTTTGGGTTTGTTCTATCTATTTCGAGAATGGATATTGGAAAGCGGCGCCTCCTTTGTAGACTAATATGAAGACAGCAATATCCTTTGGAGAATTTGATTGGAGATAAGATGGTGCATTCATTGTCTCCGTAGAGTTAAGTTAAAAATAGAAGGTTTGTTCTTGTTTTCTTCCTCTTTTCAGTCAAATGTTGAGGACTAATGGTACTATGTGGAACAGCTTTGTAAACATTCTCTTCTCCTATATACATGATTTGGGAATGTTTCATGTCCAAAACTGCCTTAGATGTGTTTGCTACAGTCTGGCGTTTATTTTTTTTTTGTTGAGAGAAGTATACCTGGCTAGCCCGGGTACCGTTGGAAGCGTGATGGTCTTTAGGGGGATCACGGAATGAGATCAGGGAATAAGGTTTTGATCAGGACCAGCTGTCATTTCCTATCCTCAAATGTTCTTGATGTGAAGAGTGCTAACGGATTAACAAGCATTTAGAAGTAATATTTTCTATACTATGGATTATTACACAGTAATGTAGCCGCTTACATTTGAAAAAATAGGCTTATATATTGACTGTGTCCTTGTTTGTTACTATGCAACACATAGGAACCATTTTTTTCTAACACAATGATTACATTTCTTGGAAAAACTGACAAAAATAAATAAATAAAACGCTGGCTACTATAAAAATAGAACTAAACGGATGAAGGTTCAGTACACAAAAAGCCAAGTTTCCACTATATCACTTCCGGTAATTATACAGGGCCTCATGCCCAACAGTGAGATATGATTAGCACTTTATTTTTCCGCTTTTTTAAGGGTTTATTTTACAAATAAAAAGACCAAGGGTTGTGGCTCAATGAAGTCAAATCCTTCAGATTCTGTAAAGTACCCCTTAAGGGTGAACATTGGTAGAGTCTTGTAGTACTAACGGCTTAAAAATGACCCACAAGAACTCTTATTCCTAAATATTACTGTATTTTTATGACTATAAGGCGCACATAAAAGTCTTAAATTTTCTCCAAAATAGACAGGGCGACTTATAATCCAGTGTGCTTTATATATGGAAAAAAATAAGTGTCATTCATTGAAGGTGCGCCTTATATATGGAAAAAAATAAGTGTCATTCATTGAAGGTGCGCCTTATAATGCAGTGCGCCTTATAATGCAGTGCGCCTTATAGTGCAGTGCGGCTTATAGTGCAGTGCGCCTTATAGTGCAGTGCGCCTTATAGTGCAGTGCGCCTTATAATGCAGTGCGCCTTATAGTGCAGTGCGCCTTATAGTGCAGTGCGCCTTATAGTGCAGTGCGCCTTATAGTGCAGTGCGCCTTATAGTGCAGTGCGCCTTATAGTGCAGTGCGCCTTATAGTGCAGTGCGCCTTATAGTGCAGTGCGCCTTATAGTGCAGTGCGCCTTATAGTGCAATGCGCATTATAATGCATTGCGCCTTATAGTCGTGAAAATACGGTACTCTAACAAAGCAAAATACAGACTCATACATGACAAAAGATGGAAAAATATGTTTTTCAATTCCCCAAACCAATGTTCCTGACTTAGAGTCCACAAAACTAGCGCCAAATAAAACACATGGCTACCCAGTAAATAAGCTTCGAGCTAAGAAGCATTCCGTAAGCACACAGGTGGAAAGTTCAGGTTTAGAAATAAACAAAAACAAAAGCCATCTGGATCCAACCGCTCGCATCATCGGGGCAAACGGCAAAACCGTTTCCAGCCGTTTCCAGCGAAAAAAAAAAAACAGTAAGCGGCACCTTAAACTGTGACAACAACAACAATGCCACCCACTCCACAACAGCAGCCTTTGCTCCGGCCTGTGGGCTCACGTTGACGCGAGTGCCAAACAAGAATGCACTTGTTGAGGAATGGCTCATTTAGAGTGTTTTCCTCTCCCTGCTTCGGAGAAGCAATATCTCGGCGGTGGTGCTTATCGCAAACACGTCGCTCAGTGTGCAGCCATGTCTTATTCATTGTAAAGTGACCCCAACATCTATCACCTTCCAGCCGATTGCCATTGATAAATAGTCGCCTTAATCTGTGAGGAATCTCAAGACCGTTCATTTGCACTAAACTGCCTGCTGAGAAAACTTTGTGGGAAAATTCTGTTCCCAAACCACACCAATCGATAATCCCCAAAATGGTGCTCGGACGTTTGGTCGCCGGTCTTTTGGTGACAGAGAGTTTACTGTTGAAAGCAGCTCTCAAAATTATATTCATGAGACAGAGTTTAATATCTAAGAGAGAGAGAGAGAGTTTAATATCTAAGAGAGAGTTTAATATCTAAGAGAGAGTTTAATATCTAAGTACTGTTTAATATCTAAGAGAGAGTTTAATATCTAAGTACTGTTTAATATCCAAGTACTGTTTAATATCCAAGTACTGTTTAATATCCAAGTACTGTTTAATATCCAAGTACTGTTTAATATCCAAGTACTGCTTAATATCCAAGTACTGTTTAACATCTAAGTACTGCTAAAATATCTAAGTACTGCTAAAATATCTAAGTACTGCTAAAATATCTAAGTACTGCTAAAATATCTAAGTACTGTTTAATATCTAAGTACTATTTAATATCTAAGTACTGTTTAATATCTAATTACTGTTTAATATCTAAGTACTGTTTAACATCTAAGTACTGCTAAAATATCTAAGTACTGTTTAATATCTAAGTACTGTTTAATATCTAAGTACTGTTTAATATCTAAGAACTGTTTAATATCTAAGAACTGTTTAATATCTAAGTACTGTTTAATATCTAAGTACTGTTTAATATTTAAGTACATTTGACCGGCGACCAAAAGACCGGTCTTGCCCAAAACAGAACAAAATATCTCTATTATTTACTCCTAGAATCAAGCTGTCTTTTCGGAAGAAATAATTAAGATCGCAGTTGTCTAGTCTCATAAACGCAGACGTCTCTCCGGTTTTGCTCTCGTAGGACGTGGTAACACATGACGGAGAATTCTTTTCGGATAATTGATTGTATTTGACATAGAGGACGCCTGGTGTATCAGCGCAGATCAATCCAAACCGGTATGATGGGAGAAAAAGCCGTGTGTGGGTAGAGGTATCTATTTAATCTTCCCTAATTGTTGAAGACAGCCAAGCTTCTCAAGAGGAAAAAACTTTTCCCGGCGCAAACAGCTCAGACCGATTAACAGTTTCTACGAATGTAAATTGGCTCTCACCTCGTTGAGCCCGAAAATGATTCCCTGGAATGTGTGCAGACCTAGAAATTGTACTGGGATTTAATCACTGTAGTAGTTACAAGATTTCTATGGCTTTGTCTGTACAAACTAATAAGATCCAATATGAGCTAATAAAAAGGTGGATATGAACATATTAAACTTTACAGAGAAATGATTGGTAATAACTCTATTCCTGAAGATACAAATCCATGTGAAAATAATTATGATTATGTTTAATTGATTAGATATACAGAATAGATTTCTTGATTGATTTTAATAACAACATGATTGAAAAAGTGGTAGCATTTTGTAGTACCAAAAAAATGAGCAAAAAATGGAACTTTGCATTCATTTTTTTGTCGTTTTCTCAACATTTAAACACATTTTTTTAATGCAAATCTTAAATCGAAGGTTTTCCGCGATAAAGCTTTATAAATTACATAGAAAATTTCCCCTGCAAAATTTTCTAAGCGAAATCTCTTGGTATAAATTTGAGTGACACCACAATTTGTGAAAAAAATGACAGTAACTAGATATAAAATGCAGAAACTAGATATAAAATGCAGAAACTAGATATAAAATACAGAAACTAGATATAAGATGCAGAAACTAGATATAAAATACACAAACTAGATATAAAATACAGAAACTAGATATAAAATACAGAAACTAGATATAAAATACAGAAACTAGATATAAAATACAGAAACTAGATATAAAATACAGAAACTAGATATAAAATACGGAAACTAGATATAAAATACGGAAACTAGATATAAAATACGGAAACTAGATATAAAATACACAAGCTAGATATAAAATACCCAAACTAGATATAAAATACCCAAACTAGATATAAAATACCCAAACTAGATATAAAATACCCAAACTAGATATAAAATACCCAAACTAGATATAAAATACACAAACTAGATATAAAATACCCAAACTAGATATAAAATACCCAAACTAGATATAAAATACACAAACTAGATATAAAATACCCAAACTAGATATAAAATACACAAACTAGATATGAAATACACAAGCTAGATATAAAATACACAAACTACATATAAAATACACAAACTACATATAAAATACACAAACTAGATATAAAATACAGAAACTAGATATAAAATACAGAAACTAGATATAATGAACAATTATCGGAACGTAATGCAAATGAAGGTCATGTGCAAACATGCATTTCAATTCTTTCTCTTAGACAAAGTCACTTTCTAAAACAATTCTTTACAGGTAACAAAATGGTCAGGGTCTAGTTCCTCACCCCACTCTTTATGTCAACACATTTTTACGACTCAATCCGATTGGCTGATGTCAATAAACAGCAGATGGCGTGGAAGGTCCATTTAGCAGCATCGTTTGAGTCTCCTACCCACCTGAATGACCTTATTTGCGCTAAGCAGCCGAAGCGCAAAAAAAGAAATAAAAATAAACAAAAACGATAAGGTGAACCTACACTACCACACCATACTGCAATTCCAACCATTTACCACGCACCGAAGAATTCCCTTATTTATCGGCTTTCCGATTCCTTCGCCGTTGACATTTCAATCGCACATGATCCATGACTGATGATGATAGTGATTGTGTTGTACCATCAAAGTCTTTGGGATTGTGTACTTATATAATTAAATGTATGATGTTTAGTATGGCGCTGGATGAGGACAATAGCTTTTAATGCCTCCCAAAAAAACGTAACCTTGAAGAGTTGGACATGCTTTGCAAGACACGTGGAACATTACAAATGATGCTATGTCCATCGAGTAGGAAATTGTTTGTTCCAAGGTGATTCTATTTAAGCTTCGTTTTATAGTACCGAACTGAACTTGAAGAGTAGCGAGAGAAGGACTTTTCCCAGGAAAAAAAAACAACCTTTAGCATTTAACTCCAAGTACGGAAACCTAATGAAAGTGAATATTCTCTCTAGTCACAATACAATCTAGAGATATGTTTAATTTCCCTAACGCCATTGGGGAGTATGTGCGGTAGAATACTACCGAGAGACAAACACAACCCACAGGGAAATTACCCATCAGGAATGCAATACTGTTACTTGAGATGCAATTACTAGGCCACTTGCAGGATTTTCTAGCTTGGAAACTAACCACTATATGTGCTCGAAAGGATAGTCGATATGTGCATAACCGCATCTTATGTTTTGCAGGCTAAATTGGATTCTTTGGCAAGAGAAGACTTCATTTAGAATATGTCCATGGTACAAATGATTGATGTGACTATATCGTTACAAGTGGAGGCCCGAGACGAGATGGGGGCGGTTGTTGCCGTATCATAAGCGAGTGTTAGGAGAAGAAAAAATGGCAAAGAAGAAAAGCTGCTTTTTTACAAAGAGAATTATGGATACTTCAAAATTCCGTGACAGTAACAGACGCTATAATTGCACTTTGCTCTGCTCGTTTACGCGTTCATTTAGTGAGCAAACACGACTTATGAGCGAAGGGGACTCTGGTTGTGAATTGTGCTTTGCACAAAATAAAAAACAAAAGCCTACACGCTTATGTTTGTGATCAGTTAAGTAAGAGTCAGAGGGATTTAATGGAGCAATTTAGCGGCGGGATCACAGTGCACAAAAGCACAAAAAAAAGGGGAGCGCGAATAGGAATGAGCATCAGTGTAAACATTTGATAAGCTTTTTGCCAGAGGCTAATGCTACACTGGATTATTAACAGTACTAAAATAGATGCTGATATTCACCAGCAGGGTGACATGAACATTCGTGGAATGGGAGATGATTTGAAAGCAAGGGATGTTCCGATTGGATGAAAAAAATAATCATTTTGAATATTCTAATGATTCACAATGAGCAACTGAAGAAAAGCCTAACCCGCACCTATTGGTTAGTGACTACCGTATTTTTAAGACTATAAGGCGCACTGGATTATAAAGCGCACCCTCAATGAATGACATTTTTTCCATAAATAAGGCGCACTGTATTATAAGGCGCACTGTCTATTTTGGAGAAAATTTAAGACTTTTAAGTGCGCCTTTCAGTGGTGAAAATACGGTAATTGCTATTGACTTCCAGGTATGAAGCACTCACTACTTTACAGTCACCTCTAGAGCCAGCCATTGTTGATGTTTTGGATTTTTTTGTATAAAATCCTGCAGTGGGGGAGGAGCTATATGATGGAAAATTTTGTAAACTAAGATGGCAGCTGCATATTTAACAGTATTGTTTTAGTTCAGGCGTTTTTGTTTTTTTAATATTCGACAGTGGTAGTTTTTCGTTTTTGGTTTTCTGTTTTTTCCATATATAAGGCGCACTGGATTTTAAGGCTCACTGTCTATTTTGGAGAAAATTTAAGACTTTTAAATGCGCCTTATAGCCCTGAAAATACGGTATATCTGTCTGCACAGTGTGAGCACAGCATGGATAATAAATGTATGACAAAACAATACCCCAGGCGCTTTGCTATTAATGATATGCAGCCGACTCATTATTAAAGTTCCAAAACAGCTCCTGCAGTAACACAGATGGAGTCAATTAAGCAATGAGCATGCTCGCTCGGTTGCCGTTTCATCTTCTTGTCTTTTATCTCCCTCGCTTTACTTCATGGATGTAATTATTTGAGCTACTACGATGTGTTGCTCCTCATAACATAATACCCTCGTGTTAATCGCTGAAGTGGCTTTGTTTAGATTTTTTATTCTTCTTTCGGAGCTTGGTAAAATTTGGTGGAGCGGCGCTCGAAGAAAAGTTGGAAAATTCAGGAAGCCAGTTTCACTTGGTGGCATGGAATTTGGTGGACATGTCTATCATGAGTAGACTATGAAAAATATATTAAAAACCCATGGCATATTAGCTTGGTTTTTGTTGTGTCCCAGGTAAATAGGCTCTCATGTATGTACATCTATGTATGCATGTATATATGTGCTTTTATATATGTATATATGTGCTTATATATGTACATGTATGCATATATGAGCTTATATATATGTATATGTATTATATATATATGATTATATATATCCACATGTATGTGTATGTATGTATATGTGCTTATGTGTATGTATGAATGTGTTTATATATGTATGCATATGTATGAATATATGTATGTGGTTGTATGTATATATGTGCTTGTATATATGTATGTGTATGTATGTGTATGTATGTGTATATATAGCAATACGCTTATTTATTTATATGTTTATTCATGTATTTATTTATTAACGTACTTATTACCTATCTATTTATGTCTAAAATATCTTGTTCTGTGTCTGTATTCTCACCCTCTTGCTACTGTGACGACGAAATTTCCCAAATACAGAATGAATAAAGTTATCCAATCCAATTTGGTATTTAGCCTGCAAATGACAATTAGTATTGACAAAATGAGCGCTACAACATAGCCATTTTCACTGAAAAACATGAATTTTGCCAAAGTAAACCCGCTAAATGTCCACAAAAAATGTATGACAAACAATCATTGCCAACAAGCCTTGAAAAAACCAACAGTTTTACTTAAAACATCTATTTTTGTTTCCTTTCTCCAACACAGGGAGCTGATGCCTTCAACACTGGAAGGCCAAATCACCATGGAGAAAACCCCCAGTTACTTTGTAACCAACCAAGCCCCCAAACGCATCCACACCATGGCTCGAGACATCAAACTAATCATCGTGGTGCGTAACCCCGTCACCAGAGCCATTTCGGACTACACACAAACTCTGTCCAAAAAACCAGAGATCCCTACCTTTGAGGTTCTCGCCTTTAAAAACCGAACCCTAGGCCTCATAGACGCCTCATGGAGCGCTTTACGCATCGGAATCTACGCGTTACACCTAGAAAGCTGGATGCAGTACTTCCCTCTTTCCCAAATGCACTTTGTCAGCGGCGAGAGGCTCATCGTGGACCCCGCGGGCGAGATGGCTAAAGTCCAAGATTTCTTAGGCCTCAAGAGGATCGTGACAGACAAACACTTTTACTTCAACAAGACGAAAGGTTTCCCTTGTCTGAAGAAGCCCGAGGACAGCAGTACTCCTCGTTGCTTGGGCAAATCCAAAGGAAGAACTCACCCGAGAATCGAACCTGACGTGATTCGGCGGCTGCACAAATTCTACAAACCCTTTAACATGATGTTCTACCAAATGACTGGCCAAAACTTTCAATGGGAGCAACAAGAAGAGAGCATATCTCGAGGTTCTTTGGTCTAACAAACCGAGCCACTAAAAGCCTTCTACGAACTCTTCTTAAAAACAACGAAAAACTATTCTATTCCATCTCCAGAGGGCGCTCTAGAATGCAATCACGGCAACCGTCTATATGCCTTCTCCTAAAAGTAATGTCTATAAAGATGGCCGATGAATATTGTATATAGCAAAACATAAAATATATTTATATTTGTGAAAAGAATACTCTTTTTCTTTGTTTCCTGGGGATAATACACATAAAATACACGGAAAAATACGAAGTGATGCTAGCTAAAAAGTTTGTTATGATAAAATGATCACTGCCGACTATTAAATTGACAGGGCAATAATATTTGAGCCACCACAGAGTACCTATTCTGACCTTATCGTCAATATGAGAAGAGTAATATTCCTGTCAATTCAAGATGTCAATTGATATTGAGTGGTGGTATCTGGCCTTCAGTTGAGTGAAGCTAGCTAAAGGCAAATGTCAAACAGTAAACTAAAATGTTCCTTTTATAACCTTCAGGGATTATTGTTCATGTCACCAGGAGAAACATATTGATTGGAAACGATATCCGCACTCTAGAAAATCTGAAGCTACAATTTCGCTTCATTACGATTATTGTTGAAATGATTATGCAACAGCTTGTTGTTGGGCAGGCAATGTCACTCATGTTATTACTAAAAAAAATATTTTTTCCCCAAGTTGAAGTGTATTTTATTTAACATTAAACTAATTTAAAAGATTCTATCCGAAATTTAACTTATTTTGCGGACAACTACTTCATGAAACGGCAACTTAAATTTCAATTCACGTAGATTCAAGTTTGTTTTGTTGTCTCAGAGAAACTTGATCCTTCTTTGACTCTCACAATACCTTTTTTATAGTTTAATTCAAATGCTACAGATCTGTGTTGTTGCGGTGAATTGCAAAAAATGTCTTTTACTTTCTCTCTTTAAGAACAAAAAAACAGCACTTGAACACAAGCCCATCTTTTTCTGATTTAACTGCTTCGGTAATATATCCCAAAAATGATTCATTTCAAGAACGAACGACTCTTTTGCATGCACCATAGCCCTGTTGTTTACCAACGCGTTAATGCGTTGGCTATTCTCACAGCGCCGCACTCATTAGCGGCACCCATATTGAATAAGAGCACTGACGTATCGTGAGCATTAGCCGATAATTGGAGTCTTTGTGCGTGGTTGGCATTAGCATACTGATGACCGTGCACGGCAAAGATGTGTTGCCAGATCCTGCGCTAAACTGCTAATTGCTAATACTAATTCATGGTAGCGGAGAAGAAGAATTGACAAGACCGCATCATATATGAGCAAAACCAAGTTTCTATGCAGTTACTTTCACCTAGTTCCTCCTGATCAATGTTCCCTCTAATTTTCCGTTGGTCTGGGCAGAAAGACAATCTCCCTGAGCACACTGAGTACCAGTGTGAGTGACATCATCATTGCTCGCTAGTACTACACTTGCCATAAGCAGGTACATGTCAATGTTCCGTCTAATTTTTCATGTAAAACATGCTGTAAAACACAAAAAACATAAGATTGCACAGAGCTACTACCACTGGCTAGAGCATAAACTGCGCCATCATGGGGAAAGGGTTCAAAAAATAATAATAATAAGTTTGGATTTTATTTACTGCGCGCCATATGATCGCTGCTGCGCAGAGAAGGCGAGAGTAGTGCGCAACATTGTTCCAGATTGATTATTATTCCATTTAATCTATTCTATGTTTCGATTTATTTATTTTTTTGCTCAAATGTTCTTGACTGCAATAGCCATTTAATCTATTTAATCTGTTAAAGCCTATTGGCGTCAATCACGGGTAAATATCTGTAGCCGTCATAATTTAAATCTAGACAAAACAGTATTTTGTCTGTATTTTGAAATTTCAAGGTTTTACAAAAACACAAACCAGTGTTTTGTAAGTGAAAAGCAATTATCTGTTGTGAAAAGGCTGCAAATTTTCCCATTCATTCCATTCAAACGTAGAGCCATTCAACATGGGGTAAATATTTCAGACTATTCATTTTCAAGGGTATCCAAGTAGTATTTGGAAACTCATTTGGAATCACTCTATAGCGCCCCCCCCCCCCCTCCTCGTAACCCTCAATGCGTGAGGTCAAACAACGTAACCAAAATGGCCCAACGAACGTTTGTTAACAAACATCTGCTCTCCTCTGTCGTTAGAGATTAATGGCTTGTTAAATTAGCTGCTGCTGCCAGAAGCTTAGCAATGTCAGTTTGCCATCGACAAAAAAAAAGGGAAAAGAAAACACCCAAACTTACAGCCCTGGTTGTTACTTAGCCATCAATGCAACCCTAAACTGATGAGTTTTGTCATGAAAAGCACAAAACAATGAACGGCAACACGGGTAAACTAGAACAGAACGATACGACCTCCACTAAGGCTCATTAATTCTCATTTGGCTGAGTTCCAGATCGTATGTCGAGATGCTAACCTCCTGCATGTGCCTGAAGTTCGGCTTTAAGATTCAAGGATTTTCCTAAATTAATGACCGTGTCCTTGACCTAAGAAAATACCGTGACCAGACGTTTGGTCGCCGGTCTTTTGGTCGCAGGGTCTTTTGGTGAGTTTAATATCTAAATACTGTTTAATATATAAATACTGTTTAATATATAAATACTGTTTAATATATAAATACTGTTTAATATATAAATACTGGTTAATATATAAATACTTTTTAAAATCAAAGTACTGTTTAACGTCTAAGTACTGTTTATTATCTAAGTACTTTTTAACATCTAAGTAATGTTTAATATCTATGTATTGTTTAACATCTAAGTACTATTTAATATCCAAGTACTGTTTAATACCTAAGTACTGTTTAATATCTAAGTACTGTCTAATATCTAAGTACTGTCTAATATCCAAATACTGTTTAATATTTAAGTACTGTTTAATATCCAAGTACATTTGACCGGCGACCAAAAGACCGGAGACCAAAAGACCGGCGACCAAAAGACCGGCGACCAAAAGACCGGCGACCAAAAGACCGGCGACCAAAAGACCGGCGACCAAAAGACCGGCGACCAAAAGACCGGCGACCAAAAGACCGGCGACCAAAAGACCGGCGACCAAAAGACCAGCGACCAAAAGACCGGCGACCAAAAGACCGGCGACCAAAAGACCGGCGACCAAAAGACCGGCGACCAAAAGACCGGCGACCAAAAGACCGGAGACCAAAAGACCGGCGACCAAAAGACCGGAGACCAAAAGACCGGCGACCAGAAGATCTGCGACCAAGACACCGGCGACCAAACGTCCGAGCACCAGAAAATCCTAGCAAGAAACTAACAAAAGCCAAAAAAGTTCATTTAAATCTTGTCTCATAAAAGTTACATTGCCTTGTAAAATAAGTTTTGTTTCTCCCCTCGCTAAATTAGTACTTGCTTGTTGTAAATGTTCTGAAAGAGGCAATCTTTTTTATTACTTAGCATACCCCGCGATGTGTGTCTGGACTTTCATCACACGAGACAATCGATACATCTGACGAGTCAATAAATAAGTCGGCTACAGATCACTGGTTGCCACAGCGATGATGCATCGCTCCGTTAATCCTGCCTGTTCGTACGCCGTCAAGGATGGCCGCCGGTCTCTGCAGAGCACTCCGTCACCCCCAGGAAGGAAGGTTGGCACCGGAGACTCCTCTTTTTTTTTTTTTTAGGCGGAGCCATTGATTCCATCAAGGCCAGTCCTACGCTGCCCTTTGTGGCGCTAACCTTGAAAATAAGCCTCCCACATTCAATGTCTAACTTTTACTTTAAAGCTTTTTTATTGCAGGGATGTTTTTCGACACAATGTGCTCTTTGACGATTGCAGTACAGGTCGATAAAATAAAAGTTGGTGGAAAGATATTTTTTCCTTTAGCACTTCCATTCAAAAAAGTACATCTTACAACCAGTATATCGAATAAAGTTCATTTTTAGAGTGATATTTCACATTGTCAAATGACAAACTGCGAGTTAAATGAGTGCCTTATATTTTGTTACATTTTAATGAGTCACTTACATGAATAACTCCAATACATTTTTGTTAGGCTGCATTTTGTTTCTCATTTTTATGCCCATACTAACACAGCCTACATTTTATACAGGTTTAAAACAGGCTGCTTTGTATTCAATGAAGTATTTGGTGGTGTTTTGGTCCACTTTAATCATCTAAAATCAGGGGTAGGGAATCTATGGCTCGGGAGCCACAAGTGGCTCTTTTGATGAGTGCATCCATGTTAACCTGTGAGCTAAAATATGGAAATTGATGGTAATAGAACTGAGATATTACATCTAGAACTGCTTTAATCTTCATTTTTTTTGCTTTAGACTCTTCTAAAATGCATTCTCTCATTTGATTGACAACAGCATAAGAATCCTTTAAAAAAATATTATTTTTTTCACTTTAAAAGTGGAGAGATTACAGAAAAAAATTGAAAAGATCTAAAAATCATGTCAAATCCTTCATTTTCCAGTATATTGCATTTGGATTGTACTGAATTGAACTTCATTTTGCATTGAAATACCTTGAAAAGTAAAAGTTCTGGACTGATTGATTGAGATTTACCCATTTATTCAAGGATTTCTCAAGGTTTTATAAGAAGCCAGAACACAGGCCAAGGACAGCCATATTAAAAAAAATAAGGCTTTCATTTGACATCATCTCTAAAAAGGTACCTTGGCAAAATCACCAAAAAAAACCCCGCCAAAAATCAACAAACGGTCGAAAATTCCTTTCTAAATATGCACTTTTTTTGCATCAGTCACATGGTGAAACTAAGATCCAAATCCGTCATTAACACACAAAGGCGTCTACCTCCTACTCGTTTGTTTCTGGGCTAGAACGCTGTGATCCATCCTACGAGAGTTACAATGCTTGAAAGGCATGCTAAGTTGTCCTTGAACTGCTCCTCCCAACGGGGATCACGCCATGTTATGTGGCTCATCAGCGTCCCCGGCACGCCGTTAAAAGACAACGCCCGATGATAAATGAGCATCGCCCACTCGTCAAACTGTCAACGCCTTTTCTGTGGCTCGTTTCTACCCTTGTTTACCATTTGTGACAATCAGGTAAGTGGAGATAAAGATTGGCCAGCTTTTTGGGGGAAGGATATATACTTAAAACTGTTGTAAAAAAAAGTTTGGGATGATTTTTTGTGGGGAAAATGAATTTTATAAACAGTTGTATTTGAATGGAGGTTTAGAAAGGGTGCTTGACAGTTCCTACTTGGCAATTATATTATATTAATAATATTTTAAACCAAAACAAGAGAGCTACCATGGAAGTAAAAGTTAAAAATCAATATTTTTCAGATTATCAAGTGAACCATCAATCAATGAGTTAATTTTCATACATATTTGTTAAGATATGCATTTGTAAAATGACTCAAAATAACCAATTACACTCTAAAATGACTCAAAATAACCAATTGCACTCTAGAATGACTATAAATAACCAATTGCACTCTAAAATGACTCAAAAATTAACCAATTGCACTGTAAAATGACTCAAAATTAACCAATTGCACTCTAAAATGACTCAAAAATTAACCAATTGCACTCTAAAATGACTCAAAAATAACCAATTCCACTGTAAAATGACTCAAAATAACGAATTCCACTCTAAAATGACTCGAAATAACTAATTGCACTCAAAGATTTTACTAGAAGAGCTTAAAAAATGTGACAAACTGGCGACCAGTCCAGTCTTTGGCTCTAAGTCAGCTATGATAGGCTCTAGAACCAGAATCTTAATGTGTTTCATTAGTTTGATAGTTACATGCCAAAGTTACAATGCAGTAAATAAAAAAATAGTTCAAATTTGGTCCATCTATCACCATCAATGCCAGCCAATGAGTTCATCATTTTTTTTCAATCTAAAAATATGGCTTCTCCAAGACTAAAATTCTAAGTTAGAAGGGTAGAAAAACAAAGCGCAATCAACAATATAATTAAAAACTTATATTAGATTCTGGCATTAAAAAATACACAAGTTTTCAGGCAAGTGCCGACTTTTGGTCAACACAGTTGAATTTGTTCAATCACTTTCCGAATAACAGTCTGGACTACGTACTGACTGGAAATAATATCTGTAAAAAGCCGCAAGTTGCATTTTATCACAAGCGAGCAGTAGATCTCACTGCTCCATTTTCCACTATCGACGTTTGCAAGTTGCAAAAAGTTGGAGCAAGAGTGGAGGCGGATCGCCACCATGACTCTTACTTGCATGTTTTGTGTGTGTGTGTGTATATGTGTGTGTGTGTGTCTAGCTGCAGGTCCTGCATCAACAACAGCGATGCCAAACCGCTGGAGGACCAGGGCCGTGTTCGCAGACCCAGCTGGTGAGGGGAAGGGGGAGGTAGGCGGGACTGGCAGAACACAGCACGAGATCTCGCTGGCTTTTGGCAGCCTTTCCTAATGGACTTCTGCTTTGACATCAAAGAATGAAACATTTGGGGGTTTTTTCCTAGTCTTAATCACACTGGTTGCCATGAATCACTCTCGCAAATACATATTTTCTGGGTCTATTGAGGTTAAGTTTTACTCACTGGCTGCCACTGATGAAAATAAATGTCTGATCGGTGCTCGGACGTTTGGTCGCCGGTCAAATGGGGACAGAGAGTTTACTATTGAAACCAGCTCTGAAAATTATATTCATGAGACAGAGTTTAATATCTAAGAGAGAGAGTTTAATATCTAAGAGAGAGAGTTTAATATCCAAGTACTGTTGAATATCTAAGTGCTGTTTAATATCCAAGTACTGTTTAATATCTAAGTGCTGTTTAATATCCAAGTGCTGTTAAATATCCAAGTACTGTTGAATATCTAAATACTGTTGAATATCCAAGTACTGTTAAATATCCAAGTACTGTTTAATATCCAAGTACTGTTTAATATCCAAGTACTGTTTAATATTTAAGTACTGTTTAATATAGAAGTACTGTTTAATATTCAAGTACTGTTTAATATCTAAGTACTGTTTAATATCCAAGTACTGTTTTTGATATCCAAGTACTGTTGAATATCTAAATACTGTTGAATATCCAAGTACTGTTTAATATCCAAGTACTGTTTAATATCCAAGTACTGTTTAATATCTAAGTACTGTTTAATATCTAAATACTGTTTAATATCTAAATACTGTTTAATATCTAAGTACTGTTTAATATCCAAGTACTGTTTAATATCCAAGTACTGATGAATATCTAAGTACTGTTGAATATCTAAGTACTGTTTAATATCTAAGTATTGTTTAAACATAAAATAAAAACCTGTTTACTATAATGCAGTTTCAGAAATATGGACTTTTATGCCCATTTTAATTAGTTTTTTTACCCAATTGACCTACAAAAATAGCAATAATTTTCCTAAAGTGTTGAACCATATCAATAAGCAAATAGCAATACAAACCGCTACTATTACAAACTAATTTAAATTCACAGCAGGACCAAAAAAAGAATGCTTTGTTGACTATCAGTGGCCTAGTTTAACAAAATAATTAAAAAAATAAACTCAATGAATTAAATTAAACTACCAGCAAGCAGATATGACCATCCCAAAACGCATGGTGACATTTGTTGCCATGAGGTAACATGGCGTCCTTGTACATAAAAGCCCAACCTAGCATATTCTGGTATTTATATGTTTTTATTACAAGTTTTGCTAATCACCTTCTTTTAGTTAATGAGCATCTGTGTGTTCAATGCAGGTATTGCATGCAAAAAAAAGGTGATTTTAAAAAGAAATATGACAGCCAGCATGGCCCGGTACTTGCAGCTATCTAATCACCAATTAAACAGTAATCACTGAGAGATGAGCGCGTTGATACTGTAAACCAATAAATTAGGCATACATAATTAATGTCTGTGTTATGAAGCAGGGGGGGGTTGGTTTACTGTGCTGGATTATCGAACTGTGCGACGCGACTCGTATTAATACCGTTGTGAACAAATGATATCAACCCATTTAACTCTGTGTGTTGATTTCATAACCGGACGTTTGGTCGCCGGTCAAATGTACATCTTCCATCATGTAGCTCCTCCCCCACTGCAAGATTTTATACAAAAAAAACCCCCAAAACATCAACAATGGCTGGTTCTAGAGGTGACTGTGTAGTGAGTGTTTTTCATACTTGGAAGTCAATAGCAATTACCGTATTTTCAGGACTGTTAGGTGCACTTAAGTCTTAAATTTTAGTGCGCCTTATATATGGAAAAATGTCATTCATTGAGGGTGCGCCTTATAATGCGGTGCGCCTTATAGTCGTGAAAATATGGTACTTGCAAATATTGTATGCAGATAAAAAAAAAGAATTTCCCTCCTTTATGCAAAAAATAACTTCATGTGAAGTAAAAATAAGGTGTTGTAGTTAATATAAGACTATTGTCAAGAGATAAAGACACCCAAAAAACTCACTCATTCATTCTTTATCCTCTGAAACGAACAGATACCGAACAAATGAGTCATCTGAGTGCGAAACCACAAACCTAACTCCAACCTTATCAAAACTCCCATATCCATTAATGTAATCTCATTCCAAGTATATAAACACCCACAAAACAAAATAAAAATTACAAACACCTTCCAGCAGAGGGCGTACGGTCAAGGACGCCGCTTACAGAACCATTATCCCCCCCAAAAAAACAATATCTCTGCAGCTCCCGGCTTTTGAAAAAGAAGACTAATTTCATTATCAATCCATGCAAGTAATGATCTCATTAATTCACTCTTGATTCATTTTCAGCTGAGTGGATATTAACCTTTTGCTCGTAATCATTAATTTTCCACCGGAGAGGTGTGGCTGCATTTTTCCATGCAAACAACCACAACAAGTCCTGACATTGAAAGAGCTCCTGCTTAGTCCTTATTGGCTGACTTCTCATGCCTCGATGATCAATGCATCGATTGGCCTGGCAAGTGAGCTAATCTTTCGCCCCCGCGCACCCTGGCACGTGAATCCCCCCCCCACCACCACCAAAAAGGTGATAGGAGCTTTCGTGCCAACATGTGTGGGTGGATGTGTGTGTATGTTTATGTTAGTGAAGTCATGCATATATTGCCAGGACAATTATCATGCTCTGAATACTTTGTAAAAGACTAGCAGGGATGATGATTCTTGGATTTTATTGCACTTCTTTTCAAATGTTCCCTTTTTTTGGCACCTTTGACATGTTGGGAATGTTTTGTTGTTATTATTTGTAGAGTGAATACAAAAATGTAATAGTCTCTTGAGATTGTTGGGTGGATTGGCAAGCATAGTACACCGGCTGGGCTTTCAGTTTCAACTAGAAAATACACTTATTTTCTGGGAATTGGCGCATCACAGGTAAAAAATGGAGTACAGGGATTTATTTGCATACCACGGTTAGATGAGATGTACTTGGAGTTTTTTGGTATTATTATCATCTGTGCAACTATATGTGAGCATTATTTTTTAATGTCTAACGGGGAAGTGAGTATTTTTGCTATGACTTAGTACTGGAAAAAAACACTTTTTAAAACTCTATTTATTCTACCTGATTGCTATTGTCAATTTTACAAATAAAGCTGGTATAGTACTGCAAAAACATACTTTTTAAAACTGTTTTGTACTCTACCTGATTTCTAATGTCAATTTTACGAATAAAACTGGTATAGTACTGCAAAAACATACTTTTTAAAACTCAATTATTTATTCTACCCAATTCCTACTGTCAATTTTACAGATAAAACTAGCATAGTACTGCAAAAACACTTTTTAAAACAGTATTTTGTTCTCTACCCAATTCCTACTGTCAATTTTACAAATAGAACAGGTCTAGTACTGCAAAAACATACTTTTTAATACTCTGTTTTGTTCTAGCGGATTCCTACTGTCAATTTTACAGATAAAACTGGTGTAGTACTAGAAAAACATACTTTTTAAACCTCTATTTTTTTCTCACCCTGATTCCTACTGTCAATTTCACCCAAAAAAAAACGTAGTAGGATTTCAAGTTGACTTTTGCTTCCTATTTTTTTAAAAAGCGCCCCACAGAGAAAAAAAAGTTTGGACACCCCTGATCTACAGCATTATTTTTTTTCCCTCTCTTCTTTCTCTACTTGTCGTCCTTTGGGTTTGCGTGTTTTTTTTCCTCAGCAAAAGGTTTCACAGAGGTGTCAGTAAAGTGGAATGATGGAGGTGAGGCCTCATGTGAGGGGCACTGAAAGCATAGATGGGGAGCACGCGATGCATTATGTAGTATATGAAGCATATTGTATTAAAATGCAGTGTGCCTCAGCAGCAAAGATACACGTATCACTCTAGGACGGACAGATTTCTGTGGACAAATGTGTACCGTATTTTAACGACTATAAGGCGCACTTAAAAGTCTTAAATTTTCTCCAAAATAGACAGTGCGCCTTATAATCCAGTGCGCCTTATATATGGAAAAAACAGAAAACCAAAAACGAAAAACCACCACTTTTGGATATTAAAAAAACACAAACGCCTGAACGGGAAACAATACTGTTAAATATGCAGATGCTATCTTAGTTTACAACATCTTCCATCATATAGCTCCTCCCCCACTGCAAGATTTTATACAAAAAAAATCCAAAACATCAACAATGGCTGGCTCTAGAGGTGACTGTAAAGTAGTGAGTGCTTCATACCTGGAAGTCAATAGCAATTACCGTATTTTCACCACTATAAGGCGCACTTAAAAGTCTTACATTTTCTCCAAAATAGACAGTGCGCCTTATAATACAGTGCGCCTTATATATAGAAAAAAAAACAACTCATTGAGGGTGCGCCTTATAATGCGGTGCGCCTTATAGTCGTGAAAATACGGTATATACGGGAGGAGTTTTAAAGTGAAGCAGTTTTTTTATGACATCTCCCAAAGCACGTTGAGCTTAGGTCATTATTAGTGATGTGGTCTTATGTTGAAAAGAAGCTTTGGGGACAAAAACCGGATACAAACATGTTTTTATAACTTATTTTTCCTGCTAGGGTGATGGATGTTTTGGCCATATCTGATCGTGCTTTTTCCTAAAAGAACGGTTATCAAGTGAGTGCATGGAGTGTGAAGGTAATCGATTTCCCATATAAAAAAAATATACAGGGTTTTATTTGAAAAACATACCTTAAAATATCACATCATAACAGCTGGTAGCTTTTGCCCAAGGGTGTGGAAACATTTTCTACTGAGTGGTCGCCAAAGGAAAAGCCAAACAAAAACAATTTAGTTTTTAAAAAAAATAAATAAAAAAGCCAGTAAACTAAATTCTATATCCTAGCCAACTGTGAGCAGCTGGTGGGGGACAGTTAGAAATGGCTGCCGGCCAATCACAGGCCACACAGACAAAGCCATTCACGCTCACTCACATACCTACAAACAATTATGAGTGGTCAACCAGCCTATAATATATCCTTTGGGGACGTGGGAAGAAACTGGAGTACCCGGAGACAACCCACACGGGCACCGGGAGAAAGTGCAAAGGTTGAAACCCAGCCGGGATTGAACCCTCGATCGCATAACTGTGAGGCTAGCCACTTGACCATCGCGCCTTAATAATAAGTTGATTTTTTTACCCCTAGAAAACCCACATGGGCCCTGGGAGAAAGTACAAACTCAACAGAAAGGTTGAAACCCAGGGGGATTGAACCCTCGATCGCATAACTGTGAGGCTAACCACTTAACCATCATGCCTTAACAATAAGTTGATTTTTTTACCCCTAGAAAACCCACATGGGCACTGGGAGAAAGTACAAACTCAACACAAAGGTTGAAACCAGCCGGGATTGAACCCTCGATTGCAAAACTGTGAGGCAAACCACTTTACCAACGCGCCTCAATAATAAAAGTACATTTTTTGGTAGTTTTCAACATTTTACAGCATTATTTCATGTCATCACATTATCTTCCGAGTCGAATCTTGAGCCTATGTCGAAAGAAGAAAAGAAATAGGCCTCGGATTGAATCATTCATCGAGTGGAAAGGCGTCAATGCGTCACTTCTCAGGAGCTGGCGGTTTGCGGCCCAAGCATCCCAACGCTGACAGTGCATAAAAGATGCAGCGTTCAAAGACACGTCAAAATTTGGCCTCCAGCAAAGCAAACTCCTCGGAGCCCACCACGCCTGAGACGCACTCGGTGCACGCAAACATCAATACTTACTTACACTGCCGCAATAATATCAACAATTATTGTACATTTTCTTCGGTCTTACTAGATAGTTTCGGGGTATTTTACTAGTACTTCCGCTAGAGGAGTGAAAGACAATAGTACCGTATTTTCACGACTATAGGGCGCACCGCATTATAAGGTGCACGCTCAATGAATGACATTTTTTTTCCATATATAAGGTGCACTGTATTATAAGGCGCACTGTCTATTTTGGAGAAAATTAACGACTTTTAAGTGTGCCTTATAGTGGTGAAAATACGTAATTGCTATTGACTTCCAGGTATGACGCACTCACTACTTTACAGTCACCTCTAGAGCCAGCCATTGTTGATGTTTTGGATTTTTTGTATAAAATCTTGCAGTGGGGGAGGAGCTATATGATGGAAGATTTTGTAAATTAAGATGGCATCTACATATTTAACAGTATTGTTTCAGTTAAGGCGTTTTTGTTATTTTAATATCCGACAGTGGTGGTTTTTGGTTTTCTGTTTTGTTCCATATATAAGGCGCACTGTATTATAAGGCGCACTGTCTATTTTGGAGAAAATTTAAACTTTTAAGTGCGCCTTATAGTCGTGAAAATACGGTAATCTTGAATATATCCACTTGTAGTTTAATGCTTATAATGAAAGAGGCCGTTTAGAAATCTATTTGTTCTTTCTATTTAATCATTTTCAATCGAGGAATGAAGAAGGGAATTTTTGTTAGAAAGGATTTAGTTTTTAGCAAAAATGCAATAATAAAAATGTATAGAAAAAGAGAGAAAGTAACTCCACATGCAAATGTAAAACAATGGAGCGCTTATCATTTAATTGCATGGGAAGTTGTCACCATGTGACATAGGCTCAGATAGTCAGATGAGACAAATACTATCATATTTCTTCTTTTTAATAAAATGAATGGGTTATTTTTTTATAATCAAAACTGAAGTTAACACCAACCGTGAGGAAACAGTCGCTGGTTAGAACAAAAAGGAAGACAACACCATGCTATTTACCTTCCCATTTATAGCCAGCCAATTTGTTTCACCACAGCTCTTTGTTTCAAAATGGTTTCTCTAGGTTGGGTGGGGGGGGGAGTTTACAAAAACATCGCAGCAGGTTTTGGGCCAAGAACTGTTTGAAAACATTCAAAATGAGTCCAAATTCAAATGTCAATAAGACAATTACTCTGCAATGTAGAGTAGAAAACTCATGTTGATAAGTAGCAGTTTTAAATGGCTTGAGAAAAACAAACTATAAATATTTTCCAAAAAACTATATATAAATCTTCACAACAACATTTCCATATTTTTTTCCTAAATAACATTAATCCTACATAATATTGTCACTGTGGATTTCCACGAAATGAACAAAAACTAGTACTTAAGAACAGTAATCTCTACTACTTATCTACATCCTCTACTAAATCCTGCATTTAAAGATATATATTCAGACTTCAGATGTAGTAAAGATGAACCCTTGTTTTTCTGGCCAAGAATTTAAGTATCTTATTTAACAAATTGACCAAGTGAAGTGTAGATAACAGCTCACAAATCTAAACCGGGAAAAAAATTGGTCTTACTATAAACAGTCTCTTGACTATTGATTGTCTAGTTTTTCAAATCCTATCTGGTCAAAAAGGAGGCAATTTGTTTCAAGGAATGATACATGAAATATGGGTATGAATAAATCAGTGGCATATATGTTAAACAACCCCCAAGAGACATCACTCTGTCAATCTAAAGATTCTTTATGAGTACACAAGGCAGGCAAGTGGTGAGTGAGCAAATCAGAGAAAACGGATTGTGTTGGGTAGCAAAAAAATGAAATGTGGACTGTTAGCTGTGAGTCCATATTGCTTGTATCGGGCATAATAATAATAAAAATGATAATAAATACAGAAATAAGAACGATCATGCTTTCATTTTGTCCTAACTAGGTATGTAACACTTACTCATCATCATACGCAAGTATGTAACACTTACTCATCATCATACGCAAGTAGGTAACACTTACTCATCATTCGTAAATATGTAACACTTACTCAACATCATACGTAGGTATGCAACACTTACTCAACATCATACGTAGGTATGCAACACTTACTCAACATCATACGTAGGTATGCAACACTTACTCAGGATCATACGTAGATATGTAACACTTACTCAGGATCATACGTAGATATGTAACACTTACTCAGGATCATACATAGATATGTAACACTTACTCAGGATCATACGTAGATATGTAACACTTACTCAGGATCATACGTAGATATGTAACACTTAATCAGGATCATACGTAGATATGTAACACTTACTCAGGATCATACGTAGATATGTAACACTTACTCAGGATCATACGTAGATATGTAACACTTACTCAGCATCATACATAGGTATGTAACACTTACTCAACATCATATGTAGGTATGTAACACTTACTCAACATCATATGTAGGAATGTAACACTCACTCTACATCATACGTAGGTATGTAACACTTACTCAACATCATACGTAGGTATGTAACACTTACTCCACATCATACGTAGGTATGTATGTAACACTTACTCAGGATCATACATTGATATGTAACACTTACTCAAAGTTATTTCAGCGTGCAAGTAAGATCTCATTGAATTATTAGTCCGATTTTCATTTTTTCTACACTCAAAATGTACTAAATATTTGATAAAGAATCATCATTTATGCTCTACATGACAATGTTCCTGAACTCAGCTTGAAGACATTTCGCTTAAGTGAACCTGTTTAACTTTTAATGGAAGCCAAGTTCCAGATCCGGTATATAAGTATTTGACAAACTACCATTACGACACTTGCGCTGGCGCCTGTGTATATCGGGGGTGACGCGTTCGAGGCTTTGACACAAAATCAACCACGCGCTGCAGATGACGAGGTCAAATGGAGATGGCGGAGGACTCTTAATTAAAAGTCACTGCACGCTACGACCCGAATCGGGGGCCGCCCGCTCGTTTCTTGACTGACAAAGAGTCATTACACCAGATGTCAGCGTCGATCAATATTCCGACAGGGTCGGGAGAAAAAGGTTTTGGCCCAAAACTGCGTACAGACTGCTAACCTGAAACGGCGTTCTTAGTTTCGGGACGAGATGGACTCCACATGGTCGACCCGGTACCCTAGACGGCACGATTTCTACTTTTGCACCGGCGAGACATCATTAAATCTTTTCTCACCGCTTGGCTTTGTATAATTCATATGCAGCCGTTAAAATATAAATGTTGCTGTGTTGCAGAAAGTCAAGAAATGTGTAAAAAAAACAACTACCTTCAATGGAGGTGTGGAAAAAAATCGAGTCTAAGACCAGAAGCAAATACTGGACATTTGTCCTTTTCTAATGCAGATCATTATTGTGGGCAATGGTTCTCATGCATGGATTAGTAAGTACAGGGGGGCTTGGGTTTGATTCCTAATTGGTGGAGGTCTGACTGGAGACCAGTCTAAGTACGATGAGTGAAAAACGGGGTCATTGTTAACTTAAGGGGCCTATCATACCAAATTATTCATTTTTAAAACAAGTGACGCTCTTTGTTTTGTCATGAATATTACAAAGATAAGATGGAGGCTAGTAATGAATGTTTTACAATAGCTGCTTACACAGAGGTTCAATTTGGTTTTTGTTTTTGTAATTAAGTGACACCCAAAATTAAAAAAATAACAATACATATAAAAGTATGGCAAAAAGTGGAATAACAGTAAAAGGAAATACAGCAGAGTTCGCCATATCATCCATCTTTTGTGTTTTCTGTACTTGAAGCTTTCACTTTGATGTATTTGTGATCAAATGTGGATATATATTGAAGTACATTGTAAGGAAGATAAAGAATATATGCTTTCAGATACTGTTATATTATCTATCTATATTGGTTCAACTGTTTTTCAGTTTAAATATGGATAGTATATTTTAAAAACGCTACAAAATACATTGAGTTCTCAAGAAATGTACTTCAAAATACTTTAAAAACTAAAGTACATTTAAGAAAATGAAAGGTAGTGTACTCACCATTATTGCTGAGACGTAGAAAAGTAGAGGATACTCTCAGTACGCACTTTGGCGTGTAAAGTTGCATTTTAATGTCGAAAGATTGTAGGTTGAGGACATAACTCCAGCACCCCCTGTAAAAGTTTGCATGTCAGTTACTTTTATGATAAAATGAAGTTAGTGGGCCATTCTTAAGGGACTGGTGTTTAGTTCTTTTAAATATACAAAGTATAATTCCCTTTTTTAATACAGTTTTGACAGTCAACTTAACCTTGAAGCAAATGTTCAGGTAAATTTATAAGTCAAATAAATAAAAAATAAAAAAAATGGATGTTTAGGCATCACCCAGAACTCAAGAGAAATCCCGGAAACTGTTTCAGGACCTTGGACAGCTCCTCGGATGACTTTCAGGACCTCTTACTTGCATTTACGCGAGTTGGCGTTTCCCAAAAAAAAAAAAAAAAAAAAAAAGTGACTCACTTTCATACTTCCCCCGCCCGGAATCCTCCCAAGTTGGCGCCCTTTCAAAAGCCCCTTGAAACATGATGCGTCAGCGAGCGGCGAGTTGACGACGCCACGCGCCAAGCATCACTTACTTAGCAATTTTACTCCCACCAGCTGTTTCCAGTCGGACGAGCAATGACGTCGTAAAAAAAAAAATTACACAAAAGGTATATAAAAAATAAAAATAAATAAGCGGCCGGGAGACGGAATGAATGACTGGCATGATGGCGGCCTTGAGATTCAACTTTCTGGCCTGCTCATTAACGACGCCCATGGAGCCGATGCTCTCTATATGAAGCTCGCTCATTTTACCTTTGCTGTCACAACAGTGCGGGAAGAATGTAGCACGTAATGAATAATACACCGCTAGACCAACAGCAGGGTAATTACAGGATAATGAATGCACCTGCATTTTGCCGACAATGTCAGCGGGGAGAGAGAAAGTGAAGAAGTAAAAAAAATAAAAAAATAAAATAGAAATGTGACTTACAATATGCTGGAAATCAGTTCTGCTCATCCCATGAGAGCTGTAAAACACACAGGGAAAAAAAACATATGTTTAATGGATTCATCTTAACTGGACCGAACAGTATGATATTATTTCTACCTAAAATAATCACTCACTGATAAAGAAGTGACATTACAATGTATTCAAAGGTTAGTTTAAATTATTTACTAAGAAGTGCGGGTTGAAGAGTATGTATTGTTCTCATTGCTAAAATATTATAAATTTTATGAATATAATTATAAATATAGAATAAAATTATATATTTGTTATTTTCCTTATTCATTATTTTAAAAAATACCAAATAAATGCTTCATATAATTAATTATGAGAGGAGTAGGCTTCCAATTTCTGCTTATTTAGGAGACATTTTCATCTTTAAAATGTATTTTAAATATATTTTCATGCTTTGTTGAAGTGATATGTATCACTCTAATACAAATATATAGTATATTTTTAAAATTCTCCAAAAAATAGATAAATAAAGCTATAACTAGATGCCAAACTATCTATTTTTTTAATGCCCCATCAAATACATAAATAAAGCTATAATTAGATATCAAACGGGCTCCAAAATCTTGCCCTAATTTTAAATTGAATAAAAAAATACATCTAATTTGTGCATCAAACTGCTAGTCAAAATGACCAAGTATTTTGATAATACAAAACAAAAAAAGTACATGCAAATAAATTTATATGTAAAATACTACAAATACCCAAAAGCCTACATATTGAAAAGCTCAAAAATAGACAGACTCTAAATGAGTCTTGTTAGCGCTGTTAGAGCAGATAATCTTCTGCTCAAATCAGTGGAGCGTATTTAGGTGTCTTTTGTGAGAGAACGACCTTGTCCCGGACCATCCTTCAAAATAATTGAGGCGGGATGGCGATGACAGTTGAGAAATGCTGGGCTGCGCCACTGAGGATTCATCATTGCCTAAAACGCAAGCCATATTGACCCCCTCCAAAAGAATCAACTGATTCACTACAGAAATACACATTGGCATTTTTCAATGGATATATGATGTTGAAAATTAACTTTTATTTACTATTACATCCTATTTTTGGGGCTCAAAACATGTCCACTTCAATCTTCAGCCACAAGTTGAACATGTAACCAATCAGATGAAACATATCCCATAATATGTCCACTAAGAAACCTTCTGCCAACAACATAATACTCACTTTTGACTGACATCTTCAGAAGTATTCTCAGCACATGGTGGTCTTATTTATGCGTAATAGTACTTCGATTTAAGATGAAAAACCCACAAAAGAAGAGGCCCTCCATTGGGTCAGCTGCTACTGTTGAATATTCTACTTGATAGAAGATTCTGTTAGAATAACTGAGGCCTGCATGTTTCTTCTTCTCACGCACCACTGTCTCAACTGAGGACTGGCTGTCCAGGTGCTCTGCGGCGGCCTCACGCTACTGACATTTATTACATGGAACTTGAAGACGTTATGTTAAAACACAAGTTGTTAAAAAAGTCGTGCTCAGACGTTTGGCCGTCGGTCTTTTGGTCGCCGGTCAAATGGTGACAGAGAGTTTACTGTTGAAACCAGCTCTCAAATCTATATTCATGAGAGAAAGTTTAATATCTAAGAGAGAGAGTTGTTTTTTTAATCTAAGTACTGTTTAATATCTAAGTACTGTTTAATATCCAAGTACTGTTTAATATCCAAGTACTGTTTAATATCCCAGTACTGTTTAATATCTCAGGACTGTTTAATATCTCAGTACTGTTTAATATCTCAGTACTGTTTAATATCCAAGAACTGTTTAACATCCAAGAACTGTTTAACATCTAAATACTGTTTAATATCGAAGTACTGTTTAATATCTAAGTACTGTTTAATATTTAAGTACTGTTTAATATCTAAGTACTGTTTAATATTTAAGTACTGTTTACTATCTAAGTACTGTTTAATATCTAAGTACTGTTTAATATCTAAGTACTGTTTAATATCTAAGTACTGTTTAATATCCAAGAACTGTTTAACATCTAAATACTGTTTAATATCTAAGTACTGTTTAATATCTAAGTACTGTTTAATATCTAAGTACTGTTTAATATCTAAGTACTGTTTAATATCCAAGAACTGTTTAACATCTAAATACTGTTTAATATCTAAGTACTGTTTAATATCTAAGTACTGTTTAATATCTAAGTACTGTTTAATATCTAAGTATTGTTTAATATCTAAGTACTGTTTAATATCTAAGTATTGTTTAATATCTAAGTACTGTTTAATATCTAAGTACTGTATAATATCTAAGTATCTGACTGGCGACCAAAAGACCGGTCATGCTCCCATATTTGTTGATTGGTCCTTATCTAAACGTTGGCAATTAGCCGCCAAACCCGACTCGGCATGAGCGACGCCTAGATTGACAGCGAGCCGTCGGGCAAAACGCGACCCTGCTTGGCGAGGACAGTTTAAGGCTGTCAGCTTCGCCGCGCTTGACGGCTGGAAGCCACCCATCCCTCTCAACCTGTTTTCCACCTCTATCTGGATACGTTGAAGCAGAAAAAATATGAGCTTATCCACCTCTGACGGCGCAAAATAGACGATATTTGTACAAGCCCGAATAAGGTGTCAATCACCGTGAAGGAGACCGGATGGCGAGGGGACAGCGGCGCGGTTCCGGTTGGTCAGCCGGCTGACAAAAGTGAAAAACACCATCACATACTTGAATAGATTCACCCAAAAACAACGCCAAGAAGAATATTCCCAATAAACCTGGTTGACAGAGACCGATTAAAATCTAGTTTCCAAATATCCACTTTAAAAAAACGCCCATATGTAAAGCTTCAAAGATGGCGTCGCCTGAGGCTTTCAACATCTAAACATCGTACAAGTCTTTTGATCAGTAGCTCTTCTACTTCTTTTGAGCAAAGACTGCCCCTTTTTTCAAATACAGAATTAGTAAGGTCGCAATGGAATTCCTAAAAATAACATCGGAATAGAAATAAATGTACTGCTTTGATCAGTCGTCATTGTCACTTTTGCTAAAATGCTCTGAAATTTGTCCGTCTAAAGCAAAGCTACTCAACTTATTTCCTTTGGCAACCCAAAAGGAAGAATTAAACGTTGCCCCTGGCATTGCTCCGGACCAATGTTCCGCAATTGCGCACTACTCTCGTCTTCTCTGCGCAGCAGCAATCATATGGCGCGCAGTAAACAAAATCCAAACTTTTTTTTTTACCCCTTTCCCCATGATGGCGCCATTTACGTGGCAGCCAGTGTCAGTAGCTCTTTCAATTCTTATGTTTTTCGTGTTTTACAGCATGTTTTACATGAAAAATTCAAGGGGACATTGACATAAACCTGCTTATGGCAAGTGTAATACTGGTGTGCCCATAACAAGCAATGATATTACTCACACTGGTACTCAGTGCGCTCAGGGAGTGACTGTATTATAAGGCGCACTATTTCGGAGAAAATTTAAGACTTTTAAGTGCGCCTTGTAGTAATGAAAATTGGGTAATTGCTATTGACTTCCAGGTATGAAGCACTCACTACACAGTCACCTCTAGAGCCAGCCATTGTTGATGTTTTGGATTTTTTTGTATAAAATCTTGCAGTGGGGGAGGAGCTTTATGATGGAAGATGTTGTAAACTAAGATGGCATCTGCATATTTAACAGTATTGTTTCAGTTCAGGCGTTTGTGTTTTTTTTAATATCCGACAGTGGTGGTTTTTCATTTTCGGTTTTCTGTTTTTTCCATATATAAGGCGCACTGGATTATAAGGCGCACTGTCTATTTTGGAGAAAATTGAAGACTTTTAAGTGCGCCTTATAGTTGTGAAAATACGGCACTGGTCTAAAAAGTTAACATACTAGAAGGCATGGGGGAATTTACACAAAAGGCTAATCAAAATAATTCCACATTCAAAAAAGATATTACCGACCCTGACCTGCTCTGTTTCTTCTTCTCACAGTACGAGAAATCAAAAATGAGAATAAACCATAAAGGACTTAGAAATGGTGCTTCTGTGGACTTGTCAGCACAGCTCAGTTTGATTTGCTGCAGCGATCCATGAAGCGGAAGGCCCTGCTCAATTAAATATTTCCTCTAATACACACTATTCAGTGCCGCTGGTGCCCAAAGCAGAATTCTAACCGGCTAGCTTTTCTACTTTTTCCTTTCGTCATGACAACGATCATCTACATGAGGGCAAGGTACATTCTTCTTAAATCAACGTCAAAGTTAGCAGACAAAAGCTTGGCTAAAAAGCAATTTGAACGTTGTCATTGGAGTCAAATGACAGACAAGAGTTCATTTGGAAGGTCTATAGTTTGGTACTTTCCAAAAAAACAACGAAAAAAACGTTAAATTAGGATTATTAGCTATGTTTCGTTGCTTTGTTCATTAGCATTTCATAGCACTGCTTTTGCTGTCCCTGGAGGCTCTTACAGTGTGATCCGCTCTTTGTCAACATGCCGTCTTAATTAGAGGTTTTAATTAGAACCCTTGCATTAGCGTGCGTTTTAATGAACAGAACAAACACGGGGAGGTAACCTTCAAGTTATATTTCTCACCAAGGCAACGTTTTCAAATATGAGCGAGATTAAAACAACGTCAGCTTCATTTTAACATGGCATAAATAACTCGGTGTGCTTAGTCGTGGGACAATATGTTGGTAAATATTTTAAGGGTCATTAAGATAAACAGGGTCGCCATTTTAAAAAGAAATTTGATAGACTTACTCTTAGTGTGTACTAACAAGTAATTTGCTTATAAAATATATTCTTTCTCAATCTAAAATTATTATGTGACTATATAAATATCTGATATTAAGACACACTATAGTCACATTCATTGATACAATTTTTTTTGGTCAATTATAATGTTTTTAGTAAAGTGCGATGTACAGTGCGGAAATTACAATAGAGAAAAAATATGGCTTTTGTAACCAGCTTGTGTTCAAAACAACTATTACTACTATTCGTACACTTTGTGGTAATACACTAATGACAATACGTTAAAAAACTGCATTCTGATAAGTTTACTTCCAATTTCCTAACGTGAAAACTCTGTTACTGTTTGTACACTTTGTGGTACTACACCGATGACACTACATAAAAAAAACTGCATTCCGAACAGTTTACTTCCAATTTCCTAACGTGAAAACTCAGTTACTGTTTGTACACTTCTTGGTACTACACTACTATGACACTACGTAAAAAAAATGCATTCCGATCAGTTTACTTCCAATTTCCTGATGTGAAAACTCAGTTTTTATTTGCACACTTTGTGGTAATACACCAAAGCTACTACATAAAAAAACTGCATTCCGATCAGTTTACTTCCAGTTCCCTAATCCTTATTCACTTCTCAGGGAATCCCAGCAGTGCTTAAATTCCCCCTGCGGGAACACCCTGGAACATCATAGCTTGTTCCTCACCAACAGAGAACACTACACAACATTACAAAATACAACTGCGTTCCCAAAATAAATCTTGATGTTCTTATTATAAAAATCAACATCACAGTATACAAGCCAAGCCATCAATTACCATCACTCCCAGTCAAAACCAAAGTCTCGCCTTATCAAGGACAGACCGAGTTAATATAACCCCTTGACTTGAAGAACCAAGTATGCCAAAATATCAGCATGTAGCTAAATATTTACATCGTAGTACTAGTACACAATACCCGTGAAACGCTGCATCACCCTGGCTATGTGCCACAATAATGCTGAGAACTAAAAAAAACACAAGATAGGGCATCAACAGGACACCCTGATGCATATTGGGAGACAAAATGAAGCCCTGATGAGCATCTGTGATTGGAAATAGGGGCAAAATGGCGGGGATTGAGTTTACAGATGCTTGAACGGAGGTGTGTATACACTTCATGGGTCATGGAGATGACGCCACAGGGTAGTGTTCAAGTGTTTAAAAAAGAAAATGGCTGGAGGCTATGAAAGATACATGAAAGAGAAGCAACTGAAAACACATTAAGAAGTGGAAAAAGGTAAGAAGTCTTTAAATGGATGGGTGTAATAGATTTTAGATTCAAGCTCTCAGCCAGGGGTGCCAAACTTTGGTGCTTGAGGGCAGCTATCCAGTCTGTTTTCCGTGTCTTCCTACTCAAATTCAACTGAAAGATAAAAATCCTGGGTATATGATTCAAGTGTTATGTAGAAGGGAGATATGGAAAACTAGGTATGATGTCGGCGCCCTGAGCGAGCATTGGCAGGCACGAGTAAGTGAGGTTTTTCACGTTTTTATGCAAGATAGATGTCAAAATAAATTTTGTTAGGGTTTTCTGTTCATCTTTTCTCTATTTTGAAATAAATAACCAAATGTCAAGTCTAATTTATGCACATATAAGCCGTCGTTTGTCATTTTTTTAGCGTCAAATACGGCTTATATGCGAGAGAATACGGTATTATGATTTTTATTACACACACTACGCAAGGGGTGGGCAATTTTTTTGGGTCCAGGGGGCCACATTGACTTTAAAAATTTGACAGATGGGCGGGGTCAGCAGAAGATACGATACAGATAAAAAAGTGCATCCGTTAACAGTACATATGAAACATAAACAGAAAAAAGGAGTAAAGTATTAACATACTCATCACTCATCATTAAAGTAAAAAGTATAAAGTACAAAGTCAAAAGGAAAGTATTAAGAAATATTAAAATGTAATTTAGAAAAATAGAGGGGCTGTAAAACACAAAAAACAAATAAGAGTGGACAAAGCTACTGCCACTGGCTTCCACGTGACAGCGCCATCTTGGGGATTAAAAAACATTTGGACAACTTTGTCGGGCTGGATTAAAGAGCCTAATGAGCCGTATATGGCCCGCGGGCCATAGTTTGCCATACGCATTAGCATAATCCACAATAATAAAGGTTTCATTTAGTAGTATCCGATTAAAATAAACACCTGTGAATTATAATGAGGCCTTGTTGAGTGACAGTTCTACACATTTCCACGTTCCAATTAGGCGACTTTGTTTACACTTGCCCCTAGTTGAGCGAGCTAGCTATTTCTTAAAGCCAAATTATACGAGCAAGACTTCTTTCTTGGCCTTTTTTTTAGGGCTGCGCTTCATTTGTATGCAGCCACTTTCATGGTGTGCCCCCTAAGGAGAGCAGAGGTCCATATAATGGTTATTCCAAGAGCTCAACTTTGAATATTTCAAAGGGATGCGTACAACACAGAGGAAATTCAGATCAGTACAGACGGATTAATCAATGCGTCGGTATTTGGCAAAGAACGTCGGCATTAAGTTCAAAAGGCGGGAAGTTGTTAGCCGAGCATACGCGAAAGGATGCGGTGGTAAGGCCATCTTACTCTTGAGAGGTGGGTTCACTCTTGCTTCAGGTATTGACCGTTTTTTTTTTTTTTTATAGACTTCTACATATTGATCAGTGGCAAATGTTGGGGTTTAATGGAGAGAAAAGAAGAATTTGGAATGGCGACAAAAGGGATTGGGTTGGATTTGACACTCTGTTTACAGGTGAAAAGAGCTTAAGGCTAAAAAATATTAAGTCAAGGAATGAGACTTGCATCTCAGTATGAAGCTTAATTATGTTAATGTGATGATTTAAGAGTTTATGCTACAATTCCCTTGTTGAGTGTGTTGCTTTGTTTTTGCAATTGGTGTAGCAATTTCTTTATATTATCTATAAAAAAGGCAAACTGAGTAGTCATCTTTTCCTAGAAAAACTGTAAATTTTCCTATTTTTCAGTTTTGGCTCAATGCATTTTTGTTTCAATAGTTTTTTTCCAATTATAGTTTATAATATTCTATATTTTTAATTACGCTATATCCCTTTCATGAACAAATTATAATTTGCGTGCAATTTTATAAATGCTATTAAAAAAACAATCAGCCATGGAGTGTTACATGGAGATATTTGAGTATAATTCATATATATCAGGGGTAGGGAATTTATGGCTCAGGAGCCATATATGGCTCTTTTGATGGGTGTATATGGCTCTAAGTTAACCTGTGGTAGCATACTCTTATTTATACTCTGATTATCAACAGCTCAAAATGTTTTCAAAAGAATTCAGACACCTTTTTATATTTTCAAAGTGGTGAAATGACTAACAAATGCACATATTTTCATGTATTTTTACTTTTAAATTCTCAGTATGACTCTCTAGTAATGATTATTTTTGTCAAAAAGGTCATTGTTGGCCATTGTGGGCTCAACACGTCAAGTCCATTTCACTTTTAATGCCTTTAAACGCTGTTTTTTTGTGGATTAATATGTATTTTTGTGTAAATAATATGTAGTACTGTCATTTCAAAAGATACCAGCACTTCAGACGTCTCCTTACAAGATTAAAGCCTACCTAAGGCAACCGATTCCGATTTGGTACTCCAGACACGTCACGTTGGAGGAGCACAACCGGGAGGCCCTAGCTTGAATGCTTAATTTTCGGCCAGTGGGATGCCTGGACCGCCGATATAAACAAGTACCGAGCCTATCGCGTGTGGTGTGACGTGGGCCTGGAGCCTGTTCTGAATCGCCAAACAGGATACGAAGGTATAGCTTGTTAACCCGCTGGAGTCAGATAGCCCCAACATCCATTCAAGAGAGACTCCAGACCTTGGAAAAACCAGCACTTGCATAGCAATTGAAATCCTATCTATGGAGGACGAGGAAGTTTTTCATTATCTTTTGACTCGGGCAATCGCGGTAACAAAGCCTATGAATTAAAAATGGCCTCCGCGCCAAATGGAAAAGGTCCAATTAACGAGACACTTATTTAACATATCTAGATGCGACTGGTTGGCTAGCTGGCGCCGTCACGGCCCAAAAACATCCTCATCTTCCTAAAGAAAACTCATCTTAAAGAAAGTGATTGGAATTGCAAATATGCGTGGATTTTTAAGCCATGAAAACTTGAGTACTTTGACTAAAACAGGTGGCTGATGCCTTTTGAGTACGGAAGAGGGTACATACAGTATTTTGGGCCCAGGCCTAATTCATTTATGACCATATGTGCCGATCGTCTCTTGTAAATAAATCCCATCTGTGCGCTGGAATAGAAAAGTTAATACTCTGAGCTTGACTGGGAATTTTAGGGCTTGCTTTCATAACACAGCTTAAGCTGAAAATGGTGCTTTGGCGGAAACCCGAAATGGTGGACATCAATGTCATCAACATGCAATTGCGCACTACTTTCGTCTTCTTTGCGTATCAGCAATCATATGGCGTGCAGTAAATAAAATCCAAACTTTTTATATACACTTTTCCCCATGATGGCGCTGTTTACGCGGCAGCCAATGGCAGAAGCTCTGTCCACTTATGTTTTTTTTGTGTTTTACAGCATGTTTTACATGAAAAATTAGAGGGAACATTGATGGACATGCGTGAAAAGTATTTTTAAAGTACTACTATCCTGTGTTAAATGAAGCATCTTCACAACAAGTATTCAGAAAAATTAACCATCAATACGGGAACAGATCTACAGCTTTTCTATTTCATACAATGACAATAATTCGTGTAATGGTTTGCCTCTGCATAATTGAAACCAAAGTATGACCTGATGTATATTGAGACCTGTTTCTAATCCCTAAAATGCTGTTGCCTCTGCAGAAATGTGTTGTTCGGAAAGGTGAAATATCACATCTGGTGGCCTGGGCCAAATTGGGAAAGGAAGGCCATCGCTTATTGAGGTGCGGCTGGCATGTCCATAAAGAGCAAGTCATTCATTACTGTCAGCCTTAAAGTACGCCGTCCTCATCGCTAATGTGAGGACGCCATCGCCATGCAGAAAATGATGTGGCCCCTTACAAATGACTCATAATGGCTTAACTTTAAAATTCAATAGGTTTGCATTTCACTTACCGATTTCCATTGCCGTTGATTAGCGTTCGAATCATGTGGACTGAGAGGAGCCTCTCAAACTAAAAGTGTTTCAACACTCTCATTTGGGTTGTTTATTTTCAATACTCTTGATTCTGCTTCATCACTTCCGGGAACTGATTCTGGCTTCCTGAAAAACAGGGGAATGGGATTAAAACATCAATTTACGTTTTTTGGGTTTCTTTTACCTACAGGCGGACTACTGTGACCTGGACATTTGGTCGCTGGATGTTTGGTCGCCGGTCTTTTGGTCCCTTTTGGTCGCCAGTCAAATGTACTTAGATATTAAACAGTACTTAGATATTAAACAGTACTTAGATATTAAACAGTACTAAGATATTAAACAGTACTTAGATATTAAACAGTACTTAGATATTAAACAGTACTTAGATACTAAACAGTACTTAGATACTAAACAGTACTTAGATACTAAACAGTACTTAGATATTAAACAGTACTTAGATATTAAACAGTACTTAGATACTAAACAGTACTTAGATATTAAACTCTCTCTCATAGGGTGGCTTCAACAGTAAACTGTCACCACTTGACCGGCGACCAAAAGACCGGCGACCAAAAGACCGGCGCCCAAACATCCGAGCACCGCAGACTACTGGTCTTGGCTCATTGTATTCTAACTTAAAATAATTAATGTTAGCACAAACTCATTGGGTAACATTTATATATTTATATATATATATATATATATATATATATATATATATATATATATATATATATATATATATATATATATATATATTTTTTTTTTTTCATACAATTGTGCTCAAAAACCGTGTTTAATTTGTGGGTCAAAAGAGGCGCCGGGGAGTCGCTAAGCTTTCAGTCGACGTGTGTTGGATTTATCACTCCTTGTCCCTACACCTTGTCAGCGTCTGCCGAGTAGTACAAAACCAGCCAATGTGGAAGCAGCAGCCAAAGCTGTGACATCTTTTTCAGTGCATTATCTTCACACTCCATCTACTTCGGGTAGATGGAACGCACGGGAGTGGAAGCCCTTCCACCCGTCTGGTCTTAACATGTAACCGGACATTGCTTTTAAGAGCTGGCTGTTAACTGGGTTGACAATGTTTTTTTTTTACGGCCTTCAGATTGAATATTCCCGGAATGTCCCGCGGCAAAGGCCGTGTCATTACAGCTGATGGCTCCATTATTATTATTATTTTTTTTTTTTGGAGAGCCTTGGCAGTACTTTTATGTTTTTTTGCGTTTCCCGTTGCACTTTACGGGCCGCTGGTGTTCCTGGCCGTTAGCACTCACGTTTTGGCAAGGACGCAAACGTTCACTTTTATATTGAAAAATCTATCTTCACGGTCAGGCAGAGTCTCTGTATTATGGAGTACATAAAGCTTTGACTTCTTGTTGATCTATAAAAGGAAGTACTTGAAAAGTGCCTTGGCTTTTTCTGACAATCTACACACGTTACGTTGACGTTGATATCACTGAACAACCTCAACGAACTGACATTGCTCTGAAAACGACTGGCGAACAAACCTGGATCTTTTTTTTTTTTTTTTTTAAACCTTCAATAAGAAGACATCGTCGGGGAAATTGCAGTAGATTTAATCTTTAGGGTAGAAAACCGACTTCTGGTGTGTCAGTACACATTCAGATAAAAACAATCATTGTTCTTTTAAAGGCAACTGTCTCGGGTCTCTCAAATGTTCTGGTTTTGTACCCTTGACGTTTGGCTTTTATAGCAAGAGAGATTTATATCCTTGTACCTTTGGCATTGGTGTAGATTCTACTTTTTTTTTTTTTTACAGCTACAAAGTTTTATTGCCGTAGCGATCCCCTCAAAAGTATCGCATTATACCTACAATACAGCATTAAGTAGTACTATTACTCAGTTGCCCTGTGTAAGGTAGTTGCAGTTATAGTTCTGACGACAACCAATGAACTACAAGACCAAATCAAGAAGATATATCCTTATAAATGACTGGAGAACAATCTCAACTAAAGAAAAGACAAAGATTCATCATGGAGTCCATCAAGCTACCATATTTTCTCGCATATAAGCCGCATTTGTCGCAAAAAAATGATTTTTTTTTTAAGATTTTCCCTTCAAAATAACACATTTTTACTCCCTATTAAAATCATGAATATTGAGGTGAAAATTGTGAATCAGGGGCGGCTTATATGCGAGAAATTGTAAACATCAACCATTTTAAGGGTACGGCTTATACGCAAATGTGGCTAAAATGAGAGAAAACACAGTAATTATTATCTTACAGTTTACCCTAAAAATAACATTGGGGTCCTGACTATTTCCAGCTTTTCTGCCTGAACAGAAAATGTACAGTATTTAGATTTAAAAAAAAAAACATTTGCTGTGCCGCCTGAACCAACACTACAATCTTAACATAGACGTTTTGAGTCACCGTTAAAATATCAGCCCATCGTTTTTCCCTTTTTCTGCAAAAAAATGGACCAGTTTTTGGCGGAAACCCAGTGTTGGTGGCGAGAGCCAGCTCCTGACAGCTGGGGCGACCACAGATAGGCCTAGAGAACATCCCTTGCTCTGAATCTGGGGGCTTTTCAGCTTTTTTTCCCCTCCAAAATAACTGACATCCATGTGAGATGATGGAGGAGATAAAAGACTGTGCCAAATTGCCTTGACTTCTTGTTCCACTTTCTTCTCTGCACCGATAAAGGACAAGCAAAAGTTTCAAAACAACCACGTTTGGCAGCAACCAACTCTAATATTAAGTTGATTTCCCGTAAACAAATATGGCGTGCAGATTTATGCGAGCCATTACGTAACGGTTACCTCATCTAGGTGAACATTGGGGCCATGTTTTGTTCTTTCAGCACGCTATTGTAAGCAGGTGATGTTTGTAGTGAAAGCGAAATGCTGGAATAGAAATAACTATTCGTCCACTGTTGCCCTGCCACGATTTGTCTGGTTGTGGGGATGCATATGAATTATAAAATATGATACAATTAATTGCTTGTGAATGCTCCTTGGCAGTATTCTATCTTTGGCCGGACTGCAGTAATTACTTCAGCGTCATTTTAATTCATGTGCAGATCTTAGAGCCACGTTCAGAGATGGTTTACTAAATGATATAAAGGTCATTCAAAAGTCCCTTTATTAAAAATTCCAATAAAAAGCTTCTGCAAATCATATGTCTATCAATAGGTCAGGTGGTGCTCGGACGTTTGGTCGCCGTTTTTTTGGTTGCCGGTCAAATGGTGACAGAGAGTTTACTGTTGAAACCAGCTCTCAAAATAATATTCATGAGAGAGAGTTTAATATCTAAGAGAGAGTGTTTAATATCTAAGAGAGAGTTTAATATCTAAGAGAGAGTTTAATATCTAAGTACTGTTTAATATCTAAGTACTGTTTAATATCTAAGTACTGTTTAACATCTAAGTACTGTTTAACATCTAAGTACTGTTTAATATTTAAGTACTGTTTAATATCTAAGTACTGTTGAAAATCCAAGTACTGTTGAATATCTAAGTACTGTTTAATATCTAAGTACTGTTTAATATCTAAGTACTGTTTAATATCTAAGTACTGTTTAATATCTAAGTACTGTTGAATATCTAAGTACTGTTGAATATCTAAGTACTGTTGAATATCCAAGTACTGTTGAATATCTAAGTACTGTTTAATATCTAAGTACTGTTTAATATCTAAGTACTGTTGAATATCTAAGTACTGTTGAATATCTAAGTACTGTTGAATATCTAAGTACTGTTGAATATCTAAGTACTGTTTAATATCTAAGTACTGTTTAATATCTAAGTACTGTTTAATATCGAAGTACTGTTTAATATCTAAGTACATTTGACCGGCGACCTAAAGACCGGCGACCAAAAGACCGGCGACCAAACGTCCGGTCATGGGTCTGTTATACCTTTTTTTATATTGCAATTAGTCGTAGTAATGTGTGAAAACTCATTAATATTATGAGGCGATTTACATTTTACAGCACATTTTTGGTCATGACGTACCGCGAAAACTGGGTTTTTACAACGGGTCAATAGCAAGACAAACATCGTTGAACGGGGGTCTCATTTCACGGGGTCGCGGTTGACTGCAGGTGCGTGATGAGTTTCAGTCAACATTTTACAACCAAACAGTTGCAGTTAATACAATAGAATTTCCTCATAATGTCTCAAGGTTTACTTCATTTTCCTCATTCAGTAATCCTCCTTTTGTTATAAATGAATGATAAATGTCAAGGATATGTCACTAAGAATGATACATTTGTATGAGAGCCTGCAATTTCCTGAAAGACTTACTGGATATAGTGCAAAAAAAAAAAGGTTAATCGCAAGAATATCTAGACTATTTTCCATAAAGCTGAAAGCTCTTAACACTAGTTTAAGCTCCTTGTTGACCTCCACCAAGGCCAAACACGCTTTATTCAGACTAACGGCACATTTATGTCATGAAGATTGATGCGCTTACTATTAAATTATTAAAAATATTGACTGGCTTGCAATCATTTTGCAATTTAACCCTGTCAAATAGGTTTTTTTTCTTTAAAAAAATCAATTTTTGCATAAATAACTTAACAATCTTTGCTAACAAACTCAATTAAATAAAATTACAATAAAAATCCATACAAATATGACACCAGAATTTGAAAGGTTTTCATTTGCTGTCAATTATTTAGTGCATTGGGGCTTTAAAAAAAGGGTTAGAGGCCATTTTTACTTTCAAAAGAAAATATCATCATAAACTGAAAGATGCCCTGTGGTCCTTTTTTTGTATTCCTCACAAACTCTGCAAAAGGATGAAGGATGTTGTTTACCGAGTCAAAAGCTGACATTGTCTGCTGCCAAAACCTGAGAATGCTAGAGATCAAGAAAAAAGTGGTAATAAGGAAACAATATAAAGCCATTTTCCCCACTTTTTCCTAGTACTTGATAGAGGAGAGTGCGAGTGCCCAGGGCGGATAAAAATCAAACGATGACCGCCACCTAATGCTTCTGCTGGAATTGTGCTAACTCTCAGTGCCAAATCACACCCTCAACATCTCACAAAATAGCACATTTTTGTTATTTCCGCATTTCAAACTCTCCCTTGGGATCATCTAAGACCAGGTGTGTCCAAACTACAGTCCATAGAAAAACTCTGAAAGCTAATTTTATCATTTTTTAAATTATTTTAGACTATGGCCTGCACAAGAAGCTTAACTTACATTGCATTTTTCAGCTTTAACGCTAGAGGGAGCTCATCAATTAAAGCAAATGTGTCAAAGTGGCAGTTCGGGGGCTAAATCTGGCCCGCTGCATCATTTTGTGTGGCCCGGGAAAGTAAAACATGAGTTCCGACTTTTTGTTTTAGGATCAAATTAAAATGGAGTATAGATGTATATTAAATTTCCTGAATTTCCTCCTTTTAAATCAATAATTATCATTTTTTAATCTTTTTTTTCTGTTTTTAGTTCAAAAATCATTTAGTAAAATCTAAAAATATATTTTAAAAAAAACCTAAAATAAACATTGTTTTAGATCTATAAAAAACTGAATATTCAGGGCTTTTAATCCAGTTCTTTTAATATATTTATTAAAAAAAATCTAAATATTATAACTAAAATGGTCCAGCCCACGTGAAATCAAGTTGACGTTAAAGCAACCCGCGAATCAACCCGAGTCTGACACTATTGGTCTAGTATTTAGTTTGTTGTCCATTTTGATAGTTTATTGGATTCCTATCTTGGCCTGGCTTCTTCTGCTTCTCAGCAGGTTGCTTGTTTTTCTGGTGGCTTCCCCAGAGTTCCTTCTTACAGTAGAACTTGCAAAAAAGCCTAAGGCATGTACCATTCTCCCTCTAGAGTGTGCTTGCAGATTCTGCGAGCCCCCCCTCTCGATCGCATATAACCATCGGGCAGAACATTCGTCAAAAAACAATGTCTGAAATGTACTGTTACATTTTATCTTTTTTTTTTTAGTACTCAATGGAGACATGGTGTTGACTTTAACATATCGAGAGGTTAAAATCTCTTGAATGTTCACGCACTTATTTCGCAAATGTCATCATTTGCCATCTCAAATTCTCAAAACAAAGATGGTGATTTGGAAAAATGCTCAAAATGGATGAAAAAAATCAGCTCTTGTGCCTGTCCAGGTAACCTTTTTTAATAGGGAAGCCTATTTTCTATTGTTTGCTTTGGGTAGCAAGAATAAAAATAACAGTTTAAACCAGTGATGACTGGTTAAAAGTTGCCCCAGTGTTTAATAGATTCAAATAGAATGCATAAGAGAGAAGGGAATAATCTTCACAGCTAATCGCAGAGAGAAGATGCCCGCAGGTCCAGTCAAGAAGGAACTGATGTCGCGCCAAGTGGAGTTGCGCATGGCTGCGTTTGCATGGCGGGGCCCGCAGCTACGCTTCCATGCTAACAAGTCATCTCGTGCAAAAAGTGCTCCACTTTCCTCCCGCTATGACTCGTACAGTCAGGTGTCATGAACGTGACATGAAAACGTAATACTTAAAAAAAATATAAATAAATGATGGGATACACGTCAACTTCCAAGAACAGTCTATTTTGAACTTAAAGAATTGGATATGATACATAGCTGAGTGGATTTTATACCAGGTATGTTTAAAGGATAAGTTTTATTGGTACTCAGGAGTTTGGTCCCCGGTCTTATGGTGACAGAGTTTACTTTTGAAAACAATTCTTAAAATTATATTCATGAGAGTTTAATATCTAAGAGATAGAGTTTAGTATCTAAGTACTGTTTAATATCGAAGTACTGTTTAATATCGAAGTAAAGTTTAGTATCGAAGTAAAGTTTAGTATCGAAGTAAAGTTTAGTATCGAAGTAAAGTTTAGTATCGAAGTAAAGTTTAGTATCGAAGTAAAGTTTAGTATCGAAGTAAAGTTTAGTATCGAAGTAAAGTTTAGTATCGAAGTAAAGTTTAGTATCCAAGTAAAGTTTGGTATCGATGTACTGTTTAATATCGAAGTACTGTCTAATATCGAAGTACTGTTTAATATCGAAGTACTGTTTAATATCGAAGTACTGTTTAATATCGAAGTACTGTTTAATATCGAAGTACTGTTTAATATCGAAGTACTGTTTAATATCGAAGTACTGTTTAATATCGAAGTACTGTTTAATATCGAAGTACTGTTTAATATCGAAGTACTGTTTAATATCGAAGTACTGTTTAATATCGAAGTACTGTTTAATATCGAAGTACTGTTTAATATCGAAGTACTGTTTAATATCGAAGTACTGTTTAATATCGAAGTACTGTTTAATATCGAAGTACTGTTTAATATCGAAGTACTGTTTAATATCGAAGTACTGTTTAAAATCGAAGTACTGTTTAAAATCGAAGTACTGTTTAAAATCGAAGTACTGTTTTAAATCAAAGCACTGTTTAATATCAAAGTACTGTTTAATATCAAAGTACTGTTTAATATCTAAGTATTGTTTAATATCAAAGTACTGTTTAATATCGAAGTACACTGTTTAATATCAAAGTACTGTTTAATATAAAAGTACTGTTTAATATCCAAGTACATTTGACCGGCCACCAAACGTCCAGTCACGGTTTTATTTGGTCATTTTTCTTTAGAAGACTAACAACAGAATGTTTGAGATATGAAATAGGAAAAAGATGAGCTCACCTGGCGTCCTACTGCTTTGTCACGCACCTGATCAAACACTATTTTTCTTTCTTTTTTTTCTCTTTTCTTTCCCCCACTGCGCTTCTCCCACAAAGGTGGCCTATTTCCAGGCCCGCGCACCCTCGCTCATATCGCACCTGCGCCGCCTCGGTGCTGACATTGCACCAATATCCTCTCGGTGCCTGCTCATATATCACTTCTCTCATGTGCAAATGAATCATTACTTGTAAATCTTCCCACACGCGCATGCACCCCATTTTTTTTTTGTCCAACTCGTCCATTTATTGTAAATGAAGGTGTTCTTGCCAAGAACTCAGGTAAATTAACGACATTAACTTTATTTTTCAAAAATGTATTCGGTAAGCGTGACCCTCCGTAAGAGTTGTCCAAACTTTTTTTAAAAATCTTTTTTAAACCATTTAAACCAAAAATAAATACTAAAAAATAAAGGGATGTGACTTAGAATCATCCAAGTTTTTTGTAGAAAAAAAATCAGGTTTAAAAATTTATTTACTGCAAAATTAAATGTATAAACTGCCATTGAAAAACCATTAAATTTCTAAATTTTCCACAAACTGCCATTAAAAAACTAAATTTCCCGGGCCACAGAAAATGATGTAGCGGGCCGGATTTGGCCCCCGAGCCGCAACTTTGACACCTGTACTAGAAAATGCGAGGTTGTACGACATGTTTTCAAACATTTCCAGAAATTTTCTGCAAAGGAGAAGTATTATCTATTGGAATTTGATCAGATATAAACGTTTAATGTTTGTTTTGGTGTTTTCTGCCTGAAAATAACTCAAAATTCAACAAAAACTGCTTGTGAGTGACACATACTCGCTAGTCTAGATTTGACATTTGGCCATATCACGCTTAAATGTAATAGGATAGTTGTTGGGAATAGTTTTTTTTTTTTTCATTGTACGATCAATATTTCCAAAGAAGTCAAAAAAGGTAGTACAAGATGTGATTGTTGATGGCGAGGGATGGCTTTGACCTCTTTGACCTGCCGTCTGATTTGTGTGGACGTTGTTAATAGAACTTGCAGCTTTTAGCGCTCAATAGAAGCGGCGTTCAGGAGGTCAAAAAGTCACATTCAGGCTTCTATTAATGTCATTTTTGAGCTGGTATTTGATTCTTTTGGAAAATCCTTGATCTATTATACTTCAGATAGTAAAACTACATAGTATTGACTCCCTTTTACTGACATTTTATGTTATTATCAAGCAAAATTCATTAAATTAAAACATTTTCTGCTTGGTATCCATCAAAGACTCATTTAAGTCTTAATTGCTGCAATTTCTAAACACTAGTTAATCCAAAAACATTACCAAATCCATATTTTTGATGATTATAAATCCTTACAGGTTTGAATTAATTCATGTGCAGTGAAAAGTAATGATACAAACACAAACAATTCCACAAAACAAGCTCCTAAACTGAATAGATAATATTCCACAAACAAGCTCCTAAAGTGAATATTTTGCACAATGTTCTCCATAAGATAATTATATTCCATTTATCTGTGCAATATTTATGATAAATATCAACTCAATGCATCATTTTTTAAGCCTCAAACATTTAGAAATGTAATGCACTTACTTTGGGGGTGAAATCTTGAGACTTAACAAGCCACAGCTGCAAGCCAGTTGTGCAGGAGAAGCATGAACTTAAAGAAATGAAAGAAAATGACATTAAAACATGAAATAAAACAAAATTTGGGGGATTTATGCTAACTGGACAGCATGCTTAGTTTTTAGATCGATGCACACATGATTATGGGATACCTGGGAAAAAAATACAAGAAGAAAAAAGAGCAGCAGGTGAACAGATTGGGGAGCCAGTTGCTTTTGTGCCCCCTAGCGGTACTCCAGATACTCAGAGGAAGATATATTAATGATTTGTTTGTTTTTATTGATGTAAATGTAATTAAAATGAATTTAAAAGGAAAAAAGTTATATATATATGGCCCCCAATTACACTATAAAATTTTTATTTTTATTTTGTATTTGTTGGTGTTGTTAATATTTCCTACTATTTAACTTGTTGCCTGCCATTGACAACAATACACGTTCAATCCATGAAACTTTATTTAAACCCAATCACATTGAAATTGTTATTGTAATTGTTATTGTTGCATTTTTTGTTGTTTTTTTTAATAATGTGATAATTGAGTGTGATAAAAAGTGATAATTTAAGTCAGTCAATGGCAATTCATGAAAAAAAATGCCCAATAATACACATTTAATCCTTTTAAGAAGGAATATACTCATGTTTAAGTGCCATTAAAATCACCTGTTAAAAAATAAAGAAAAAATAAAGACCTCTATTGCTCAAAAAGTGCCTTATAAACAAAAAAACGCAATAAAAAAATCAGTTTTCCCTCGATCAACTCCTCAAGCCTGGTCTAATTTCCAACATAACATCTTAGTTTTGTAAAACATTAATGAAAGCTTTCAGCAAATCACAAAAGAGTGTTTTATTTACACAGCCAACCACCCTTCAATTTTAAGATTTTAACATCGCCATCACTTCAGTGTTTCTTTTCCACCAAAACATTAATTAGTTACGCCGACTTCTCTGCAAGTAAATCACAAAAGTATCTTCCAATTGGACGCCGATGAAACATACTCTGTCAAATACGATGATGATATTAGGTAAAAAAAAAAAACTGCTGTGTGGGTTTTCCCCATTGAAAAACTAAAAAAAAAGCAATTAGACCACAAAAAAGTAGTAATGCTCAATAAACTGCAAATAATGACGGACTATCTTTCTCTATATTCGGCAAACGTGTACTTCTCGGGTTTTTTCCCCCCTATTTCCGATTAGTGTGATACTTACGGCCAACAAAGAAAGCATCCTTGACGTAGAGAGCGCGGCGGAGCCTGACTGGTAACCATGGCAACGTGGCACTTTGCTTCGATAATCCCTAAACTCTGTCAGGCGAGTCCACAAATACCTGCGAAAGGGCAAATCCATTCATTGGATGCATAAAGGAAGAAATCCTTTACCGCAAAATTACAAAAATCAAGAAAAAACATGTTTAATATATAATCATTTATTCCTATTTTATAAATCCAAGAGTCGATTTCTATTGAAAATACTTTCCTACCAAATTTATCAGAGACTAGGCCTTTTTTTGACTGCAAATTCGGGAATTATCATTAAAAAAATGATTCCCCATCCAAAGTTTTGTCTAATTTTTTGTTGGTTTGGGCAGAAAGACAACCTCCCTGAGCTCATTGAGTACCAGTGTGAGTGACATCATCATTGCTCGCCAGTATCACCCCTGCTTATGGCAGTAGGTCGATTTTCCCTCTAATTTTTAATGAAAAACATGCTATAAAACACAAAAAAACATAAGAGTGGACAGAGCTACTGCCACTGGCTACTGCGTAAATGGCCCCATCATGGGGAAAGGGTAAAGAAAATATAAAAAATAAAAGTTTGGATTTTATTTACTACGCGCCATATGATGGCTGCTGCGCAGAGAAGACAAGAGTAGGAACCATTGTTCTCATCCTTTAATCAGAGCATCATTTTTTGGGGGAAAGTCAGGTTGATCTTTTCTAGCGTTATTAAATCACGACGCTGTGATTATCATCAAAAATCAGTGTCATTTTTGAAAAGCTCTGTATTTTTTTTCGTGATGTCCTTGTGAATTGTTCCTAGTCTAAAAACTCCAAACAATCACTCAAAAAATGAGGGCGAAGGCCGTTTAATTATGTGGGTGATGAAGAATTTGTGAAAAATTGTTGACTAAAGTGAAGGTGAAAGGTTTTTGGCGACCTCTAAGACGTTGGTGGGGATCCTTTGTGACATCCCATTTGAAAAAAATTCAATTATGAGCTTTTGATTTGGGCAATAGTTCATTTTCGGCTCTCTGTTTGTGTTTCAGCGTTTTCATTGATTGAAAGAGGGACAATAAGTGGAGATGTTTTCAATGAGGTGTTTCAGTGCCACCCATCAGTGAATTAGATTGACGCAAAGTGCATTGAAATGGGACAAAAGCAGCCACCAAATTCATTAACTTGTGACAACGGATTAAAACTTTGCTGGAAGAGTTGAGGCCAAACAATCTGGATTTCAATAAGCACCAAAATTTGACAACTGGATATAATAATTTTCTCAACAACACTCAGTGATGAAGGAAAATCTTAAGTATAAATGTTAAGTGTAAAATCCATATTTTGATGGAATACTTGTATACGTAGACCATTTTTTTAGGTGTTTATTCCTTCTTTTAGAAGCCTTGTTAATAAAAAAAATATATTTCAATGTTAAGGACTTTCCTAAATATTGTGATGTTTATTTCTTATTGGTTCTTCCATCGAATATCAAAAAATGACCAATTTATATATTATATATATATATATATATATATATATATATATATATATATATATATATATATATATATATATATATATATATATATATATATATATATATATATATATATATATATATATATATATATATATATATATATATATATATATATATATATATATATATATATATATATATATATATATATATATATATATATATATATATATATATATATATATATATATTAATTTAAACTAAAAGTTTGTCAAGTACGGGGAGGTAAAAAAATAACCCTAACTACAAAATCTACCCCAGTTGTCCAATAAGAACGGCACTAAAAATGACATTTAAATCCCAGTGTGTCCCCAAAAAGCCTTTGTCTTTCATAAAAAAATACATGCATAAAAAACTGAAATAAACTTTATGATCTACTGCGTGCTTTTGTTAAGCAAGCCAAGTACGACAGTGCTAAACATCTGCTAACATGCTGCGCGTGTCGGCCATCACATCTGCTACTCGACCTTTTTACGAGTGACCCTCAAGCTTAACGGGTCAACTCCTCTGTCTGATTTGATCCACCTCTCTCGCCCCTGTGGTGTCGCGCAAGGCTGCACAAGGCTGCACCTAAACACGTAGGAAGAGTCACCTCCACACTTGTTTTTTTCTCTTGGATTAAAGAGACACGATTTGGTGACCTCGAGCAATGGTGGCCAACTGACAAATCCGGACGCTTCAAGTCATGTGATGCACTTAAAAGTCTTAAATTTTCTCCAAAATAGACAGTGCGCCTTATAATCCAGTGCGCCTTATATATGGAAAAACAAAAAAAACACCACTGTCGGATATTAAAAAAACACAAACGAGTAAGAGCTGAGTAACTCCAAAAGCAATCTTTCCCAATATAAAATTGTTAGTAAAAATGTTCCCAACTCCATAAGAACATCATTTTTTTTCTTCTTCCCCATGTCTTCCTCCCTATTTTTGACCAAAAACCTATTTCCTCTATTACGTCTTCAATGTCCTTGTAAGCAGAGAGTGTTCCTCAGGGGTGCCAATGCACAAAATAACCAAATCAATTTCAATCTAGATGCAAAATTAAATGTTTCCAAGCAACGTACTTGCTATAAACAAATCCCAACATCTTCGGCCCTATTTTCCCCCCCAAAATGACCGAAAAAGTCACTCCACCCGCCGAGTTATATAATAGCCACCGACCCCAACCTTGGACCCACGGGAGAGTCCAAGGTCAACGTAAAAAAAACCCACTTGACCACCTTTAAACAAGGTCGAAGGTCACCTCAGAATGACAATGACACTTTAAAATCAAAGACCCCCTCCCTTCCTTCCTTTTAGACTGTGTTGTTCCGCTTTTACCGAAACTATAATTAGCTTGTCACTGTCTATTTAGAGAGACATCAAGTACATCCGAATCCAATAAATTAGGCAGCGGAATTACAGTGCAGAGGGGAGCTTTTACCAACTGGCACGGCTGGCGGCTTTTGGGAGAACGCCGTGTTTTTTTTTTCGGTTTCTCTTGATGTCGTCGCCAATTTTGGGTATATATTCCCATTTCTACCTTTCAAGAGCATTCCTTCTTAAAAAAACTGGCATGCAAAGTCAAATGTCATGCAATTAAACACTAGAAATCTTTTTCGAAGCTGGATTGTTTCCACCGTTCTTCGTCCTCGCTCTCCTTTCATCTCATTCCGTGATTAGCAATTCAATTATTGTTGTTCAACTGTCCGTTCTGGAAGAGTTTTCGTGTTTTTTTATTCATTTTTATGGTTGCTTAGAGGCCCGGGGTATTTATTATTACTTATCTTCGTTGTGTATTATTGTTAATTTGTTTTAATGTGTAATACTATTGGCCGAGGTAGTTGTGTGGATTTTGGAGTTTAAATGATGCGGTAATAGTCGCAAAGCTGTTGTTTCATTGTTTGTTTTCGGTCTTCTCATTACATTTATGCCTCCTGTGAGGTGGTGTTGCAGTATGAGAGTAATTTAGAAACAAAAATAAAAGAACTGTATTAAATGTGGGCTGTAATTAGGCATAGCGCCACCTGTCTCTTAGCAAAAGTACTTTTTTTACAGGGCCAAGGGGCTGCAATTACTTTAGATATAAAAGTATCTATACAAAGTCCACTTTATGCCACTGACTTGACAATTATTCAAATAAAATCCATTTTTATCTATATATATATATGAGGGTGAGTCTTACTATAATTAACAGATAATTAACATAACACATTATTCTAAATGCAAATGCGGACTTCAGTTCACTATGATGAAAAAAATAATAATAACAAAAATATATATATATATACATCACATTGACACAAACTGATGTTTTTTTTCAGTTTTCTGCAATTAATCACTTAGCGACACATAATAAGATAAATTCAAGTTGTATACACAACTAATCAAAAATAGCCTTTCAACTTCCTCAACCAAAACCAAACCTCTTGGCTCCAGCACCCCCTGCACCCCTTGTGAAAATAAGCAGTTCAAAAAATTAATGAAAATAGGTTAGGGCACCTAAAAGTCAATAAAATGAGTATTTAAATTATTTAAAATTTGACTTTGAGCAAGGATAAGATGCAAAAATACTGATTGCAGAACTATACAGAATATAAAATGACATATTTTTCTATTTTTGCAGCACTCTGGTGGTAAAATCATGGCAAATATATCCTATTTCAAATTCTTCCACAATTGGTTGGATATGCTGGACTTTTCCATGACAAATGCATTGCGAAAGGTTCTTTTGCTGTATGCATACTGCCTCATTTATCATCATAGAGCACAGTCATTTCGTCCTATAATCAGAATTTATCAACCACCACCACTAAAAAAAAAATAAAAAAATAACAACAACTGAGTCAACCTGGTGCTTCATTAAATATTCATAAGTCCTCCTGTGGCAGACATTTTTTTCCACTCCTTATGTTATGAATATATATATTTTTAAAGGCTAATTAGAGAGCAACGGGTGACATAAGTTACAGAATACCATGATTTTTTTTATGAGATATAGTTATTTCTCATAACATAATTCATTTTCCGTTCACTTATCCTCATATGGGGGTTGCTGGAGCTTATTCCAGTTAGCTATAGCTAAAATGTACCTTAGATCGATGAGGAATAAATGAAATACTGTTGAAATAAGCCATAAAATTGTGTCAGGAAAAGCTACAAAAAGTTTTTTGTGGTTCCTTTTCCTGGTAGAGGTAATAACGGAGCAGGAAAATGATGTGGTGGTGGCGGCGTGTGAGTTAAAGGGACACTCTATTACTGCCTTGCCTTATCTTCTTTAAATCAATAGGCTTCCTCCACTATTGGCGTAACCGGGGGGCTGAGTCAGCCTAATTATCCCCCGGTCGACCTTTAAATCACGATGGCTGCTACAATTAAATAAGGACTGCTTAAAGTTGGATGGCAAATGAACTAGGGACTTTTTTGGGGGAGGGGGGGGGGGGGGGTTGGCGACACAGTGGATGAGGCAGTGTTGGTACTTGACCATCATAGTGGAATAACACAGATATCATTAATTGGGGAAAGGATAATTGTGTTAAATACAGTTGAATGGGTGATTAATTCACTTTTAGGGTCAAAATGTGTAGTTTTTTTCATTAGCTGATGAATGTGTGAGTATAAAATTCAATGGATTGTGGATAAATGTATATAATCTTGATTAAATGGGTACTAATAATGGGATTTTAAGTATGATTATGGCCCTCAAGAACACTTTTTATATTATTTAACCCTTTAATTGACAGTCTACAATACTTAATAAAAAATAATTATGAAAAAACATTTAAGACATTTATAGTATAGCAGGAATTATTACTCCTATTTTTCATGAATGCTATTAATGAGATTTTATGTATGATTATGGCCCTCAAAAACACTATGAAGTTATTTTTTATTTTAATGATATTAGTGACTTCTAATAACAACAACATGAATGCAATTAAATTAAATGACATTTTAACATTTCTTGACGCTACATTCCTTTTTACTTTACTTTGTACTTTATACTTTTTACTTTAAGTATGAGTGATGAATATGTTAATACTTTAATCCTTTTTTTCTGTTTATGTTTCATATGTACTCTTAACGGATGCACTTTTTTATATGTATCATATCTTGTGCTGACCCCGCCCATCTGTCAAATTTTCAAAGTCAATGTGGCCCCCGGGCCGAAAAATTAGCCCACCCCTAAGTTAAAATAACCTCTTCAGTAGATTTTTTTAAAAATATAAAATTCATCAAATACCTTTGGACGACTGTGACATCTCCCTGTCAAAATTTATTGGACGGCTACTAGCATCACTGGTAAAACAAGTGCCCTGAAAAGAATACAAAGAAACACATTTTAATTTTCAGCATGTACAATTGAAATTAATATGTTTTTATGCGGTCAATGAAAAAAAAACAGTAGTTCTAGCTCTGTTTTTATTCGAACTGCCGTCATTTGGATATGTTGTGCAGTAACAAGCTTGTTTTTCTGCCAGTAAGTCACTTATTTAGCCTAAAGCGCCTCGCCGTGCCTTCGCCTGACCTCAGAGTTGCTAATGTGAAATCTCTGCTGAGAGAACTAGTTCTTGTTGTTCTGCCAGACAATTTCATTTTCAAACTTTCATGAGTACACCCCCGCACACACCTACACACACACACACATGAGAAAAACTACCAAGACTGGCTGTCATTGTTTTGTTGTCATTTTAAAGAAGAAGAACCAACGATGAAGCTGCCAAAACTGCTGAATAATATTAAAACACGTGCAATTAAAACTCTTTAAACTCGACATAATCAAAAGAATCGGACTGCCGAGAGCGTTAATTATTTCCGTTCATTTTTTTTTAAAGTCGCTGTCAAGGTGAGTTTGTTGTAACTGTCATTTATCTCAACGGGAAATATTCCTGTCATGAATCCCCTCGTTAATTTTCTTCACCACGTTGGACAGGTTGGACTTGTTACCGAGAAAATGTTCAAAATACGTCCGAGCACGGTATCGTAACAAGGGGTTTTACGATGGGGATTTTGAGGATATTGAATCTTGCCATAGGAGCTTTCTCAATGTGTTTAATGAGGTAAAATCGTGACCGGACGTTTGGTTGCCGGTCTTTTGGTCCCTTTTGGTCGCCGGTCTCTTGGTCGCCGGTAGTTAGATCAGGGGTGGGCAAACTTTTGGGCCCTGGGGGCCACATTGACTTTAAAAATGTGCCAGATGGGCCGGGTCAGCACAAGATACGATACATATAAAAAAGTGCATCCGTTAATAGTACATATGAAACATAAACAGAAAAAAAGGACTCAAGTATGAACATACTTATCACTCATCATTAAAGTATAAAGTACAAAGTCAAGTAAAAAGGAATGTATTAAGAAATATTAAAATGAAATTTAAAAAAAAAAGAGAGAAGGGGCTATAAAACACGAAAAACAAATAAGAGTGGACAGAGTTACTGCCACTGGCTTCCACGTGACGGCGCCATATTGGGGAAAAACAAAAAAATACATTATTTGGACAACGTTGGCGGGCCGAATGTGGCCCGCAGGCCGTAGTTTATCCATGTCTGACTAAGATATTAAACAGTACTTAGACATTAAACAGTACTTAGATATTAAACAGTACTTAGATATTAAACAGTACTTAGATATTAAACAGTACTTAGATAATAAACAGTACTTAGATATTAAACTCTCTCTCTTAGATATTAAACTCTCCCTCATGAATATAATTTTGAGAGCTGATTCCAACAGTAAACTCTCCATTTGACCGTCGACCAAAAGACCGGCGACCAAACGTCCGATTACCTGTAAAACAATCCCTTGAATTTACGTAATCCTTCATTTGTCCCAAAAACCTCATTAATAAAAATCCCGACTCTGACCTTCCCTTTACCGACTCGACGTAGCGTTAAAAACAACGTCCTTCGTCTTCATCTATTAAGAGTCAGGCGTTCGCCATAGCGATATTCAAAGGAAAATCAATGCGTTACCACGGTGACAATCTATGCAAGTCGACATGCTTTTTTTCCCATCCGTACAGCACGCATTGTTTTTCACAGTGAGTAATCTATTGAGCCTCTCGGCCTTTTCCTACAACATGTATGCATCTTTTTTTGTTGTTTTCTTAACTCGTGGGGGCTCAAAAGTCATTCCCAAAGGTTTTAATTAGAAAAGTGTAGTGGATGGAGGGCGCGTTCCTTATAACAGAAGAGAGCGATCCCAGGAGTCTTGTTGGAGGGTACAGCCGAAAGGCTTGCACTTTTTTTTTTTTTTTTTCCGGCAGCGTCGGGGGTAAATTGTGCTTCTTTCAGCATTAGCCAGGAAGGATTTTGTTGAAGAAAAATGGCTTTTTTTTTGTATCTAGCAGGAATATACATGGCTTGGCCTGTCAACCATGGGTATCACAACTGTCAATTTATATGTTTTTAGATTATTTCAGATTGCATATGCCGTATAACAACTTTTTTACAGGATTTTTTTTCTATAAATGGATTAAGAGAACAGGATTAAAAGCCCTGAATATTCATTTTTTTAAGATCTAAAACAATGTTTATTTTTGTTTTTTATATATATATTTGTAGATTTTACAAAAAGATTTTTGAACTAAAAACACAGAAAAAATGGATTAAAAAATTGCAATTGTTGATTTAAAAGGAGGAAAATCAGGAAATGTAATATACATCTATACTCTTCATTTAATTTGATCCTAAAACAGAAAGTCGGCACTCATGATTTACTTTCCTGGGCCACTCCAAATGATTTGGCGGGCCAGATTTGGCCCCCAGGCCGCCACTTTGACATACCTGCTTTAAACAAAATATGCACTTTTCTCTATATAAATACAGCGCGTCTGCAATATATTTTTAAATCTTTAAGTGCACCCTATTATGAGTAAATATGTGCACGTTTGCATTTGTAAGTTGTTTTTTTTTTGCGCTAAATAAGGGGAATTGCAATTATTAATAAGGGGAACAATTGGCCTAAATTGACAAGTATAACAAATAGTTGTTAGGGTTAATACTGTACACACAACTAACAACAACAACGTCAAAAAAACGCTACTTAGTACATATATTCATTTTCCATATCACCATAGTTGTCCGTATTTGTGCTGGTTTGTCTCCAGCACCCCCGCAACACTTGCAATGAAGCAATACAGAAAGTGACCAAATGTCCCTTTAAATTGTATGCTCTATTAAAAAAAAAAAATCCTTCCCAAAAATGCAAGTGTGGAGTTTATTTGGGTGCTCAATACTCAATGGAATGAATGTCTAACCTTTGTTTACAATATTAAAGTCAGTGACTTGAAAAAAAAACATTATTGTACTTTTAAGAGTCTTGGCATTGCCTACAGCCTGCCATCTACAGCTTGGGAACATATAAGTATTTTTTTTTATTCTGGAATAAGTTGAAACTAGTACTCTTGTAGTTGAATAATGAGGCGGGTCACAGTGCATAGTGGAGCTTATTAGACACTAACTAAATCGTTGTTGGGCTTTTCAGGGTCTTGTCGCTAGGGTGGAACCTTTAAAGTTGCTACTTTTATACACTTGATACCAATTTCCCACAGCTCAGCAAAGGGTACAATAATTTTCTTACCGAACAATAATTAGGACTCTGCGGCATATGATTATGAATTGTGCCCAAAGGGACATATTTCTCTTTTTTTAACAGTAGATTCTAATAGAAGACAGGCATTGTATTTTTCAAAGAACTGTACAATGGCCTGGTGATTTTATATTACTTGTCCAAAGCTATTTGTTAATTAGTTGGACATTCAATAAGTACATACCATATTTTGCTGTTTAATTAAACAGCAGAGGTATATTAAATGGTGCACAAACAGGAGGCTCAAAAAAGCAAAAATCATTCGTGAACGGACGTTTGGTTGCCAGTCTTTTGGTCGAGAGAAGTTTAAAAAGTACTGTTTAATATCTAAGTACTGTTTATTATCTAATTACTGCTTAATATCTAAGTACTGTTTAATATCTAAATACTGTTTAATATCTAAGTACTGTTTAATATCTAACTACTGTTTAATATCCAAGTACAGTTTAATATCTAAGTACTGTTTAATATCTAAGTACTGTTTAATATCCAAGTACTGTTTAATACCCAAGTACTGTTTAATATCGAAGTACAGTTTAATATCCAAGTACTGTTTAATATCCAAATAGTTTAATATCTAAGTACTGTTTAATATCCAAGTAGTTTAATATCTAAGTACTGTTTAATATCTAAGTACAGTTTAATATCTAAGTACTGTTTAATATCGAAGTACAGTTTGATATTTAAGTACTGTTTAATATCTAAATACTGTTTAATATCTAAGTACTGTTGAAACCAGCTCTCTGGGTGCAATCTTATTTTGGGGCATACAAAAAAATTGATACATAGTTGATACTAGTTGTGTTGACTATTAGGGTTCTTTTCTATCTAAAGTTATTTGATAAACAAATGATACATATAATAGATATATGTGTGTCTGTGTCTGCCCAGGGCACAAAAGAAAAGCTATGTTATGTAATTTAATTGCGTGAAAGTTATAAAGTTGCACCGCTAGAATGAAAAAAGTAGTTGTTGTGCATCTCACGCTTCCCACACAAGAGCAGAAGCCGAGAAACAATAGATGGAGTGGAGACTTCCCGGGGTGCCGTAAAAAAATGCGTGAGCACAACTGAACGTTGACAATAATAAAAATGAAAATGTAGTCGATGAGAGCGCTTGAACGTTACCCAAAACAGCAAAAAAAATAAAAAGTATTTGAAGCACCAGGTCAGAAAACAACAGGATATTGTTGCTTTTCTGAATGATGAGTTTAAAAATGGAAGATATTTAAGGTTTTTGGGCGGAATTAAACGGGTAATGTCGTTGTCCGACATCCCGCAGATGCCCGGGAAGAATATTTTTTTGCATAATCTAAGTCATTATTAGACGTAAATGAAAAGAAAGTGCAAGTACCTCAAACGAACAAAGTGATTTCACAGATCACTGATGCCCTTTTCTAGAGATGGCAAATTAATGGCGGCGTTATCATTTTTTTTTATTTTTTTATTTAAGCCTCAAGTCCTCCTGAGCGTGATAACACTTGGCGTAAATGCTTTGCCATCAACAAGGTGAAATCGTTTTCCTGACTTTGGACAAGAAGTAAAGTGGATGAGGGAATTGATAATGGTATTCAGTTAATTGTAAATGAACAGAACCTTGTTAATAGGATTCTGTTAATTAATCAATAAGGAAATAAATCTTAAATGAACTCCCTATACACCCCCCCGACCGACTCCTTTGCAGTGAGTGTCGGCTGATGTCGCCGCATAATTACCGAGCGGCTTTAATTGCTAAGAATTTAATCTGTAGCTGGTCATTAATCAAAATGACCATCATGGTTGTAGATTGGGTTCTCGCTCACGTCTTTGCTAGCAAGAAATCGGACTGAAACAATGAACCCGGCTATGAAAATGACTGAAATATTAAGTCAAAATTACATGGTATTCAGAATACTTTGCTTTGTTTTAGTCTTTTCTTTCAAAAATGGAAATGTTAGGTCCTAAATGAAGTGAGTTGGAGGACAAACTGTGAAGCAAATTAGCTGAAATCCGATCCAGTTAAGAAATACTACGTACATGCAAATGTGGCCTATACTTAACTCTATCATGCATTATGTAATTATTTTTTTTTCTTCCATTCATTTAGTACTTCATTGGCTAGCAAAATGGTGCTAAACATTCAAAAAAATGGACGTCTATTGTTGTCCTGCTGAAACGCAAAACTTGATCCAAAATAGAGCTGCTCCCAGTAAATATGGATAACTAGAATTATAATATTAAATAAAAAGGCAAACTATTTACTACTTCATGTGTGTTTTGTAATCAACTCGTGTCCGTGTATTTAAACCCCGTGTGTTTGCCAATCTTTGTCGGATCGTCCGCCTTGTCTACTTCATGCTATCTTGCTATGTCAGTTTTAGTATTGTTATTTATCTCTAAATCCTCTATATTTTTTATTGATTTAATAAATTAATTGCTTTCCCGCGTTTAGTTGAAACTACGTTCCCAAACGTACCAATAATTGTATTTTCAAAATATTTTTTCCATTAATAAAATAACTACAGAGTATAAGCTAATAATATATCAATTAAATTAAAATACCGTATTTTCAGGACTATAAGGCGCTCTTAAAAGTCGGAAATTTACTCCAAAATAGGCAAAATAGCCTTATAATCCAGTGTTTTTTATATATGGAAAAAAATTAAATATGTCATTCATTGAGAGTGCGCCTTATAGTCATAAAAATACGGTAAATTTATTTTCATATCATGGTCATCATAGTCTGTCATTGACAACAATAGACATCCAATTCATCTAAACTTGACAACCAGTCCTCATCTTCAAAATATGAAAGAATAAAATATTAAAAGAGACCTTGTACATATTCTTTTACTGTCATTACCATTCCTGGAAACACAACTTCAGGATGTTATTGAATAGACATTCGGAATGCACATCCATTCCTGCGAGAGGCGCACTAATCAATGCACCTCGCTTCTGTGAATTTGCATGACTATAGCGGCGCGCCACGTCAAAACCCTTCCTTGGCGTGAAATTTAAATGGCGTTCTCATCTCGCCACCGCATGGCCTCTTCGTGCTCTCGCTTCTTGTTAACAGGCTGCCACTTTGGATGAGCTTTTTTTGTTTTACACCAGCAACAACAACACGCAGGTGCGAAAACCATGTTGTACAACATTAGGTGAAAGAATGTGTGGTCACAGCGTAGAAAATGAAGCTTTAATTGGAAATCTCGGGGTAGAGATGGATTTGTGGAGGACATGGATACTGAAATGGAATACATACTAGTTCTTTTCATTAAATTTAAAAGGGAAGAGTTAAGTTAAAAGGTTTTTTTTAATTTAGTTTCGGGAAATGCATTGCCACTGATTAGCTGCTAAATGTGACATTATTACTAGGTTTTTTTTATCAACTTGATTTGGGTTTTTTTTTTGTTTTCTTTTCTTATTTTTTTTATCTCACCAAAAAGTTTGTCCTAACAAGAATTCCGATGACAGCTGGGCTTCCTGTGGGGATTCCCATTGGAAGCCCCGGGCATATTTAGTCCTGCTGGGAGAGCGAAATGTGGAGGGGCTAAAACCGCTCATTCCATGGTAAAAAAAAAACATATTTTTATGCTATGTAAAGTAGATAGTAGATTTCTACTGGAATATATTGGCTTGCCTTCGTGCAGGCGAGTTTGTATTCTTGCTTTTGATCATTTAATTTAAACCAGGCTTAAAGTGAGCATAAGATTATTCAATTATAGAAATTTAGTGATGTGCTAAGCATGGCAGAAGGTTTTTCATTTGCATATTTGTTTGTAGAAATTATGCCTGTTAGACAATGCCTTTGAATGTGTGAATATAATTTTGAGAACTGGTTTCAACAGTAGATACGTCCGGCGACCAAACGTCCGGGCGACCAAACATCCAGGCGACCAAACATCCGAGCGACCAAACGTCTGGGCGATCAAACATCCGAGCGACCAAACGTCCGGGCGACCAAACATCCGGGCGACCAAACGCCCGGCGACCAAACATCTGAGTACATTATATTTTGTTGTCATAGTTATATGCAGTAGTCGGTTAGATAATTAGCTTGAGAAGTCTGGCGAACTATTAGTCATAGCTAATAATAGTGATTTGTTGGCATGGTGAATATAGTTTTTCCATTCTGATTCATTTTGTCCTTAATACGAGTGTTAAAAGGGGAGGAGAATCTTAAATGAATTAAATTCTCAACAGGTTCACGCACCATCACGTTTCTCAGTAAATGCAATATGATTTGACACATCAGTTGCACTGAAACTCGAGGGCGCCGTATGCAGATTTCATGTGTTTTTCTTGAATAATCCATGCCCTGGAAATGATGTTGATGTTTTAGCAAACCTCTCTTAAAAGTTCATCTCTAAAACCACAAAAAAAGTTGCAACCAACCAACTCAGGTGCATTCTAAAAAAAATCATAAATGAATAATTCATTCTACAATCTGTAATCATAACGATCCCCTAATCAGTAAACCCATGCACTTCCACACTGGTCAGAAGTGCATCGTTAGTTAGCAAGTACTAAACAGTAGTAGCAGTACTTCAACTTCCAAAAAAAGTTTTAAGACGATACGTGAATACATATTGAATTTTGAAACGAACACATTTTAATATAGGTATATATATAACTTGCTTTTCATTGATATCACAGCCTTCAAAAGGCCAACAGAAAGCTCTGTACTGAATCGTAATTACCATTTAATGAGCAGAAAAGCCCGAAAGAGAAGCAGCCAATTATGGGAAATAGCCACCAGGCAAAAAAAAAAAAAAAAATCAAGTGTTCAACTCCTTGCTACACACCTTTGCTCTTTCTACAATCTGCATGTGCCAAGGCAAAGTGCTATAAAACCAGGCAAAAAAAGGCGCTTCCCTCAAGCGTTTGTACATAAAGTGGGCGCTCCCTACACAGTCAAACCAAAAGAAAACACAACAAAAAAAAAAATCAACAACACCATCTCCCACACATAAATAATGCATTGTTTGGGGCACTCAACTCAGAAGTAGACGTGACATCACGGAAAGGCACCAGTTTGTTCTTCCTCTTATACTACTACACTGAGACTCTTTTTACACTTCTGTCAAGAGTTCATCTGACATCATTTTCTGTTTCTGTCAAATGCAAAAATAAAGGTGTCCATTATTGATACACCATGGAGACATGGGGGTCACCTCCCACCCTAAAAGACAGTCATATTACTCCATATGACATTAATTCATTCATTTTCTGAAACTCATAAGGATCGTGGGGGTGCTGGAGCCTATTCCAGCAAACTACAGGCACCAGGTAAGGGACACCATGAATCAGTGGCTAGCCAATCACAAGGCACAAGGAGATAAAGGACAACCAATCATAGTTTGGGGTAATTTAGAGTGTAGTGGACACTAATGTGTTCATTTTCTGAATCCTCACAAGGGTTGTAGGGGGTGCTAGAGCCTATTCCAGCCAACTGTTGTGGTGAGAAGAGGCCTATTCCAACTTTACAGATTTATTTATTAAATTATTGCAAAGTTTGTTGGGTTTTTTTTTACAAATCCCGTATAATACTCATTCATTATTTTTTTGTCAATTAAAAAATGGGCTTTTAGTGTAGTTACTAACCATTTAATTTATGTTTGTATGTTTTTAAAGAGCAAAATAGTCTCTAAAATGGATGATCTACCGCTGTTAATGGCAATAATTAGGTTAAAGACCCTTTGTAAAATTATTATTGATAGAACTGTTTTTCTTCATTAGAAGAATTAACAAAATGGCATTTCACTGTAATTTACATACATCTCCCTTTCCTTTCCTCAATAGGAAAAATCAATTTTTAATACTATAAAATTGAGTTACAAGCTCAGTCACCAAAAAAATGAAACCCGTTATTATATCAGACGCCCTAACCCTCTTCTAATCACATTAATCTTTCAAAAATCCTTAAATTACACACTTGAAACAACCTACCATACAACCTCCACCCGAATTCTAATGAAATAAGACCATTGTCAACAGCATTGAACAATTTAAGATAGCTCCTGTTGTGCTATGACTAAGTGAAGACGCTATGTACTACTGTCAAGCGCCGTTGAGAAAAAGTCGAGTCCTGCGTGTGTTGTCAAGCCAGCACTTTGTCTCAGGAGTTGCACAGGAGGACATAATGGATGCAGTCTCAGCCTCGTGCCATAACGCTGACATTCACTCACTTTGACTGCAAGCTAGCGAGCAAGAACGCAAGCGAGAGTTCTCCAGGGGCGAAGCCAGCCAACGAAAAGCGGCTCTGGAGCCACTCGCTGACCCTCTCCGTGACACTAATGTTCATTACCGGCTAATGGGAGCCAAAGTCGCCCAGATGGCGCCGCTCGTTATTTGTCACCGCGGTTTCGCGACCTGTAAATAACGGCTATGGTCGCGACGCCGCGGCGGTGTTCTTATTCTCGCCACGGGTTTTGAAAGCTGCTTAGAAACATATGTAATGAGTTTTAAACGGCGTAAACATCGAAGCCCGCTAGGCCCCGTCAAGTGGACTCGTAGAATTGGGGCAATAAGCTCGATTAAACTGGTAATGATGACATGGCGGATGCTTTAAAATGACAGCAGAGGATTTGAGAGAATTAGACTTGTGGCGCCAGTAAAAGTTTGTGGCCTCGTCATTTGTGATCACACTCGTTTTGACACTTTACTATGGGGCGAAGAGACATGTACTTGCGGATGATTCACAGGGGTCCATTAAGAAGTCGCAAATGTGACGTTTGCGGACGCTACAAAAGCACTCAAAAATTGTGGAATAGTCCTAAAAGCATTGTTGGATAATTGCTGGACTGATTTATTCATGCACATTGGAAATGGAGTCGCTTCGTAGGATAAGTTATACCACGTAATGACATAATATTTGGTTGGAAAGTCGACATGAGCTCATGCAAAATTAATCGAATTCGGGAAGTAAGTCTGGTTTAGGAGATGATTTTTATATAATGAGGGTTTTTGTGAGAAATGTTAAAAATTACATCATCTGTTTGGATTTTTTTTCCCACGTTTATCTTTTTTCTTCACTTTTTACTTAAGTTTTCCTTAAAAATGTCAGTACTGCTCCGATTTCTGTAAAAACTGGCCTTTTTTTCCATAGTCAAAGTTTGAATTTAACCTTTTTATCTTCCGAACTTTTCCCATCACTCTCAGTGCTCTTTTATAGCCAAGTGTGTATTGTCTAAAGCACAGGTGTCAAAGTGGCGGCCCGTGGGCCAAATCTGGCCCACTGCATCATTTTGTCTGGCCCGGGAAAGTAAATCATAAGTGCTGACTTTCTGTTTTAATATCAAATTAAAATGAAAAATAAAGATGTATATTACATTTCCTGATTTTTCCCCTTTTAAATCAATAATTGTCATTTTTTAATCATTTTTTTCTGTTTTTAGTTCAAAAGTAATTTTGTAAAATCTAAAAATATATTTAAAAAAGGCTAAAATAAACATTGTTTTAGATCTATAAAAAACTGAATATTTAGGGCTTTTAATCCAGTTCTTTTAATCCATTTATTTTAAAAAAATCTAAATATTATATCAAAAATGGTCCGAGTTAACGTTAAAGCAGCCCGCAAACCAACCTGAATCTAACACCCTTGTTCTAAAGCATTGTTTTAACCTTTTTTTTTTTTGGTATTCCACTTTCACACTCACCTTGGTACGAAAATTCTTCCGTGGCGTGAAACGCTCTCGGCAGAAAAGCCTTTTTTGTAGACTTTTATTTGCACGGTCATAATATGGGATAATACGTCTTGACAGAGGGAGGGCCAAATAAAAACACGTACAAGCCACAGCCTCGACAAGACAACCTGAAGAGAAGAGAAAAGAAAGCGTAAGGCAAACAAGTCAGCCGGCAAACATGGGAACATGTGTGACAGGCGGACATTGCGACAGCAGCCATGCGCGATGAAACATAGCGGAGAGCTGAAACATTTAATCGAAAATACAAGTGTTAAAAAAACACTCGCTGACTGCTGGGTGAACTCCGTCTAGTGAAAAAATAGAATACAAATACTGTATTTCCAGTATTTTCATTGGATTTGCAACGTTCTTCACGACAACCTTGACTTAAGAGTCGTAATTAACACTGACCATGTTTGTAAGTCAAAGCCTTCGTATCTTAAAAGTGCTGTGAAGTACTACAGTAGAAGTACCTATTACTTTGGGTACATATAAAGTGACAGAAAATGGTTAAGGATCAAATAACATCCTAATTAACTGTTTTTTTTCAGTTTTTTATGGCCACACCCACAAAAAAAATCAACAAATAGAAGATAGCAAATATTTTTGGAGTCTTGGTAATATGCTAATCATAGGCATGTTTTTCTCTTGTATGACCATTCACTTATTTTGACAAAAAGAACTAGCTAGCGCAGCACTGGAAGATCAATTACAGTTGTGATGTCACAACCAGAATTCCTGTAAAAAAAAGGGGGCGTTCCTTGTTGCACTGTTTTGGGTGGAATAACTATGAAATGGTAATACAACAGTCAGATTTGAGTTCCAATTTTCTATCTACATTATCGACTATTATAGGGCAGACATTTAATTTTTTTGGTTATTCTTAATTTTACAAGATATATATGTTCAGTTTAGATACTTTTATGTATTTATTGTGTAATACTAGCAGAAGTCTAGCGAGGATATTTTTTTCATCGTTTGAAATGCTGCTATTTATGTTTAAATGTATTCAAAATAAAAGTAGGAAAGTACATGCATATCAACAGTATGACAATACTATTTTTTTTACTAGGTCTACAATGTCTTCTGTGTCTGTGCTTGCTACTGCAACCAAGGAATTTTCCCAATACAGGATTAAATAAAGTTCTTATCTAATCTAATCTAAATATTTTCATAATTTCAGGCATTCCTTTCCTTAATTTTGGAAAAAGTCTATTTATAGCCAATGTAGCAACATTTTAAAACAATGCTCCAGCCTGCGGAATCTTTTCATGTTGTATTTTTGTCCACTTGAGAGGACACACAGATTGCACACAGTTTTAGGTTTTATTCGGTGCTACAATTGTCAGTAGCAAAATATCAAGCGGAGCATTTCTGCCCCAGTTACCGTTTCTTCAAGAACAAAAAGTTAGTGACCTTTAAGCCGCGGCGTGCACCATTTTGTTGTTGATGTCAGTAAGAATAAATGCACTTTGGTCCAGTCATTTTCAGTTTAGTTTGCGCGGCACAAAACAAAAGGGGGGAAAATAACAACATGCCGCAATGTTTAGGGGTTGTGGGAGTTCTTAGCCTTGGTGGAAGTTTGCAGTCTGATTAAATGTCACTCTCCTGGCACATGGAGTAGCCATCCACTTGTTGGGAAGATAGAACACGCATTTTTTTAAGCACTTGATGCCTGTCTGATCTTAAGCTGTGAAAGATAACAACAGCTTCAAAAGCATTTGAGCGGCACACGGGCTTCTTAAAAGGAAGAATAGCATCAAAGACAGCCTACTCCCCAATGGTTAATATCTTCTATGTCTGGGAGAGAGGTATATTACACCTGGATAGTCCTCGAATTGGCACCATTGACGGGCATAGACGTCTAATCCAATTGAATTTGAAGAGTAAGCCATGATTCACGTTTAAATTGGTCTTTATTTTGGGACAGCTATTCAAAAGTTGACACTAAAACCCTTCAGAGTATGGATTGCATTGGACATCGATGGTGCCCAATGGGTACTCGGACGTTTGGTCGCCGGACATTTGGTCCCCGGATTGTTTGACAACATGACAGAGTTTATTGTTGAAATCAGATCTTAAAATTATATTAATGAGAGAGAGAGAGAGTTTAATATCTAAATATCTACTGTTGAAACCAGCTCTCAAAATTAGATTCACCCGGGCGACCAAATGTCTGGCAACCAAACGTCCGGGCGGCCAAACGTCCTGGCGACCAAACGTCCGGGCAACCAAACGTCCGGTCGACCAAACGTCCAGTCGACCAAACGTCCGGTTACGCACCCCAATGACTCTTAAGTTGTGCCGTATAATTGTACTACTTCTTTCCTGAGACAACAGCCACAGATCCTCACGATCGGCCACTACTTCAGGTGCAAAAAAATCCAGGCGGCGTCCCGCGGAGCCTCACATCAACTCGAGCTAATCCTCCTATCAGTATCTCAGCATGAAGGCACCAGCCAGGTACTTTGATGCAATTACACCGATTTAAATGGATAAAAGTTGAGTCACTCTGACAAAAGAGCACGCCTAATGCTAAGACAAACATCTCGGCAGGGCTCTCTGCGGGAAAGGTTGGTCGGGGCAACGATGTGAAATGACATCCGGGCGGTTTGTGTTTCAGCGCCAACTTGTTTTGAAGAAAGACCATGAGAGGAGGTTTTCTTTGAGCCAGGAAATGGTCATGAGATCTACTGGTCCTCCTATCGTGTTGTACAAACAACTAATGGGGGGTTGTTTGGTTCATTGAATTAAAAGTGGACTAAAGAAACTAATTACGGCACACAGATTTGTCAAGAAAACGACGGCCTGCTTTCACATTAAGCCCTTTTAAGTTAACTTTTTTCACCCTTCATTTGTTCACAAACCGCCAAGTTTTGCTTGTATTTTACGTTTGTTTGATCAGTTCAAATTGTGTACAACGATTTTTCTTAGATGAAAATGACTTGTCGGCGATCAACTTTGACATGTTTTTTTTTTCAGCCATGCGCAAAATTTGTCTGGCAAAACCTTCCTTTTCATTTGAACACGAATGACCGCAAATTGTTTGAATTCCTTAAAGTAAAAAGTCACTCCACGAAGCCCACTTTATTATTTCCCCTGTCAGTTAAGGTCCGATTGGCTTTGAAAGATTCATGAGTAAAGTTTGCGTAGTTAATAATTCAGAGATGAACCTTTGAGAAAACTGCACTTCAGGCTTAGTGCGATCTCAAAATATTGCACTCTGGGCTTTGCATTTTGGCCATACATAATAATCATAGCATTTTTTTCAGACAAAGGCTGGAAATGCCTTCTAATGTATTTCTCCTTTTTAAAATGTGTTTGAGCACATGCATACTGAAATAGGAATGTTTCTAAATATTCCATTTCAATATTCGGTCTCATTTGTTTTTCATTTAGATCAGATGTGTCAAAGTGGCGGCCCGGGGGCCAAATCTGGCCCACCGCATCATTTTGTGTGGCCCAGGAAATTAAATCATGAGTAGCAACTTTCTGTTTTAGGATCATATTAAAATCAAGAGTATAGATTTATATTAACCTTCATTATTTTCCCCCTTTAAATCAATAATAGTAATTTTTTAATCATTTTTTTTGTGTTTTTAGTTCAAAAATAATTCTGTAAAATCTAAAAAATATATATAAAAAAACCTAAAATTAACATTGTTTTATATCTATAAAAAACTGAATATTCAGGGCTTTTAATCCCGTTCTTTTAATCCATTTATAAAAAAAAATCTAAATATTATATCTAAAATGGTCCGGCCCACGTGAAATCAAGCCCGCGAACCAACCCGAGTCTAACACCCTTGCTTTAACATCTTGGAATAATATACAAGTCTACATTTAAAGTATGTCACTCATGTCAATTCAGATATATATTACTTACCCAATCTGAATGGAATCTACTGTAAAAGAATAGTGTATATTTTAAAGCGATCGCCCATTAGCCTCCCACCCAACACACTCCCCAACGGCACTCTTTTCAACAGGCCACTACGCCGAGTCCTCTCCAACAGAGCGTTGCATGTGTCAGTGGGGGGACTGCAGTGCGTGAGGCTGGCTGTAATAGGAGCAATCCGTTTCCTTCGCCCCGGGGGCCAATGGGACGGCTGCCTTGGCATGGCAATCTCGCTTGAGAAGCTCCCAAATGTTCTCTGACGTGACGACCTTTGACATTTGCGCCCCTGCAAACCACCAGCCAACCACCGTCCCCCTTTTTTTAACGCTCGGCTCATGCCGGTTTCCCGAGGGGGGAACGTTAATGCTTCTGAAAGAGCTTAGACTGTATTTTATTTAATGATGTCAGGATCCTCCAGAAAAATAACAAACTCCATGACCTCTAACATGAAGTCATAAGGCCATTTATGCACTGTATACACTAATTTGATATTGAATATGATCTTGCAAGCGCATCAATATCAACATTTTGACACACTTCTTAAAGGGTATTTCTATTTCTATTCAGTTTCTTAAACCCCGACAAAACAAGGTAACCTGAAGTTGGGCCAAAAAGTGTCAGCTGGGTAACAAATAAATAATAAAATAATTTCCCATCATTGCTCCATGTTGAACAACACATGTTAGCCTGCTGCTATCAACCACAGTCTCTGATGCTAAGCAAACAACATTTCCCATAATGCCTGTCAAAATCTTACAAAAAACTGTACTTTCCTGCATTTTCTCGTTTTTTTTTTTTTGCATCTCTTGAAACAAGACCACCACAGTTGACCACTTTGTCTTCACACCACCCCAAAAAGTACATACATACCCCCAACTTTTACAACTTTAAACGGGACGAAACAGTCTATTGGCGTTAGCTTATCTGCACCCAAAACCAATCTCAACCAACTACTTTAAACTTTTTCAGTCCACCAGCAAAAAAAAAATCCAGGTAGCCAAGCGCTGTGCTTGGATGGCGTCCTAAATCGACGGAGACAAGTACTTTCGGCGAATCACGTGTGGAGCATCGGGAATCACCTTGTTAATTGAGAGGTGCACTTGAGAGATTGACTAATTGATCAAGGCCTGGGCTGTGGTGGATTATTCGCGGCTACAACACCGTGGCGGGAGGAGCCTTGTCAGCAATGATTCATGTGTCTCCTCAAGAGTAGGTCTCTACGGTGTCTTTTGTTCAATGGTGATGGTGGAAGAAGGAGCGGGGGCGGTATAAGACCCCCGTCCTATCTCACCTATCCCTCTAAGAGAGAATTTAAAAAAAGGTGAGGCTGTTTTTGATAGCTTGCCACAGATGATGCAGTGTCAGATGCGGGTGAGCGATCCCCCTCGCCCCCTGAACAGGAGCTGGGGCCCTACGAGCATCACGGGGGGGCTCGGGTGGAGGCGAGATGTATGGCGGTGCCGTAATGGAGGCGGGCGGGGACCCCGAGCCGGAGCGGGAAATGTCTCCATCAAACAGATCACGCCCCAGTGTGTCATCGTCTGGGAGAAATGAAAAGTGCCGGTGTTGTGGCCAGGATTATAAATGGAGGGGGGGGGGGGGGGGGGGTGCTGATATACGTCGGACGGGGAGTCGAGATGACGCGTTTGGGGTGACTGAAGCACTGGCTGTAGATTGGAGAAGATGATGGAAGAGGAAAAGTAGTTGGACAGCCAAGTAGTTGAGGCTGGATTTACAGCGTCAAGTAGTCATCCTCCCCCTCCTTCTTTTAGTTTATTAAGAACATTTTTATGATGGGGAGCAGCTTTACGGCATATTTAATTCGTTGGCTGCCATCGATGGTGAGAGACAAACCAGCGTTGCTTAGGAAATAGCTTTTATATTGACGTCCAATCCCTTGAATATTTATTCGCCCTTCCCAGTTAAAATGAATTGAAGATTTTGCGTCGTCAATGGCAACTCATGAGTTTAAGAACTGCCCTGCAAAGAGTTAAAGAAAAAAATGCCACGTCCAATCCGCTTCGACAGGGAGGGAAAATGAAGTATTCCGGAATAAGTATTCCGGAATATAAAATATTGGTAGTATTCTGGAATAAGCATTCCGGAATAAGTATTCCCGAATACTTTTTCCGAAATAAGTATTCCGGGATACTTATTCTGAAATAAGTATTCCGGAATACTTATTCCGGAATACTTATTCCGGAATACTTATTCCAGAATACTTATTCCGGAATACTTATTCCCAAATACTTATTCCCAAATACTTATTCCCAAATACTTATTCCCAAATACTTATTCCGGAATACTTATTCCAGAATACTTAATCCGGAATACTTATTCCAGAATATTTATTCCGGAATACTTATTCCAGAATACTACCGATATTTCATATTCCGGAATACTTATTCTGGAATACTCCATTTTCCGGAATTTTTCATGTTCTGGAATGTTTCATGTTCCGGAATATGATATAATCCGGAATATATGATGGAATATAGTGCATATTGTAGTTAAATACAAAATCTGACAAAATTGGAGTCAAGTCTAGCATGGTATGAGCCTGCAACGTTTTCGACAACAGAACGTCTTTGTCAAGTCTCCGCTGTCCTGATTGGGGACCGTCAACGACTTTACTCTAGGTGACTAAGCACGCCATTCTTAAGGTTTGAAGAATGATGGCGTATGCTGACGGAAATGACAGAGACTTTCTCCTGCGCGGAGCTTCAATGTGACACGTAGAGGATGGAGTGGGGGAGCCGATGAGATGGCAACTCATTACGCCACGTCGGCCGGGAGGGCAACATCATCAATCAGCTCCTCAGCTTTCCAAATCGATACCACGTCATTACCTGTTGCTGCACCTATGCATACCCGCAAAGACAGCAAACGGGAAGGTACAAAACCGACTCTCTCTCTACCCTAATTCACACATCCGTTTGTTGATTGAGTCCCAGGTACTACCAAAATGAAGCGGCCTCTCCTTGTCTAACCCAACTGTAATCCACATGTCCCCCAGGACGGATTTGACCCCCAAATGCAAGTATTTGGGATTCAAGTTTGCGCTCAGAAGCAGCAAAACGCCGACCCACTTTGAAGTGGGTGCCGTGTGCCAAGGTCGGACTCGCGAGCAAACAAACAAACACGGCTAAAACATCCTTGGCGCAGTTACTAAGCAACTTCTTCTTGGACAGTTTATAACAAAATTTGGGACTTAGCAGAAGAAAAATAAAGTGTAGTGGAGCACACACCCAATAGCAAAGCTCACAAATTTCCCATGTTAAGATTGCAGCTTCGTCCTCTAACTGGAATTTCAATATTTGCTATATAACACAAAATTTACGCACATAAATTTATTGCTAACTATTTTCAGTTCTAACCAAAATTCTACTTAAAAAAAGCATTGTTACTGAATCACTATACTATTTAAATTGTATTTTATAGTCATCCTATTTTTTGAATAATAAGATTCTGGCAACGCAGTTTCCAGTATTTTACTGTAAATGTCAAGATTTAATGTTTTTACAGTAGATTCTGTTCATTTATTTTATAACTGGCACCCCGGCGGTGTAGTGGTACACTCATCGACCTCACAGATCCGATGTCGAGGGTTCAATGCCAGGTAGGTCCTCACTGTGTGAAGTTTGCCTGTTTCCCCCGGGTTTGCATGGGTTTTCTCCGGGTACTCCGATTTCTACCCACACCCCCAAAACATGCATGCTAAGCTAACTAATTTGCCCCTCGGTACGATTGCTTGTCTGTCTCTTTGTGCGCTGTGATTGGCTGCCCACCGATTCAATGTGTACCCCACCTAATCCCTATAAGTAACTCGCATAGACTCCAGCACCCCCAGCATTCCTTGTACGTGGTTCTACAAAAAAAAAATGAATACTACATAACTACCACAGCACATTATCTTTGGATACATCACAAACATATATTTGAGTTAAGATCATTCCCAAAAACTGCACCAAAAAGTAAAAAGTGTATTATATTACCATAAAAATGGATTGACAATTGTGAGTGCAAATGCATGAAGGCCTATATCCAATTAGAATCACCCCCACCAATCAATGCCTGATGTCTAATAGGCTCTTCTCAAACAACGCCTACGGATATGCATGCAAATTACAGGCACTATGATAAACATATTTTTGATTTAATACCTGCCTGACAGTGTCAATCAAGCCTGATTGTTAGATACTGCTCTTCTATTGGATCTCATTACAGTAACTGTTGTTTTTTTTTTTTTTAAATCATGTAGTTAGGCTGCCACAACACTGCACTCTGCTGGTAAATAAACTTCTCTTCTCACATACACACATACACACTGACCTGGTATCTCTGAGAAGTGGCGCTGCTGTAGAATATTAAACAATATTTGCATGTAGATCAGAAGTTGTCAATCATCTTGGTGCCTTTAGAAGAGTAGAGCATGGGGATAAGAATTAGAAAAATGAAAACACATGCCACCACACAAACAGTATTGTAGATTGTTAGATATTTCTAACTGTTTTTTTTGTTTTTGTTTTTTTTAAACTAACTCTCCAAGGAATTGCCAAAATGGAATTTACTTCAAAGCCCCAGGAAAATGAAAATGCACATAAATTATGGTAAAATCAACTTTGGTAGCCTAAAAAGAGATGTGTAACATTTTAGGAAACTCCAATGAATGTTTATTGTATATTAGATGCGTGGTGAATTATAATGAGTTTTTTTTATGAGTATTTTGGAGTATTTTTGAACATATTATCCAAACAATAAGTAATAAGAAGCTCATAGGAAGCAAATGTAATTCACAATAGAGTATAAAATAGGTGTTGTCATCTTGTAATGATCATAATTTAAAAAAATAAATAAATAATGTAATTCCATTTTAATCAAAACGACATTAAAACCTCCACTAGAGCATTTATTAAATAATATTTGCTCAAATCAAGACACCTATGCTTCGCGAGTACCTTAAAAAGTGGAGCATATGGGGCTAAAATTTGGAAAAAATCAAAATAATTAATTCCATTTTAATCAACATGACACTAATAGAGGCTCCACTACAGAATATTAAATAATATTTGCTCAAATTAAGACACCTACTCTTTGCTACTACCTTCAAAAGCAGAGCATATGGGGCTAAAATCTGGAAAAAAATCAAAAAAATTGATCCTGCAACCTAATTCACCCCAGAAAACCTCCACCGTCCTCCACCTTTTACCTGCAATATGAATAAGAACTTACCAATGAGTTCATTCCTCTTTCATACCAAAAAAAAATCCCCTGCAGAGCAGCTTGAAATCTGCCCCAAATAGTGTTTTAAGATCAGTGCACCCTTGTATTTTTATATATTTTTTTATAGGCTTCTCAGGATCAAAGTTATCTCTAGTCACCCTCTGGCACCCCACTTGGCACGATTACATTAACAATATGAGGATTTCGTTTTATCTTCACCTTTTTTCCACTCACGTTGCTTCTTTTTTTTCATATTGGCATTAAAAAATGGAAGATGGGTTCGATGACTAGCCAAATGTTGCCGTTTTTTGGTTGTTTTTTTTGGGAACTCGTCAAATATTGATGCATCTATTACAGCAAAGGCAGGTCTCCTAATCAAATGTGACTGATATCAAGCGTAGAGCGAGAAGGGGCCAAGCGAATGGTCGCCGTAGCCTCCTGGTGAAACATCTGTTTTAACTGGAATTAAAGGGGAAGTAGCAGGTGTCACCTGGGCACCCACCGTGGGGGGCACACCTGCTCGCCTTCATTTGATCCAAAGTACTTTAGACAGATTACAGCCAAGCTGGCGAAGGCGTCTATTTCAGCAGGCGGGGTTGAAGTACCCAAGGGAGGGGGGGACGCCATCGCCATCCCGGCCTCCGACTTTTTAGCGGAAGAATTTGTAAGCGAGCGGACCTGTAGTCACTCTAAAAAAAAAAAAAGTATGTGTGTGAGTTCCAGGAGGATAATTGTCTGTGGAGAAAGCTCCCGAGGCCGTAAAGGCAGCTTGTTTCGAAATGGGATGATTTCACAGGACGTTTAACTTTACACCTCTCATTTGTTACCTCTTCGGGGTATTACCGAAATGTCCATTAAGGGGGGATTCCGTGGAAATGTGGCAACCCCTTCAACCTCGGTCTAGCTTTTATAGGCGTGTCGATAGGGTGTGGGAATGGTAAATGGCTTATTGGGGCGTAGGGGTTGGGGGATTAGAGATGACGTTGTAACATGCTTGGTAGTGTCAGAGTTGTTTTGATTGGGGGAAAAATGGAATTGTGATGATTAAATGGAAAGATGGTGATTCTGGTCTAGACAAAAATGTCACTATGAATAGAATGAGATTAAGAATTAAAAATGTTGTCATATTTGTTAAGTGCGTAGATGCCAAACTGTTTTTTTTAATCTAAAAATGAGCAAAAATTTGCCTTGACCACATAGTAAACTAAAATTGCCAGTTGCAACACTAAACTTAAAGAAACACCAACAATCTTGGTACTGCTCTAAAAGTTTTTTGTTGATCAAAATGGAATTAAATTTTAAAAAATATTTTAAATGATGATCAAAACAAGATGATAACACATATTTTATACTATATTGTGAATTAGATTTGCTTTCTATGAGTTTTATTATTTAATGTTTTGATTAGATGTCCAAAAATACTCCAAAATACTTCAAAATGTTCATTTTAATAGTCATTATAATTCATCACTCATATAATATAAATGAATATTCATTGGAATTTCTCTCTTTTTAGGCTACCAAACTTGATTTTACCATAATTTATGTACATATTCATTTTCTGAAGGCTTATGATAAAAAAATGTCAACCCTTACTGTGACTTCATTGAATAGTAAAGTGTCATAAATTGACATTTCAGTGTCCTTATGACTGTTTTCTTCTACTACAGCTAAAAAAAGAGGTAAAAATAATATAAATCTAAATTACAGGGGAGACAAAAGAACAGATTTAAATGATTATTTGAACTCCCACCTATCAGGCTAAAAAGTTACAGACGTAACATTTGCTTTGTGAGGCGACAATGCATTCATTTCATGAGTCAGCAGGCAAAAGCATGACAGTTTTGTTCGAAGCTAAAAAGTGTTTAATTGGATTCTAATCCATGGCAACATCACCACAGGCTATTTTTCACATCTTTTATTTCAGCATCACCTGCAGTGTAATGGCGCTGATTACATGCCGCCCACGGTTCGGCCCCCGATTTCTCCGGGGACCCCCTCCCAGGGGTCATTTCTACGGTCCAACGCAACTATGAGCGGCTGTAGGGAGTTTATTTTTTTGTTGTTGTTGTTGTTATTTCTAAAGGGGGTCAAAGAAAAATACGTTTATCTAAACCTAATTAATTGTTTACCGCACAAGTAGCCCAAACTGGCTTCGGGAAATAATTTAATTGGAGGAGGAAATTAAGTTAATAGGTAAAAGTAAATTAAATGTTTAAAAAAAAGTAATAATAGGCTGTAGGGTGAATTTTGAGCCGCTTATTTGAGGTAGGAAATAATGAATTCAGCTCATAGGATACTTTTACGGCTGCGAGCTGTCATTTAGTTTTATATACAGTAGTGCCTTGACATAAGAGCACCCTGACATACGAGCAATTTGAGATACGAGTAAAGTTTTGAGCAAATAATTGTCCGGAGATATGAGGAAAATTTCTAATTTTGGTGGCTAAGACATGAGGCTGTTTATGATTTTTTGCCAGATCTCTTTCGTGTATAACAGATATCAACGAGCACTGGGTGGAGCATTGCATTTTCTTTCAGTGTTTTTTTCCCCGTTAGTCAAAAAAATGATTAAAAAAATACAATCATTGATTTAAAACGGTAAAAATCACTTAATTTAATATACATCTATACTTTTCATTTTGATTTAATCCAAAACCAGAACGTCAGCACTCATAATTTACTTTCCCGGGCCATTAAAAATGATTTGGCGGGCCAGATTTGGCCCTCAGGCCGCCACTTTGACACCTATTGTCTAGATACTGAGATTCCCATAATCAGATTTATCATAAGAACAAGAATAAATACAGCATCTTAAACCCTAAACAAAAAAAAACATGTAAGCACATGATAGTAGAAGTCAGTGTGTCAAGTCAAGACTACAGCGAGCCGGTCTCAGCTGGTCCAACACGCTCCATTTGTTTCTCTATGTGACACTGGGAAAATAAACCTTGCCGTATTTGTCTAGCCTGGCTCGCATGTGTGTGTACGTGTTAGAAAAGGGGGATGCGGTGGGTCGGTAGGGAGCCCCCCGGATGTTCTGTTCACACGAACATTCACTTGTAAGACGCCGCCAGTGTCAGAAGGCCCGCCGCTGTTTGTCCGCGACCTTATACCCATGTTTACACAGGAGGGGAGAGCACACACTCTCTGGAGACTTTCTTTATATGGCTACTACCAAATGGCAAAGCTCCATCACCTACTTGCTATTTGATGTTCTTTTTTTTTTCTTTCATTCAATATCTTAAAAAAAGAGTTGTAATATGGAAAGTTTACTTTTTACTAGCTCGTATACATATGCTCGGGTCTCTGGAGTACTTGTAAAACCTTTCAAGTGTGATATTAAACAAGCAAGACAATCTTTCATGGTAACAAAATGTGGAAGAGGAATTGGACCTGTGGTGGAGGGTGGCAATTTGTGGATGGAATTATCAAAGATGAATTGTGGGAGAAAGATGGATGGAATAAATCTTAGGGATTTTGGCGTATTTTGACGAAAGCAAATTGTGGTGATTTGACTTTTTGAAGCGGTGAATCGTAAAATAAACAAATTTAAATGAACTTGGAGAAGGAGAAAGTACAAAAATGTCAAACTAAATTAGAATTAAGTTTCACATATGGTGTCAAAGTAGCGGCCCGGGGGCCAAATCTAGGAAAACCCTGCAGAGAGAAGCTGGAATATTTGAATTTCATTGCATTTGGCATTTGATAAAAACGCAGTGTGTCTTCCGATACTGAAGGGCCCCTATCATGTTTGCTCAGACTTTTTCCCCGTGCTGGAAAAAAAATCAATGGCGTAAAAAAAAAAAAGGGGATCATATCACAGCGGTATTGAGAAGACAAATCCAATTATTGTTTTAGCTTTGCATGAGCAGACACTGTACATATCAAGCTACCTTGTGGGAATGGCTGCTATTTACATAAAACGCTTCTGCCAACATGGGGAGAAAAAAGGTAAATTAAATATCTGTGTAACAACCTTGAGTCTATTTCTTACATGTACTTGCAAGTGGATTCTTTAACCATCTACAGGTAAATAAGCAACTATATAGTTTTAGTCCTAGGCTTCATAATTACAATATTGTGCATCAATGTGACCAATTATTAAACTGAAAAAAATAATATGGTACCTGGAATTAATTATTTCAGATAAAAATCCAATAAAATAGATAATAAAACGGAAAAACATGTTTATTTAGTTGAATTTATTTTGCAGGGTTAGTTGTTATTCAATTGTAATACTTCTAATATTAATTGTTAGATTAGATTAGTTATTGGAAATGAATGTTTTTAACTTAAAATGTTTATAAACCTTTTTTTAATTGAAGTTATTATTTAATTGTTAATTAATATGCTGACAAGTTGTTTCTAATTTAATTCAATGTAATATATTGGACTGCCGGAACTAAAGTTGTCACAAGTTGATGTTTCCTATCGGTCTATTTATGTCGTCACACAGATTCCTGGTTGCCATAGGGGAAATTCTGAGTTAATGTTGTTGTTGTTTTCAGAGTATTTTACCTCAGTCGTTTCGCCATGAATTCCAAATAAATCTTTACCGATCTTTCTGCATTTAATTAATTTGGTTACCCCGCGCTCAATCCCGTTATTTAGTGACAAATCTCAGGACATTTAGCGCCATCGCAGAGCTTTTTGAAAGGTAAACATGTATTTTACTTTGGTAAATTACTGTGTGAAAAGTTGTGTATTTCGTCCTGATGCTAATATAATTTTTTTAAATTAAAAATTACAAAGTGACATGGTGTTCTTATTACTTACATTCCATATCTGTCTTAAATTATATTTAAAATCCTTAGATTGTTGGTGTTTATTTAAAAAATAAAATACATTTCTGCACATAGGCCTGATACAGACCAGAGAAAAACTAGTCTACTGCTCATTATTTTGAAAATCTAGTACACTGCGGGCACATAATTAAAGATACCACTGGTTTTGTGTTATTGTGTATATTAGATTGCTCACCTTGATCTTCTGCTCCTCATAGATCTTCATAAATGGCAACCTCAGTGTGGTCAAAGATTTTCGCTGCCCTTCCTCCGGATGAGGACCACTTTCCCCTCCAATTCAGTGAAAAGGTGCATGGAAGCGTGGTGGAGATGTTGAGAAGATGCAGATCTCAAGTTTACGGCCACGCCCCCGCCGGTAAACGCCTGCTCGACGCACAGATCGTTCTGGACTTCTCGTGGGAGAAACTCAACACGGGAACGTGGCGCCATGTGGACAAAGAATGGCGCAGAGTCTATTCGTATGGTTGCCTCTTTAAGGTGTGCGCCTTGTGTCGGGGGGAGCCGTCTGAGGAGGACCTCCTGGAGGCCCTTCGTACTTGTGACATGGGCTTGTTGATGGGAGCCGCCATTATGGAGGACCGACTACAAGTTCTGGTTCAGATTCTGCAGAAAGAAGTCAGGAAAAACGTTAAAAATGAGGATCAGGGAGACGCTAAGGTTCGTATGTTGGTATAAAAGCTGAAACATTTTGACAAAAAGACTAACATTACTAATTAATAAGTACTTGTGATTCAATTTTGTTTTAACAGAGGATGAAATTTGCGCTGGCGGAGTTTCCGCAGATCAGAGAAAGTCTGACCATTCCCAGATTAAAGTGTCCATCTCTGGAGAGTTTTAAGAAGAACTACTTGTTGCCCCTCAAAGCGGTCATTTTGGAGGAGACTATTGATCACTGGCCAGCTCTCAACCAGCACCCCTGGAGGTTTGAATCTCTATGATGGAATATTTTTGAAAGATTTGAATGGGGAAAATACAGTGGCACCTAAAATCTGATTTCTAGGCTGTCCCAATTGTAGTATATCTAGTATATCATTATTTACATTGCATATTAATCTTTTCACAATAGCACATTTTGTTTAGTTATTATCGTTATTACTTAATTTAGGAATTAGTTATTTTCTTACTCCTTTAATTTATTTTTATATCTATTTCATAGAGTACATTCAATGTATTTTTTAAACACTATGTATTAAATAACTGTTTTGTATGTTTTGTTATATTACTACCGTATTTTCACGACTATAAGGCGCACTTAAAAGTCTTAAATTTTCTGCAAAATAAGCAAGGCGCCTTATAATCCAGTGTGCTTTATATATGGAAAAAAATAAAATGTATCATTCATTGACAGTGCGCCTTATAATGTGGTGCGCCTTATAGTTGTGAAAATACGGTATATTTTCTACATTATTTTACATGTGCCTTATTATGGGTAAGTATTATTATATTTTATACATTATTTTAATTCGCTGCCAACCTTACCATTAAAAAAAACACCATCAATCAGTTAATACTAAAAAAAATAAAATAAACGCATCCTATCCAAAAACCATACCTTCTTTCTCTGAAAATGGCAGGTCTCAATGCACCTCAAAATCTCTTCTATTTTTAAAAAAGGTTATTACCGACATACACATACACGTAAAAACAAGGATAAAAAAAATGACCCTCTTTGTTCAAAGTTACAACACCAAGTAAAAGCCATTTGTCCTCCAGCAATGTTAAACAGTGTTGCAATCAAGCCGATTGGCACTCTTCGGGCATCCAAGTGCACTTATCCGAGCAAGTGAGAAGAAACACCGCTATCGTCTGCGTGTGAAGGATGCCTAACGGACAATTTCATCCCCAGACGAATGGAAATTGAAGCCGTGGCTCAAATGTAAACTGATCTAAAAATGCAGCCTTCTTTCCTCCCCATCCCCAAAAAAGCTTGGACTATTTGAGGTCAGTGGCGGGGTGTCGTACCGTCCCCGTGGAGGTGGGCTCCAGATATACGGACGAAGAGTGGTCCCAGACGCTGATGACGTTGGATGAATTCATCGACCGCTATATTTTAAAACGCGTAAGTAGTAAAAGAAAAATTAAAATCTTGCACCTAGGCCAAGTGTGGGGAAACTAAGGCCCGCGGGCCACATACGGGCCCGTTAGGCTTTTTAATTCGGCCCGCCGACATTGTCCAAATATATTTTTTCCCCAAGATGGCGCCGTCACGCGGAAGCCAATGGCAGTAGCTCTGTCCACTTTTATTTGTTTTTCTGTGTTTTACAGCCCTTCTATCATTTTTTTAAATGACATTTTAATATTTCTTAATACATTCCTTTTTACTTTACTGTGTACTTTATACTTTTTACTTTAATGATGAGTGATGAGTATTCTAATACTTTAGTCCTTTTTTTCTGTTTATTTTTCATATGTACTGTTAACGGATGCACTTTTTTATTTGTATCATATCTTGGCCCCAAAAGTTTGCCCAACCCTGGCCTAGACGGAATTCCTTATTTTTATTTTATTTTTTTTATTACAGAGTGACACGTCAATCTGCGGCTATCTGGCTCAACATCAGCTGTTTGAGCAGGTACAAATAACCCCCCCCCCCCCCCCCCAAAATGTATTTCCATCTCCAACGAAGCGGCACATATTCCCGAGAAAAAATGCAAATGATATTAAGACATTTGTATGCACTTGTGATCTTTTTGTTCGTTCTTTCTCTGGCCAGCCATTCTGAATGACAATATTGTTATTATTATTTTTGGATGTGGAATAATTTCCTGGTTGCCATAGATACCAGAGTTGAAGGATGACATCCGCCTGCCTGATTACTGCTGCCTGGGTGACGGCGACGAGGAAGACGTAACCGTTAACGCCTGGTTTGGGCCCGCCGGAACCGTATCGCCCCTCCACCAGGACCCCCAGCACAATTTCCTGGCTCAGGTAGTCATTTATTATTTATTAAACGCCACTTTAACATTTTGAATCAAGATATTAGCTTTCCTAGCAATGGATTGTTGGGCATTATATCCTAGTTTCCCCATACAGGTGGTGGGATGCAAATACATCCGTCTCTACTCGCCAGAAGAGTCCGACAAGCTCTACCCGAACCCGTCTCCGCTACTGCATAACACCAGTCAGGTGATGTTAATATGATTGTGTCTTTAAAATGAATCATGCGAGAGGTATACAAAATATGATGAATTTTGAAAATATAATTCAATTTGGCCACATAATAATATTAAATTGAGCCTACATTGGGCTGCACTTTTTAGGTTTAATACTAAATGGTGCTAGTCCATAGGTGGCCGCCAGGGGGAAGATCAAGCCAAGTGTCAACTTTGTGTATGCTAAATTCAGATAGATTTTTTTCCCAAAAGTTTACAGTTAATCAACAATTTTTCAATTAGAATAATATGTACTTGTTATTTTTTTGTCAAAAAGGCAATTTAAAAAACTAAAAAGATAATGAATAAAACTAAATGGGGCCTATTGTCTACTTTTATGTGTAATGCTAAAATAAAACTTTAAAAACAAATTTTAAGAACGATCATTTTACCCATTTTTTCTAAAAAAGGCAAATATTTGGGGTTTATTTTTTACTTTTTAAACCCAAAAAGTTTTTTGGTACATTAGAAATTTTAAAGAATAAAACTTGAGAATTCTTACTAGTCTACACTATTATTTTTCAATGTAAATAATACATATGTATATATATATATTTATATATTTTTTTTCCTTTAACAGATATTAATACTGCAAAGGTTTGAATTGATTGATCAAGTTTTACCACAATTGACGTCCAATCCGATTTCTCCATTAAAACCAGTCAAAAAGTTAATATTAAGAAAACAAAACATTACAAACCCAATCTCATTTAAGCATTTTTCCCCCCCTAGGTTGAGGTTGAAAACCCCGACCCAGAACATTTCCCCGAATTCGCCAAAGCGCCATACCTGGAGTGCATCCTCCGCCCCGGAGACGTCCTCTTCATCCCCATCCAGCATTGGCATTACGTACGTTCCCTTGAGCAAAGCTTTTCCGTCAGTTTCTGGTGGTCCTGATTCAAAAGAAGAATAAAACCATGAAGAAGTCTGAGGTAATCGAGCAACATGTAGTTACTTGTTTCAACATTTTTTTTTAACAGATTGTCTGCTGTAATTGCACTTTCGACCTTTTAATATGACAAATATCCTCAGGTGTTCACATTTGCATAATTTATGCAAATGAGGGAGCGCTAGCTAAAATGTGCTGCTGGGTAAAGCGGGTCACAGCTGAAGGTGCATAAATTAAGTGTCCCCTGTGGGCAGACACACACAAATACACACAAAAGACGTAATATGGTATCGTTTAGAGGTTTTTGTTGTACTTCAATTCGAGGGAAATGTAAAATCGGGTTCCTTTCAAAGGATATGAAAAATCTTCACATTTGATTGGTTCTTATTAGAAATGGAAACGGAGTCAAAGGACCTGCTGAGAATGGCCTTAGGTTTTAATTACTTTTGTAGGTAGTAATTTTCAGAACAGGAAATATTTGAACTCATTTCTTTTCTCTAAAAAAATCAAAAGGGGTACAAATTGAAAAGGAAATGAGCTCATAAGTGTATTTATTTATTTTCTTTTCGCACAAGGGTTTCAAATGCTTGGTTTGTGGGCCGATTTAACGTCAACTTGATTTCAGGTGGACCATTTTAGATATAATATTAAATTTTTTTTTGTTATAAATGGATTAAAAGAACTGGATTAAAAGCCCTGAATATTCAATTTTTATAGATCTAAAAAAATGTATATTTTAGCTTTTTTATATATTTTTAGATTTTACCAAATGATTTTCGAACTAAAAACTGAAAAAAAATTATTAAAAAATGACAATTATTGATTTAAAAGGCGGAAAATCAGGAAATGTAATATACATCTATACTCTTCATTTTAATTTGATCCTAAAACAAAAAGTCAGCACTCATGATTTACTTACTCGGGCCACACAAAATTATGAAGCGGGCCAAATTTGGCCCCCGGGCCGCCACTTTGACACCTGTGAGCACATGTCAATGTCCATTCACATTTCTTGTGGTGCAAATGAATTACTTTTGATGAGAATCAGAAGATCCCTCAAGCACAACAAAAGCTAATCGAAGTCATTCATTAAAATCGAGTGAACCTTCAAAGCTTACCAGCGGCTGTACATGACATAAAATGAAACTATCAGAACCAATAGAAAGTGCTTATCTATAAAAGACGAAAAGACCTCAGATACACTATAGTTATCCTGTCTGTGGCGTAATTTGAAGATTAAACCCAAGTGTATTATTGTCGCAATGTGGCACAATTGACTTGCGATCTTGCAGAACTGCTTACTCTCATTATGAAGTGATCAATATTTAATTACCAGTGAAATAACGTGCACCCTTGTTCCCTTCCCTGCAGCCTATCGTCTTCTTTCTTGCTCTCCGCTTTTTTTGATTAATGTTCTACATTCTTTGCGGCTTCATGTTTGCTGCTGATTAAATTAAAGTATACTTTTTTTCATGTGAAATATAAAGTTATAATCATTACAATAGTAGGGATTGAAAGGCGGGGTTTACTCACATCTCATTAAGACCTCATTTGCATATTACAAACTGATGGGAAGCAGTTTTATGATACAGATACAAAGTATGACTTTTTTGGTTTTGCAGAAAAGATACATGTTGAAAATATTTTTTGTTTATACAGAAGATGCTTTATATTTCTGTCAACAAATGCAACAAATTTTTTTGGTGTTTTAATTTTAGCTTAATAAAGAAAACTGTAAGACTGATGTGAAGTTTTTCATCTAAATAGCATATTACAGTACAACCACATATTTCATTTTTTTGCAGAAATACAAACCTTTTTCAGCAATTTTCAGTTTATACAGTACATTTTTTCCATGAAGAATGCAACACAAATCTTTAAAAAATCTCCTAATCTGCATTTATGCAACCAAAATAGTTCATGTAGTAACAAAAATTAAATTATAGAAAATTTGGAAGCCGTTCAGTTATTTGCCCATGTTAGATTAGATTAGATTAAATTTTAAACCCTTTAATAAAAAGCGTGTTTATAACTAGAAAGCAGCAAAATTAAGATAAAGTGGCGAAAGTTAATTTTAGTCTCGTAATAAAAAGGGAAATTCACAACAAGAATTGCATAGCTTTATTTGCAAAAGTTGTTAGCACAGCATTAAAAAATAAAAGTATTTTGACTATAAAAAAAGATTGCTGATTACTACAACTCAGAATATTACAACAAAAAAAGCATAAAGTATTAGCAGCCTGTTAAAAGTGTCCTATTAAATGACACTTAGCATCACAGAACGTTACTTGGCCATTAGCACAATATGCAAATGAACTGAGATGATGATAAAATGTATCATTTAAAAACTAATAACCCTCAGCGCCTGAAGCTGCTCGTGCTTTCAAAGTATCTTTTTTTGACAGTTATTCCACCGCCTCCGTGTAGGCGTCATCTGCATCGTGCATGCGCTCTGCCACGAAGAAGGAGAGCGTGCCACTAAAACCCAGCACCACCATAATCAGAAGTTGCCATGTGAGTAGCATGGCACCACCATAGAAGAATGCCAGTGCGGCAAAGACTGACTAAATGACAAATAAGGGGAAGAACAAAAAAAGAAGAAAAAAAACTATTACCCAAACTTGAACCCTATAAAGCATTATTTTTCTTTAAAAAAAAATACACTGGAAAGAAATTAACTGAGTTAAATTAAGCTGGACTGAAATGAGTTGTTTTTCCTACTAAAAAAATGGTGCTCGGACTTTTGGTCGCCGGTCTTTTGGTCCCTTTTGGTCGCCGGTCAAATGGTGACAACTCTCAAAATTATATTCATAACATCTAAGTACTGTTTAATATCCAAGTACTGTTTAATATCCAAGTACTGTTTAATATCTAAGTAATGTTTAATATCTAAGTACTGTTTAATATCTATGTACTGTTTAATATCCAAGTACTGTTTAATATCTAAGTACCGTTTAATATCTAACTACCGTTTAATATCTAAGTACTGTTTAATATCTGAGTACATTTGACCGGCGACCAAAAAGGACCAAAAGACCGGCGCCCAAACGTCCAGTCACGAAAAAAATGAGTGTGATGAAATGAAGGGTTTTTGGGGTATTTTTTTCTCACCTGTATAAATTTGAAGATGGCAAATGCGGGCGTGCTTTGCTCGGCATGGATGCAGCCAAGGATGCTGTAGAGCTGCGTATTAAAGCAGCTGTCGCCGAGGCCGAGAAGGAAGCTGCAGAGCAGGGCGATGGACACGCTGCAAGGGCATCGCACTCGACGCAGTTAGCGCTCCTAGCGTGCTGGTCCGTAGTTACTACTTATCGCGCTGGTGTCGTACGGAGTCGCCGTTTCTAGATTTACCGTAGTATTCCGCTCGCAAACCGGCCGGGAATTCAACCTTGCGTGTATTTTGTTGATCCATTGGATCTGTTTGTCACTTGTATTACCCCTGAAGTACTTTTGGCATATTTTGGCTAAAATTGACATTTTACTGGGCTGTTTTCAGCTTTAAACCTTTCATTTTTCAGGAAAACATATTGATATATATTTGAATTATTTCAGAAAGATTAGGTTGGTATATTTGGAGAAAATCATGCAAAAGAATGAAATTAGACCCTTCATTGTATTTGTAAAATAACCTATGAAAATGTACCTTGGGGTGAGAAATGGGCTTTTGGAGGTGGTGCTGCTGAAGACCACAGGGGCGTCGTCAGGAATGTTGAGGAAGATCAGATAGAAGGCCACAAAATGCACCACCATTCCAAGGAAGACCACCGAAGTGCGTCGGAAGCGATTATTCTTGCACACCAAGCCAAACAATCCTCCGCCTGGCAAGCATGGAAAAGGAATATTAAAAGACAATCTTTGTTTTTTTAATTTTTTTCTTCCAGCAGTGTAAAAATACAATAGTTTTATACTACTACAATATACTTTTACCTCTGGGTTATGTTGTTGATGGTAGTATCCCTTAACACATTCACTGTCAAAGGCATTTTTAATTGGGAAAGCATTGAATAATCATGTCAAAATAGATTGGACTATTGGAGCTAATAAGATGATATTTAAAAATAAACATATTTTTTTGTCTCATTCCAATGTCTACTAATACTGAAAGATGTCAACTTTAAAAAAAAGTTAGGATAACTCTGACTTACTTCCTAAAACCTTGCCCAGTTCCCTTTAAACTCTTCCGTGTTTAGAACTTTATTTAAGATGACCCTATACACAATGCACATTCTACTTCAGAGCAGCTAATGTGTTTCACAAAACTAAGGTTGCGAACCATTTAATTTGAGCAACTCCAGTCCAACCTACCTATGATTTCTCCCACGCCAACCACGATGCCAGAGATGCCGATAAGCCCTTTTGCCGTCTCGCCGAACTGTTCCGTGGCGCCCAGGCACGTCCCATAAATGCCGCTATAGAAGGACAGCTCCAAACCTGCACCATAAGAAAAATTAGATAAGTCCGGTTTTACCCAAAAAAAATGCAAAAACTCACCACTATAAGCCATGCAGGGGCTTAGAAGGAGCATGTCCCTGGTCTTCAAGAGCTGCAGCATGGTTTCTATTAATGGAAAATGCAAATAATTTACTTAGAGAAGTAGGACAGACAGAATCATTCAGGAAACGACCATAAATTGTCACCATTACAATTTTAAACATTACTAAACGCAAGTAAAAGATAAAAGCTTTTTATACAAGCCTGGCGTCCCGTCAGGTTTGTAAAATCCAAACCCAGAATAAAATATAAAAATAACCTTACTGAAATCAGCCTTGACATCTTGTAGAGCTGTATCGGCTCTATGCTGGTACCTGAAAACAAAATATTGTTTTTCATTTTGTTTTTAATTTTGTTGTTAATTATGCACTTTGTGGTGAAAACTTTAAATCTCATTATACTTGTATAATGACAAAAAAAGCATTCAATTCAATTCCATTCAAAAGATGTATCCGTCTACTACACAGGTAAAGTCATCTCCCACTTTACTTGTCAACATTTAAAGGGGACGGTGTCCAAAAATGAATAACTGTCCATTTACACGACACGGCTAGAAAGCAGTGATTGTCCTTCCTCTTCAGACAGCATCTCCTCCTCAGGTAAGTGAGTCCTCCTTAACGCCAGAAAGCACAGCGTACCCACCACGGATGCCACCAGCAGGGAGAGGAAGATAATCTTCCTGCTGCCGTCTGCTCACAAAACGCAAGGACAGGAGTATTGATCATCTTTTATTCTCGTGTGTCTTACTTACTACAAGCATTCAGCACTTACCTGATATTTCTCTTTTCCCGTTCCACTCCAGGTAAACGTACAAGTTCCCAAAAAGCATGCTGAAAATGAAGACAATTATAAATCAAAAAGGGAAAAAGTTCATTATGTTAAGCTAACTCACATCAAAAAAACATCATTACTCTTAAGGCTGATGTTATACATTTTCATCCCCATCATTTTAAAGCAGTAAAAATAATTTAACTCGAAAATGAGAACTGCTTTTTTTTTTGCATTATGTTAAGCTAACTCACATCAAGAACATCATCTTGCTCTTAAGGCTGATTTTCTACATTTTCATCTCCATCATTTTACAGCAGTAAAAATAATATAACATGAAAATGAGAAATGTTTTGCATTATGTTAAGCTAACTCACATCAAGAACATCATCTTGCTCTTACGGCTGATTTTCTACATTTTCATCTCCATCATTTTATAGCAGTAAAAATAATATAACATGAAAATGAGAAATCATTTTTTTTGCATTATGTTAAGCTAACTCACATCAAAAAACCTTGCTCTTAAGGCTGATTTTCTACATTTTCATCCCAAAAAAATTAAAGTATCTTATTTTTGGGTGCTTATTGACTTGTAAATGTATTTTTTAATTGTAATACCTGCATTGTAACAAAGCCCAGAACATGCCCGTATTTCTGTTGATGGTAGAAGCTTCTGAATTCTCCACCAGGAACTGCCCTTGAGCCGTCCACAGCACTAGAACAAGACAGAAAGTTGAAATAAATGAAATCAAGCATGTTCGTGAATCACGTGAGTGGAAGCATGAATAGAGGAGGGTAAAAAATGGGCAGTTAATTCGCCGCATCAAGTGTGACATTATCTTTAATGTGCTGTTAAGTAACGTGTAATCCCAGCACACGGCCTGAGGGTGTCATCATGACCCACTAAACCATTTTTTTTACTTCAAGAATATTCATATCCTCTCGTGAGTTTCATGCTCTGTAACCATATTAATGGTTATTTTTAGGATTTGTCATTTATTTCCATTCGACATGTTTAATCCTTCTTCTTTTAATCTTGACACGTGCAGAGGTGGTCTCCTTTTAATCCGTCACTGACTGGCAATGAAAAAACTTGGACTACCACCTTATATTTTCTCATTTTTCTGAATCACTTTATCCATACTAGGGGTGCCGGAGCTTATCCCAGCTGACTTCGGGCCAGAGTTGGGGGACGCCCTGAATATTTTTGGGATGTGAGTAACTATTTAAATACATTTTGAAAACCCAATATTTTTGACTGATTTCTGATCAGATGAGATTATGGGGTCACCAGATGTCTGGTCGCCCGGATGATTGGTCGTCCGGACGTTTGGTCGCCCGGACGTTTGGTCGCCCGGACGTTTGGTCGCCCGGACGTTTGGTCGCCCGGACGTTTGGTCGCCCGGACGTTTGGTCGCCCGGACGTTTGGTCGCCCGGACGTTTGGTCGCCCGGACGTTTGGTCGCCCGGACGTTTGGTCGCCCGGACGTTTGGTCGCCCGGACGCTTGGTCGCCTGGACGTTTTGAGGGTGAGAACTTACTAGCGGCAGCAACACCAATCAGCACAGACGTCAGGTAGAAAGACCACGTGGACGGCTCATAGAAGACGGCGATATAGCCACTGGAGACACAAGATGTGACATTGATGAGGCATTGATTGGTGGACACTTTCCTCTCAAAGACGACCAATCAGCGAGAGGTATTACCTGTAAAGTAGTCCGCTCACAAACATGGTCGCCTTCGGTCCAAGCATCGCCACCACGGCTGGCGCCACCAAGTTGGAAAAAGAGAAGACTCCATAGATGATTCCCAAACTAGAAAAAAAAAACAGATACAGATTTTTTCAGAACTTGGAAGCACTTTGGCTAAATGTATATTAGTTATAATCTACCAACCTGTGGTATCCGCTTCCAGTGAAAGTGTCATTCGGTAGGCTTTTCACTACCGTTTGCTAAAATGAAGGAGAAAAAAGAAAAGGGCTTTAATTGGATTACATTAAAAGATCATAAAACAACACAATTCGAGGGGAAATTGAAAACACGAGATGCACATGACACTCAAGTTGGTCTCTTTCTTTTCTAAATGTCTGTAACATTTAAGTAGAAATAACTCACAAACATTAATACTGTCTAAAATGAGATATTAAACAAGATCGTGAGGAATATTAATCACTAATGTTTATTGTACTTCAAATAACATTCATTCTGGCTTAATTAATATTAAAAACGAACTAGTTGGAGGAAAATTGCCAATATTCATATTATAGCAAAAAACACTAAGAAAAGTACCCATTAACAAAATGCGAGCAACTTCTAAAATGAAATAAATTAAAAACTAAAGGCTGTTTACTGAATTGGAAAAAGTGATAGATGGGGGATCACCAATTTAACATCATTTCTTACCTCAATGTTACCACAAGTGGTGAAGGCTGTAAAAATAAATAAGAATCCCACACCCAAAACTACGACGTTAAAAGTCCTCCAGTCAGCCATAGTGCTTCTTTCCCTTCCTTATTATCCACGCAACTACATTTCATGGAGACCGCCTCTCAACTTTTGAAAAGCACCCAAATATCATTTTAAGTTAATGAACGATGGATGTGGTGGGTGGAAATAACGACAGCTTTGTGGGCTTCTTGTCAGTTTGTCAGACAAAGTACGCATGACAACTTGTGACTTCTATTAGGGGAGTTTTTTTCCGCCTGTTTATCTTGGATGACTTTCTCGCTCCACAGTAGTCAAATACTGCTCTTCTTCCCCTACCTGGACAGCGGGACATTACTTGATACGCCAAAGTGTTGCTGTCATCTGGTGGCTGGAAGTGTAACATATGTCATTTTAAAAACAAAATAAATTGAAGATATTACTTCCAGGATATTCTTTTTTAAGTAAAATGTTACTATAAACATTACGGAAAGCGTTTTGCTTTTCACGAGTGCAAATCTTGAACATGCGCCATTACGCGTGTGGGTCTCGTTTTAATTGGTGAGTTTTATTTCCGCATTAGGCGAAACAAAACATAAATGTACACGAAGAAGAAACCTCCAACCAATAGTAATCCACGAAAAGGCCACCTCTTGGCGTGCAGTTACCCTGCCACAACAACAAAGACTTTTGACAAAACGAGAGGATTCACCCTTCTTCTTTTCCATCTTGGTTCGCTTTCCTGAAAAGGTACGTTTTGTGCACTCGTGTGTATGAAGTTCCCTTGAAACCTTATCTAACTCCTCCCTACTTATATACATTTTTTATTTGCCGCAGGACAACTCTATAAAGAGTAATTTAAGTCTTCACATAACTGTTTTACTTGCAAGGACAACCTCAGTTGCACAGTGTCAAACCTCCAACTTAATTAACGTCGTCAGCTATTGAGACGCAACCTTAGACAATATTTATTATTTATGATCTCTATTGAATCTCAACAACACAAAACGTGCCTGCATTGTCGACGTGGACTACTTTCGTTGAGCAAAGGTGTGAAGTATCTTGCTCTATCTATACACTCTTGGGCTCGACGGAACGTTTCCACTGATTGTACACAATCATCATGGCGACCCAGGATGGTGAGTATATGGTAGAATATGGCAACATTCAGTCCACAACGCTGCAGCTATTTTTGTATCGGATGTTAAATTAGAGCAGCCACTGACAGAGACGTTTACAACGTGCCTAGTTAAGGTTGTGTCTCTAAAAGTCCACGTCTCTTCGTTTAGATTTTACCTTGCCATGTTTCACCAGGTTAGTCGCTAGCTAACGTCATTGACTGCTAACTAATCAAAATGAGCCAATCGCACTACACTTTTACTGTGAATAATATAAGAGTAAAGAAAATCAGACTCAAATGACAACCCGAAATGTCTAATAGTCGATGTGTTATTTAATTGACAAAAAGAAAAGCACATGGAAAGTGCAAGATGCTGTGTCATTAGCGTTTAGCCCCCTAAAAAGCACGCGTTTTTTGTTGACCCCTCATTAAAGTTAACTGAGTAACTATTTAAAAAGTATTAAACAACCATGCACATAAATAACACGTTTTGACAGAACATTTCTGTATTGTCTGATTTGCGTTCTATTATAAACAATGTAAAAATGTCTAATATTAAATGTTCCTGGTCTGAATCTATAGTCTTAAGGTGTATTTTAAATTAAATGCCATTGAAGTATATATAAAAATATATATATTGCTAAACAAAACTTATATGTTTTTGAATTTAAGACCAAAATTGGTCAAAAGTTTTCAACAAGTTTTAGGTTGGAAACACTAAATAAAGTTGTAATATATCACTTTTTCTCTTTATGGCAGAAAGTCAGGTCACAATGCAAACAGATGCAAATCCAAAGGAAGAAGAAGAAGAGGCACCTACGTGCAACACGACGGATAAGGGCGACTCCGAATCGACGTCTGCCGAGGGAAACACGGCTACTCAGGACTCTCCGGGCATCAGCAACGGCAGCGACAACGCTGAGGAAGAAGGCGAGATGGTGGACTTGAAGATCATTTGGAACAAGATCAAATATGACCTGAGAATCCCAATGGAGAGCACCGGCGCCAAACTAAAAGAAAAAATCCACTCACTCACGGGTAAGGGGATCAAGGAAGAAGATTGAGAAAATTTAGAACCATCTAGTTGTAGTATTTCTCCTTCCCATTTAAGGCCATAAATCAAAACAATTCCAAGGTTATTAATTAATCCAATTGCATACGCAAAAACAACAGCTGTAACAATCATCACATTGCAGGTATTCAATAATAACAATTAAAGTCGGAACTCAAAAACAACTCCACTGAAAATCAAACAAACAAGCCTCCATTCAGCAAAAAAAATCCATAATCAAGCTAAAAAACTGTCTCAATTTACGACAATATGCGAGCAATCACGAAAGTTGTTGGATAGCCATCACACTGCATCAGCAATTTCTTAAGCGTCCTTCCAGGTCTGCATTCTTGGGTAAAGGTCAGTCCTATCTTCCAGTAAACAGTCCTCGGTGACAAGCTCTCATACAAAAATGATTAAATGCACACGTATATAATAGTATTACAGAATTAATCCAACAAGTATACTATATAACCTATTCTTCTTCATGTGTCAGGTCTTCCACCAGCCATGCAAAAGGTCATGTACAAGGGCCTAGTTCCAGAAGACAAGACGCTACGGGAGATGAAGGTGACCAGTGGCGCCAAGATTATGGTGGTGGGATCCACCATAAATGACGTGTTGGCCGTCAGTACGCCCAAAGAAGTCGTACAGCAGGAAGCCAAGGCCGACGAAGACAAGAAGGAGCCACTGTGCAGACAAAAGGTCAACACATGTCGCTGCTATGTTGAAAATCAACAGGATTATTGCAATAAGTCCTAAAATTTGGGATTCACAACAAAACTGGGATGAAGTTTTACCAGAGAAGAACACTGAATGTTTATTTACTTCTACGTGTGCTCTTATTTCAGCAACACAGGAAAGTTCTGGACAAAGGTAGACCGGAGGACGTGATGACGGCTATTAAAGGGACAAAAGTAAGAGTGGGAGGCGTTTGTCGGTTTGGTTGTCGTGGTGTTTTTTTGAAAATCTTTAACTTAATCGTTGACAGGAGCGACTACCGACTGTGCCTTTATCCGGAATGTACAACAAGACCGGAGGAAAAGTAAGACTCACATTCAAACTGGAACAAGATCAGCTGTGGATCGGGACTAAAGGTGAAGGATTGATTTGTTTGCCTGGTTTGAATACAGAAAAACTGACAGTGATCTATTTTGTGTGTATTTAAAGAGAGGACGGAGAAAGTCCCAATGGGATCCATCAAAAATGTGGTTTCTGAACCCATCGAAGATCATGAGGGCTATTACATGATGGTGAGCATATGGCATTTTTTAAGTCAATTTAAAAAATACAGGGAAGAGTATGGACTGTAGTGCACAGGTGTCAAAGTGGCGGCCCGGGGGCCAAATCTGGCCCACTGCATCATTTTTTGTGGCCTGGGAAAGTAAATCATGAGTGCTGACTTTCTGTTTTAGGATCAAATTCAAATGATAGGTATAGATGTATATTATATTTACTTATTTTCCACCTTTTAAATCAATAATTGCAATTTTTTGAAGAAAAAAATTATTTGTGTTTTTAGTTCAAAAATATTTTAGTCCTTTTTTTCTGTTTATATTTCATATGTACTGTTAACGAAGGCACTTTTTTATATGTATCGTATCTTGTGCTTTTTTAAGTCAATGTGACCCTCGGGCCAAAAAGTTTGCCCACACCTGGTCTAAATGCAACCATATTTCATGCTCAATTACATGTTTATAAGATATTTTTCCACATGTTTGCAGGCATTCCAGCTGGGTCCAACAGAAGCCTCTCAGTATTGGGTTTACTGGGTACCTACTCAGTTTGTGGATGCTATCAAAGACACAGTCCTAGGAAAATGGCAGTATTTCTAATGTGCCTCTTATCCGATTTGAGTTTGTCGATGTTGCTATGGGACAACAACAACAACAAAATCGGGAGAAGAAGAGAGAGAGAAAGACTGGAGGAAACCTGTGGGCATCTCATCTGAAGGAACTTGAAGACAAACGCCTGCCGAGTCCAATCATGCGCTACAATGTGAACAATCACATTTCTTAGCCCTTCCTCTTGTTGATCATTGAGCTTCAACCAACTTAAGGAGAAACACAATGAAACAATTGTACAGAAATTGCTAACAGTTTTCTTCTGTTATTCATAAAGAAATAAAAGTTATTTAATGAAATTAGCTTTGCTTTCTTTTTTGTTCTTTTAACGTGTATGACATTCAGATCTAACAGTTCTGGAGCTAAATATTGCTGCAAAAAGATATTTTGTTAAATAAACTATACTGAAATTAACTTGGAGAAAGCGTGGTTTTTAAAACTATTTTTCCAATTAATGTAGTTTAGTTTTATTCATATTGTTCCATGTAAGACAATTGTATTTGTGAAAAGTAACATATTTTGCATTTATGTTTAGTTTTTACATATAATGTTCTTTGAATTAAGTGAAAGATGCATTTATTTCTATTTTTTAGTTGTTTTTCATGTCATAGTCAAATCTGTCGTTTGTAAGGGGGACTTCAAGCTTTTATTTTGAAAAGCACTCAAAAGAGATGACGCTATAACTACGGAAGTCCATCCACACGCGGGGGAAAATAAAACATGATGTAGTCATCATTTTTGGCTATCTTGTGACGTAATGGACTCACCTGTTGATCCGAAGCGTCCTCCACCCGTCAAAGTCTTGTCCGGTCAACTGAGGACAGCGAAGGAGGTACGTGGGACTACCGGTGAGACCACGGTCGGCTGGCTCCTCAGGCCCGGGAAGGATCGCTCCTTGTCGGTCTCGCTGGTGTGGATGCAGGGCACCGTGATGGAAGTGCAGCTGGAGCTCAACAGCGTGCTTCTCATGGATGAGACGGGCACGTTCACCGTCCAGGGCATCAACAGCATCCCTAAAGGGAAACCATGTCTTTGTTCGGGTAAATATTAATTTCATAAGTGATAGAGATCTTGGTTAGGATTTTCTTGACTTTTGCTGTAGTTTGACATTGTTTTGGTTGTAGTAGTGTAGTTATATATATAGCAATATCTTTATAGTACTTTTATTTGTGTTCAGGCAGTGAAAGATACCTCAATCGCTTCTTATTTAAAGTGGATTTGAAGTTAATGCTATTTTTTTTCAATTACCTGATTGGAATTTCATACCTGTCAACCTCGAACCATTTGTGATCTTACCAAATTTTGTTTTCGCCCTTACATATATGTATAAATACATGGAAAATCTTACCACTTTACTTTTTTGTAAAAAATCACGAACAACAAGTGAAAATGAAAGTAAACATAAACAAGGGAACAGGAAACGGAAATCACATGGTGAAAGTGTTACAAAACGAAATGTTTATCATGATCTTTTTTTTTTAGCCAATCAGAGGCGCCGGTACATATATCACTTGGCAGACATGCGTTTCCGGGAAGAAACAATGGCGGATGGTGAAAAATGGCTAGAAAGTGCCTTAATTTATTTTTTTTTTCTCAAAATCACCGTTTAGCGTACCATTTTCATGTGTACAGCGTACCAATATAAAAATGGGCTTTCAGTTGTACCAATTACGGCGAGAACGTACCAGTTGACAGGTATGGAATTTTATTAACAAGGGAAAGTGGAAGAATTTCATGGTAGCTTTTTGCATCCTTTGACTTTTAAGAAAGCATCCCATAAGTTAAGATCATCGAAATGATTGAAGGTGTTTGTTGTAATTTCAAGATTAGCCACCCTGATTCAACTTTTAAAAAAAAAAAAAAGTACTTTATACCTAATATGAACTGGTCTGCTCCTATTCCCCAAGGTAAATACGTGATGGTAATGGGAGTGGTCCATGCCGTCTCCCCGGAGCCAGTGATCCGAGCTATGAAGATGGCCGACCTCTCTGAACAAGCCGCTTTGCATCGACAAATGTGGAAGCTGGAGGTGGAAGACCTCCAGCATGTGTTGGTTGCCAGGCGGGGGTCTCTTCCCTCTCTTCCCTCCACTGGTCCTTGACAACCAGAAACAAATGGACCTCAGCCAACTCCTCCCATATTCTATGAATCAGCTCATTAGCATTAAGTAGATCATCTGACAATATTAAAAAGTACAGAAAAATCTACAATTGATCTTATAAAAAATGCTTTATTTGGCATTTTGTCATTTATAGTTCAGCCAATGTGTTTGTCAATTGCACTGAAACAAGCCTCTTAGATTGAATTTGTTGTCAATGGCAGGCTATGAGTTAAAAAAGTGGTTATTAGATAACTGGGATCGATGTTTGAGTTAATAAAAAACAAACTGTCAAATGACTGAGTATGGGAAATGTGGGGAGGGGCTTTACAACTTGATACTTCCAATCACCCCATTGAGATGAGTGGCGCATAAGCTAATTAGGTATTCTTAAGAAGAAAACGGTATTTTCCAAATTCATTGTCATTGGGTGCTATAAGATGGTCTTTTCTGGCTTTGTCCAGTTTCCTCAAAAGGACTTTGTGTCTCTCCTTCCACTCCTGCAGCTCCTTTTCACCATGTGCCATCTTGCATGTCTCATTCTTGGTGCATGTGTCTTTTTTGAACCTGTTCAAACACACATGTTAGTGTCAAAGGACAACATTGCATATGAAATGTCCTTTAAGGCAATGGTTGGTTCGTGAGCCGCATTAACGTCAACTGGGTTTCATGTGGGCCGGACCATTTTAGATATAATATTTAGATTTACTTTTATAAATGGATTAAAAGACCTGATTATTCAGTTTTTTATAGATCTAAAACAATGTTTATTTTAGCTTTTTTTTTTTTAGATATTTTTAGATTTTACAAAATGATTTTTGAACTAAAAACACAGAAAAAAATAGATTAAAAAATGACTATTATTGGTTTAAAAGGTGGAAAATCAGGAAATTTAATATACATCTATACTCTTCATTTTAATTTGATCCTAAAACAGAAAGTCGGCACTCATAATTGACTTTCCCGGGCCACACAAAATGATGCGGCAGGCCAGATTTGGCCCTCACACCGCCACTTTGACACGCTTTAAGGAAAAGATGCCCCATTTAGATTTTTGGGGTGATTCCCAATATGTTCATATTGCCCAAACTTTGGCGATTCACTATAGATATTGTCACATATAGACAATAAAGGTTGTAGTCATGATTATGTCTCACAAAGCTCACCTCTCACAGATTTGGAAAATCCCAGTGGGGAAACGATACTGCCAACGGTTGTCATCATCCTCGGAGCTGAAGACTCTGTCCTTGTGCTTTTCCGAGGTGATATGCTTCTGCCATTGCTTCTCGCTGTTGCAGTTCTTTGCGCAAAACCAGCAGTGGTTACCGTCCTGCACCAAGCACAAAGACGCAAATCACTTTTTAAACCGGTGAATCGTAATATAACATAAACAAATCTAAATGACACACTCAAAAATAAGTTTTATCTAACCTTACACTAAACTTAATTCTAATTTAGTTTTACATTTGTATACCTTTCATCCTGGCTCTATTTGCTCCGCTCTTATGTCAAGGTACCACTGTACTATAAACGCACTACTCTCGTCTTCTCTGCGCAGCAGCCATCATATGGCGCGCAGTAAATAAAATCCAAACATAATTTTTTAAATTTTTTACCTCTTTCCTCATGATGGCGCCATTTACACAGCAGCCAATGGTAGTAGCTCTGTCCACTCTTATGTTTTTTGTGTTTTACAGCATGTTTTACATGAAAAATTAGAAGCAACATTGACATGCACCTGCTTAAGGCAAGTGTGATACTGGCGAGCAATGATGATGTCACTCACACTGGTACTCAGTGCGCTCAGGGAGGTTGTCTTTCTGCCCAGACCAATGAAAAATTAAAGCCGACTCACCACTTCTTCCACGTAGTCTGTGGGCATCTGGATGGGCTTTCCATTCTCCCTCCCGGAGACGTTGGCGTTCTCCTCCCCCCAGTCTGCTCTCTGTGACTCTAGCCAACTTTCATAAAGCTGATCAAAATCTGCGACTAAAAAAAAACAAACCCAAAACATTCAATCAAAGTCCATCATGCGAATAAACCAAGCAACTTACTGTTGTTTTCCTTCATGAAGGTCCAGAAATCTCGTTCCTCTGGGCCGTGTGCAAAAGTGCAATTGCCGATGTATTGACACTTTTTACTAGCGGCCACGTGGCGGCAAATCTAAAATGAAGGGAAAAAAAATATCTATATATATAAAGATGCATGAAATTATGTGTTATATTGAATTACCTCAAACTGTGCTGGTATTGGCTTTGTGGCAGGAAGGGCTCTAATTGGTGTCCACTTTTTCCTTTCAATAGAACTCACGAGCACCACTCGCTTGTCTTTGGCCCACCTGTCAAGGAAAACTCACTTAATATTCGACCAAAAAAGTTGTCAAATTTTCCCCGCAGGTGATCTTACGTGTGCCTTGCTTTAGCTGAGCAATACTTTTGCTGTTTGTCTGCCTCACTGAGCTGTCCATTTCTCCAACATTGGCTACAAACAAACATCATCTTCAAATTTGGAGGTCCAAACCTCCTTTGAACTGAACACTGAGAAAAAAAAAACACATGGAAAGAAAAGTTTACACAAGGCCAACAGCTTTTTCTTCTTTTTTAACACTCATTTGCTGCCATTAACAATTATAAATCCATTACAGATGACATTACTTCAAATAATCCGATTTATCTTTACTGGGATCCTCTGCTGTTCAAAATATATTGGACGTCAATAGCCGTCAACGCTACAAAAACAAAGCCACAAGAACCAGTGGATATTAAACAGTACTTAGATATTAAACAGTACTTAGATATTAACCAGTACTTAGGTATCAAACAGTAATTAGATATCAAACAGTACTTAGATATTAAACAGTACTTAGATATCAAACAGTACTTAGATATTAAACAGTACTTAGATATTAAACAGTACTTAGATATTAAACAGTAATTAGATATTATACAGTACTTAGATATTAAACAGTACTCAGATATTAAACAGTACTTGGATATTAAACAGTACTTAGATATTAAACAGTACTTGGATATTAAACAGTACTTGGATATTAAACAGTACTTATATATTAAACAGTACATTATATAACAGTATGTTAAACTCTCTCTCTTAGATATTAAACTCTCTCTCTCATGAATATAATTTTTTAGAGCTGGTTTCAACAGAAAACTATGTCACCATCTGACCGGCGACCAAAAGGGACCAAAAAAACTGCGACCAAAAGACCGGCGACAAAACATCCGGTCACGAGCCGTCATGATATGTGTTACCTGAGCACGTTGTGGTGCAATATTTGAATTCCAATATGTTGTCGCCTCTTCAACAATACTTTCGTGACTGATACCTGCACGAAAACAAACCATACGTCAACATGAATTCCTAAATAATGTTCATTTTACTTCCACAAAGTTCTGGCAACCCATCTTACGGCACTCCTGCTGTAACATCCAGACTTGTAGCTCGATAGGGCTATGAGCAAAGTTGCACTCGTCTTCCATCTGGCATCTGTAGCGCCCTTCGTGTCGACACAGGTTAAGCTGTTTTGGGGGATTGAACATTCGGATTTTGGAATAGCGGACTGTATTATCCTTCATTACGTGGACAAGGCACCTAGCGGACAAGTGGAGTAGAAATCCAGTTATTTTTTTTTTACCCTTTGCTTAACTTGATTAAAATCATTATGACTTACTTTTGCTTTTCAAAATCATGTTTCATTTCTGGGTGAGAGCAAATCGAAGGGTTGGCTTTGTTGGTTTTGCTGATGATTCGAGGCTTGTGGTCAAAACATGCCTGAAGAAAAACAAAAAATACACTCTTTTAGTCTTTCAATCTCAGTCACAAGCAATGTTCCCTCTAATTTTTCATTGGTCTGGACAGAAAGACAACCTCCCTGAGCGCACTGAGTACCAGTGTGAGTGACATCATCATTGCTCGCCAGTATTACACTTGTCATAAGCAGATGCATGTCAATGTTCCTTCTAATTTTTCATGTAAAACATGCAGTAAAACATAAAAAAACATAAGAGTGGACAGAGCTACTACCACTGGCAGCTGTGTAAATAGCGCCATCATGCAGAAAGGGGTATAAAAAAATAAAAAATAAAAAGTTTGGATTTTATTTACTACGCGCCATATGATTGCTGCTGCGCAGAGAAGACGAAAGTAGTGCGCAATTGCGCACTAACGCATTTTAGAGGGAACATTGGTAATAATAATCTCAAATCGGTTACTAACTTCGCACAAAAACACAAATCTCTCCGGGAACTCCTGCAAGATTTCGGCCACAGTCAACTTCATTTTGGAGCTGGCTCCAAAAGGGTCGAAGAGAAGTTCTCGAGATATGAAGCCCTTCCGTTCCAGCATCCAGAAGTCCATCTCCTCTTGAGAATATGGAAATGTGCAATAACCAGGATAAGGACAGTCTTTTCCTGCAGCCACATCTGAAAAAAAAAATCAAAGTATTTGCAATAATATGAACGTACATATCAAAATACTTCAAATAAAGATTCAATATTAGCTGTCATACCTCTGCAGATATAATAAGGACCAAGGTTTTGTGGTTTTGTTGGTCTGGGCCGAATAAGCCTCCACGGGTTATCGGGTGATGACTTTTGTCGGCACAGTAAAAGATCCTTTTTACATTTATGCTCATCAATGTAGAGTGTGTAGTCTAAAACGCCAGTTCCTGTAGGGACAGAACACATATGAGATGAATAAAGTCAATTTTTTTTTGTCTTAATTGAAAGCAAGACTATCATGCTCACCTGTTTTGGTGTAACAGATCAAACATGCTTGTTTGAATTCATGAGTTTCAGACAAAGGGTTCTTATTTGCTAAAACCTTGGGATTCCCAACAGCCAATCCTTTATTTATCTGTAGGCGGAGTTAATATTTAAAATAGTCAAATATGAAAATGTCCCAAGTTATGTCATCAATTGAGTCAGGAATAATAATTACCTGCGGTGCAAATGAATGTGCAGAGTAATCTGAAAACGAAGCAGGACATTTGTTAGTGGGCCAATAGCACAGTAAATGTACAATTCCAAACATTGAGATCATAATTTTGATACATATTCCTAAACAAGCATGAAACATTCATAAAAATTGAACATTTATTCCAATGCAAGCTTTTTAAAAAAAAATGTTTTAACTGAAATTGATACTTTTTAAGCATAACAACACGAAAACTTGAAAAAAATCAATTTCAAGACTTTTAATTTTGAAGACTGACGAAATGGTGTATTATAAGGCGCACTGTCTATTTTGGAGAAAATGTAAGACTTTTATGTGCGCCTTATAGTCGTGAATATACGGTAGGCATTTGGGAATAAATAGCAAAAGAGGAAGGCTGAGTAATTATACCTGTTTTATATTTATCTGATTTGCAGAGATTATCAAGGGTTTCCAAGGGTTTAGCTGGGTTCTTTAAAGTATCCATCCCAAAACAGGCACTGGATCCAAGTTGGTTAGAAAGGAGTGGGAGATTGATCATGCTTTGCTGGGCGCTGGATAAAATGGGGTTGATACAAGATGGTATGAGGAATGGACTCGGCATTGAGGAGGTGGAGGGCATTTGGGCTGTCAAAGGAAGAGTGCCCTTCACTGTGGATGGGAGCTGTGGACAAAAAATAAATAAATACATTCCAAAGTCCAAAAAAAGAGGAAATAATTTAGGCACACAAACCATGTCTGGTTCTGGTTCGGTTTCATCCAGGAGGTCATCGAGGTCACTGCCAATGATTTCTGAATTTTGGCTGGTCTCAGACAGTGATGGTGATTTTTCAGATTGACAACCGTTGGAAGAGGGTGTGGACAAGGGGAGGGAATCTGACTCAAAGCCTGAAGACTCTGACACAGGTTTTGGCGGAATACTGCGACACAGCGGAGGTTTGTCAACCGTTGAGTCATTCGGTGGTGGAACCACAACGGGTGTGGGGTCCGAAACACTGTCGTCCAGAGGTACTTATGGACACAGGAGAAGTATTTTTTTCGATGAGCAAATTGGACGCCAGTAAAATGACTACATTCAGAACAACTTAAAAAAAGTGGAAATGCTTACCAATTTCTGTTTCTATTTCTTCAACTGAAGATGGGTTCTGTGAAACCTGGATGGATGAAGATGCAAAAACTCTATGAAATGAGCCTAGAAATACCAATTTAGATTTGATTTGGATTTGATTTGGATTTGATTTGGATTTGATTTGGATTTGATTTGGATTTGATTTGGATTTGATTTGGATTTGATTTGGATTTGATTTGGATTTGATTTGGATTTGATTTGGATTTGATTTGGATTTGATTTGGATTTGATTTGGATTTGATTTGGATTTGATTTGGATTTGATTTGGATTTGATTTGGATTTGGTTTGGATTTGATTTGGATTTGGATTGGATTTGGATTGGATTTAGATTGGATTTGGATTGGATTTGGATTGGATTTGGATTGGATTTGGATTGGATTTGATTTGGATTTGATTTGGATTTGGATTTGGGATTTGATTTGGATTTGATTTGGATTTGATTTGGATTTGATTTGGATTTGATTTGGATTTGATTTGGATTTGATTTGGATTTGATTTGGATTTGATTTGGATTTGATTTGGATTTGATTTGGATTTGATTTGGATTTGATTTGGATTTGGTTTGGATTTGATTTGGATTTGATTTGGATTTGATTTGGATTTGATTTGATTTTGATAACAATATCTATAAGAGGGTCATATGGGAGGGACCACTTACCTTGTTCCTAACATAAGATTTGCGAATTTTCAGTCCCAATATTTTGGCTAGGTCCTTAATCAGTTGTATAACACTGGGATCCTGAGAAAATAAAAAAAATAAAAAAACATTTTAACATAGCTGCTGAATTATTACACCAGGTACATCTTCCCATGTCAAGGCGATCTGGTACAACAACCATATTAATCAATTGTATTTAAATAATATCCGTGATTTTAACATAGCCAAAATTAAAGGGCAGCCTCATCTCGTTACCTGGGGTACAACTAAAACACATTTTGCTCCAGCATCATAGGCCTCTTGATACTTCCCCATCTCATTTAAACACTTGGCTTTCCTATACAGTGCTTTATAGTTGCCGTCATTTAACTGCAGAGCCTTTTCACAGTCTTCTAGCGCTTGGTCATACAATCCCTGGAAAAGAGACATTAATATAGGATGGTCATAAATAGATTATTACACATGTGTCAAAGTGGTGGCCCGGGGCCCAAATCTGTTTTAGATTTATACAAAAACTGAATATTCAGGGCTTTTAATCCAGTTCTTTTAATCAATTTATAAAAAGAAATTTAAATATTATATATGGTTGTTATATATATGGTTTGGACACATTGTCTCACCGGAATGATGCTTAGATATGCGGCAGCTCTATTCGCATGAATCATCTCTATTAAATTAGATGCTATGCAGACTTCCTCTGATGCATAATCAGTGATATTCAAGGATTCTGTATACATCTCGACGGATTTATTCCAGTTTCCTTCTTTAAACAGATCATTGCCTTCTTCAAAAAGATTCAAAACAAGATCCTTAATGAACACCTAACAACCAAAAAAGAACATCCATGAATAGTCGCATGCCACAGATATTCATTTAATAATGTGTACACATTATCTTACTTCATATTCATTCGGACTTGGAAAAGGTAGTGGTGAGCTAGAGTGGAGGAGAAAAAAAACAACTTTCTTACAAGACAGTTCTTCTTGACTTAGTTTTGGTTTCGTTTTTCTAGTAAAACCACATGATGTACATTTGCTATTCAAATTTTAAAATAATTTAAGACGAGATCTTACGCAAGAAACTGTAAATCTTCCTGGATCTTTTCCCAGCGACTATTTCCATCCAGGACCTTCATTCTTGACATGATATCTAGAAAAGAAGACAAAACAACAGGCATTTTTATACCTTTCTGATAAGGGGTGGATTTAAAGAACTATGACACTCTCAGTATTCACCATAAAAGAATGTTGAGTTTAAGGAAAATGAAACTGTAGAGTTGTGACATTTTCACTTTTGAATTGCCTTACAGTGTTTCTGTGATTTTAGAACTCATTTATTTGAAAAGATAACTTTAATATGGTGAATATGTCGGTTGATGCTGTGAAACGAAACTCATCGGAATACACTGTCTAGTTAAAATATGTCAAAATATAGGCAGACTTTTCGGGGGGACAAATCATTACATGGTTGTTGATCTTCACGGACATATTTCAACAAATTAGATCCCAAAAAATGATAAGCGTGCCTTAGATTAAACTAATTCTAATGAATAAGCAATAAGGAATTTTTCCATATTTTTTTTGTTCAATCTTTTTTTTGGTTTCTGTTTAACCCACAAACATCGATGTACACTTACATTAATGGTAAAACGAGCCACGAAGCCAACTTCATCCAAGAGGAGAAATCAATATTATATTGATTTAGTAATTTTACAAAACAGGATTTTTAAAAAATATAAACACTACACTATGCACTATGCAGTATCGTCATTCTTTTTCTTCTTTTATTCTGAATAAACAACAATTGTATTCAACGGGTGCTGCCCTCTACAGTGAGATAATGAACTAACATGTCAGCGAATGTTTTCATGCTGTTTTGTTTTTGTCAGTAAATAAATTCAAGCGTCTTTAATTACTAGAAATAGCAACATAAATTACGACATGTTGAAGAAAACAAAACATTTGTTTCAACACAGGGTAAGTCCAAATGTTTTATATCACAAATCAGCAAGATATAACCAAGAAATAGAAATAAAATCATATTTTAAAGAGTCCTATTAAATCATTAAGGTAATTATAAACCAAAATAATTCTAACAGGAAATAAAGATACAAACGAATTCAGAAATCCAAAGTTCATACAAATTAACATTTCAGCAAAACAGCAAGTTATTAAAAGGGAGTGATAAGATTTTAACCCTGATTTAAAGTAATTAACCATTTGGACACACCTCCAAACCTTAGATAAGAATAATACAAATTGAATAATAGATTATTCTTAGACCACAAATCTAGATGTGTTTTGGTCGAATGTCATTAAATATTTTCTAAACCTGTAGTTAGATTTTATGATTAAAAAGATACACAATAAATTCATAACTAGTACTGGCAAGTATTCTAACCACAACATTCAGTACTAGCTTCCCGGTTGAGTTTTTGATGACACCTTTAAATATGTTAAGCTACATCTCTTCCTGATTGAGTTTTTGATGACGTCTGTAAGTAAATATGTTAAGCTACAGCTTCCTGGTTGAGTTTTTTAGGCACCTGCAAGTAAATATGTTAAATTATAGCTTCCTGGTTGAGTTTTTGATCACACCTGTCAATATGTTAAGCTACATCTTCCTGGTTGAGTTTTTAATGACACCTGTAATATGTTAAGATACAGTTTCCTGGTTGAGTTTTTGATCACACCTGTCAATATGTTAAACTACATCTTCCTGGTTGAGTTTTTGATCACACCTGTAAATATGTTAAGCTACATCTTCCTGGTTGACTTTTTGTTGACACCTGTAAATCTGTCATTTGTTAATCTTCTTTATCATGGGGTGCTGGAGTCTATTTTAGCTAACTATGAGAAGTGGGCTAGGTACCTTTTCAATTTATTGCCAGCCAATCATAAGGCGCAAAGATATAAACAATCATAAGAAAAGAATAACAATAAAGTGCGGTACAATTTGAGGCCTCCTGCCAGACGCTATCAATATGCTGTCAAACCAGTTTGGTAAGAAAATGATTGGTCTTATGATTGTGAACTTTAAAAAAAATCCACACGTGTATAAATATGCAGACTTTTCGGATATGAGCATATACTACCATGATGGCTAATCACCGTATACTTTTGCTCTTTACAGGTAGGTTAAAGTTACTATACCTATATATATTAATAATATTAACCAAGGGTGCAAAACTGATTAAAAAAACAACATCAGATGTTAATATCGGTAGTGGAATGTTGAGTCAACATCTTTTCTGCATTCGTTTACGATTTAGGGTTTGTTATGGTGTCACTTTTTTCCATTTTTATTACATTTTGGGCTTATAATAAGAAGATAATCACTCTCAACTGATTTTGGTTGTTGTTTTGCAGTGGGTTTGGCTTTTGTAGCGTCTGAGGTGGCATTGTCGTCCCCGCGTTCTAAAAGAAGTCTGATTGAAATGGCGGGAATGATGCATTGCAGTACACGTAGACTACCTACAGCTTACCTTTTATACGGGTGCTACTGTGGACTGGGGGGTCGAGGATGGCCCCGGGACAGCACCGACTGGCAAGTTCAAAACCCCCTTCTACGTCTTACCCAATTCCAAAGCTTATTTGACTATTTCTAGAAATACCACTTCCACTTTTCCTCATTCTAGTGTTAAAAAAAAGAGTTAACACCCCATATATAACCCACCTATACATTACCCAGGGTATGAATTAGTACTTAAGAATCTAATGCTATGTTAAGCTACATCGGGACTTCCCATTTCTACACACGAATCTTAATGGTTTCCGTCTTTTCTTGTTTTCTACCCATTTTTTGAGTCTAAATTTAGTGTAAGACTCACACACCCTTTATCAAAATTCGTTTTTCTTTCAGGTGCTGCCAAAGACATGATTGCTGTTTTGCAGAGGCCGAACGTTTGGGTTGTCGACCCAAAATAGACAGATACAAATGGACATGTAACGGCAGGACACCTGTTTGTGGTATTGTTTGCTTTATTTTTTATCTACATCCATCTAATCAAAAAATATATGCCAAGAATCACAGTTGTGGATCTACCGAGGCCTAGAAATTTTACAAAGCAGCCTTTTAGTGTTATTTTTATTCATTTTTGGCTTCTTCCATACACTATAGAATCAGTGCTAGTACAACATCTTTGTCTGCGACTGTATTGGATACTTCTGTATATCAAATATAGTATTTTAATTGGCATCTTAAATCGTCAACATCAGAATATTTATTAGTTTAGGAATGTTGTTGATTAGTTTTATTAGCTTGAGCATTTTAAATGGTGATATGACAAAATTATTGTGTAAAAAAAGGTCATTTTTTACAACAGATCTGGTCTGTTGATAAATATATTGGCAACTAATGAGTTAAAAATGTTTTTTTAGGACAAATAGCCATTTAATTGGAACCCATCTGAACATATTTACATAATATATATTATTAAAGTTCAAAAATATTTGTAAAATGCAGCAAATCTTTTTGCAATGTGGTTGAACTACTCCCAAAATCTGTCATATTTTTCCATGCATTAATCATTGTCATGTCATATTTTCCCCTGCCTATCGTGAACAAGTGTGTCATTTTTTGCAGATGATACGGCAGACCCAAGATTGAAGTTCCTCTGTGAGTGTGACCGAGAGTTTGCCGTGTGCCTGAGAAATTCGCCCTACAAACGGAGATACTCCTTCTGGCGGGGTTTGCCCTGTGGCTCGAAAGAACCACAGTGTACCAGTGCCTGAATTAGAAATAAAACTGATCTAATGGGAGTCTACAATCAATGGACACTAAATCATATATTACAATATATACTGTAAGAGACAATGAATAGTTATTTGTGGGATTAAAATAGCTCTTTTAGTCAAGTTATTGGGTTTTTCCTTTTCTATTATGAGCCGTTGAATACCTTCTTCTTTTTAAATTCAGAACTATGTAATTAAATTAATTTGGAGTAATAGAGAAACTGTGTTTTTATTGACTTGGATTAATTTCTGCACAAGGTAATGGTTTCACTTTACTACTGAAATGAGTTGTATGGAATTTTTGAGTGATTTTATACATGGATATGTTGGAAAATTTTCCAGTAAAACTTAGAAAAGTTGAAATTTTGGGTGGTCTATGAATATAATGAAGGAAACTGAAGAGTTAAAGTTTGATATATTTTAATTTTCACTATTACAAAAGTGTTAGTAATTGTAAGCAGCCAAAAGAGGGGAAAACTGCTGGTTTAATTTCAGTACAAGACAATGGTTTCACTTTACTACTGAAATGAGTTGTATGGAATTTTTGAGTGATTTTATACATGAATATAATGAAAGAAGTGCCAGTAAAACCTATAAAAGTTAAAATTTTGGGTGGTCCATGAATATAATGAACGAAATTGAAGAGTTAAAGTTTGATATATCTTAATGTTTCATTATTATAATATTGTTTTTAATGGAAGGCAGACAAAAGAAGGGAAAAAACTGCTGGTAAAACAGTTTGCTAAACACTGGATAGGCTTAAGTGGCCAATGGTGATGCTCAGGAGATTATTCAGACGGCTTCTAAAAAAAGATCTCTACTCAGTTTTACACTCACAGCGCAGATGTGAGCATTGTGCAGCTCAGCACCCTGCCGGCCTGTCACATGCCATGACTGCCTTTGGTTGGACACGTTTACTCGTTGCAGGTAGGTTGGCTCTTTACCATCAAGTATGCTAGAATTCTTTTCAAAAGTCCTTTTAAATATGTGCAAGGAGCAAATAACTGTGAATGGGGAACTTTTTTTAGTTATTTCAGGTCAAAAGTAAGAATTGAAATCATGCATGATTTTGTTTTTTTTATGTATGTTTTGTTGGATTATGAACATGATGGATTATGATGATAAGAAGTAATTCAAGCGAATTTAAAAATTTAAAAATAAGTTTTTCACATATGTGTGGAATAGGGTTTCCTGTATCTGCTTCATAGTTAGGAGGTTGAAGGTTTAAATCTGAGTCCAGGTTAGTTATAAATGAATTGAATTAAATTGAATGCATTTTTTGCCATTATACAAGCATTGTATAATGTAGTATCATATCATGTTTACCTGACTTGGGTGTGGGTAAAAGTTATCTCTTAATTCAGGATGTATATCCGCCCTTTGCTAACTGTCAAGTGAGGTCAACGCTATAGAAATGCAAACAAAATGAAGGTTAAATGCTAAAGAAGCAGTATTTGTGCCAAGACTGATGTCAATCATACAAAAAAAATGTTTCAATCCTGGTTGTTAACATCTGTGTTGCAGTGGTTTGGACATCCGTGATGGGGGTCTCGCCCCAGCGTTCTAAAAGAGGGGTGCTGGAGCTAGCAGGAATGATCCAATGCAGTACAGGCAAATCTCCTTTGGCTTATCTTTCATATGGCTGCTATTGTGGCCTCGGGGGCCAAGGCTGGCCCCGGGACAGGACCGATTGGCAAGTTCAAAACCCCTTCTTTCACTTCTACTTGAATTGATTAGTGTTAAAAAGTCAACTTTGAAGTACTTGATTATAGTCCTAGAAAAAAATAAACAGCCAACATTTGACCTACCTATACATTATGTGGTTATTGGCTTTTGCAAAAGAATTCTTTCCAATGGATGTTTATCTTTATCCATGGCAAGCAATGAGTTAAACCAACTGGGACTTTTACATACCCAAATCTTAATTGTCTCCATCTTTTTATTTCCACCACAAAGCTACCATTTACTCAGTTAACACACTTGTGGCCAGATGAACCCCCAACTGCGTGCCTGCTTTAAAATAACGTGTGAATCCACCCAACACTTTAGGACCCTCCAAGGAGCCCAAAACTCAGTTGAACTCTTCTTCTACACACTATTTAAATGTGAGATTTCGCCACAGGTGCTGCCACAAACACGACTGCTGCTACGATGGCGCCGAGCGCCAAGGTTGCCAAACCAAAACAGACAGATATGATTGGACCTGTGATGATAACACTCCAGATTGTGGTATGATTTCTACTTTTTTTTCCCTATTGACAACAACATCCAATCAAAAATATGTCAAAATCCGCATCAAGCTCATTAAATGCCATTTACATTGATAGACGAAACCGGATTGACTCTGAATTTGAACTGGTTTTACATTAGCCACACAATAACTTGTCGTTTTAACACTCAAACAAAAGAACAGATTTCTACTTTTTTTCTCCATTGACATCCAATCAAAAATATGTCAAAATCCACATCAAGCTCATTAAATGCCATTTACATTGATAGACAAAACCGGATTGACTCTGAATTTGAACTGGTTTTACATTAGCCACACAATATCTTTGCATATTAATACTTAAAACACTCCAACTAAGAAAATAGATGAAAAGCCATTCTACTATTTTTAAAGCTTTAATGTATACATATTAATTTGTATTTACCTTTTTTGGCTGATTGGCTGTTTTCCAGTTCAAGTCCCATAATTTTTTTTTTTTTTTTTAATCCTTCTTTTTTTTGCTTTTCACTGACAAGTGTTTCATCCTTTTGTAGATGATTTGACAGACAAATGTGAGGAATTGCTGTGTAAGTGTGACCGAGCTGCTGCCAAGTGCCTGAGAAATTCACCCTACAAAAGGAAATACGCCCTGTGGCCAAATTGGTGGTGTGGTCATCAGCATCCAATGTGCACCATTTACGCCCTTAAACAGAAATTTATACCAATGGAAGAATACAAGCTTTATAATCAATGAACAGTAAATAACAGGTTTGTACAGTGGTACTTTTAAAGGCTTAATTACTAAATGAGATGTTGATGAATCATGTTAAGGGTGATGTTTTCCACTATGTCACTGAAAGATGTGAATGGAAGGGTTTTATGTGAAGGAAATTTGAATGGAGACTGAGAAAATGAACTTTTAAAAAAATATGTATACATAATTGATGTCACTGGCTATAGGAGAACCCTTGGAAAGTGCATTGTTTTGATTGAACTACCCAAACAAACCAGAAGAGGACGCCAGATATGTTGACCGTTAGACTCCAATGACGTTTGATTTAAAACACTTATTTTTTTGTTTTCTTGAACACTAAGTGATGTAACAGAATGAACATTTTTGTACTATTTTAAAAATAAAAGATGAATAAAGCACATTTCTGTGGAGTGTTTGCTTCGATAAAAGTGCCATGCCATATGTCCATACGTTATATCAATTCTAGATGAATACCGGATTAAATCAAACATGAAATCGATTTAAGAACAACGAGTCAAATGTGAAAGTGTGTAATGCAAGTCAGTCTACACAAAAGGCACGGACGGGGTTCGAACCCGCGATCTTCGGTTTACGAGACCGACGCCTTACCACTTGGCCACCGCGCCTGCGCCTTGTGAGTCACATACATCCTATATAACCACTAAGCCGACCACACGTCTGACTTAGATATTGGTGAGTCAACTTTTTCTAATTATGTGAAACATGACATAGCAACTTATTTCAACTGGAAGAAACCAAACTCATTGTGAGGAGGGTCCCCATTAATGTGACCCTAAATGTCATCAGACATGATGTGTGAAATCCAACTGACATGTGAAAGCAGATGCAATTTTTTCCCCATCTGCCTCATCATCTTCCATCGCTCTGGCTCATCCACAGGGGGTGCTGGAGCCTAGCTCACTATGGGAAACAGTCAGTACAGACCTGGAACAAATTCCCAGCCAATCACAGGGTAGACTTTTTCTTTTTCATCCCATTTTTTGTTGCGCATATAATCTCTTTTTAAAAAAACATAATAATAATACACTTTTTTCATACGCTGTTCTGGATAATCAAGGTAAAATATTTGAAATGACGCATTCAAATGCTTTTTGATTGACTCTGAGGAAAACACGTGTGGCCAGCCGACGTGAAGCGCGAAACAGGACAACAGCCAATGCAGCATGTTGGAGATGCCCCCCTGCTGGGCGGCCCGCCAGCCCGTCGATACGCCGTTTTGATGTCGGATGGAAATTGAGAAGACCCCCCTATACAACCCCCCCCCCCATTCCGTCACCATCAACAGAGAGAAAGGGGCTGGAACAGAGAAAAGAGAGGACTAGAAAAGGAAGAACCCACGACAGATGGAGTCGCTGATGATTAAAGATGGCGACGGTTTTCACTACGGACCGCGAAGGAGGTTGCCGGAATCCGGCGTTGAAACACGGCGAAGCCTTGAGGAAGCAAAAAACGACAGGTAGGACGTCTAGTTCCTTGGCGGAACTCGTCGTCGTCCATTGTGTGTCTTGGTTTTGGTGCCATTGCTTTGTCTGGACGGTCATCAAAAGCTCGATGCATTATTTGATGTGAGCGATAAATATGCATCCCATGGAAAGGGCAGCTGGAGACCAAAAAAAAGCTTGATTTCATGGCAGTTTTCCATCCCACCCCAAAGTCTGACAATGCACTTTCTCCCTTATGATGGACCTTATTAAATCAATTCATCCATGTGTGGATCTTTGGCCTGATCAATGGGAAAATCCATTGAAAAAATCTGAAATTTGTTCAACAAAACCCGCATTTAATCCACTCCAAGTCGTGGTAGTCATGATATATTCAGTCGGGACAAAGAAGGGGCTCCGGTATATATTTTTCAAGCAGGTTAAATTAATATAAAATATTTTTTTGTCATATTTAAAGATACCTCAATGGCGTCCAGAGTCTCAAAATAGTCAAAGTTATGGGTTTTGGGTTTTAAGAAGATTTCTGTATTATATTGTTCTGCGTTCAACATTTTTTTTTTGAGGGAAGACATCTTTGTTTGCTTTCAACTGCAGACGCGCTCACCAAAAACATCTTTTGTCCAACCATAGCGGAGATAAGCCTATTTCAGCCGAGGCCTAAACACAAGCGTTCAAACTGGCATTGACGTAGACAACAAAGGCTTATGAGAATCCCAATGGGAAGAAAAAACATGGAATTTGTCTGATTCAAAGAATGTGACGCTTCATTTTTAACATTTGAAGACATCTATATGCTTATATAAGAAATAAAACCTACTTTTTACTGCTTGACTATCACTCATTTTAGCATAAAAACAGATTTTAGCAACCATTTTCCAACTATTCATGTTCAACTGAAACAAAAAAGACTATTAAAAGCTGTCATTTGATTTAAAAGAGAAATAGCATAAGGTTTTTGCTAAATTTTTTCGTCCTATTGAGAATTTCGGCTATAAACACACCAAATTTGAAGCTTAATAAAGAAAGTTAAGTCTAACTACTTCATGGCCCTACTTCTGTTTCAGGAACAAATGGATGGAAAAGTCCAATTCTGGCACTTCCCCATTCTGTCTGGAATTTTCCTATCATGAAAGCAAGATGGACTTTACTTCAACTTGAAGCATATCTCCAATTTGCTATGGAAACCTCAGAGATTAAACGTTCTACTCAAGGATGCAGAGCAAAGGGATTCATGCTCAAGGTAAAACAGCATTGCATCCTTGAAAATTCATACGGGTAATTGTGGTACACATACCTGATTTTATGATAAATTATAGATTATCTTTCCTTTCCTATCTGCCTGGAAAATAAACAGGACTGATTATAAATGTTACATGGCTCCATATGTACAATGACAAACTCTACTCTGATATGAAACAGAATATCCAATTATGTAGCAGACTGAAGTTTAATGTAGTACTTTAATATAACATGTCTCATTAGTTATTAAACAATGCAAAATGAACTGCAACTGACTTACTAGATAAACCCAGTTTATTTTATTTAATCTCTTACTATTCTTGGGTACTGTTTTGTAAATTGTCATTTATCATAAACATCAAAAGTATTATTTTCCAATCTTATTTGTCCTCATTTAAAATAATTTTGGTTAAAAATTAAGTGGGAACTCATTGGCTGTCATTGATGGTGATAAAAGTGCCAGATCTGGCTAAAAAAATAACTATTGATGTACAAAAAATACACCAAAAAGGGTGTATTTCCACATTAAACACTGACAAATCAATTTAAGTTCACATCAGAAGGACAAAGACCAATTTTAATGAAACCATCAACTCATTGGCTGCCATTGACGGCCATTAAGGTCCAATCCATTTATTTTAAAGTGATACTTTCTGGGGAACGGGCAGTTTAAAGCTTAGTTTAACCTGTCTAAACTTGCAGGTAAAATTTTAAAACGTTTGAAAAGGCAACTGTGGGGATACGACAATTTATCATGTGAAGAGAATCCCTGCATTTTCTGTTCCTTTTGAGTGTTTTGATCCATATACGCCATCAATTTGGCGATCTTTTATGCTGTTCCAGCTTTTATCCCTGGTGCGGTAAAACTATGTAGCTGCCAGTTATGCGAGTAGATCTGAGACGGCCTCTTTGGCACCATATTTGTTTCAGACCGTCTCTGTCTCACGGGCTTTAAAGTCATCTGATGACATAATTAAAAGTGCCTAGTGGGCTTTGCGCACAACAACACAGGAAATTGCTGCGCAGAGTTAAAAGGGATGCAAAGTGTCTCTTCCTTTGTTGTCAAGTTAACTATGAGCAAATGCTAATAAAACAACAAGACGCCTCATGTAATCATTTTCTGACACATGCCATGCTTTACAACCAGGAATTGATCATGCTGTTAATTAACGTTATTTAGAGTCATGATGTGAGCTCAGGGTGATTCCACACTTTAATGCGCACGCACATAACTTTTGCTTTTATATCGTAATACTTTATAGTTTCTTAGTTAATAGTTCCTATAGAGACATAGCCCAATTCTCCCAAATAAATTATATTAGGATTTTTGGTGTGTCAAAGACAAGATGAGTGATTTTTTCTTTATTTTTAATTAAAAGTCTCTTAAGGAAACACCTGAAAGAGACAAATATAGAAATGTTGGAATGTCAGACTGTCCGTGAAGGCAACACAGGTGAAAACAAATACATTTTCAATAGGAACACCTGAAAAGAGAGAAATCTTTTAATAGAAAGTGATAGATATTAATTTATTTAAAAAAAAATAGACACACATTGACAAATGATGATAGATAAATGAGATCATTTGATAATAGCATGACATTTATTAGACATTCTTTGAAGGCAAATCCTGCCATTTAGAATACAGACTAGTGTAGTATAGTTGTGGGTAGCAGCAAGGCTCGTATTGGCCACTAGGGGCACTGTGCACAATCTTGCTGCAGACACATTAGAAGAGAGACAGCCATGGAGAGGCTGACAACCACCGACACTCCTCTTTGTTACGCTTAAAAAAAACTATCTCCGTTCACAACTATGGCACCATCCGAGACGTCTGCTGCTTCCAGGCCAGACGCCCGCTGCGATCCGCGGGGCCGAGAAGGTGAAGTATTTGTCACTTTTGTTTGGGCGACGCGCTGACAGCGGAGGAGAGATTGCGCTAGTCGGTCGAAAAAGGGGCGAGGGAGCGATCGAGCGAGGGAGGGAGATAAGAGATTAAACGCCAGCGCTGTAATCGCTTCGGTACTCGCTGGAAATTGTGCACGATTACGTTGCAGGAATCGTCCTGCCGGTCGCGGAAGTGTCGGCGTCGCTCTCGGCCCTCATGCGGACTACTTTACGAGCGGAGGTGGCGGGGACATGTCAGTGGGTGAACAGTGGCACAAAGTTGTGCACTTGTCCGTGTACCGCCGAGGGGCCTGCTTGCTTGCTGGATCCTAATGTGTGTGTGGACGCCGAGTTAGTTTTGGGTGCCCTTCCCCCACTTTGGCCTTCGCTTTTCAGTCCTTTTTTGACATAAATGTGTCGAGATTTTCCCCTAGGAAACGGCGATGAGGCGATCAGGTGATGTATTTTTTGTTTTATCTCTCTGCCAGGACTTGCTAGTAGATGGATTTTTGGTTGTAGCTACCTATCAGGACCTGCTAATGATATACACCTGGGATGTCAGGTGAAGCTATGTGAAATATCAATGCGCCAAACGAACGGTTCTCGAACGACATGTTTACAGAATTTAAAATAGTTTTTAGATAAAAACAAGAAACTTTTGGGGCAAATGTTTAACAAGATTCATTTTAAATAACATTGCACAAGTGAAATCTTCCATCTTGAAATGGATTGGATGTCTATTGACGTCAATGGCTCCTTTCCTAGGCACAAAATGATAATGTTTTTTCTTTAAGTTTATGTGAAAGAAAATAATTATTATATATTGCTGGGATAGCCTTGTTCAAGTTGAAAAAACATCACCAATTCATCAATCTGACCAAAATGTCTGGATTAACCTTACAAGTTTAACATATAGCGTTTAATATAGTTGTTTACCTGCTGATTTTGATAATAGTGTTAAATGCATCACACAATTGAGCGTTTTTAATGAACCAAACAAAAAAAAAATCAACTTCACCTTAGGTCACCTTTACATTCACTTTCATGGTATTTATAGCTACTCATTAGTTTTACAGGTAAGGTGACTGTAGCAAACATTGTTATGATTTACTAGCGATACTTTTCAATACAATTCAGAACCACACCTTGGAGCAACTGAGGTGAAATTCATTCAATACATTAAACATCATAAAGACAAGCATTTGTTTTTATCCAACCTTTGAAATCATAGTGCAGCTAATCATAATAAAAAAATAATCATAATACTGCAGCTAACCCCGCTATGGGGACAACAGACAAGTTATGTCACAAGAATGAATTAAAATACATTAGATAAGTAATTGTTTCATCATCATTTGTTGTTTTGACAAACTTTTGTCTGTTAAAAAAAAATAAAAATACTTATGATCTTCCTGTTGCTAGGCAGAAAGTAGCATCACTTATGTTGATGGCTATTTTTCAGTTAACATAATGTTAAAATATTACCCAAATAAAGCTGAGTTATCATTTAAACATTCAGTATCTGATACATTCCTCTTATTTAGCTGAATTAGCTTTTATTTTTCTGTTCATCTCAAAACTGGCCCCTTGAGTATTTAATAAACCAGAAGGCTGACAGTGCAGAATTCTAATAGAAATTGAATGTATCCATTAGAAGAGTATTATGGGTTTAACGTATACATTTTCCCATCCATACAGGAGTTACTTCCCCTCGGCGTAAGTAGTTGCCTAAATCTAGAGACCGTGTTATTCTGGCTCCAGAAGGACGTACTACTTAGATGCTTGGACTATGAGCCTAAGCAGCCAAGGTGGCTTCCTGGTTGATCTGGGGGGCAGCTTCAATGAAGATGCCCCCAGACCTCCAGTCCCAGGAGAAGAGGGCGAACTGGTGCTCACCGAGTTTCACAACGCCGGTTTCCAGTCATGCAAAAACCTGAAATGCGAAGTATCTGTGGCCACGCCAAGGAGGCCCGACCTGGATTTGGGCTACGAGCCAGAGGGCAGCGCTTCACCTACACCGCCTTACCTGAGATGGGCGGAGTCACTTCACTCTCTCCTGGACGACCAGGACGGTATCCATCTATTCAGGACTTTCCTCAAACAAGAAGCTTGCGCCGACCTACTGGATTTCTGGTTCGCCTGCAGTGGATTCCGCAAACTGGAAGCCCGCGATGGCAACGACGACAAGCGGCTAAAACTAGCTAAAGCCATCTATAAGAAGTACATCTTGGATAATAACGGCATTGTTTCCAGGCAGATCAAACCGGCGACTAAGTCTTACATCAAAGATTCCGTTATGAAGCTCCATATCGATCCGGCTATGTTTGACCAAGCTCAAACCGAGATCCAAGCCACTATGGAAGAAAACACCTACCCTTTATTCCTTAAATCGGATATATATTTAGAACACGCTCAGGCTGGGGGTGAGAGTCCCAAAATCTACGCAGATCAGAGTCCAATATCTGGAACAACTAAGAACCTAAGCGGTTATTTGCCCACGTTAAATGAACACGAAGAATGGAAGTGCGACCAAGATCCAGAAGAACCATCTGAATGTCACCTCTTACCCAACAGTAGACTCACTCAAAGGCTTCTTACCGAAATTCCATCGCATCGCACCACGGGAAGATTCAACGAAGAGTACAGGTAACTCCTCGCCGCTTCATTTTTTTTCTTCCTAACCCTTTAGCGTTTTTCTGCTAACTGCTGAATTGGAAATAACCCCCTCTTGCCACCTTTTTAGAGCTTCCCAAAATGTGAGATGAAGTGTGTAGGGGGAGATAAGAGGCAGATGGCGCATGAAGAATTCCAAGTACTTTTATGGGGTGGATGAGGAGGCTTCAGGGGAGATTTCACTCCTAAGTCAGAGAGGCAGCTTCATTTTCTGCCACTTTGGGCCAAGTGTGCTACTACTGTTGACGAGCTCTTCAATATAGTGTACATACAACTTATCAAAGCTTTCATTAGGACAGTATACTTCAAAATGTAGGCTATGCTGATAATAGCCATGATAAAAAATACATTCCACCAGACTCCAGCCTCTCCATTTTGCAGTATCGTCTCAAATACAATAAAAAATGACCAAATAAACATCACTTGCCATTGATGCCCATTCAGGAGCTACGTTTAATCTCTTCCGCAATACATTTTGCCTCCCTGAAATGGCACTTTAGCCCTGCTTTTAGCATTTTAGCTCAGAATTCTGCTGTACTATTGATCCATCACACTTTCCATGTACTGTATTTTCACAACTATAAGGCGCACTGCATTATAAGGCGCACTGCATTATAAGGCGCACTGCATTATAAGGCGCACTGCATTATAAGGCGCACTGCATTATAAGGCGCACTGCATTATAAGGCGCACTGCATTATAAGGCGCACTGCATTATAAGGCGCACTGCATTATAAGGCGCACCCTCAATGAATGACATTTTTCCCATATATAAGGCGCACTGTATTATAAGATGCCCTGTCTATTTTGGAGAAAATTTCAGAATTTATAGTCATTAAAAATATGGTTCATAGAGGAAAACCCTCGCAAATTCATTAAATAATTACTAATATTTTTTTTTGTAAGAATTAAACTCGCAAATGTTAAAAACTAACAAACTATGAAGTGAAACAAACACGTTCCATCTGCAGACTTCAAGATCACAACCAAGTAAAGTGATGGTAAATCAATATGAATATAGTTTGAAATTTCACCCATAGTGCAACATAAAAAATAAATAAAAAATAGATCTGCTCATCACAACTCTGCAGTATGCGTCCACACTTCTATCATGTATAAATAATATAAAGACAGGAGTAAAGGTGCGATCACATGGGCAAGAATTGATTAGCTTGGGCGCTGTATATAAAGACTCCTCTTGCCTTTTTCTATTGACCTTTAGTTCTTTCTGTAAAGCTCACCTTTTCTTCTCATAATTCCCACATGTCCCCTTATTTCATGCGGCGTACTCTGCCGTTGCATATATTTCCATTATTAAGTCCGTGGTGTGGAAGCTGAAGGAATTAGCCGCTTGCAAAAGGTTTCTCATTGAGACTCGTTCTCTCTTTGGGATTCGTGTGCATTCTAAACAGGGAATGAGCAGCCCGGTTGAATGAATGCTTTTGGGACTTCCGATGTGAATAAAAAAAGACCATGTTCAACATCTATAATTCATGTGTGAGAAGGCTTGTCAGAAGTATTCTTGGCAATGTCGAGAGTGGCGGATGTGAGTGATGTCAAATGTGTCTACATGTTCAATATGTGCAACACTCGGTTTTGGTGGAATTTGACATGGGTTGTCTAAGAAATGTCGGTCGGTATTTGATTTTAAAGTAATTTTAATTACATCGGAATTTTTATTTTGAGGATTGCTGGAGTGATTTTGTAATACTATTATATACAGGGTGTCTTAAAAAATTTTACTCACTTTTAGAATAAAATGTACTCACTAAAAGTTTTCTGGTCATTGTAAAAGTGAGTACATTTTATTCTAAAAGTGAGTACATTTTATTCTCAAAGCGAGTACATTTTATTCTAAAAAGCGAGTACATTTTAGTCTAAAAGCGAGTACATTTTAGTCTAAAAGTGAGTACATTTTAGTCTAAAAGCGAGTATACTTTACTCTAAAAGCGAGTAGATTTTATTCTAAAAGCGAGTACATTTTATTCTAAAAGCGAGTACATTTTATTCTAAAAGCGAGTACATTTTAGTCTAAAAGCGAGTACATTTTAGTCTAAAAGCGAGTACATTTTATTCTAAAAGCGAGTACATTTTATTCTAAAAGCGAGTACATTTCTTTGAGACACCCTGTATATCTGAGCATTTAATTAGCCAGGACTGACCTTTACCCCAGAATGCAGACCTGGAAGGACGCTTAAGAAATTGCTGATGCAGGGGTGATCGCTATCCAACAACCTTCGTGATCACTCTCATATTGTCCTAAATCGTGACGCTCTTTTCGCTTGATTATGGAATTGTTTTGCCGAATGGAGACTTTTTTGTTTAATTTCCAATGGAGTTGTTTTTGAAACATTAAGTAGGATCAGTAAAAAAATCCAACATCATATTTCCTTTAGAGAAAAGCACAAGTTGGTTAATTTGTAAGACACACCTACTTGGCCAGTACCCAATACCCTACCTTGAGGTACACCCTTATTAATTATTCCCTTTTTTTTTTTGCAGACCTGCGCCTGGCCGTGACTCTGCCGACCGCTACTACGCCAACGCCGGTCACGCGTTAGCTCCAGCCACCAGCGCTAACGACAGCGAACAGCAAAGCTTGTCCAGTGACGCCGACACGCTTTCACTCACCGACAGTAGCATGTACGTATTTTGTTTTCAGCAAAAACACCATCGAATATGGATGATGTTATTTTTCTCCCATCTCCGACTTCATTTTTTTTTTATTGTGACTACTTGTTGTTTATTCCAGAGATGGCATCCCACCATACAGATACCACAAACCTCATCGGCGTGAGATGCACGAAAGCGCCCGGGCGAATGGGCGCGTGCCGTTGCCTCTGATCCCCGTGAGTTATTCATGGTTTCGCTCCACCATCCTCCATTTCTTTCAACTGTCTGTCTCTGCTGTATTTGTCTATCCACGTATGCCCCTGGAGGTGGTGCATATTTAACATGTGTACTATGCCATGAGGCCCGTGAGGGAGTGTAAGAATAGTGGTGAGGAGAAAGCTGTCTAAACGGAGTAGACGAGAAGGCTTCTCCCCCTTCGATTGTGACAGCCTTTCGTACAGATGAGGTGGTTGACTCTGGCTAGGAGCTAATTAGGCTGGCCAGGGTTGAGGTGGTGTGATTTGACTGCATTTTACTGTGATTATACTCCTTCATGCTCAGGTCTGCAATTAAAGGCTAGAGGGGCAATAGCATAATTTTGTGTGGATGGCGTGAATTGTAATTTCATGCTTTTTGCTATGATAACAAATTGCAGATTGGAAATTCTAGAAATGCTAAAATATTCTTCTAGAAATGCTAAAATATTCTTCTAGAAATGCTAAAATGTTCTTCTAGAAATGCTAAAATATTCTTCTAGAAATGCTAAAATATTCTTCTAGAAATGCTAAAATATTCTTCTAGAAATGCTAAAATATTCTTCTAGAAATGCTAAAATATTCTTCTAGAAATGCTAAAATATTCTTCTAGAAATGCTAAAATATTTTTCTAGAAATGCTAAAATATTCTTCTAGAAATGCTAAAATATTCTTCTAGAAATGCTAAAATATTCTTCTAGAAATGCTAAAATATTCTTCTAGAAATGCTAAAATATTCTTTTAGAAATGCTAAAATATTCTTCTAAAAATGCTAAAATATTCTTCTAAAAATGCTAAAATATTGCAAACTTTTTTTTTACTTGCTTGATTTTTAAAACGCACAATGCAAGAATGAGTTTGACACTCCTAAAAGAATCATGACTGATTTTACAAATTACCAAATCAGATTGTATGTACATTTAAGAATTTATCTTAAAGACTTAAGATGCTCTCAATTCCTCGCTTGGTGTCATCTAAATAATATTTAATTTTTCATGATAATAGAAATGCATAGAGGCCATTTTTGTATGATTTGAATAATTGCACTATGCTAAACATTAAATATCTTTTAACTCATTAACTGCAATTTATGGCGAGTAATAAGCAGCAGATCTGCTCTAAAAATGTTTTTACATTACCCATCCAGTAATATTGGCAAATTAACACGTTCAACATAGATACTAAGGCCGTGATATTCCTCCTCTCCTCAGCGCACCAACAGGATCCCAAAAGACATCCACGTGGCTCCAGAACGCTTTGCAGCAGACCTGATCCTCCGCCTGGAGGGTGTCCTGAGAGAGAGAGAAACCGAGGAAAGACTCAGGAGGCTCCGACTGGTATGTCTCTTCCTCTCTCGTCCACTTAAAAAAAAAAAAAAAAAGAGGCCGTTCCTTCACCTCACCACGTGAATCCCATTCGCACAATGGGAGGCTTTGTGTGTTGTGTACTCAAACGTAGGAGAGGCTATCTCTCTCAAAGCCTTTAAGAAATCAATTCCAATTCAATTTACTGTTGAAACCAGCTTTCAAAATTATATTCATGAGAGAGAGTTTAATATCTAAGAGAGATAATTCAATATTTAAGTGCTATTTAATATCGAAGTACTCTTTAATATATAAGAGAGAGAGTTTAATATCTAAGTACTGCTTAATATCTAAGTACTGTTTAATATCTAAGTACTGTTTAATATCTAAGTACTGTTTAATATCTAAGTACTGTTTAATATCTAAGATAGAGTTTAATATCTAAGATAGAGTTTAATATCTAAGTACTGTTTAATATCCAAGTACTGTTTAATATCCAAGTACTGTTTAATATCTAAGTACTGTTTAATATCTAAGTACTGTTTAATATCTAAGATAGAGTTTAATATCCAAGTACTGTTTAATATCCAAGAGAGAGAGTTTAATATCTAAGTACTGTTTAATATCTAAGTACTGTTTAATATCTAAGATAGAGTTTAATATCTAAGATAGAGTTTAATATCCAAGTACTGTTTAATATCCAAGAGAGAGTTTAATATCTAAGTACTGTTTAATATCTAAGTACATTTGACCGGCGACCAAAAGGTACCAAAAGACCGGCGACCAAACGTCCGGTTACGAAACATTGCACTGCCTGAATTACACAAAATGAAAGAAAAACAATCTATCAATAGGCCACATCTGACTATAAATCTGAGTTTCAATAAGGGATATTGAACTATAAAGAATTCCTAACTGTAAAAAAAAGTCAAACAAAATGGACAGTCATCTAAAAAAAAAACTTATCAGACCAAAACAAAGTCCAAAAGCTTATACTGTTTTTCTGTAATGGGATCAAGACGTTTAGAGAGATAAAAAAAAAAAAATGCAATAGTTTGTCCACACTCCACAAAAGGCACCAGTCAATGTGTCCAAGATTTCAAAGAAAAGCTCAATGGAATTAATGAGGCCAGCTATTAACGAGTAGTCTTTTCAAAAATAATAATAAAATAACAGCATGACATGAATCGGTTCGAGCTTCGGCCTGTGGGCGATCTGGCTTTGTGCGCCAATCAGATGGAGCACCTGCGCTTGTAAGCCGGGAACAGAGCGGCGGCGGCGGCGGGCGACGGTTTGATGTCACTTGAACGCCGATCAAGTGTTTGGCGACTGTGAAATGAGGCTCAGTACGTCCAGCCAAGAGTTTGCTTTTGCTTTTTTGCTTTGCTTTGGATTTGAATGAAAAGAAGAAGCCAATGAAAACACGCTAACGGCTGCCTTAGTCTTTGGATTTTGCAGGATTTAACTTCACAGTCTCCTCTTTGCCCTCAGTTTTCTCCAAAAATACAATACACCCAATATGGGTAGAAATGTATAGCTTTTTTGGTGAAAATTACAGCTGTACGTCTTCAGTTTTTTGAGTGAATCAGAATTTTTAGTCCATAAAATTGCCTTTGAAATGACATAATTAAATATTTTTAGTTTAAATATGGTGCTTTTAGTTGTGGATGCTTTAAAATTACTATGCAAAAAAAATATTAGCGGCAATTTTGGCAGAATATAAGTGCATTTTTCACCAGGGCAGGTCTGTATATGTACATTTTTTTGGGGTCCTAGTGATATAAGTCTGCCATCTTGTGGAGAAAATGCCTTTAATTCTCCAAATTCCATATTTACCGTATTTTATTTGCCTATTTTTCGGTCAAAAAATGCTGATTGAATTGAGGGTATGGCTTATATGCGCATAAATTAGACTTGACATGCACAAAATACCATAATGCAAGTTAATGCAGTTGATAATTGTGATGATTTGTAAAAAAGATTTTCCCTTCAAAATAACTCATTTGTACTCCTTAATAAAAGCATGAATATTGACGTCAAAATTTAGAACCAGAAAGCGGCTTATACGAGAGAAATTGTCAAATTAGACAATTTTAAAGCAATTTCCAGAGTCCATTTTTCACGTTGTAGTAGCTAATATGCAAAAAATTTGTAGTATTCAAAGATTTAATCAGTTTGATTTATTTAATAAGAGACATTGGGCAAGGTGCACCACACAAAATAAATCACACTAACAGTGAAACGGAATAGTACAACAAAAATTTAGTTGGTGAGGATTTATTATTATTATTTTTTTTTTATGAAGCAGCAATTGAGCAATGCTTATTATTTTTAATTCATTATCTCCCATTGAAGTTAAAACATCTAAGAATGATTTTTTAACAGTACTTTTGACATAGTATTAACAACTACAACACCCAAAAACAAAGAAAATGCATAAATAAACAACCTTCCTACTATTCTAATGTATTCAGATATATATTTCATAAATGAATACACCCTACTTTTTTTGACCAATAGGAAGAGGCGGACGTCCAACCGGCGAATTACAGCGACTACTACGGCGCCTTCTTGATTGACGCCCACGAGGAGAACCCCGAGAGCATCCTGGACGAACACGTCCAACGAGTCATGAAAACCCCGGGCTGTCAATCCCCTGGAACGGGCCGCCATTCGCCCAAATCCCGTTCGCCAGATGCTTGGGGGACTCCGGGGAAACATCCATGCAAGCACGTTGTCAAGGGCGAGCTGGGTCACCACTACAAACATCATGCTCATCAAGTGGAGTCGACCTGGGGTGCTGGAGCTGCAAACACGGACTGTGCAACTTTTGGGTATGTATATTGGCTGCCATTGACTGCACTAGATGTCCTGCCTCTTGTTTTTTTAACTTTTTTGTTTTGTTTTTTAACTTTTTTTTTAATATTAAAGAGTAAATGTTCTAAAAATATTTTAATATCACCAATAATGAACCAATCATCTTTATTCACAGTTAAATTAATTATTTTAAATGAATAAACCTTCGAAGTAAATATTTTTATACATTATTTGTTCTATTTTTAACTGTTTTTTTTAATATTAAAGCGTAAATGTTCTATAAATATTTTAATAGCACCAATAATGAACCAATCATCTTTATTCAGAGTTAAATTAATTATTTTAAATGAATAAACCTTTTAAGTAAATATTTTTTTACATTATTTGTTTTATTTTTATCTAAAAAAATTAAAATAATAAAGAAATTATAGGGATTTTCTCCCAGACAAGTTTTTTTTTTAATGCAGTTTTAATGCAGTTTTTTTTACACAAATTAAGTTAATAGATGCCATAAGAGTGGTGCTTTTTTACTTTATTATTTTAATGTGATTGTATTTTTATTTACTTCATTCTTATATACAAGTTCTATTTTACTATGTGAAAATTGCCATATATATTTGAAACATTTTTTTAGTTCAAAATAATGCTTTTATTCTTCCCTATGAGAATTTCAATACCCAAAATAGTCACTTTCTCTTTAAAAGTCTAACCTTCTTTTTCCCCCAAACATACCATTTTTGCAGCAACAAAAATGGTGCCCCATGTAGACGAGCATTCAAACGTGGAGAGGAAGCAACAGTTCCTCCAGAAGACACCGAGAAAAAGCAGAAGATCCTCCTGTGGCTCATGGAAGGACAGAAGGAGATGATGCGACACAAAAAGAGTCCATACGGGTCAGTCACATGACCTTATTTACATTTTTTTACTGTCAAGATTTCCTCATGTTAAAAATGGTCCAATCTCAGGAGCACCGCCGGCTCCAGAAAGGGGGCGGGCCATACTGGCGTCCAGCCATCCCATCCTTTCATCCAGGACCCCACCATGCCCCCCAACCCGGCCCCGAGTCCTCTCATCCAATTGGAGGAGGTCCGGAGGAGGCTGGCAGAGGAGAAGATGATCATGTCTGGAACGGTGCAGCCTAAACAGCGGTGAGAGAATTTACTGACAATTTTTGGCATCCAATCGTTATCCTTTTATGAATTTAAATGAGGCAGTTGCTATTAGATAACCCGTTTAAACTAGGAAGGCTGAACTGCAAATTTTTATTTTCCTTCATAAGCATTAGCATAGCATTTATAGTCACAAATAATATGATTTTAAAGGATAGATTTGATTAATGTATTTAAATTCTTGATATATGTCGCCCAATGTAAACAGAGCAGAACACTTTTTTAATACTGTACCAAAGCCTGTCTACCACTAGATGGCAAAAGCAAGCTACACAATAAAATTTCTGTAATTTTTCTATTTTTATTAAGCGCCAGTTCCGATTAAATCAATTAATATTGAAATGAACGATAATTATGAAGGTGTATTCATGTTTTCTCATCAAAGCAATGCTAGCTTAGTACTTTTACAGTATTGTGTCATTCTTTTCAGTAAAAAGACACTACGAATAATAAATGGAAATTCTATATGGGAAGCTAAACTATGCCATGATGTGAAATTTCCACAATAGATGTCTTTTGAGTGTCTAATCAAGATGGCGCTTGTTGGCATCCTCCAGGTACGTGATGGAGGTGATCCAGCGAGGTCGAGCCACACTCAGGACTCCTTTGCTCCAGCCACTCGGCATGGTGCCTGCCGTGTCGGAGTGCGAGCTCTCAGAGACCGAGTATGTCCGCCTACGTCTTCAGTTTACTGGCCTTCACCCCTTTCACAATCCCCATCACTGCCCCTTTGTTACCATCATATCGAATGTATAGAACTCGCTGACCTCTTGTCAACATAACAGGGTTTTTCTTTTATTTTTTTTAATAATAGACGAAGAAAGCTACATCAAACTTAAATTAAGTCCATATTTTTTAGAAGAAAAATATGTCATTCACTGAAATAGAACAGATTAACATTTTTCTCTATCGTTTTCATACATTTTTGCATGGTTTTAAACGTTATTGTTATTAGTTTATACCATTTAGATTTAAAAAAATAAATATTCTTGGTCATTAATTTAAAATCACAAACATTTTACTCATTTAACACAATTTACCGAAATTGTATGTTGTTATAATTACCAAATCTAACTAAAATGAAGTATATATTTTTAATATTTAATCTCCTTGCGGTCTATAGGTTTTAAAAAATGTAATTTTTGTCTTTTGTTAACATAGAAAATGTCAAAATATTAATTTGAAGGTAATTAAACCTTTCTCGACACATTGTTTTATCAGAAAAATCGCACAAACGAATACAGAACAAAACAAATAGAATTATTATATTTTTCCACTCAACAAAATCCCAACATAATACCTCTTCCCTTTTAGCGCAATTGTTTTCTTAACTTCCCCATTGTTAAACTAGTCACGTGTTCCTCTACGTCTCGTTTCATTAATTCCGGTGACTGCCTTTAACTGCCAATGAGCGTCTTTCGTCATGTTTCTCATTTGCTAAAATGGCCTCCAGGGAAATGCGTGGCTTTGGCAAGCTTGGGACGTCTTGTGAGCCTTTTCCCTGTGAATTGCCCATTAGTAAGCTGGTTCCCCGTCAAGAACATCCTTCACCTTGTTTTCTTTTCTCCCTTCAGCACATTTCCATACCTTTTGCACAATGCCGTTATCGCGCGTCGTTAATGCCTCGTCCCTGAGCCGCATATGTTTTGTTGCGTCCCCGCAGGCACAAAGCGGCTAAGAAGCAAGCGAGCGACAGCATGACCGTGGCGTACTACTTCTGCGGGGAACCCATACCCTACAGGACGTCCGTCAAAGGGCGGCTGGTGACGCTCGGCCAGTTTAAAGAGCTGCTGACCAAGAAGGGAAACTACAGGTCAGTTTCAACTCTAACCAAACTACATTATTTTTTTGGTTTTTTTGGTCGCACCTGAGTATAAGTCGCGCCCGAGTATAAGTCGCGCCCGAGTATAAGTCACACCCGAGTGTAAGTCACACCCGAGTGTAAGTCGCACCCGAGTATATGCCTCGCCCGAGTATATGTCTCGCCCGAGTATAAGTCTCGCCCGAGTATAAGTCTCGCCCGAGTATAAGTCTTGCCCGACTATAAGTCTCGCCCGGGTATAAGTCTCGCCCGGGTATAAGTCTCGCCCGAGTATAAGTCTCGCCCGAGTTTAAGTCTCGCCCGAGTATAAGTCTCACCCGAGTATAAGTCTCGCCCGAGTATAAGTCTCGCCCGAGTATAAGTCTCGCCCGAGTATAAGTCTCGCCTGAGTATAAGTCTCGCCCGAGTATAAGTCTCGCCCGAGTATAAGTCTCGCCCGAGTATAAGTCGCTCCAGTCAAATAGGAAAAAAAGTATATCTGTTGCATTTTAGGGTGGGCCATTTTTTAGGGTTATGTTTCGGGTTTGGATCTGGGTTCGGGTTAGAATTAAAAAACAAAGGGTTAGGGTTAAAAAAAAATGAAGGGTTAGAGTTAAAAATGAAGGTTTATTAGAGTTAAAAATGAAGGGTTAGGGTTAAAAATGAAGGGTTAGGGTTAAAAAATGAAAGGTTAGGGTTTGGGTTCAGGTTAGGGTTAAACAATGAAGGGTTAGGGTTAGAGTTAAAAAATGAAGGGTTAGGGTTAGAGTTAAAAAATGAAGGATTAGGGTAAGGGTTAGGGTAAGGGTTAGAGTAAGGGTAAGGGTAAGGGTAAGGGTTAGGGTAAGGGTAAGGGTAAGGGTAAGGTTAAGGGTAAGGGTAGGGGTAAGGGTAAGGGTTAGGGTAAGGGTTAGGGTTAAAAAAACGAAGTTGATGTCTATTGTTGTCCGTGACTGAGTTAAACACTTGTGGAAAAAGCACCTTCTGTATTATTTCTTGTTTTTTTTTTGTTATTAATATTGTATTGTTTCTGTATGTAGGTATTATTTCAAGAAGGTGAGTGACGAGTTTGACTGTGGGGTGGTTTTTGAGGAAGTGCACGAGGACGATGCCACACTGCCAATCTTCGAGGAGAAGATCATCGGCAAAGTGGAAAAGATTGACTGATTGACAGAAGGTGAACTGGAAGTGAATGGAAAGCAAAACACGAAGTGCGTTGTAGTTTTGTAAAGTTTACTGACGGAAAAGCGTTGCGATTTCTTTTCTTTTTTTACGCTGTTCTAATCACTACAGTCAAAACACGTATTTGTGCGTCTTTTTTATATGTATTCATACCAGGTGTGTACAGTTTGTGGTAACAAATAGGGTTTTATATCTATTTAACTATTTAAAAAATTTGCTACTTATTGAAGTCACTCCAATGAAGACCATCATAGTCCTTTTAAAAAGGGATTCTATTGATGACTTTATTTTTCCATGCCACTTAAAAGTTGATTATTATTTTTTGGGGAGACTTTTAGTCGGGAGGGTTTTTTTCCTAAGTTGTAATTTTTTTTTTAGGGCGGGGCTTATTGTAGCAAGTCAATGATCGGGGTATAATATTTCCTAAAATGAATACTGTGTAAAATTATGATTTTTAATTTTAATTAATATTAGGCATGTTTTAGTCAAATTACGTCCAACTAATACTATGAAAAATGATTTGAAAATCTATGCAAGCTGCTTTTAAATTATCATTTTAATGATAAAATGCATCATATGGATTGAATTGGATATCTTAACTTGACAAATCATATCATAACTGATCTTTTTTTTTTTAATCAAGGCAAATTCCAGCAGCGCAAATTCAGTGCCTCTCCTTGTGGTGACTAGAAGTACTGCGTCTCTTTTTAAAAGAGATTGCACGAGCAATGGTTTGTATAATTTCATGGTCATTGGTAAGCCTCGTTGAATTTTTTGTAGCATTTCGATGCAAAACTCGTGAATGTACACGCTAAAAACATCCGGAAAAACATTCAACTTAGGCTCGACTTTAGTGTTTGTTTTTAATTTATTTTTTTTAATACAGCTTGAAGTTCTTCCTACTTGTACCACCACTAACGTTAGACCACTAAGATGTTGCCGTGGCAACAACCGAGCCTTTTTTCTCTTGGGGGTAAGTCAACGTAGCGCGATATGATTTTTTTAACTGTTTTTTTTTTGAAGATTTGTAATACGTATCTTTAATATGGGAGCTCGTTCTAAACGATATGTTGAAGTTTTTGGGGGATTTGTCTTGGATAGGACGTGAAATGGAAGGAAATCTTTAAAAAAAAGCTAGGTGTGTCTCAGTTAGGGTGAATTGAGTTTGGAGATTTAGTTGCCGTGTAAAGCTAATTAATATATTGGTTATCTTTTAATTTATGGATGTCATTTTGCTATTTGTTCAGTTATTTCAGAAGGGGTTTTATTTTTAAGCCTCAAAAATGTCGTTCAAATATATAAAGTGACATCAAAGTGCCTTGATTATCATTATATTATTATTATTATGGGTATTATGATGGTTTGTATGTAAATATGTACAACATGCAGTGTCATTAGACAGTCAATATAACCTCAAAAGAGAACAGAAAAAAGGTACCCAGGGTAATAAAAACATGCAATAAACCAACAGTATGCAGTATGATTAAATAATCACATTACTATATAGGATATTTTTATGCAAAAAGAAGTATAGTAAGGCTTTTTATCGCAAAAAACGACATAGTATAGTATGGCTTTTTATCGCAAAAAAACGACATAGTATAGTAAGGCTTTTTATCGCGAAAAACGACATAGTATAGTATGGCTTTTTATCTAAAAAAAAACGACATAGTATAGTAAGGCTTTTTATTGCAAAAAAACGACATAGTATAGTAAGGCTTTTTATCGCCAAAAACGACATAGTATTGTAAGGCTTTTTATCGCAAAAAAACGACATAGTATAGTAAGGCTTTTTATCGCAAAAAACGACATAGTATAGTAAGGCTTTTTATCGCAAAAAAACGACATAGTATAGTAAGGCTTTTTATCGCAAAAAAACGACATAGTATAGTAAGGCTTTTTATCGCAAAAAAACGACATAGTATAGTATGGCTTTTTATCGCCAAAAACGACATAGTATAGTAAAAAAAAAAGACATAGTATAGTAAGGCTTTTTACCGCCAAAAACGACATAGTATAGTAAGGCTTTTTATCGCAAAAAAACGACATAGTATAGTATGGCTTTTTATCGCCAAAAACGACATAGTATAGTAAGGCTTTTTATCGCAAAAAACGACATAGTATAGTAAGGCTTTTTATCGCAAAAAACGACATAGTATAGTAAGGCTTTTTATCGCAAAAAAACGACATAGTATAGTATGGCTTTTTATCGCCAAAAACGACATACTATAGTAAGGCTTTTTATCTAAAAAAAACGACATAGTATAGTAAGGCTTTTTATCGCCAAAGACGACATAGTATAGTAAGGCTTTTTATCGCAAAAAAACGACATAGTATAGTAAGGCTTTTTATCGTAAAAAAACGACATAGTATAGTAAGGCTTTTTATCGCAAAAAAACGACATAGTATAGTAAGGCTTTTTATCGTAAAAAAACGACATAGTATAGTAAGGCTTTTTATCGCAAAAAAACGACATAGTATAGTAAGGCTTTTTATCGCAAAAAACGACATAGTATAGTAAGGCTTTTTATCGCAAAAAAACGACATAGTATAGTATGGCTTTTTATCGCCAAAAACGACATAGTATAGTAAGGCTTTTTATCGCAAAAAAACGACATAGTATAGTAAGGCTTTTTATCGCAAAAAAACGACATAGTATAGTAAGGCTTTTTATCGTAAAAAAACGACATAGTATGGTATGGCTTTTTATCGCCAAAAACGACATACTATAGTAAGGCTTTTTATCTAAAAAAAAACGACATAGTATAGTAAGGCTTTTTATCGCCAAAGACGACATAGTATAGTAAGGCTTTTTATCGCAAAAAAACGACATAATATAGTACGGCTTTTTATCGCCAAAAACGACATAGTATAGTAAGGCTTTTTATCGCAAAAAACGACATAGTATAGTAAGGCTTTTTATCGCAAAAAAACGACATAGTATAGTAAGCCTTTTTATCGTAAAAAAACGACATAGTATAGTATGGCTTTTTATCGCCAAAAACGACAGAGTATAGTAAGGCTTTTTATCGCAAAAAAACGACATAGTATAGTATGGTTTTTTATCGCCAAAAACGACATACTATAGTAAGGCTTTTTATCTAAAAAAAAACGACATAGTATAGTAAGGCTTTTTATCGCAAAAAAACGACATAATATAGTACGGCTTTTTATCGCCAAAAACGACATAGTATAGTAAGGCTTTTTATCGCAAAAAAACGACATAGTATAGTACGGCTTTTTATTGCCAAAAACGACATAGTATAGTAAGGCTTTTTATCTAAAAAAAACGACATAGTATAGTAAGGCTTTTTATCGCCAAAAACGACATAGTATAGTAAGGCTTTTTATCGCAAAAAAACCGACATAGTATAGTAAGGCTTTTTATCGCAAAAAAAACGACATAGTATATTAAGGCTTTTTATCGCAAAAAAACGACATAGTATAGTAAGGCTTTTTATCGCAAAAAAACGACATAGTATAGTAAGGCTTTTTATCGTAAAAAAACGACATAGTATAGTATGGCTTTTTATCGCCAAAAACGACAGAGTATAGTAAGGCTTTTTATCGCAAAAAAACTACATAGTATAGTAAGGCTTTTTATCGCAAAAAAAACGACATAGTATAGTAAGGCTTTTTATCGCCAAAGACGACATAGGATAGTAAGGCTTTTTATCGCAAAAAAACGACATAATATAGTACGGCTTTTTATCGCCAAAAACGACATAGTATAGTAAGGCTTTTTATCGCAAAAAACGACATAGTATAGTACGGCTTTTTATTGCCAAAAACGACATAGTATAGTAAGGCTTTTTATCTAAAAAAAACGACATAGTATAGTAAGGCTTTTTATCGCCAAAAACGACATAGTATAGTAAGGCTTTTTATCGCAAAAAAAACGACATAGTATAGTAAGGCTTTTTATCGCAAAAAAACGACATAGTATAGTATGGCTTTTTATCGCCAAAAACGACATACTATAGTAAGGCTTTTTATCTAAAAAAAACGACATAGTATAGTAAGGCTTTTTATCGCCAAAGACGACATAGTATAGTAAGGCTTTTTATCGCAAAAAAACGACATAGTATAGTAAGGCTTTTTATCGCAAAAAACGACATAGTATAGTAAGGCTTTTTATCGCCAAAAACGACATAGTATAGTAAGGCTTTTAATCTAAAAAAAAACCGACATAGTATAGTAAGGCTTTTTATCGCAAAAAAACGACATAGTATAGTATGGCTTTTTATTGCAAAAAACGACATAGTATAGTAAGGCTTTTTATCGCAAAAAATGACATAGTATAGTAAGGCTTTTTATCGCAAAAAACGACATAGTATAGTAAGGCTTTTTATCGCCAAAAACGACATAGTATAGTAAGGCTTTTTATCGCAAAAAAACGACATAGTATAGTAAGGCTTTTTATCGCAAAAACACGACATAGTATAGTAAGGCTTTTTATCGCAAAAAACGACATAGTATAGTAAGGCTTTTTATCGCAAAAAACGACATAGTATAGTAAGGCTTTTTATCGTAAAAAAACGACATAGTATAGTATGGCTTTTTATCGCCAAAAACGACAGAGTAAAGTAAGGCTTTTTATCGCAAAAAAACTACATAGTATAGTAAGGCTTTTTATCGCAAAAAAAAACGACATAGTATAGTAAGGCTTTTTATCGTAAAAAAACGACATAGTATAGTATGGCTTTTTATCGCCAAAAACGACAGAGTATAGTAAGGCTTTTTATCGCAAAAAAACGACATAGTATAGTATGGCTTTTTATCGCCAAAAACGACATACTATAGTAAGGCTTTTTATCTAAAAAAAACGACATAGTATAGTAAGGCTTTTTATCGCCAAAGACGACATAGTATAGTAAGGCTTTTTATCGCAAAAAAACGACATAGTATAGTAAGGCTTTTTATCGCAAAAAACGACATAGTATAGTAAGGCTTTTTATCGCAAAAAAACGACATAGTATAGTATGGCTTTTTATCGCCAAAAACGACATAGTATAGTAAGGCTTTTTATCTTAAAAAAACGACATAGTATAGTATGGCTTTTTATCGCCAAAAACGACATACTATAGTAAGGCTTTTTATCTAAAAAAAACGACATAGTATAGTAAGGCTTTTTATCGCCAAAGACGACATAGTATAGTAAGGCTTTTTATCGCAAAAAAACGACATAGTATAGTAAGGCTTTTTATCGCAAAAAACGACATAGTATAGTAAGGCTTTTTATCGCAAAAAAACGACATAGTATAGTATGGCTTTTTATCGCCAAAAACGACATAGTATAGTAAGGCTTTTTATCGCAAAAAAACGACATAGTATAGTAAGGCTTTTTAATCGCAAAAAACGACATAGTATAGTAAGGCTTGTTATCTAAAAAAAACGACATAGTATAGTAAGGCTTTTTATCGCAAAAAAACGACATAGTATAGTAAGGCTTTTTTTTCTTAAAAAACGACATAGTATAGTAAGGCTTTTTTTCTTCAAAAACGACACAGTACAGTAAGGCTTTTATTTGCAAAAAAATGACATAGTATAGTAAGGCTTTTTTTCTTCAAAAACGACACAGTATAGTAAGGCTTTTATTTGGAAAATAATTACATAGTATAGTAAGACAGTAACATTTTCCCTTAATTGTTTCAGTGGACTTGTGGTCAAGAGATTCAAATGATGACAATGGAAGGTGTAGTCCCATGGTGGCGTAGAGGTTTGTTCACTGGACACCTGTCTGGGACACCTGGGTTCAAATCCCCGTTCGGACATATACTTTTCCCTTAATTGTTGCTGTGGACTACTTGTCAAGACACTCAAATGATTACTAAGGAAGGTGTAGTCCCTTGGTGGCGTAGAGGTTAGATCACTGGTCTCCCATGTGGGAGACCTTGGTTCAAATCCCGGTTGGGACATTATTTTTACTTAGTTGTTTCTGTGGACTTGAAGTCAAGAGACTCAAATGATTACTAAGGAAGGTGTAGTCACTTGGATGGCGCAGAGGTTAGATCACTGGATTCCCGTCTGGGAGAGCTGGGTTCGATTCCCGGTTGGGACACTTTTTCACTTAGTTGTTTCTGTGAACTTCTTCTAAAAATACCCAAATGATTACAAAGAAAAGTGTAGTCACTTGGTTGGCGCAGAGGTTAGATCACTGGACTCCCGTGTGGGAGACCTGGGTTCGATTCCCGCTGCCGTCGTTTGGCTGAAAATAGTTGGAAAGAAAAATTGGTCAAATGGAATAAGAAGAAGAAGAAGAAAAAAAAAGAAAAATCTTTTTAATTTATATAAAACACTTAGTCATACTTTTCAGCAAAAGGTTATATTCCGAACTGCCTTCGGCAGTTCGGAAGACACTTGATGGACCTGTCTGTGCGAAAGGCGTTCTCGGGTCGGCCTTCGGCCGACCCTCGACCGCTTGCTTGGTCAGTGAACCGCCGACACCGGGAAGCGAACTCACGTTCTCTCCGTGCAAAGGCGAGTGTGCAACCCACTACACCAACTCGTGCCCCACTTATACATAGGTGTTGAAACGTTTTATCCAAGGAAATGGGGTGAAACACTTAGTCATTTTTTGGACAAAATGCTTCATACACCACTGAACACTTATACACTTAAACACTTAGACATTAGAACTTATTTTTTTACCTGTACAATTGTGGGAAAATCTTTGCATGGACTGGGATTCGAACCTCGGTCCACAGATACGGGAAACTGATGACTTAACCACTGGGCCACCACCCTGTGAGAGAAAGCAGTAGTACTTGTAATTTTATCTCATTCATTTACCTGAATAATGTTGGGAAAATACTTGTAAGCACTTTGGATTTGAACCCAAGACCAAAGAGGTGGAAGACTGATGACTTACCCACTAGGCCACCACTGTCCAAGAGTAGGTAGTAGTATTTGCTGTTTTGTCTCTTTTCACTCCCAGATCACACTTAGTACTTTGAGGAACCTTCAAGTGGGAAAAGTTAGGTAAGCAGTACAAACCAGGATTTGAACCCAGGTCCACAGAGTTGCAAGGCCAATGACTTATCCACTGGGCCACAGGCTCCTAAAAGTAAGCAGTAGTATTTATTTTTTTGTCTGTTACAATTATTAGTATAGTAAGGTAAGCTGTTTTTAGTAAAAAAAAAAAAACGACATAGCATAGCAAGGCTTTTTCTCTCAAAAAACGACATAGTATAACAAGGCTTTTTTTCTAAAAAAAAAAAAAGACATAATATAACAAGGCTTTTTTTCTAAAAAAAAAAAAAAAAACGACATAGTATAACAAGGCTTTTTTTCTAAAAAAAAAAAACGACATAGTATAATAAGGCTTTTTTTAACGCAAAAAAACAGAAGACAGAAGGAAAAACTAACAGACAATAATAGATAGGCAAATATGATACAAGCTATAGAGGTAACTATTTTATTGAAATTCCACACAGAATTCCTTTCCTAGATTTAATATACAGAGAAAAATCTTTATCTATATCTATAGATAACATTCAACATCTAATGTCCATGAAAAAGTCAATTACCTTCCCTCAGTATCGAAAATACACATTTACTCGCAGTAAACAGAAGAACAAAACATGCACAAATACGTTAATTTAAGTGTAAGCTATTTTCCTCCCTAGAAAATACACCCGTCAAGAGAGAAAAAGGTTCGAACGCGAAGTACATTATTAATTCTACCGATACAAAAATATACACTACGTCTCATATAAAGCCACACAATGCAAGAATATTGTTGAGGAACGCATTATAGAACATCAAACATAAACATGCACGTCAAAGAGAGCAATAAAGTGCGTGATTTTTTTAAATTGATGACTTAATTGTTGAAATTGGCTCTTCATCACAAAAATATATTTTAATTAACGTGCATGCTAAACACCGAACACAAAGTCAAACATCTGCGCAACACATACATTTAGAGTTACAAACGGTACAAAAAAGCGTTTTTGTCTTCAAACTTCATAGTCTCGCTACGTTAATAAAGGCTACATTTAAAAATATATAGTTTAACATTTCGATTAAGGCAAAAAAGGTAAAACCATTTAAATGGGCTCACTTTCACTCATACATTATACATATACATTTTACATACATGCATGTATGTATGTATACATACATGCATGCATGTATATACATACATGCATGTATACATACATGCATGCATGTATATATACATGCACACATGCATACATGTATATATACATGCACACATGCATACATGTATATATACATGCATACATGCATACATGTATATATACATGCATGTATGCATGTATATATACATGTATGCATGTATGCATGTATATATACATGCATGTATATATACATACATGCATGTATATATACATACATGCATACATGCATGTATATATACATACATGCATGTATATATACATACATGCATACATGCATGTATATATACATGCATGTATATATACATGCATACATGCATGTATAAATACATGCATACATGCATGTATATATACATGCATACATGCATGTATATATATACATGCATACATGCATGCATATATATACATGCATACATGCATGCATGTATGTATACATACATGCGAGTATGTATGTATACATACATGCGAGTATGTATGTATACATACATGCGAGTATGTATGTATACATACATGCGAGTATGTATGTATACATACATGCGACTATGTATGTATATATGCATGCATGTATGTATGTATACATACATACATGTATGTATGTATATATGTATGTATACATACATATATGTATACATATGCAGCTAGAGTGGTAAGCATGTTGGCGAGCGCGCTAAGAGTTCGTTTTAACATCACGCTTCGCTTGACACAACAAGTAAATTTGCATTGGTTAGCATTGCACTCTGCGGTTAAAATTAACGGTACGTCAGCTAGCGAGAGTTCAACGTGGAGCAAGAATGACAGATTGTCTGCTCGATATTTGGCCAGACGCCAACATAAAAATACGCTGAAAAATACGCTTGTAAACAGATGTTTTTTTTTTTTTACCTCTCGCCAAAGTTGTTGCTGTCGTCAGGTCCTGGCAGGAAAATTGCCCAAGTGAGAGCAAACACATTCATTGCATTTTGTTCGGAACGAAGAAAGCCTACCGTGGACTTTTCCGGTTCTGTCCGGCATTGGGTAATCGCCACTTCTACTCAAGCGGTGCTCCGGAACGGCGAGTTGAGTGTGACGGTGGGTTCCCGGGGCTGGACGGGTCGTCTGTCGGTCATCTCACAACCGTTGTGTCGGGCGTTCTCCTCGTTCATGTGCGACACTTCGGTAGAGCCGGGTTCGAAGCCCGGTGCGGTGTTGGCCACGTGCACCACGTGGACCTTGTTGCGTGCCTTTTTGCTGAGTAGGCAGCTGAAAACTTTCTTGAAACCCTTGCGGAAGTGCTTGGAGACCAACGCGTAGACGATGGGGTTGACGCAGGAGTTGGCGTAGGCCATACAATGCGACAGAAGTCGGAAGGCATAAGTGGTGCGGTTGAAGGGGAAATCACCGTAGAGGTAGCAGAGGATGACCACATGGTAGGGCAGCCAGCAGATACAGAAGAGAACGGTCACAATGAGGATCATCTTGGTTACCTTACGCTTGGCTCGCTTGGACTCGGTCATGCCGTCCAGGGGGTCCACAGCCGTCCACAGGTACTTGATGGTGCGAGTATACGACAGGCTGACCACCAGCACCGGGACCACGTAACCCAGCAGGAAGGTGCAGGTGTCCAGGAGCTTGCGCTGGCGTTCGTCCCAGCCGGGGATGCACATGGTGCCATTGGCAAAGTGGATGAGGCGGTAGTAGCTGAGGTAAGGTCCGGCGAAGACTAAGGATAGGCCCCAGATGACCACCATGGCCGCCACCGCGTTGCATGGCGTTCTCAGCTCTCGGGAACGGAGAGGGTAGCGGATGGCCAAGTACCTTGGAGAACATTGAAGATGGATTAGTTAAGGTTAGCCTCACATATTTAGGGATCCATCGTGCATGAAGGGTATTAAGACGTTTGTTTGGTCGCTGGATGTTTGACAACATGACAGTTTACTGTTGAAATCAGCTCTCAAAATTTTATTAATGAGAGAGCGTTTAATATCTAAATATCTCCTGTTGAAACTAGCTCTCAAAATCATATTCACCCGGTCGACCAAACGTCCTGGGCGACCAAACGTCCTGGGCGACCAAACGTCCTGGGCGACCAAACGTCCTGGGCGACCAAACGTCCTGGGCGACCAAACGTCCGGGCGACCAAAACGTCCGGGCGACCAAAACGTCCGGGCGACCAAAACGTCCGGGCGACCAAAACGTCCCGGCGACCAAAACGTCCGGGCGACCAAAACGTCCGGGCGACCAAAACGTCCGGGCCACCAAAACGTCCGGGCGACCAAACGTCCTGGGCGACCAAACGTCCTGGGCGACCAAACGTCCTGGGCGACCAAACGTCCTGGGCGACCAAACGTCCTGGGCGACCAAACGTCCTGGTCGACGTGCTTGAAGAAAACAAGATTCGGCGAATCGTACCTGTCGACAGAGACGGCGGCGAGCGTAAAGCTGCTGGCGTACATGGTGAGGTTGATGAAGAAGTGCACGGCCTTGCACATGAAGGAGCCGAAGACCCAGCCATCCAGCGAGTAGATGGTAGCTTGGAAGGGCACGCAGAAGATGATGAAGAAGAAGTCAGCCACGCTGAGGTTGAGGATGAAGAGGTTGGTGGTGTTGTAGCCCAACTGGCCACTCCGCAACAGCACCGCCAGAACCAGGCTGTTTCCCACCGTGCCCAGTAAGAAAATGAGCGAGAAGACCACCGAGACGATCACACTGGCCGGGTTCACCGGGTAGGTCTCCGACACGTTAGCCGGCGACGTCGGCTTGGTCAAATCCTCCGTGTCGGCCATGTTGGAAGTCTGAAATAGAATGAAAAGGCAAACAAATGATCAGTTTTGGAATGTTATCTCCAATGTACAAAGCCATTTTTGAATGATTTTACACTAAGAAGAACCAATTAAAAGGCAAAAAGCAGAACCGCCTCGTGTCGTGATGTTTTTCCTCTAATAGAAAAAACACGTTGTGAAATGTATTGTGCCTAGTCCAAAGCTTTTCATCACAAAGTGCAGTATTTTTTTTTTTTTCCTTCGCAGGAGAGGCAGCTCTATGCGCATTTCTGAAAAGCTTTTTTAAATGACATTTCACTCAAGAGTTATTCTGAGCTTTGAACTGTGAGGTTCCCATGGAGTTGCCATAATGGAAAAATGAAACACTTATACAGAAAAATCTAATTTGTTAAATCGCATTGTTAAAATATTTGCTACTAAAAATTGATTATGGGTAATAATAATAAGAGTTATTGGAATTGACATGACAAAAACATAAATATACTCCATTCTATTGACTCTATGCAATACTAAAAAAAAATGCAATTTTACAGACAGAATTAATGATTATAAACTAAAACTGGTATAATAATACATTTCAAAATATCTCTTAAGCGAAAAAAATAACTAAAAATATTACACAAGTATAAATATTATTGAAAAGTCTATTTTATTTAATAATGAATTTAACTTAATCATACTAAAACGAATGAACATAGCCATTTCCCCCTTAAAAAAACATTATTATCACCCACTGACTTTTTCATCACTCATCTCTTCCTTCATCTAATATTCAAGCATTGGAACGATGTACTTTTGATATTCATAAAACTAAAAAACCCCACGCTGTTCTCCCCGCCGCACACCATTTTGCTATACATAATCATATTCTCTAGTCATCTTTCCTATTTGAGTGGCACAGCAAAGAGCTCAATAAAAAATAAAAGCGCCGACGAGACCCTCAGGAAACATTCTTGGCGTGCTGTGATGAAAACACAATGGCTTGTATTAAACTTTAAACCAACTACATTATCACTGGGTACAAAGAAGAAGAACGCACTTGACAATAATAGCACTGTGAATACTCTATTTTATTTTATTTTTTAGCTGCAGCAAAGGAATTTTAGCACTCTACTCTTACCGGCATGAGACAAAATAAGGTTTACTTTACATCTCCATCCCCCCGCAGCTAGCACACATGTTCGGGAGGGTCTTAATATAAATATTAGACTATAAAATTGAATAAATATATGCCAAATAATTCCCAAATGGGCCTAAAACAAAAGGCGTGGATGGTATAGACGACGACTTAACAGAGAATCAAACATAAGATAGGTAACATGATCTCATTCAACCCAATTAGAAATCAGTGTCCATAAACTTTACGTGAAAATATTTCAGAAAAAGCCATATTTACATCTATGTGTAACATACCTGAATGTAGATGATGGAGTCCCAACTCCTGGCGACGAGTCGTTCTACTGCCTCCTTGCTATCTGATTGCCGTTGCTATCCGCTACAAGAGACCCCACCCCCCAACCACACACCCCCCTCTGACTCTACTCACCCAATCCTCTTCTCGGCGGCAAGCCACTTGCGCTTCCCTGCAGGAACGAGAAGAAGAAGACGAAAGATTCTGCAGTGGCACATTCGGGGGGTCTCGGAGGAGGGGCTAACAGTGTTTGGAGGTATTTTTTTTGGCGAGGATGTTGCGCCGTCGTCATTGATGATGCTGATGTTGGAGAGCGTGGTGGTGGTGGTGGAATGAGGGGGAGGACAGATTCTGGAAAAGAGGAAACAATGCTAAGGTTAAAATGTGTCATGGCAAAAAAAAAAAATAAGCAATCAAAGTAGATTTTATCCTAAAATCGAGAATTCTTTTAAAATGCTATTTATAGATGAATTACTTATAATAAACGTGCTTTAATTATGTTGAAAATGTGAGAAATAGTTAACACCAAGCCAAATTCCATACAGGAATAACTCCCAAGTGTTGTTTTCTCAAGTGTGTTTCTATGGCAACAACCCACCGATTGCTTGTCAAAGGCCGGCAACGAAAAAAAATGGATTAATTACTGACCGTGAACTGATAGAGACTTGTGAATTATTAATTATGTAAAAAAATATTGTTTCGCCTCAAAACTAAAAGGTAAAAACATAAAAATACTAAATTTCTCTACTAATAGGAAGGTTTCAGACTAAATTTGATGCAAAAGTTGCTTTTTTTTTAATACAAATTTTGCCTTTTTAAAAATGCAGCATGTCAACAAGCAACAGCTAAAAAGCCTCTGTGAGCAAACTGCTGATGACCTCATTAGCCTTAACACTCACGTAATCATTTCCAGGGAATTTATGACATAAAGAAGCTTTCCCTCTTTGGCCCAATGCGCAGGATTGATATTGATTTCTTCGGAGTATTGTGCAAATCAATTGTACGTGAGAGTCCTGGCCTTCTCTTCTATCCTCTATGGACATTCTGTCGTGTATTACTCAAAGCCTCCGAGGAAATTAAGGATGAATTCCATGCCATGTTTCACTACCTCTTATCTTGTTGACGTACATCTGACAAAATCAAGATAACATACTCCGCAAAATAAAGCCTGTCTATTTTGGAGATAATTTAAGACTTTTAAGTGCGCCTTATAGTGGTGAAAATACGGTAATTGCTATTGACTTCCAGGTATGAAGCACTCACTACTACACAGTCACCTCTAGAGCCAGCCATTGTTGATGTTTTGGATTTTTTTTGTATAAAATCTTGCAGTGGGGGAGGAGCTATATGATGGAAGATTTTGTAAACTAAGATGACATCTGCATATTTAACAGTATTGTTTCAGTTTAGGCGTTTGTGTTTTTTTTAATATCCGACAGTGGTGGTTTTTCGTTTTTGGGTTTCTGTTTTTTATCCATATATAAGGCGCACTGGATTATAAGGCTCACTGTCTATTTTGGAGAAAATGTAAGACTTTTAAGTGCGCCTTATAGTCGTGAAAATACGGTAAATCATTTCAGCACTAACTACTTATTCTGGCAGAGGATAAGTAATGGGTGACAATGTGTCCAAGAAAAATGTAAAACAGAGTGATTAATAATGATGGCGGACATGCAATTAAGTCCTGAAGCCTAGTCTACAGGGAGAAGCATTATTGACCCGCAATTAGTCTGCCGCTCATCGGGAACAACTCGATGCTTCAGAGTTTTGAATTACCAATGAGTGGAAAGCAGACACTAATGAAGCTCAACCTTTTGTTACTTGATTGCGCATGCGCAAGTGCGTACTACTCTGTTCTTCTCTGCGCAGCAGCAATCATATGGCGCGCAGTAAACAAAATCCAAACTATTTTTTAGCAGGTTTTTATGTTATTAACTCATTGGCTGTTGAATTGAAAAGGGCTGGCGGGGAATGGACATTTTTGATGGAAGAACGCTATGTCTTCACTAAAAAAATTGAGGACAGTATTGCTAATAACAGTTTTTTTCTTTTTTGTTGTCATCGCAACTGCAGATATTCTTACTATAGAATTCAAGTTTGAAAGGGATCATTTCATTGGATACGCCAACACACTTTAACTCTATGAAAGAACTAGTTTTAAAAAAATGAAGGCAAAAAATTATGGAAACCAGATACAAGGGTAAAAAATTAAATAACTAATTTGCACGCAGATGACTAAATTTGGGGTATAATTTAGGTAAATAGTGGGTTCAGATTAATAACATATGGGTACAGATTAGTCATCAGTGGATAAAGTTTAGTAATCTGAATTAGTGGGTACAGTTTAGTAATCCCTGGGTACATATAACTAGGAGAATATTAACAGTTATGATTAAGTGTGATATATTAATCGGTAGAGATCTTACTTTTGCTTTTGGAAAAGAATGTCTAAAGTAAAATACTGTCTGTATTTTTAACGTATTTTGCAAAGGACACCTCCCCAGACGTAATACACAAATTCTAAAATTCCGTCGATGTAATCTAGATGACAGCAGTGCGCCAAAATCTAACAAAGGAACGTCAAAATGCCATTTTGATAAAAAAAAATAAATAAATAAAAGAGTACGAACCAGTTCCAGGGTCACTGCTGAATTTCCTTCATCTTCATACGGGTTTGAAGCTTTCAGGTGCTCAAAGAGTTCAGTCCGCCATTCACCTATAAGAAATTCACCTAATGAAAAGAGACAAGGAGGGGTGGGGAGCAGGTGTAGATTCTGCCTCAAAGGCCAAAACATCACCATCAATATGACAAGTTCAGTCAAAAAGGTCAAGACTGTTTCTGCAGTACATATTCATGACATAAATATTGCACGTTTCCTAACTTCTCAAATATTACAAGTACTTCTAATTGTACTATACTATATAAACCGATACTGCCATCTACAGTGAAAACATGGGAAAAAATGAGCTTATTTAAACCCATTTATTCATTCATTGTTCACAAGCGGCGTTAAATTTAATAAATCAGCATATATACATATAAAATATTTACACAGCAACTCATTGGTAAAAATGACAGAACCTGCTAGGCATTTTATGTGCTTAGTTTTCTGTTTTGAAGGCGTCAATGGAGCGCAACTTTTGAGCCTTGTGTTGGATTATTAAAGACAATCAATCCTACTGGAAATACATATTCCAGTTTATGAGGTGTTTTAGAAAAGTTACAGCAAGGAAATTAAAAACAAAAAAGAAGTGATCCAGGATTAAGAAAGGCTGCAACTTAACGGTTTGGACTCTCGCCCCTGAAAAAAAAAAAAAAAAAGATGATTAGAATGTTTTTTTTTCTACTCTCAAGATTATATAGTGAATCAAAATGTCCATTGAAGCCTATGGAAATATGATAATATGCCATTTGGGCATTGTACCTACATGAAAGCATGCTACTGTTGGCTAACTCTTCTACGTGGTACCTGTTGTCTCTGTTGCTGGCGTCTGTATTCTTCTTCACTGGCGGCCAAGGCCTGAGCAAGCGCTAGGTCTTCCTGTTCCTGTGGACTGAGCAAGAAACAAACAAACTAAAAATTCTTAAAACATGCTTATGGCTTTGGACTACGAGTATATTTGCTTTTGCTAAATTAAAAGTCCTTTGCTCGCTTAGTTTGCATCTGAAATTCTGATTTCTATACTACAGTAATACCTCGTTTATCGCGTTAGATACATTCCAAGACGGTGAATCACTGTGATGTCAGGAGTGTTAACTTAATATTATTTGGTTTTAAAACCCTATCTGGATTACTATTTAACCCATCTATTGCAATACTGTTCACTATAACTGCCCTAAAAAAAGGTTAATAAATAAGAATAAATCAATAATCCTTATAAAGGATGATTTTTCGGTGTGAGTGTGTGTGTATGTTAAAATTCTCTCGCTACGTTTGTCCAAACTATGCGACGTAGAGAGTTTGATTGCATTTCTTCACCTTCTCCAAGTGTGTAACTCTTATCTTGTATTTGTTAAACACCCATTTTTCCAAATAATTTTTTAATAGTGCAACAATTGTCTTTTGGCTCAAATTTAGCCAGTCCCAACTGCTTGTATTCAATAAAATAAAGATATCCATATACTTTTTAGTGATGATATTTGTATTGAAAGTAGACACTGCCCCTTAGTGGCAAGAGAAATACTCTCCAATTGTGAGTTGGGATTTTTTTTTTAGCCCTCATTTCATATTTGTTTTATTGTTCCTACACTATAAACTTGTCGGATATATCTGTGAAATAGTAATGTATATTAAGAGAAGGTTACCTCAAGGTTGGTTGTGAGGCTGGTCTCGATTCAGCCAAAGACATTTCCAGAGCCCTTTGTAAAGCCTGCTCGTCAGTCTAGAAGAAAAATAGTTCCATTAATGCCCAATTATCATTTAACACCCGAGTTTAATTTTCTTACCAAGCCCGTTTGAAACGACGCCGACGGCTGCACCATATTTTGTGCCGATACGGAGGTCACCATTGGCCGGCTTGCGCTAGGCAAGGAAGAGAAGGAAGGAGATGGTAAACTGCCTAAGAAGATGCCATCATCATTTTCAACTAATTTTTCAAATTGTATCTTGGTTTCTTAAATGGTTTGTTTTGAGACTTTTATTTACGATGAACAAAATGTTTCTCCAAGCACTTTTTGGTTTTATGGTATTGTTAAAAAGTTCCCATTTTTTATGGTTCACCCTGTTTAATGTACAAAATAGAAAAGTGGCTCATCCAATGTGATGAATTGGTCAATTTTGGTTGTGATTTTTTCTGAGCTGTTTAACCCTCCAGTCAAAACGAATTGGACGCCAATTGGAGCCAATGACTTACTACAAGAATACATCTTACATACATGATCAAAAAACCCTGAAAATGAGATGATCAAGCCCAATTTCCGATAGGGACCATTCCTAATCAAAACCTATGTCGTATCATATTTGTGATTGGGGAACATTCATTTTCTGTATATTTATTTATATTCTAAGTTTTTCTTACTTGCTCGAGTGAGCTCTGCTGGCTGAAGTGCTACCATTAGAAACTGATCTGGCGTGGCCTGAAGACGATGAAGCAGAGGTAGAAGAAGAAGAACCCTGAGCCCGCATTAAAGCAGCATGTCTATAAAAATAAAAAAATAATAAGTGTAACAGGTAAATCAGACAAGTTATGGACTATAAGTCGAACAAGGCAAAGGATGCACAATGGAATGGAAGAAATACATGCAAGTTGCACTGGAGTACAAATTAGATTTTTGCATTATAGTCCAGAAAATACACAAATTGGAAAAAAAACATACCCCGATTGGGAGAGAGGCTTGCCATCAGTCTTACAATCGTGATCAAGTGGATGTCGGTGTTTAAGACAGTAATTTAAATGACATTGGTCACATGTCACACGCATCATTTCCTTCTGTTTACAGCCTCCTTTGGAACACTTGTTGGTGAAAATCTAGGACAGAAAAAGGTGCATTTTAGAGTACAACTGTTACAAAAATCTTGTATTGTAGCACTTTTTAAAATACCTTTCTTTTCCGTTGCGCCGGATCCGATTTGCAATCCCGATCAATGTGCTCCCCGACTTTAATATCAGGCATTTCTCCTCTCTTGATGGGAATGGGGATGTTGCATAGTGGGCACACAGGTACTTGGACATCCTGAAATACCACATTAGAATAGGCTGTAGTGTAAATAAATACAAACTAACATAACAAAACGTGATCAACATAACACTGACTCACTTTTTTGTAAGATGAAGTGCATTTGTGGTGTGCATAAGTAACGTGATCCTTGCAGAATATTTCTTCACAGGCATCACATTTCATAGGAAGGAAATCTGGTGTGGGGGGGGGGGAGTGAAAATATTAATTTTCATAATAAATAAAGGAATATGCATCCATCTTTCCAGGTGATTTTACCTACCTAAACGCTTGCAGGTCTTTTCAGAACAATGTTCTCCAAGATCTGGCAATTCCATGACAAAGGTTTAACTGTAAAAACAAATGAAATGACAATATTTTGTAAGGGATGGAAATATGATGACTATGTAAACATCAGGCTACTATACCGGATGTTGCTGTCTACCTCGTAGCAATAGCTAGCTTTTAGTATGCCAAGTCATGCTTACTTAGCAAAATAAAACACTATTCATTTTTACATCGAAACCTTAAAGAAAAGATAATTATAGGCCAAATCGACTATAATATATGTTACGATCTCTGCCATAGAGCACAACACAGAACAAATATGTTAGATTTAAGTTTCCCGATCGCGATCCAAACATCACAACACACCCAAATCAGCGACATCACTAATATAGTCTAAAACTATTATAAAATGATTATTTAGTAGAATACGATGATGACAAAACGACCATCATCGTCCGTATTTCCTCAACTCTTACATGCTAGCAGTTAGCAATTGGCTAACAGTCATACTCTGGAGATCGCAACAACGAAGTGACGGTATTCCGTCCGAAATAAGACGATCGGTAGATAAACAAATGATATTTAATCATATTTAAGATTTGTACGTTGCAAAAGGGGAAAGAACACGATCGTAGTGGGAGACTAGAGGGTTTATTTACTCACCAGATCGAAAATCGTAGCAGTTTTGGATCCTTAGAATTAAGTATAAATAGTAAATATAAAGGCTTATTTGTGTTAAATCTGCGATGTGCACTAGTAGTCCTCCTACAGTTGGTGAAACTAATTCTTAACGGGACGCTCAAATGTGGACATTTTAAGCGTCTGAGGGCATGCCCACCTTTCCACGTCACTGTGACGTAACAGGAACTGACGTCATCCGGAATGTTTTTGAATTGTCTGGAAAACTAGAAGGTTCGAGGTTTTACTAGATTGTTGACTCATCTTTGAGAAAAAATGAATTTATGCTAAAAAAGTCAGTTTTAAGAATAAATAGAATATGAAAAATATCATACAAAATATAAATAGGTTTACTACTCTTTTTAAACATATCATTGGAAGACAAAATAAAATGTCCAGAGAGAAAAAAAAAAAGTCAAATCACAAAAAATACTTCTATGTATCACGTTTTTTTCTCTATAAACATATTCATATAAAAGGAAACTTTAAAACTTCTACACTGTCTCTTATATGCATTTTAACATGTTAAAATGTGCTGCAGGTCAATAAAAACCAATAGTTTGGATAGTACCAAAATTAAGTAATTAAAAAAAATACTTTTCTGGTTTGATATTTCGCTCAAAACCTGTCACGTGCCACCTAATATATTTATCAGTGTCACTACCACACAATGGCCGCTAAAGGGCAGAACAGCTTTGTTTATGGAGATATTAGTGAAGTCCCTTGAGTATAAAATAAGATTTGAGAGGGTCAAGTTTAACAAGAGATCTATTTTTTAGTTTAGGGGGTGCTCAGACAAGTGCATAATAGCCTATAATTAACACAAAGATTAAATGTGATGTGTGGGGATAAAAAGTATACTTTTAACTTTTTTCATGTAATTCAGTGCAGTATTTTGAAATCTTAATCTCCTGGGTTGATGATATTTTTGTACTACAGCAGATGGCCGAGGAAAAGAACCCATTGAGCAACTTTTCCCCCAGAAAATAAACAAATAAATAAACAAGCAACAGGGCGCATATGCCAAGTTTACACAGTAGTACATTTCTCATGCAGTTTGTGGGTTTAAATTACCTTTTTTTGCCAAATCTTGCTTCAATACGTTCGAAAATGGAGCTGTCCATGGTCCTGAAAATGGAGCTGTCCCTGGTCCTGAATAGGAGCACCTAGTAAAAGAGAAGATTTTGGATTATTTTCTGTGTGGAATTTAGTTAAATTGTTGTTTCAAAGTGATCATATTTAACACAAAAATATCTATACTTTGTCATTCACTCAAAAATATTAATTTACAGTATGATTTTTGAGTTAATGTTCAATAGTTAGGACTGCATTATTTCTGTGACACATCAATGACGTCATATGCATACATAGACTGAATGACAGTTTAACAATTTGTTATGTAAATTAAAAAAAACAATTACCTTATAATAATTATGTATTTGGTATTATTCTTAACAGTACTCCAGTATTTTTTGCCCATTTTAAGTGACCCGAATATGCTTCCTTATCCATTACAGATCTTATTAAAGATATGCACATTTGTATCAAAACAGACATCAAAAAAATGATATCAAAATAATCCTAATAATAATAATTGCGAATCCTCATCCCTGTAATTAACAAGGTATATGAGGGAGGCATTGGAAGAAGAGAGAAAGAAGGGAAGCCAAAAAAAATGCAAATTACTCGGTACAAAGGCTCCTAGTAAATTGGCGTCACCATTTCTCAAATTATATCATTACTATATTTTGAAAATGTTAATCTGTTGAGCGGATTTCCCGGGGGAGTTGAGTAAATTAGTTCTATTTCCGAGGCTGAAGAAGAAGTGTGGTGGGTGTGTGTGGGGGGGAAAAAAGGCACGTCGGCGACAAGCACCTCTGATTTGCTGATTACAATTAGACTCCCCACTTTGGGCTCCTTCAAGCATTTATAATTTTCGGCATATTAAGCATGTTTTAGTAAAGGTGATAAGTCACTTTTAATTGAAATGAAATGATTATTCTAATGGAACTTTGGTTATTATTATTATTCGGAGGAGGCAAGTAGTCAGTCCGGGTTTCATTTTTTTTTTAAATTATAAATTGGAAGAAAAAGGAGAGGATGGGGTGGGGGGGGGGGGGGGGTGGATAGGGGGGATTTTGAAGGGCGTTAGGGTGTCAGGATTGAATGAGGTAATTTGAAGGGAATTACTTTCTCTTCTATCAAAAAATGAACTGAATTAAAAAGTCCAAATCAATCGCTTTCACTTCTCCATTCTACTTTGACAGCGGCACAATTACAGATAATTAGATGGGAGGAAACTTTTAATTGTAGGATTAGAAGGAGAGGCAGAGAATTTGCAAGGATCAGAGAGAGAGAGAGAGAGAGAGAGAGAGAAAAAAAGTGGGGAAGGGAGGGGGGCCATTTCCAAGGCACTTCTATTATTTTATTTATTTTTGTTGCTTTGCTTGGAAATCGAATCAAAGGATTTGAGAGCTTAAAATGGCAAGCTCTCTTTCTCTTTCTCTCCTTTTTTTCATTCTACTGTTTAATTGGAAGTGCAACTAGTTCATACAAATCATCCTGCAAAAAAAAAACAATTAATTTAGATTTAATTCTATAATTATCACCAAATCAAATAATGTGCAACCTAATTTAGATGGTTAAAAATTAACGTGCGTGAAGTTAATTGAGTAATTAAACCCCCTTAAACTGCTGCCTATTAATTTGCCTGCCTAATTAAAAATGAATTTGATGCTGTGCTGCTATTGAGGAAAGTATTGTTGGGGAAAAGATGGGCATCTAGATAAGTGTATTTTTTTTTGGTGATGTAAATGTATTATTTGTCTACTTTAGTATAACTTTTAGACTTAAATTTAGAGTACCGTATATTCACGACTATAAGGCGCACTTAAAAGTCTTAAATCTTCTCCAAAATAGACAGTGCGCCTTATATATGGAAAAAAACCTGAAAACCAAAAAACGAAAAACCACCACTGTCAGATATTAAAAAAACACAAACGCCTGAACTGAAACAATACTGTTAAATATGCAGATGCCATTTTAGTTTACAAAATCTTCCATCATATAGCTCCTCCCCCACTGCAAGATTTTAGACCAAAAAAATCCAAAACATCAACAATGGCTGGCTCTAGAGGTGACTGTAAAGTAGTGAGTGCTTCATACCTGGAAGTCAATTGCAATTACCGTATTTTCACGACTATAAGGCGCACTTAAAAGTCTTAAATTTTCTCCAAAATAGACAGTGCGCCTTATAACAAAGTGCAATGTCAAATGGGGAGAAAAAGACAGTTTCATCATTTAAAATGATCTTGGGGTGACCTAACTCTGCATGGGGGGATTGAAAGGACCCTCATGATGCATTTTATGGACATATTTTCCTTCCAATATTTTATCATAGCCTTCTTGACTTGCTTACTAAAACAAACATTCAATAAGTAAACAATATACAGCAGGATCTGAGAAGCTATATTTGTTTTTCTTAAGGAAACATGACAGTGGTGATAACTTTAAAGCAAATATTCCGACAAATGTTACCCAGAAGTATAAAATAAAACTACAAAAAAACTTACTCAATAGGTTTAATGGTAAGTTTTTAAATGATTCCAATCTTGTGATTTCGTCTAAATGGATACGCATATTTTTGTTTTTGTATGCAGGAGAGGGTCAAGTGAGGAACGGATTAAATCCTTCCCTCAATAATATTAATTAAACCATTTGCATGCTAATAGGGTAACAATTATAGTGGCTTCTGTTGAGAGATTCGGGTTATTACAACAGACCAATTCTGGGGTCAAGGGTCACTGAAGAAGACGAGTGGATGGCTTTGATTTGGGTTGCCTAATTTTAAGTCTGATTAAAATACCTCGTGACACATCTACACTATAGGCCAGCTATAGATTATAGACTATATTTGGCCCTAAATGAAAATACATGGGAAAACTACGGCCCGCGGGCCACATACGGCCCCATGAGGCTATTTAATCTGGCCGGCCGACATTGTCCAAATAATGTTTTTTTTTCCCAAGATGGCGCCGTCACTTGGAAGCCAGTGGCAGTAGCTGTGTCCACTCTTATTTGTTTTTTTGTGTTTTACAGCCCTTCCATCTTTTTTTAAATGACATTTTAATATTTCTTAATACATTCCATTTTACTTAACTTTGTACTTTATACTTTTTACTTTAATGATGAGTGATGAGTTTAACACTTTAGTCCTTTTTTCTGTTTATGTTTCATATGTACTGTTAACGGATGCACTTTTTTTATATGTATCATATCTTATGCTGACCCAGCCCATCTGTCAATTTTTTAAAGTCAATGCGGCCCAAAAGTTTGCCCACCCCTGTGTTAAACATCATCCAACATCCAATAACTTTTGTATTCCGGCTATACAGAATGGCTCCATCCATACACCTGCTGCTAGTGTTGGTTCTCCGAGCAGGGGGTGACCACCCGCTCCGAGCTATCCGCCTTTCCGCTCCCCTCCCCTGGATCCGGGCAGTCTCCCACTCCCCCCTCTTCTTTCCCCTCCGTGTAAACGGCAATGTAGTTCTTATCAAAGCCCTCTTGTCTTGTTGTGACAGCTCTGATATTGTTTATTGAGGTGGATGTCAGCCTTAATTAGCAATCGATACGGGAGGACGGAGGTGGGGGGGCGCGCCTGTGACGTCACCACCCATTACCGCCTCTCATTGGGCGTCGTATTCCCCACAAGCCCGGGCTAATTATCGGGGAGGTTCATGTGGATAAAGTGGAGCTCATCTGTGCCTGGCGCACATCATGTCCCCGCCTCATCCGCCACACTCGCATGCTTTTTAAAACTAGGTAGGGACGAATCCCAAGCATAACCATCGCGCCCCCACCCCCTTCCCTTCCCTTACACGTATCCCACTCACCCAGACGTCGTTTTCGAGATGATGGACAGCCGGATACTGGAGCCGCCTCACGCCCAGTTTGGAGGCTCCCTTAGCGGCGGAGGGATGGTGGGCTTCCCGTACCACCTGAGCCACCACCACGTCTACGAGCTGGCTACTGGTCACCAGCTCCAGTCCTCCGCCGCTGTGCCCTTCTCCATAGACGGATTACTCAATGGGTCTTGCGCCGCGTCCGTTGGAGGCTCTGGTGGGATGCTGGGGTCCGGCTGTGGGATGAACATAGACAATCAGCCGTATAAATTGACAGGTAAGCTTGCTTGTGATATGCTCGTATTGCTTATTGAGGGGGGAAATGTGATGTTTTTATGTGGGATGAACACAAAGGGGGTCGTTTTAGTGCAAATGTGATGCAAAAATGACAGTGGAATTGCAAGAAAATTACGTTTTGGTTGTGTAAACAGCAATTGCATGGGTGTAAAATGCAAGTGCGCGCTTGTGTGTTTTGATGACAGACTCGGGGGATATGGACAAGGAGAGTCCCGGGTGCAAGAGGCGGAGAACGCGGACTAATTTCACCGGCTGGCAGCTGGAGGAGCTGGAGAAAGCATTCAATGAGAGCCATTACCCGGACGTTTTCATGAGGGAGGCTCTGGCCCTAAGACTGGACCTTATTGAGTCGAGAGTGCAGGTAAGAAAGATATATTAATTGCCGTATGCATCCTATATTTGTTTTGATTTGGGGCTCAACATGCGAATTTGCTATTAAAAAAAGCAACGAGTGACAGTTGAAAATGTCTGAAAATCACTAAGTTGGATATTTTACATGTGCTTAATTTTATTGTCATTATTCTTTGAAATGTTATCCTTAAAAATATTTAGTGAAATTATGGGTGCACTTGCATAATATTCCCAAAATGTAAACATTTCTGTAACTATTTTATTTTGTCAATAACCAAAGCATGCAAATATTCAAGTGTATTACAAAGTACTACAATCTCATGATGATCTTATCAAGTATATTTCAAACAAGCACGATCTGATACATAATTTTTATACAAAAAAAAAAAAAGAATTCCCACTTCTGCCACGATGAAAAATAGCTCCACGCTGCTGCTTATTGTCGCGTGCGCACAGATTGCCCAATTAAAAGTCCAATTAAGGGCCCTAGCATGTGACAAGACAGCAGGAGGATTTAGTTAATTAAAACATTGTTGCGTTTAATTGATTTGTTTTGGGGGACTATAATCATTAAAAAAAAATATGAAAAAAAATCACACTCGTATTTTCTCGCTCTAAACGCATGCAGGTCTGGTTCCAGAACCGCCGAGCCAAATGGCGAAAGAAGGAAAACACCAAAAAGGGTCCTGGTCGACCCGCACACAACGCCCACCCGACCACCTGCAGTGGCGAACCCATGGACCCGGAGGAGATCGCCCGGCGAGAACTCGACCGCCTAGAGAAGAAAAAGCGCAAACAGGAACGCCGCCTTCTTAAGGCCCAAAACAAGCACCTCCACGGGGATCTATTTCACACGCCGGGATCGGACAGCGACAGCGGCTTGTCTCACGTCACCGACAGCGAGCACGGCTCCGGCCCCCGGCTGGACTTGACCAAACTAGTCTCCGGCGAAGGGGCGTCTTCCACGGCGCCACCTTCCCTCCCTTCGTTCCCTTCCCTCCCTTCGCTACACACGTCCGGCCACAACCAAAGAGCACCGGAGCAGGACGCCGGCAGCTCCGAGCTAGACTCCCCCGACACCGCCCACCGGTCGAGCCTATGCTCCGGCGGCAATAGAAACACCGGCTTGCAGAAACTTAACCCATTCAGCGTGGAAAGCCTCCTTTCGGACTCGAGACCGAGACGTAACTCCGCGGCCTTGTCCGGTTCTCGGCCTCTTATCGGGAAGGGCCACTTTCTTCTTTATCCTATTACGCAGCCACTGGGATTCATTGTCCCACAAACGGCCTTAAAAACGGCTTCGAATGCCGCCGCCACCGCCGAGGAAGACGACGGAGGGGCCGGGGATACCACCGCGAGGAACCCGGCGAGTGGCGTTCAGTGTCGCCGGAGCGTCTCCCCGGGGGAGGTGGACGGGGATGGGGCGGGCTCCGGTTCTAGTACCCCTGGGACTTTGAGCCAAGAACACAGCGCTGAATGCGGGAATGAACATTTAGATGACAGTCCGCTAGAACTAACGCCGAACTGTCAGGAAAAAAATGGAGTAAACCTAAAAGAAGGTTACGAGAAGGCTTAAAAGTGAGGCCAAAAATCTTTGCCACTTTAGGTTCTCCTCTCCCCTAATCTGAGTGTCTAGATATCCTTTTAAATGTGTTAGAAAAAAACACAACGAAACCCTCAAGAGCTGTGAAAAAAACTACTTCAACAAAAGAAACGACGATACTATTTATATACATATGTGAGACTCTTTTCTTAAATAAATTTATTGTATACAACCGCAAAGAACTTGTTCGACCTTACCTGGCTGTAAAAAATACTTCCGGGTAGAAGTAGCCAATCACTTTAGAGCATTATTTCGAGTGATGATTTTATTTTATCTTATGTTTTTTCCCCCCAAAAAACATACAAAATATTTAGAAGGAAAATGATTATAAATGTTATACTGCTACCAACTATTATGTTTTTTTCCACAAAAAAACATTATATAAAAAAAACAACAACATAAAAACTATATTATAAATGAGAAATGTATACATTATATTATAAGAACGTGATATACAGTTAGGGTCATTTTTAAGGCTTTTTTTGTATTTTTGGAAGTTGTTAACAAAATATTTTGGCAACACCAGCCAATAACGTAAACGATTTTCATCTTCCGGGAGGAAATGCAAGTTGTATTTTCTATACTGACTGGCGTAACAAATATATTCATCTATAACACACACACACACACACATACACACACACTCCAAAAGATGAAATGAGGTTAGCAGCCTGAGGCAAAAGGGAGCCGCTGCACTCCTGCAGAGTTTTGATATGAAAGTAATTATTTTCCCGGTGGCTACTTTGCGGGGAATACGGTTTATTTTAGCTCTTAAAAAAAAAAAAGATAGTGTGTGTGTGTGTGTGTGTGCGTGAGGTGAGGTGAGGCGAGGTGGTAATACATTACCGATTTGCCGTGATATGAAATCACATAAACTTCCAGGAATAATAGAATTAGCATGAAAAGGCCTGGGTGTCAAATTGAAATAGGAAAATAATAGCCTAGGCAGCTGCGTGCATGTGTGCATTATTGGATCGTGGGGAGGCATTTTCATGAGCTCACACTCTTTATGGCGGTGTGTGTATGGATGTGTGTGTGTGTGTGGACCAGAAGTGAGGGTACACATGAAGATAGATGTTCAATGATATCCGCTCATTGTTGTGTCGCCTTCACGTCCATGTCGAGCTCTTATCAGCCTATTGATCACGGCCCGGGTCTGTAATGGGTCGGGCCGGGGCGAACGTGCCTATTTACAATGGCACAACACATTTGTTCTAATAGGGAAGGCGCCCCTGGGGAACCCGGGTGGGATCTGGGACATCTGCTACCTCCCACTATAACCCCAACCCCCCTGCAAGATTTCTTGGCCAATATATTGGAAGGCGCATAATAATATCATGTTAAATCGTGTTTTTATTTTGGGGGATATGATGGGTGGGTGTGCAGAAGGTTTTTTAGGGGGGTTTTATTTGTAAATGTATGGGATAATTGGGAAGTGATGATTTTTTTTTGTTTTTAGATCATTTTTTTTATAATTTGGAGGTGTTTGTATAAGGGAGAATTGCATTTTTTTTTTAGGATGGAAGGGAGGTGAACATGTGGGGGATTAGAAGCAGCTTGAGTGTTGTTTAGAGGTGCAGCCAATTAGAATTTTATTAGCACTGGTGTCATTTTTTAATGGATTATTGAATTTGGCTTTAGTTGAGTTCATTATTTTATGTAAAATTGCCAATATATTTTTTTCACTAGATGCCTATGCACATTTTAACTACATATTTAGATATTTCTCTCCCTATAATTAATAAAAAAATATCCAGGGCTAAATTCCACTTTAAATAATAACGTGCAAAAAATTAGAACATTTATTTAGGATATTATAGTCATAAAGTGACAATCAAGCCATGACAATAGGACGGATAAAAAAAGACACATTTCCCCCTATGTTTCTTTCCCTCCAGGCTGCAATTTGCACTAGAATTGAATGTTTATATGTATTTTATTTATTTTTCCACACACGCTACACTCCGAGGCTATATGGGACGTGTGCCGAGTTCATCTATAATTCATTAGCAGGCTTGAATAGTAGTATCGGTTCCTGCACATTGGTGGCCTTAAGGTGAAATTAGCGATTTGCTTAAGTAGTTAAGCTTTTTTTTTTCTTACCCGCCAGCTGCACGCTTTGCAATGCTTGAAGAAAACCATCAATCGATGGAGCTATGCGTAGTGAGGACACAAAAAAAGAAAAAAATATTAAAAAAAGAGTCATGAATCACACTTTATGAATTCAATTTGGGTTCATATAGCCGCAGAAATTTTCAATTTGAACGCCAGGATCATTATTTGGGGGGTGAGGGAGGAGGGAGTGTTAGGTTGTAAATTGTTTTTGCTCTATTATGCATCCCGGACGCCATCATTTTTCTTTCTAATTACGAAGGGGGGTGTCAGGTCGGGCTGTCATGCAGACGCTGATTTTCAATTGAACTGATCATTGTGTATTTATTCACACACATGCGCGTATACTTGATAAATATGGCGTGTCTACCACCCCCCACCCACCCAGCAAGGCGGTTATGCCATGAGGGCAGGTGTGTGGATGGCGGGATGGGATATGTTACAAAGTAATATTAAGGTAGAAGAAGGGGGAGGTGGCGTATACGGCAATAAGTGCAGATCAGGCAGCTAATTTAGCACCTCCTGCTTTTTGTGCCATTTCCATTTTTCATTTCCAACTCTCTAGAGGAGGAGAGGGGTTTCAGCCTAGAGGCAGAAAGCTGCATGGCCATGTACTATCATGTGGGGGACAGGGGGTGTATGTGTGTGCATAGTGTGGGGGGGGGGGGGGGGGTGTAAAACCCCAGGCTTGCCTATTGCATTCCCTCCATATAGGATATCAGGCTTAATTAAGGCTAATAGACTTTTCTCTGTGTGTTAGTTTTAGTTAATAGGGACAAATTAATTAGGGCTATTAGGATGTGTCATTTGCAGAATTGCTGCAGAATTGTTAAAGATATCGGAAGGAGGAATTTACTATATTTGACACAAGGGCATGGGGAAGGGAAAGATTCTCTCTCTCTCTCTTTTTCTGTTGGTTGGGAAAAAAAGGGAAAGAAGAAAAAGGTCCTTCAATATAAAAAAAAGGGAAAAAAATCAAATGGCACTTGACATTTGGCTTCTCCTTGCAGCAGCAGCATCACATTCGGTTCTAAAAGTCTTTTATTCTTTCGTTTTAGGATTATTTCACACTTCTCATTAATGCGCCGGTGGATTTAATCATGCTTATCTTTCAGGCGCATACCTAGGATAAGCTTCAAATTAACCATCTGCACTGATGATTTCTTTTTTTTTTCTTCAAGTGTTTGAGTAATACAGAACAAAAGGAGCAAAAAGACTACATTTATGTGCTAAAGTGTCTGTAAAAAAAAGCTAAGTTGATACATTAAAAATATAAATAAATCTCTTAATATCAACTATTATCATGCTTATGCAACATCTGAACAAAATAGTTTAAATTAAGGTAGTTTTGTCTAATAAGAATAATGTAAATTTGACAAAAAACTGACATAAAAAATTATTTCAGATCCAGATAGATCATTTTTTTCTATTACCAAAAAAAGCATAAATATAATTTACATACAAATAACCTGTCCTTATTGAAAAAAACATAGTTTTCCATAAAAATAGCATTTTTCCCACCTTTTGTGCATTACATATTTAATATATCATGACGTGAAAGCTAAAAAAAGAGCTTTTACATACAGGATATTAAACATTAAAGTGTTTTAACGTAAAATAAAAAGACTATCAACATAAAAAATATCTACACTAAAAAAAAAATTCTATGAAAAAATATGCACTTCTATAATTTTCGGTTACGTTTCTCGCCTTCCCGGGAAGGCCGATTAGGATATCAGTTGGATTTTAACTCCTATGCAATGTCAAGTGAAGCTTCAAGTCGAGTAAGAGGGGGGGAGGGGCTTCCGAAATATGAGCGCCAACTCGGCGTGGGTATGCGAGCGAAAAGATCGGGTTTAAAGAGTTGACATTTTTTTTGCGGCGAGTTTCCACACTTGTTGTGATTGCTACGCGTGTTATCCCATTGCTCGTCTTCCAGCTGGAGGCTTGACAGAGCTTGAGAGGCGAAGAGACACAAACAAAAAGCAAAAAAAAAGTAGCGTATTCACGCATCTTTTTGCATGGCGGATCAAATCAGTGAAGCAAGGCTACTGGGGTAAACACAACTCACACTTTGTATCTTCAAAATCAGACTTGTATGCATGAAGTTGGATGACTTTCCCTCCCTTTTAAACTGCAACACGGATATAAAACTACAAACACCATGTAGCATATTTTTCGGATCATAACTCATACAGGGCGAAGAATACACAATGAAGAGTAAAATATCAACTAGTCATTTTTTTTCAGGGGTCGGGAACCTTTTTTCCCATTCCTTGAGAGCCATACTGAGAATTTAAAAGTCAAAATACATGAAAATGTGAGCATTTATTATCAATTTCGCCACTTTGAAAGTAAAAAAAAGTCTGAATTCTTCTAAAAACATGATTTGACTGTTGCTAATCAATGAGTATCAATGAGAGAATGCATACAGAAGAGCCTAATGAAGAAAAAAATATGATTTAAAAAGGCGGAGAGCCATATAATCCCACATATGGCTCTCAAGCCATGGGTTTTCTACCCCTGCAGCTTTTTTTATAGATAATTAAAGACTAAAAAGGCTGTCTATGAGGAATAGAAAGAAATAAGTCTTAAGGCCTACCCAAACGATGAACAAAGGGCGACTTATAGTCCAGAAATACGGTAGTTTGATTGGGAACGGTTCGAATATTTTGATTGGATGAATGCGTATATTGCCTTGCTCAATGACTAGCTCATTATCTTGATTGTTTTGCAATGAGTGGCATTCAACAGCCTTGTTTTGACCAGTAAGTTAAGAGATATTCCATTTTTTTCAATAGATCAACTGTATATAAACACCAATTAGCACATTTTCTTACTTTCCTACTGGGAAATGTGCACTTTCTAATTGGCTTTACTTTGGTTATATACATGCATGTTTATTGGCAGACTCTTAGTTATTAAGGATGTTCAGAGTAAATGACTTTAATAGTCGCTGTTATCAGAATTCAAAACATTTAAAGACGACTATAATGTTAAAAGATGACTAACTTCAGTTAAGCTTTATCATATACATCAATACACTACTGGAACACCCATAAAAATCTACTATTATATACTAAAAATGTAACTTTTTTTGGATTAAAAATAGTCACATGACCCTACTATGGGGTCTTTGATGAAATACATTCATTTGGCTAGCTCCAATAAGATAAATTCTAAGATATTTTAAAAAAGAAACGTCATTATTAGGGAATTAAAACATTAATGGAGAAAATATGATTACCAAAAATGACTTTTTTTGGTATTACAAATAATAATACACCTTTCCTAAAGCACCTCAAAGACCAAGATAACCAATTTCCTGAAAAACACAACATAAACTCTAACTTGGTTGACCTCATCCAAAATAAGACGCGATGAATTCCTTAAAATCGAAGGGTAAAAGGTATTTTAAAGCCTGATAAAAAGTAGCTAAAAGTCCAGTTTACTCTGAAACAAAGACAAATTAATGCAAGCCGCCACCAAGTCCCAGTTTGGACTATTCATTGATGTCATTTCCTTCTTCTTTTTCTGGTCCAATCAATGTCAATAGCCAGGTTTGCCCAAGGAACAAGGACGAGGAACCCCGGAGAACACCCTGAGCCAAAGCGTTCAAAGCTTTGCGAACGTCAAACTGTCATTTGGTCAATAACTAAGAAGAAAAAGGGAAACGGCATCAAGCGAGGCCAGCCATTTTCTCGTCATCCCACGGATGGCCACGTCCACCTGGGCTTCAGACGGGTAGCGGCTTGTCGGATATATCAATAAACGCTAACACGGGAAAGGGGGCGGGGCTAAACCACGTGGAGAAGAACAATCCAAGTGTGAAAGTTTGTCGTAACAAACCGAAATCCGAAAAAACTCTGCCAAATTCAACTTGGCGTTTTTAAGATTCCCTATGTGTCATTTTGTCTTTCAGGATTTGAAATATGAACAATATTCCTGTTGTTCCAGTTAAGATTTAAAGTAAAAAACTGTTACTTGTGAGAGCATATAAGCCATTTAGTTAAACGTACTCAAACGCATGCAATCCTGGCAGCGTGTAAATGTTGTCATTGGGGGATTTAGCCAACACTTGCTGGTGATTTGTATGAAAGAGACAAGTCTTTTTCCCTTAGCTGACTTTGCCGGGAATCTTTGCCCCCGAGGTTAATAAAGCGTGAAGTGTGAAAACTTCCCCGAGATGGGATGAGTTAAACTCTGTCTTCCGACGTTCATGCCCCACTGTCTACATTTATTTGGCTGCGTATTGCTCTTTTAGAAGAAGACTTAAATCCGCCGAGCCATCTGCCGCCACCTGCGAGGCCTTTTTATTCGTGTACTTTCCAGTATGTCCTCATGAATGGAAAGTGGAATGAGAAGGGAGCGAGATTGCAGGTTGGATTTACTACTTAGTGGTCCAACTGTGGGTACCGTTGAGTTGAGACCAACATAAGAAAAAGTGAAGGAAGTGGAACATCGTCATAGTAACTCGATGGGTATTGTTCTGCTCCTCGTGGGGTACTAATCTTGGCCACCAGGGACAGTATAATGTCTAGTTAACTACAAGTGGCTTTGAGAATTTAAAAAAAAACGTAACTAAATTCTATATATTTATATAAACACATATACCCGTACACATATATACATATCTATACATATATACACATACACATATACACACACATATATACATATATATTCACATATACATATATATTCACATATATACATATATATTCACATATATACATATATATTCACATATATAGATATATATTCACATATATACATATATATTCACATATATACATATATATTCACATATATACATATATATACACATATATACATATATATTCACATATATACATATATATATATACACATATATACATATATATACACATATATACATATATATACACATATATACATATATATTCACATATATACATATATATACACATATATACACATATATACACATATACACACACATACACACATATACACACATATATAGACATATATACACAAATATACACATATATACACATATATTATGTTATTTTTATTAAAGAAAATTTGTTTTCAAATGTCTAAAATGACTATGACTAAGAAAAATTCCCAAAGTGTGGCCAGCTTTGAGAAACAAAATTATGGGCCTTGTATTTATATTAAAAGAATGTAATGTTTCAATAAGGAGGGGCAAACCAAGCACCTAATTTCTTCCAAAAAATAACTTTTATCATCCTCTACATTTTGGAATTTTTTTCAGTCAGTTCACCGGTTTCGATTAGACTAAAATCTATTATTTCCTCCCCATTTATTTATCTATTTTCAAATATAAAATTTAACAACAGACTGACATGAAACCAACTCCTTAATAGATTGAAAAAAAAAAAAAACCCTTGCTCTCCAGTCATCGTAGCTCATACTTTGACCTCCATAATGGATCCAGTGTGTGCCTAAGGGAGACTTGACTAATAGACATTTTTGGCTGCAATTAAAAAATACTCTGACAAGAGCTGGAAGGCGAGAAAAAAAAAGTCTAAGACGTCCACAATTAAAGCGCAATTGCAAACCTTCTGAACACCGTCAAGGCCAAGACCTCACATCTCACCATTACATGCACATTATTTAATCCCCTGGCGCTCCCCGCTAACTACTGACATGTCCACTTTCTGTCATAAAGCTCAGGGACAGAAGCAGACACACCACCCATGCTTTTTTCCCCCCATTTAATAGCCCGGAGGAGGGGGTTTATGGGTATTCAACTAGGGGGGTTGAAACATTCTAAATACCGTATTTTCACGACTATAAGGCGCACTTAAAAGTCTTAAATTTTCTCCAAAATAGACAGTGCGCCTTATAATCCAGTGCGCCTTATATATGGAAAAAAAATAAAAACGAAAAACGAAAAACCACCACTGTCGGATATAAAAAAAAAACACAAACGCCTGAACTGAAACAATACTGTTAAATATGCAGATGCCATCTTAGTTTACAAAATCTACCATCATATAGCTCCTCCCCCACTGCAAGATTTTATACAAAAAAATCCAAAACATCAACAATGGCTGGCTCTAGAGGTGACTGTAAAGTAGTGAGTGCTTCATACCTGGAAGTCAATAGCAATTACCGTATTTTCACCACTATAAGGCGCACTTAAAAGTTTTAAATTTTCTCCAAAATAGACAGTGCGCCTTATAATACAGTGCGCCTTATAATACAGTGCACCTTATAATACAGTGCGCCTTATAATACAGTGCACCTTACAATACAGTGCGCCTTATATATGGAAAAAATGTCATTCATTGAGGGTGCGCCCTATAATGCGGTGCGCCTTATAGTCGTGAAAATACGGTAAATAAACGGTGTAGAGTAAAAAAATGTGGAGATAACCTCAAATTGATCACGTTAGTCACCAATGACCCGGTTATGTTATGCGAATTTGAAATATAAAACACACAAGCATAGCAGGGGGGTGCTTGGTCACAAATGGGCCAATTGTGTAGAGGCGGGCAAGCAAATGAGAGGCGATAACGGGACGCAATCAATGGCGCTTACCTCTCGGAGGTGCGATCGCATCCATCAGCGATGGCGAGGACGACCCGGGAGCTCCGATCTTTATCGACGACGGCGTGGTGGGGACCTGCGGAGGGAACATTTTTTTTTTTTACAAAATGTACGTTTATTTGGCCGCTATTGATCTGGAACTGGGAACTTTCAAAGTAAATAATTAGACCACCATACATTCACTTAAACTGGATGTATAGCTACTTTGGAAAAATCTATACTTCCACTTTTCGCCTTGTGTGACAGTATAATGTTGATATAATGACTTAATACAGTAGAGAGGAGTCCAAAAAAACATATGTTTGCTTGTTTAGGAAATTGCTGTGTGAAAGGATTTGGTAAATCAATGTTTGTCAATCACAGGCTTTTATGAAGTTCAATTTATTAAAGGTCATATATACACCTGAAATGTTTATCACACATAAAGGTACCAAAGCTAACTATATTGTTAGTTGCCTAGGAACTCAATAAACTTCCTGGATTGGCCAAGTTAAAGCTAATGAGAGATATTTGACTACAAAAAGTTGGCCTCTACCAAGTAGGATTTGTGTACTAACCATTAGGTGATGTTTACTGTATTTGTCCTCCTGGGTTTTCATTCAAATATGAACATTTTTTTGGGAGATTTTACAGAGAATATTTGCATTTTAAAGAGCTTTTTGCACTCGTGTCATTTACTAACTGACCTTTTTTTCAGAGTAATGTTGGAATCCCATGAACATCCAAGTCCAAAATGTCAAATAGGAAGAATCCAATTTTTGGTACAGGTATGAGTTTTCAAAAGGTGGCCAAAAAATAAGGTATTTTGTGGCATTTAGCTGAGGAAGAAAAGATAATAACATTCAAATCAAGCTGTCCACAAAATCCACTTAACTACTTAATTGTATTTAGACCAAAGAATGGCAAAAAAACATGCAGTTGTATTTCACTCAAAACAGATTTTTAAAAAATGTGACCTCATCATTGTTGATCCTGATCTAATTGACATTTATTTACCTGTTTAGCATCCCTAAATCTTAATTAGCCAACATTTCCTGTTTTAATGAAATGAACATATTTGTATTTTCATCCTAAAATGGCCAAAATAGCTCAGAATTGTGAAATATTTCCATCTTATTTTCAATAATACTTGCCAACATATAATACACCGTGCAATTTCATGCATGCCAACTCTAATTTATGCGCATATAAGCCAAACCATCACAATTTTTAGCGTCAACTACGGCTTATATGCGAGAAAATAACGTAAAATCTCCGCATAGGCAAAGACAGAAAGGCAGATGTCAATCACCCTGGTAATGGACTCGTATTACCACGTAATTCTGGAATGTCTCCAATTAACATATTAATTAACATAGCGGGTTTGCTCCGCAATTAAGGGTTAAGACATTATTTACGAATTAGCATAAATTAGCACAGATGTCTGGCGTGAAGCCGTTACACGCCATATGATCGATTGATATCATCTTGGCATTGTTTTGAAAGGAGAATATTTCCAAAAATAAGGTTCCTATGGCGCGTTATACTCGACGGGCGTGATTTCCAATTAGAGGGAATTCGGATTTCAATAAGTGAGCACGCCGACGAAAACCCGCTCACTCACACGTCTTAAAAGCGCCTTTGCAAATTAATGAACGGAACACGAGGAGGAGGAAATGATTCCTCCTGAGTTCTCTTGGGCAGATAATGATTCTCATCTTTATCAGTGGTTCATCGTCTAAGGTCAAGTGAAAGTGAAAGGGATGCAAACCCCCCCTAGTGTTTCCAATTAAGACGGGGAGAAAGAAGAAAGAAGGAGCCGGAATAGCACTGGGCCGCATTTTACAAGCGGCGCCGCTTAGTATCCGCGGGCAATAGAAAACAAGACGATTAAATTATGACACCTATGAGTCGTAATGGACTCAACGGTGGAAGTGAGATGAATGCCAGCGCACGCATTAGCACCTTTTACAACTATTTGGATTGGATGGGCTAAAAGGAGATGAATAAAATGTACAAATCATGAAGAAAATGTGTACTGCAATTCATTTTTTTTAGCAGTGCTATTGCCTGACTAGTACATTTTTCGGGTTTGGTAATAATATTATGTAAATGCAACAAATTGCAACACAATAGAAGATAGTATAATTTCTTTCCATTAAATATATTTTAAAAAGTATTGTTCACAAATTTCAACAATTTGTTATTTTAACAATAATCTCATGTGAGTGAGCCAGACCGTTTTAGATATAAAATATAGATTTGTTTTTTATAAATGGATTAAATGAACTGGATTAAAATCCCTGAATATTCAGTTTTTTATAGTTCTAAAAGAATACTTATTTTAGCTTTTTTTATATATTTTAAGATTTTACAAATTGATTTTTGAACTAAAAACAGAAAAAATGATTAAAATATTACAATTATTGATTTAAAAGGGTGAAAATCAGGAAATTTAATATACATCTACACTCTTCATTTTAATTTAATCCTAAAACAGAAAGTCAGCACTCATAATTTACTTTCCCGGGCCGCACAAAATGATGCGGAGGGCCGAATTTGGCCCCCGGTCCACCACTTTGACACCCGTGCTTTAGTAAATACACCCATTCATTGAAAAATATCTAAAAGAAATTCATTACGCATATTTTACTGCCAATGCTTACTAATTCACATTATAGAATCCCTAATAACACTAAAACCAGCTTCAGTCTTTTAAGGAACAAAATTAACACCAAATGCGGCCTATGGTGCTCGACACCCCTCGCTAATGTCGGATATATCTAATATATATATAAAAAGCTCTCCCTCCAGAAATGAATTGGGTGGCAGGCAGGAAAAGAGGCTTAGAAGGTTTTTACAAGCAGGGGTGTGACTTATAATTTCGACTTCCTGACAAGATGTCAGACTGGACCCCCTAACCTCCAGCTCCCCTCAATACCCTGTTGTCATATAACAGTAGTCGCACCTCAACGCCAGCTTCCACCTCGGGGTCCCCGCTAAGAAGCCTGGCAAATGCATCAAATGAAAAGACATTCTGCCATTTTTCACTCCCCTCTAACTGTAAAATGCTTGAAAAAAAGCCCTAAATCATTGGAAGAGGAGGAGCCACTTTGGAGCTTGTACTTAAGCATATTAAAGTGTAGATTGCATGCCACACACATTGTGACCAAAATAAGCAGCTAGAAATTGCGTGAGTAGCTCTCAAAACAAAGGTTATTGGACTGCAGAAAATGGGGAAATATTATTGAATATGGCCTGCACAAGAATGATGAGTTGTACCAAGAGAAAACCAAGGCAGGCTCAGGGGAACATGCAAATTCCACACAGAAAGGTCAGGTTTGAACCCTTGATCGTAGAACTGCGAAGCATATACCACTTGCCACTTTTTATATACAAATTTATAGAAACATACTACATATACAAACACATCTATATCTCTATATGTATATCTATATATGTATATCTATGTATATCTATATATATCTATATATCTCTATATATCTCTATATATCTCTATATATCTCTTTATATCTCTATATCATTATATATCTCTATTTCTTTATATATCTCTATATCTTTATATATCTCTATACATCCATATTTATATATCTCTATATATCTATATCCCAAAATATCTATATCTATATTCCAAAATATCTGTCTATATCCCAAAATATCTATATCCCAAAATATCGATATCTATATTCCAAAATATCTGTCTATATCCCAAAATATCTATATTTATATCTATATATATATCTATATATCAATATCTATATCCCTATATATCTTAATCTATATAGTATATATCTATACCTCTTTGTATCTATATCTATATCTATATACCGATATCTATACTTATCCCTACATCTCCATCTACATAATCCATTTAGTTTATCGGTTACCATATAGATTTGAGCAAATGAGATGAACCTCAAACTTTGTCTGTTTCCATATTCCAATCATCAACAACGTTACATTTCTCTTTGAGTTAATTACAATTGCCAAACTCCCCAATGGGCAAATCCCACTTTTTCCCTGCCCTTCTCCATCTTCCATCTTAGAAAACATAAGTGACAACAAACCAGGTCCTTTCACTGAAAATCGATTGACCTCTAATTAGTTTTACCGGCCTAAAGAGCCCCCACGATACCCCGGGAACAACCCAGTCACACAAAAAAACGCCAATCCTACGTACCGCCTTCTTCGGACTCCGACAGATGATTTCTCTCGAGTGTCACCGAACAACGCCATTGATTCGTCAACACTGGGGCGGATGTCACATCCACACTCGAGAAATCCGCCACGACTTTGCCATCCCATTTAAATTGCCCGTGTGTTTCCCGCTCCGCCGCCTGTTTAAATCAACGCCTTCCCACCGCGTTTGGGTCATGGCGAGACGCGTCCCAGACAGCTCTCAAATCCGCTAAAATCAACACAATAATTGAAATATTTTCAAACTGATTACACCCCGGCCCTGGCGCCCGGACCGGCAGATAGAAGGCCGCTCCCTAGTTGCCAGAGGGAGTAAATCATCTTGCATTATTTGATTTCGCTTACTGATATGAAAGCGCGAGTCCCTCCATTAAATGTCTCGTGGTGAAAACCCCCGGGGAAGCGGGACGGAGCGAAAACACAAAATAGTCAGTGGCAACCTTTTAAAATAGCATCTCTAACTTCCCCCCCCCATCCTTTGCACAAATATATCTGTTTGTTCCCGACCGGATGAACAAAAGCTCAGCTTCGATTCTCATTAGAGGAAAACAGAAAAGACAGCGAAATATAGCAGAGGTCTTGCTTTTCTAAAAAGGGATGGTGACATCCTTTGCACTATAGTCGCTTTTGGAGATAATAGTCAACCTTGGACTGAATAATGCACTGTCAGAAAAGGTGCATCAAATCGAGTTCCGCAGCAGCGGTTCCATTTCGGGAGTCTCTTAAGACGTCTGCTGGGGGGAAAAAAAATGTGGCCCAAAAAAAAAAACGGTCAACGACAGCTATATAATGGTCAGAATGGGGATGTGACCATTTAGTTGAACGACACGCCTATCTGATGGTCAACGTGACCGGACGTTTGGTCGCCGGTCAAACAGTGACAGATAGTTTACTGTTGAAGCCAGCTCTCAAAATTATATTCATGAGATATTTTAATATCTAAGAGAAAGAGTGTAATATCTAAGTACTGTTTAATATCTAAGTACTGTTTAATATCTAAGTACTGTTTAATATCCAAGTACTGTTTAATATCTAAGTGTTGTTTAATATCTAAGTACTGTTTAATATCTAAATACTGTTTAATATCCAAGTACTGTTTAATATCGAAGTACTGTTTATTATCTAAGTACTGTTTAATATCTAAGTACTGTTTAATATCTAAGTATTGTTTAATATATAAGTATTGTTTAATATCTAAGTACTGTTTAATATCTAAGTACTGTTTAATATCTAAGTACTGTTTAATATCTAAGTACTGTTTAATATCTAAGTACTGTTTAATATCTAAGTACTGTTTAATATCTAAGTATTGTTTAATATATAAGTATTGTTTAATATCTAAGTACTGTTTAATATCTAAGCACTGTTTAATATCTAAGTACTGTTTAATATCGAAGTACTGTTTAACATCTAAGTACTGTTTAATATCCAAGTACTGTATAACATCCAAGTACTGTTTAACATCTAAGTACTGTTTAACATCTAAGTACTGTTTAATATCCAAGTACTGTTTAACATCTAAGTACTGTTTAATATCTAAGGACTGTTGAAACCAGCTCTCAAAATTATATTCATGAGAGAGTTTAATATCTAAATATGTACTGTTTTCAACGGTACTTAGATATTAAACTCTCTCTCTCATGAATATAATTTTGAGATCTGGTTTCACCATTTGACTGGTGACCAAAAGACCGGGTACCAAAAGGCCTAAAAGCTATTTAAAAAAGGGTGACTTATAGTCCAGAAAATACTGTTCCTCAAAATGTTCAGGACAAAAGGCAGATTTTATTTTTGGGTTAATTTGCTGCCATTTTTTTGAACACAAGAAAAATCGTCCATCCGACGAGCACGACACCTCCAGTTTAATATTAATAGTGAATTGAGGAGGATTTTCTCCAAAGACGTGTCAGACATTGAGGGGCCGCTACAGCCGGTCTTGTCAAATGAGATCAGCGCTCGCCATAATGGCGAGGTCAAGTGGAGGGGCGGCAGCCTCTCCTCCTCCATAAAAGGCCGACAAGCCCGCCACTCTATTAGACGGGCCGGAATAAAAGTACGCGGCCCCCACGCACTGTAAACGGAAGATACACTTGACGGCGTGTTCAAGGTGTGCGCTATCGTTTAAATAATAATTCGAAAAAAGAAGAGTAATCCTTCAAATGGGCCCTCCTGTTAAAATAATCTACTTATGCAATATTAGATTCAATCTTCTCAACTGCTTTGACCTCAGTTATGAGATGATTCTGTTATCACTAAAGTGATGAGTAATAGAAGAGTGTGGTGCTGAAAACAATGTTATGGATATTAGTTTTTATGTAAAAATAAGGGTTTTTAATTTTTTTAACATATATGCTATCATTAGGAATTCTTTGTAGTTTTATTGACAATGTAAATATTCTGTGGAATTTTGTGTTTTTTGTCTAAAGTCAGTTTTCTGTATGATAATTGATAATTTTTGGTTGTTTAAATATAGCTGCTACATTTTATAGTGCATTGTGGGATCGAGAAAAGGCACTGTGTTATTGTTTTTTTGCTAAAATGGAAAACCGACTTATATAGAGGAAGGGGGCGGGGCAAAAAGAAGCTAGTTTTAAAAGCAAATAAAGGAGTTTCTGCCTAAAAGTGTACTAGGTCTACAATGTCGTCTGTGTCTGTGCTTACTACTATTTTACTACTGCAACCAATACTACAACCCAATATGGGATGAAATAAAGGTTTAATCCAAAAAATATAATATTAATTTGGTTCTCCGGACTTAATTTTTAACATTTTTCGAGCCTCATTCAACAATTGACAATTTAAAGGGCCCAAAATAAAGTTTTACTCCAATTGTCCCTTCCCAATTTATATCGTCACCTGTTGCCGAGCAGGTTTGTTTACATGTAGACATAATATAAACCAAAGGGTGAAAGTAAAGCGTACTATAGTCGCCTCATTAGCTAACCGTCAGGCACCACTCGGCCAGGGTAGATGGAGCGAGGGGGTAGGAAAAGGAGGCGGGGCCTACTACTCTTGTTTAATTACCGCGCGGCACCTTTTCTTAGTCGTCTTCAAACTGTTTAACTGCTTTATTGGGCTTGCGCGTGGGGGCCATCTGGCCCCGGCAGCTTCCAGGAAAAAGCCACGGCCTGACAAGCTAGAGATATGTCAATCCCGTCATCTGCACAAAAGCGACATCTGCCGCACCCGCAGCCCGCCATTGTGCGGCCATTTAATCGGGCCCGCCCCCCTTCTTGCCTCCCACTACACAACAGTTCCCCTGTATTATGTTTTGCCACTCAATTAGCATTATCGTCCCGCTGAAATCGAAGCCAATTTACCTTTAACGAGCTCACTGTTACATGAGTGACAGCCGTCAATGTGGCCAGATAAACAGCGAGGCCGCCCCTGGGTCGTAGTCGTCGTCAGCCAATGGCGCCAGGGCGCCCCGAATTCACCCCTTCGCCATCCGACATTGTTTCCACCGCTTTGCCAGAGTCAGTGTGCTGGAAAATTGAGTCCAGATTCATTAGGTTTCCAGTGTGGCGCTCGAGTCAGTTAAATTGATACATTTCCTAACAAAATTGAAGTGCTTTTGTGGCGCCCGCGGATGGCTGGTGACCCCGCTCGGCCCGCTGAGCCGCCCGAGCGAGCTGATGGATCCATTAGACCGCTTAGACTGCTTATTCCTCTGCCTCCATCTCTGACTGACACTGTAAATCTGAACCAATTTCAGACCCTAATCACCATTACAAACCGCTTCCACTGTCCATTTGTTACTCCGCTATTCCAACGCGTTACCTAGATGGCTTCCCAAAGACCCGTTTAGAGGGTCCCCCCCGTCTGCCGCCCCCCCTACCGTTAAACGGCTCATGACCACCAGAAAAAAAACGGCGCAAACAAAAAAAAACTGGAAAAAATCCCTAAAAAACTAGATTAGAATTAACAAATGACATCAATAAATGAATAAATACTCGCATTAAATGTGTGACATTCTACAAAATGACAAATGTGTCCTTTGGAATGACAATCAGAGTTACACTACCAAAAACATATCCCTCCCCGCCACCCACTATTCCGTTTTTTTTATTTTTTATTTTATATTCGGCCCAGCTTTATCTACCCAGTCAAGCGTGTAGTACCGCAACTAGAGGATATTATTTCCCCATTGGCTTCCGTCATATAACTCTACTTAATATGCGTTCTATAATTTAAGAAACTCAAATTATAACCCCTGAATATACTTGGCTTTATCTATCTAACCTTCAACTTTGTTCAACTTTGAATCGACGACGCAGAACAGGTAAAAAAAAAAAATGCTTGGGAAAAGCGGCAAAAGCCACGCATGTATTATTCATACCTTTTAAATCGCCGTCGCTCAATTGGGGAGCTTTACGTCGAAAAAAAAACGGCGACTTGAGCCCGTCAGTCTCTACATCTAATTAACTGCCGCCCCTCCTATCCACCCCTAGCGCTCTGGAAACTCATTTTAATTGATATTGAGATGTTTATGCCCTCGGAAAGTAATTAAGATTTTCAATTAATCCTGTCTCATTTCTGGACATCCCGTCCTTGAGCGTCCGACCAATTCCCCTCGGACCTCCCTGGCCTGAATTAGCCGACGCCCCAATAGCGTGTTGACCCCGTCCGAACGTCCTGTGGTGGACGTTCGGACGGGAAAAAAAATGGCGTCAACTGGGGAATGTTTTAACGTCTAAAAGTGCAAATGACAAAGAGCTGCTTTTAAGTTATCAATACTTGTCAATCAATTAAAAGCGGCTTTTCACAGAACTTTATGTTGCCTTTGGGATTCAGGTGCAATAAGTGCCATTTATAGGCCATTGGCAATGACCCTATCTTACAAACCGCCCCCCCCGGTTGTATCCATTTGCTTGTTTAACATATTTGTCGCCGCATAAAATGTCAATCAAGGCAAGTTTTCCAAAGCACAACGATTAAGGGCGCCATCGATTCACTTTTTAATAGTACTAGTAATAGCAGCTTGATTTATGAGTGCTATAACACGCTAGTTAATCCAGTTACGAGGGTTTTTGAATTAACAGGCTGAAAAATTCAAAGACACACCCATCAAGGTGGATGCAGTAAGCCCACCACCCCCCAAAAAATATCATTTTTTGAATAAAAAGGTACTGTAGCTCAAATTATTGTATTTTTTTCAGAATGTCATATTAAAATAAACTACTTTTAGCTTCAGTCTCTATTAAAAATAGAAAAAACATAAGGAAATTACACCTACGCAAATTTGGACCCTATTTTTTGGGGGGGTTACATTATACAGCAAAAAATGTCTTTTTTTAGATTGACTACAATGAACAGCTACTAAAAAAGGTGATACTGATACATTTACAGGGCAAGTGACTATTTTTGGTAATTAAATAAAAATCATGTATATATTTTTATATCTATATAATAAATAAATAACATTTTTGAGTGGGGACGCTACTTAAAACTGAAATAATGAAAAAATGCAGTAATAATGGCCTAAAGAAAGTCTGAATTTTATGTATATTGAAGTCATAGCATGCAATACATATCCAATCCATTTAAACAAGGAAGATTAGGCATTAATGCTCATATTTCAGTGCCATTGACAGTACTACAAGTCCAATCCATTTAAAATTTACTCATTCCAGTCCAAATTAATATGCCATCTAGCTAATTCACACCTAAAAGTCCAAACCACCTCAATTCACCCCAACATTTCCCATTTCATTGCCTCCATCTCTCCAGTTTCCGTTTCACCTCCAACAACTCCACTCCTGCTCCATAATCCGACTTAAATCCAACAACCGCTGTATTTTTTTTAACAAAAAGACGTCTGAGCGGACACGTTCTTCCACAAAAAAACGTGTAAGATCTACCAGCATATGTTTACACCTTTGCTCACCTGAAAACTCAAGTGTGTACACAACAATACTGACTAAGGGCGAATAAATCCTCCATTTCTCCTGGCTGCCCTTGCACTGCTCTTTTGGAGTCAGTCAGTCAGTCTGTCAGTCACCTGCCCGTCCGGGTAACAAAAGGCCTTGCCGGGGATTATAGTGACATCATCTCTGTGAGTCGGGGGCGCTGTGAATGGGTTTCAACCCGCTATGCCACGCCGAGATAACATTTGTCACCGGTGGCCTATTCATAGATTAGCGGACTGTCGCCTTTTCACGCCGCGAAATGGCTTTGGCAACGGCGTTTGTTGATTTTCAGGGAAAAGAGTCTCGCCTCCAAGGACAAGAGGGAGCATCTCGTTCTTTTTCTCGGAGAGTGCCGGCGTCTTGGCCCGTCCGCCTCTGATGCGGCGGCAGCGGCGGCTGGCTGTCAACGCGTGGGATTAGCGTCCAATCCCTCCTCGTGGAAGGTGATCCCATGCAAAGAAGTGCAAAGACCGCCTGCTGAAAGCGTGTCGTGACCTGACAATGATGCGACAACATTTGGCCGTGAGCTAACGGGGGGAGAAGAGGCCTAACATAGTGTGCAGGGTCAAAACGTGGTTGGGTAGGCCTTTTGGTCAGAATGGATTGGACGCCTGTCAGTGAATTGAAATGTCATACTTTTTGGACTATTAGTCTGGAGTTAAAAATAGATATGTTGCATTTTTGGGAGGGTAATATTTTAAGTTTAAGTCAAAGAGCAAGTGTATAAACATATATGGTCAAGTGGCAATAGAAAAATGGAGGATAATAGGCTAAGTAAGCTGTAATGATAACATTTTTTGTTTTTGTTTTTCCAGATAACTTTATGCTAAACAAGAGACTAAAATAAGCTATTAGTGATTAGAGGAAAAAAAAGTATTTAGGTATTAGACACGAGATGAAAAAAAGCGATTTACAAAAGGGTGACTGATAGTCCGGAGAATTCTGCACTTCAAAATGTTCAGGAAAAAACAAGGCTTTTATTTTATTTATTCTTTGATATTAGATTTTCCCCCCAAAAACTTAAATATTCCTAAGAAGCAGCTTTAAAAATGGGACTATTTTTCTACTATACTTCAATTCAAATACAGCTGTACTGCACTCGATAAACGCATTGTACTACCCTAATAAAAAGGTCATTTAAACCCATAAATTATTCTTTACTGTGTCCAAACTATGGCTTGTGGGCCAACTGCTTTCCACTACTCAGTGATTATAGATTATGAAAATATCATTAAATACAATTTATAAAAAAATGCATCAAATCAACCTACATTGAAACCCTTCTCAGTACTATTACTAGTACAACTAGTAGTCTCAGTACAACTACTCACTGAAACAGTGGCTTTCTTTCCTTATACAAGAATGAACCCTTGTCTTACTGGTCAGTTCCCAGCAAAGGGGGGTCATGACCTTAACTGGAAACATCAGGTTTCCGAACCAGCGTCTATTTCGCTAGGCCTTTGGCCATTATGGGATGGCGCTCGGGAGGTTAACGTCACGTAAAGCGTGACATCGGTAAAACAGCAAATTCCCACATCTACTGCACTCATGGACCTTAATTGACTTTCTATTAGTGCTGCTTTCTTGTCTGACACGCGAGAGAATCCGACCAGACGGCCAGTCGCCGTAGCGGAACGCCACGCTAAAAAGGTCGCGGTCGTTTCCCGTATTGGCGCCAGATCGCTTGATCAAACGCGACATTGGCGAAAGGACGAGAGTAGAGAAGTAACTTACCTAAAGAAGAGGTTTGAATGGATTGGGGGGGGGGGGGGGGGGGGCGTCAATTCATGTCATTGGCAGCGAGGGGAGTTCAAAATGGTGGCCAGGAGTTCGCCTGATGCTGATAGTTGGCTCCGGCACCCTCTGAGAGGATAAGAGGAATTGAAAATGAGTTGTTAATGTCATGTGCTTACTTGGATTATTCATTTTTTGGGGATAAAATACAAAAATATATACATAAATAGTTGATTTTAGAGTTAAATTCATTCATCAGTACAGCATAGAATGTAATTTGTAATTTATTTGGATTAATCAAACTAATAAATCAATACTTTATCAAATACTTAAATAGCCAATAGCTACAACCTTACAAAGAGACATTTTATAGTATTAATTTCTCTTTTTGCCCAATAAACACACAAATGAGCTCTAATTTGGAATATTAATCAACTAATACATCCATACTTTATCAATTACTCAAAAGAACAATAACTACAACCCCACAAAAAGCATTTTATAGTATTAATTTCTCTCTTTTTGCCCAAAAAACACACAAATGAGCTCCAATTTGGAATATTATTAAACTAATACATCAATACTTGATCAATTACTCAAATAACCAATAGCTAAAACCTTACAAAAATACATTTTATAGAATTAATTTATCTCTTTTTGCCCAATAAACACACAAATAAGCCCCAATTCGGAATTGTGTACATAAAACTGGAAAACATTTCCACACAATTCCCTCAAAAACGAACAAAAACAGTAACCATCCCAAATTTAACATCTACAAAAAACATTTGCACCCCCCCCAAAAAAACTTGTTAGACCCCTAAATCAAATGTGACACTTTATTTACACAGTGGGCACAGAAGCAAATAAAAAAATACATAAGAATATCGAGCCGTGACTAACATTCACGCCGTTCAATTGCGTCTGTTTGACACATCGCCTCCTGACTGGTGAGTATTTGTACAAAAAACGAATACGCTGGCTAAAACACACAATGAATGAAATGTGACAGGGACTTCTCACCCTATAATTGATCCACATTAAAGCTACAAGGGCGCGGCTGGCGCCGGCTGGGAGACGATGGCGGGTAAGCGGGTGGGACTATTTTCTGCTAGGGAAGATTACATCTTCAATTTTACCTGGAGTGTGTAGACCTCAGTGGGGGCCTGGTAGATATCTCGCTTATAAGTGGGGGTCTTACTTATTGCTCTTTCAAGTGCTGGATCCATCCATTGGTGCTAATTAAATTGTGCTTCTTTTTTTTTCCTCTTTTTTTTTATCTGATTCTTCTAATCCACAGTGGAGTGTGTTGGGACTTGGATGATATGATTTGAAAGGGAATACTAGAGATTCAATGCAGTACTGTTATCTAGGTTAAGGCTGCTATTGAAATAAATTTGAAAATGAGGTTTGTGTACCTAAGCGCTTTGACCCAAGTTGAGAGGAGGTTGTAATAGAAAGTCAAAAAATCCGTAATCGACGCTGGAGATCTTTTTTTCTTTTTTTGAAAAAAAAACTAAACTGAAATGGAATTCATAGAGAGGGAGACTTAACCTGTGACCGCAGCACATTTTATTGATTTTTTTTTCTTTTTTTCCTGAGCAAACATTGCCTTATCTCATATTAGAGATAGAAAAAAAGAGCAGGAAAAATTGAAATTCCAAGCTTTCACTGAGTGAGCAACCAGAGCGGATATACCACTGTATATGAATATATACATATATACATATATTCACATATATACATATACACAGATATATATATATATACATATACACACATATACACATATATATATACATATATATACATACATATACATATATATACATACATATACATATATATACATACATATACATATATATACATACATATACATACATATAGATACATATACATACATATACATACATATAGATACATATACATACATATATATATACATATTTTACATATACATACATGTATATATATATATATATATATATATATATATATATATATATATATATATATATATATATATATATATATATATATATATATATATATATATATATATATATATATATATATATATATATATATATATATATATATATATATATATATATATATATATATGTATATATACAGATTTTTACATATACACATACATACATATGTATATACATATACACATATACATACATATGTATATACATATACACATAAATACATATGTATATACATATACACATATAAATACATATGTAAATACATACACATACATATGTATATACATATACACATATACATACATATGTATATACATATACACATATACATACATATGTATATACATATACACACATACATACATATGTATATACATATACACATATACAAAAGAGCCTAAATAGATGCAGTCACAGTTAAAAACATAAAAGATGTAAGTTGGAATCCAAGTCAAACTTTGACAAAAAGTACACGTATCGGTAGTCTGGACAATACGGTATAAATTTAAAAGTACACCAACTATAAAAAAAATGACGTCTGACCACGTGATGACCTTACCTATGCGTTTTGTCTATTATTTTTCCACTCATCACTATTTAGCCTCACCTAACCTATTTAATCCAAGTAAAGAAACCAAATTGTTCATTTTGGTTCTACGGTCAAGTACTCAACAAAACATTTCAACTATCATCCCTCTGCCCATCACCCACAAAAAAAGAAACACTTAAACTGTAGCTAATCAGTGAAAACGCTGAGAATGTTAGAGAAAATTGTCTGGAGATGAAAAACTGTAAGAGGAATTGTGCCTAAAAAAAAAATGGCTGAAACAATGAATATATTTTAGGCAATTACCTCCGAGAGCAGAGTTCCATAATTTAGGTCTACCAAGATAAAAGTAATCCACAACAGAAACTAAAGCGCTGATCTCATAATGGATATTTTAATCAAGTCCCTTTGCAAAAAAAAAAAGAAAGAAGAGCCTATTAAATTCCAATTTTTAATTTACGAATAAAGAAGTGAATTTGCGGTGCCAGCGACAATTACCGAAAGCCTCCTTCCTGCAAGATGTTCTACCGGATTACAGATTAAATTTAAATAACTTTGTAAGTACGCTGCTTTATTTATTTATATTTTTTTTATATTCCCTTATTGAAAAGAAGAAAAAAAATGAAGAATATGTTGACCCATTGGAAATAGAGTGAAGGCTCTTCATCAATATTTCATAAAGGCTTTAGGGACTCAATAAGCTTGAAAATGAAGCATCGTTACTATGGTAACAATACACTAGGAATATTTACATCTGTCTCTCATGGGAGGCTAAGAAATAACAGTGAGAAGTAATCATCTTTCGCACCTTGTTAGCGCCCCAATGTGGAATTATTATCCATTTTTTTGCAAACTAACTAGACTCAAACGTCAAATCAACAAGACGTCTATTTATTCCTTCATTTCCTCGACTGTGATTGCGTCCGTTTAGACATATTACGGCACAAATGGGTCATGTAAGTAAACAAACAAAGCGCTTGGGTGCAGCCCAGAGGGAGGTTGAAGGTAAGATGGGGAGATTTCCATTGCTCATGTCCCTATGGGTGAAGCGCTTTGGTGGTTGTTATATATAGTTTGCTTTGTGTTTTTTTCTTTTGGGCAAGTGCGTACTTAAAGAGTTTTGAGATAATGCTGTAAGGTTTCCAGGCAGACTATTTTAAATGAGTTGAAAACCCAGAACATTTCATGGATGGTTCTGTCGTTATCGGAGGGAAATGTAGTTTTTGAAATAATAGTAGAGACATTAAAAGTTTATACACAAAATATTGGATGGAAACCAATTTAGGGTTGGTCACTTGCCGACACATAAGCTCCAGCACCCCAACGACCTTTGTGAGTATAAGCGCTACAGAAAACAAATGAAAAAAAAAATTTATATATATACATATATACATAGACATAGACATACATATATAGTTTTTTCCTTTATCATAAATATCACCACCATCAAAAATGGTTCTATATCAATTACAAATGTAATAATTACATTTGATTACAAGCATTTTCAGCAAAAAAGAAACAAAAATCTACAGTAAAATCCACACTTACCAAAGCACTCTATTCGACAGTCGCCTTATTTTTTTTTAAAACCCTATATGACCAAATGTAGCATTCTATTTAAAATTTGGCTCCAAATGACTATTTGCTGTTGAATATTTAGTAGTTTGGTCTTAAAATGGTTAAGTATAAAATTCTGGCTACATTAACTGCTAGCATTTTACTAGAAAACTGATGTTTATTCATTTATAATTCATCATTTTGTGGTTTTCTTTCCTCCCTTTTATAATTAGTGGAACATTTAAATTCGGCTCCACCAAAACGGCAGTAAAAAAGAGCTATTTTCAATCATAACCTCCTATTAATCTGCATTTCTACATCTTGCCGTCACTACAGACATCCCATCCGCCATCAAATCACTTCCCCACCCAAAATAACCCACAGGAACATTGCATCCCATCCTATGCAAAGCTCCCAGATTGATGAGATGCGAGAACTACAAACACCCACCACACATTGACCTCCAACGCTTGTATCCTCCCTAAACAAAAACACAGTAACAAATACTTTAGAGAGCACACGTCTACCTGCTAAGCCAAGAGGGACTCGAACAACGTCAAATAAGACAAAAGAAGTACATATTGAGGTACCGAATGGCCTTATCTTTGAAAGGCGAGCTAGCATTTCTCCCAGAGACAATAGACACATTAACAAGCCGTTCTCATGGTTGAGCCCGAGCTATATCCCGCCATGATTGGGCCGGCCGGGATAGGGGAAAGAACCTCATTGCATCCACATCAGCATCCCATCACATGGCATCGGCATATGCGGCTCAGCGCTCGTCCACTTTTGGGCCAAATTGAAGCGCAAAATAAATAGACGCTCGGCTCCCAAATAGCCGCCATAGCCATCGCCATCGCCCTGCCTTCTATCAGTGGGAATCTAACAGCCGTAGCGCTTTGGAGAATTTCAGTTTAGCTTCCGATTACGGCATGTCCCGGCATTTTATTCCCTACATCTCTATGCTTCATAGCCTTCAAACACTTGGCGGTAACTGCCTATTATCCGACAGTTCCGCTCGGCTAACCCTGCCAATAAAACTTTTCATATCCTTATAAATGAACTCAATTGCCGCGTTCTAAACATTGACACCGACCACCGTGCTAACGGATCATCTCCACACCACGGAATTGGCTAAATTCCCTTTTCCTTATGAATATATAGGAGGAGATTAGAGCCATGATAGCTTTTCAGATGGCGGCACGGCGGTAGAATTAGTTTAGGGCGCGTTTACAGACCAAATTGGAACCATTAAATAGCGGATTGAATTGATGGCACATTCATTGTCTTCCCAACAGTATCACTGTAAAATCAATTAGCCGTCACTTTCCCCATTCTCAATAAGGTCTGATTGTCGGCTGCGGGTGAATAAAGAAGACCCTGACAGCCCCTCGGAGTAGAAAACAAATCAGCCCGGGCGGCCGGCGGCGAAACGTGAGCTGTAATTGTGCGGGGAATAAAAAAAAAAGGAAAAAAAAGAAGCATCATTGTCATCAAAAGGGCATTGTGCATGGGATGGACTATTAGTTCCAAAATGGAGCTGCATATCATAGCCATGTTGGGGACATGCAAATGTTTTGGTGGAACTATTTCTCATGGTTGGTATGAAAATGGCGCTGATTGAATTTTTATTATTGGAGTGAAATTCTAAAGTTCATTAGCGCCTTTTGTTAGGATTTTTAAATGTAGCTATCGTGACAATGGCTGGTTTGAAAGGATTGGGTACAAAGCAATTTGGAGATACTTTGTGGGAGGGATGGAAGTGGGAGAGGAAGATTTGAGCTGCAAATCTGGGTGAAAGGGTCAACCGGAAGCTAAAAAAAAAAACACAAATGGGGTTTGAGGATCCGTTGGTTTTCAATGGCGATTGTTCAAATGACTTGGAAGAGAAAAGGACTAGCCTGGAAAAAGTGGAGCAGCAAAGCGGTGTCTCCGAACCGAGTTTGGGGAAAAGATCGGCTAATTAAATGAGATATATTTATTTTTAAGTACTATTCTTGCTTGTTCGAATGAAATGGAAGAGAAAAGGACTAGCCTGGAAAAAGTGGAGCAGCAAAGTGGTGTCTCCAAACCGAATTGGGGGAAAAGATTGGCTAATTAATGGGGAAATATTTATTTTTAAATACTATTCTCAATAGGCCTAGCAACAGCGTTTACCCACTCTAGTCAAATTGGATGTTAATGCCAGTAAAATATCGGATTTGGTTGGGAAAAGATTGAGATTTTTATTAAAAGATGGATAAGATTGACATTTAAAGAAGTTTTAAAAGTATGTTTGTACAACACAACATTTTTAGAAGGTCAGAATTGCATGCAAAAAGATTTCCGATTTTTCTAAAATGACTACAAAACAACCAAATAATAATAATAAACAATAATTTCAGCTACAAAATAATGTAATCGGGAAAACTTCAATCTTGCTTGACCAAAATCGAACCCAAAAACAACAACACACCATTGAAACTCCCACTATGAAAGCACATGAATGTTTTTGTTTATAAACCATCCTCTTTGGCAGTCAGCTGCCCCGTACCCCCTTTACAAATAAAGCAGCGTTATGTCAATTTGCCGCAGGCGCTGCTAAGCGTCCTCTGAGATGGAGACTTGCATCTAATATTGCTCACTAATGAAATCAAACAGGGTCTCGCAGTATCCCGCTACCGCCAACGGGCCATCACCAAGGCTTTGAGCAAAATCTGTCGCAATGAAACCTCGACATCTGAACCCCCCTTTGTCAGTCTAGCGGAACCTGAACATAAGTATGAAAATACATCCCTTATGTCATGGAACTAGTTGATGCCAGTTTTACGGAGAAAATAAAATTGGCCGTTTTGAGGATCCCTAAAAAAACAACATATTGTGGCTTGTATGTAAACAATGATTCAGCCAATCGGACAACAGATCTTAAAGCCTTTAAAACAAGGCTTTGCATCCAAACAAGGGATTTTATGTCCTTAATTCTGCTGAGTTAATCATTTTTTCTTGTTGTTAGAGACCTTAAAGTCTTAGATTTTATGACGTAGTATAATTCTGAAGTATTCAACTGTTTGTTTTAAGTCGTCTTTCTGGAAAAAAGGCTAAAAATAAAATAATTGGAGCATTTTCTTTATGTTTTTTTTTTAGGACAAAATGGTTAAAGTAGGGTGAAAAAAACATATGGATTATTTACATTTAAATAATTCTTCAGAAATAACATACTAATAGCTAAAATAAACCACAAATGGGAACTTATTGCTGTAAAAAAAGTAGGCCAGATTTGTACTATATTCACACAGACAAACACAAACGAAAACTCATGCTTTTTTGTCAAAAATATAGATGATTAAATGTGTTAAAAAAGACCAAAGCCATTGAAAAAAATTCCATTCCCAATAATCTCCTGCCTAAAGGAAGTGATTATGTTCAGCTAAAATGCATACCGAGCTAAGTATGTGACTGAAAAACAGAAAAAAAACAGCTTTTAAAAAAGGTATTGGATTCCCTGACATGGCCACACGTGACTGTAATTTACATTAAAAAATAATAATGATACTTTGTCACACAGTGTCTGCCTCATCTGCACACAAAGTGTGGGAGTTAAGATGCTGACATGAAAGCCATATTATTACCGTGCACGATCAACACTTCACCTTTCAATCTGATGCTCATCTGCCGCCTAAATACTTTGATTCTATGAATATGAATAGCCGTGTACAATAGAAGAGGATCTAGTCTATTGCCATGTCTATTGAAGAGGCCTTTAAAAAAAGAAATAAAGAAATAAAATCTATGCCTACTGCCTTTCACAGCTTGGTAAAAGCAAAGAAAGACTATAAACTGCTGCATTTTAGGTCAAAAAGTGCATTTGACAAAGAAAACAATGATGATGAGGTTTGTATAATATGATAAGAGATGCTAGTTTGCCATTGAACAACTTTCATGAATATTTGTCAATACTATAATCGTATGTTAGCTGTTTTTTTAATGCATTCACATTGGCAGCCATGTTGGATGTTTTGACTAAAAGAGGCAAGGAGAGATGAGTATTCATGGCAGGTGTTTGCAGTTTAAGTTACTGTATTTTCTGGCATATTAGCGTATAAGACGTATCTTTGAAATTGCCTTGAAAATCATTGAATTTTACGATTTCTCTCGTATAAGACGCCCCTCGATTCAGAATTTTCACCTCTATATTCATTGTTTTAATAGGGTGTATCGTCTTTGTCAAACTTGCAGTTTTTTGTATGTAAAGTCTAATTTGTGCGCATATAAGCCGCACCCTCGATTCAGTCATTTTTTTAGCGAAAAATAGGGTGTGTATGCGAGAAAATACGGTAATTGGGCGTCAATTGTTGTCAACGGCAGGAAAATAGATAAAATACTATGAAGAAAATACAAAAAAAAACAAAAAAATACATTTAACTGACGGCAATAGAGTATTTGTATATTTTGGCGTTTAATTTTACAGATTTTCTTTTAAATTTGGCATTTTATAAACCTATTTTCCAAACTAAAAACTGCACAGTTTAGCTATTCCTGCGACTTATACATGCTTTAATTCTGTCTTCTAGAAAAAGGCGGGACTTAGCCCCCATATCCAAAAAAAAATACGTCTAGTAGCAGGTGGGGCGGAGCTATATCGGGTCCACAGGTGCCAAACAGATGCTTCCTGGGCGGAGCAAAAGCGCTGGTCATCCGGGAATGCTGGGACACTCTCGGATTCAGACCCTCGCATCTGTTCGGACCCGGGCGTCGTAATTAAAGGCGGAATCTATTTTCTCCAATGGCGCAAATTGACAGGCTAAAAGCGAAATCTATGACGATACAGCGCTCTACTGGTGTCGTCAACGCCATTCGGAAAAGCTTCATAATTACAGCGCGGCCGTCAGATAAGAAGGCGGCCGGGGGACGCTAATGGAAATGTGTTTGGAGAGGAGCAGCTTTCTAATAAGTCATTTTGCCTAATAAAGTATAACCGATTTAATCTGCACCTTATCGGGCCAAGATTTGGCCGCTTTCCTTTTTAATTGGCTATTTTGTAATCCCGATTCCCAACAGAGGCGAACGGGCCGCTTTGGCTCTCCCGAGAGCTGCCCGTGAAATCAGTTTGCAACAGCGTGTCAATCTCATTCTAGAGTGGCCATCTGGCCAGTGGAGCCCACCGCGGGGTCTCCGCCAGGCAATCAGCGGCACGGTTGCACAATGTGTTCATGCAAATTTAGACCGGAGTGTCTACACTGCAACCCATCCTGTTTATTTTTATTAAGTTCTATAATCATCGACAATGGCAGAAAAGTTATTTTTTTTAGAAAGGAAATGGAAAAAATCACATTTAGGAGGTTCAAATCTTGGCCTTCTTATTTGAAAATTTAATCGGAGCATTTTTAGCATTTAGCATTAGCATTCAAACTCAGTTTTGGTCCATTTTCATGCTAACTAGATCTAGTGTAGGCCAAACCAGTAGATTTTTTTGACCCAAAAAGTTAACTAACTCAAAAATAAAAGTATTTTAGTCTATATATACATTAAAGATGAGCTCAGGCTTAACTTACTTAAGGAGCATATTTAGCATTTAGCTTTAGCATTTAGATTTTAAATTTACATTAAGGGATCTCATGTGGGCCAAACCAGTAGATTTTTTGGCCCAAAAAGTTAACTTACTCAAAAATAAAAGCATTTTAGTCTAAATCTACATTAAGAATGAGTTTAGGCAAAACACCCCCTTGGACCGAATCGACCCCCCTAGCGTACCACTTCCAGCCCACAAGCCTTATGTCGGACACCACCGATTTAAACGATTTAAACAACCACCAGTAATGAGGACAATCTGATTAAAAAAAAGGATAATCAGGAATAGTTTGTTTTAAACGAGCTGTTCTCACATTTATTACACTATCCGGCCTAATTTTTCTTAATGGTAATTCAACTTAATGACAGGACAAACAAACACAGTCTATCAAGCGCGACTGGCTTCGACCGGTCTTCTTCCATTTAACCGAAGTGAATTAATGAATGAATTAGATTTTAATTAAACACCACACTGGCTAGCTAGAATCAAGTCATTACACTTTCATTTGTTTCCGGAGTTGTTTAATGAATCTTATTGGCTGTAATAATGAGTCCACCCTAAATCCCAATTCAAACATATTTCCCAGGAAGTTGGGTTAGAACGTTACTGTCTTACATCCAAATAAAGCAGCGTAAATTCCCTCTATTCATTAATGGACGTCATCCGGGAAAAACGAGGCGGAATTCCGAGATCCTTGAAGGGAATATTGCTGTGGGTCCCGCTTAATTAATTCATACACCCCACTAAGTTTTTTACGCGTCTCTCCGGCCTTAATATCCTCCTAACTCTTAACGGCACTGTAGTGGCTTTGGATTATTAAAACACTTAGGCAGACATTAAATCAGCCTTTTTATTTATCTAATCACGCGGAGCTCTCTCTTCGGAATATTTGCAAGGAGAATAATGCTTAATTGAGCATCTTATTTTATTTTTTTTTAAGGGAGATTGTGTCTGGTTAGTTCACTCATAAAAAGGGTAATTTAGTATATTATTGGGGATGAAATTTAGAGATTGATGGTAATGTGGGTTTTTTTTGTGTAAAAAAAGGTTAACCCTCAATGAGGAGCTCGTTGGATAATATTGATGATGTAAAATGTATTGGATGAATACTATCGTAAATGGTAGGGTATTAATTTAATGTATAGAAAATGGCATGTTTAATTTTTGTTTAAAATGACTACTAATAATGAATTCCACCCACTATTATTATAATCTAAGATTTAATTCTCGTATTTTAACCCTCTAATACAAGGATCGGGAACTTTTTTGACCAAGAGAGCCATAAACAATTCATATTTTCAATTATTAATCAATAAGAGCCATACTCAGAATTTACTGGAAATAAAAATACATGAAAATGTGAGCTTTTTTTAGCCATTTCACTGCCTTTAAAGTAGAAAAAGTCTCAGAATTATGTTGACAGAAATGTTAGCCTGATGCTAATCAATGGAATAAAGAAATTTTTGATTAAAAACTGGAATATTAAAGCAACTCTAGACATCTAGAGCCATAAGCACCCATCAAAAGAGCCACATGTGGCTCCTGAGCCATAGGTTCCCACCCCTGCTCTAATATTAAGGATATGTCTATTATTTTATATATATAAGATTATAATATAATATATTTACTTCTGTAATTTACAATGTATGACTTTTCTAGTAATATTCTGACTTTGTGTATAAAAATCGGAGTACCCAAAATAAACCCACAAAGGCACAGGTATACAATCCAAACTTCTCTCACAAAGGTCGAAATCCACCAAGAATTGAGCCCGCGAACTCCAAACACTGAGCCGAATATAATAACCACTTTCCCCACTGAAATAACAATGAATAATAACACTCCCCCTATCATTTACCATTAAAAAAAATCAAATAATATCCAAGATCAAATACCCATTTGAAGAAGTTATTCTCCCTTATTTGTTCTCCTAATCTCAATGTCCAAAACAGATTGTGTTAATAGTCTCTGGTTGCTATTTGTCGATTTGCATTCATTAACACCCCCCCAAGTGGTTTACTTAATGGCGACCAAGTCCGAGTGCAAGTGAACGCGGCGTGTGTGCATGTTAGTCACGTCCATTTTCACAGAGCAACCGCCTATTGTATCATAGTCTCTCTTGTCATTGGTACAATATGGCGGGTGTTCATTGCCTATGCATTGGCAGCCACCAAAGGGATCTCTATTCTTATGGAAATGAGTATTAATAAACTCCCCACATAAAGTAAGCCACAAAGATCGAACCCCCCCTGTTCCTTTGCAACATCAATAAAACGAAACCCAAGTCCAAATAAATGTAGAAGCGTTTCGCTAAAATTGTTTTGGTCATGCCAAATTGCAAAGTAATTAAAAAGTACACGCATTGTGTTTTTTTATTTAAGTAAGTGACAATATCCTATCTGTTTTATAGATTTGTGTAAATGGCAAAGAACAGGTAAATAATAACCATATTTGAAAAAAACTTTGATTTCATTTCAGCTCTGAGTGTTTTTTTTAACAAAAGAAAATGAGTATCTAAATGGAATTTTCCATCGCAATTGCTGTTTAATTGGATGGCCACTTGTGCTTAACTTATCTTTGCAGCTCGGCTCGTTTTTTCTTCAAGTGAGTTTTTCTAATTAAAGAATATAACTTTTCTCCTGTAAAAAAAGTGCTTCTGACTTTTTAAACGATGTTTTAGGTCAAATTAAACAGTGATTTCGCTCAAAAAAAGATTTAAATTCGTACTATTTCTCACCAAATACGACAATAATCATATCCAACAATCAGGTTAATCTCAACAATGCCGTAAATTCTAATTAAAACAAATGATTCCTTCCCATGTGTCGCCAAACTAACGCAGAGGGTTCGAATCCCGAGCCATTTGAGCCGAATCGCTTCTTGTAAAATTAAAGTCATAAAAACCACCATTAAATTTCTCAATGCCGCTGCTTTTCGAAATTATCGATCGTTGGGCAAACAGTGATTGTTTCTGTCATCCGACGTTGCCTTTGTTGTTCAGCGGAGAGACGTTAGGCCGGCGGCGGAATAAAAGCTCAGTTTGCGGCCAGGGCGAAATTTAATTAACGGAGCAAACTTACGGCTGCCCGGATCTCTCCGCAGAGACCCAGAGAGATAAGAAATACTTTTCATGACTGCTGCAATGTTGGCTTCCAGAGTGGACCGACACTTCAAAATGTACGACAATACTGTGAGGATGTAACCTGGCAACCTAAATGGATTATTCTACATGTCTGTTATTCATATAGTACGCAGGGAAAGATACAGGTCAGGCCTTTTTAATAATAGGAACCTTACGAAGAAAAATACAGCAGCTGATTGGACGGTGGGTCTTTTTGTACAAAAAAGACGATTTTTCGTTGACAAAAGACGATTTTTCGTTGACAAAAGACGATTTTTCGTTGACAAAAGACGATTTTTCGTGACTAAAAGACGATTTTTGTTAACAAAAGACAATTTTACGTTAACAAAAGACAATTTTCTGTCAACAAATGACAATTTTTCTTTAGCAAAAGACAATTTCTCTTTAGCAAAAGACGATTTTCGTCAAAAAAGACGATTTTTTGTTCAAAAAAGACGATTTTTTGTTTAAAAAAGACGATTTTTCGTTAAAAAGAAAATTTTTCGTTAACAAAAAGATTTCAGTAGCGTTCTTTGCTCTTCTGACGAGGAAATTACGTAAATTTCCCACACAAAAAAATCACCAATTTACAAGAATTACTATTCGTTACAATTAAAGCAGATTCCTAGTCACCTCTACAGACTCCGCCTCTTTCCCCTGATTGGCTGAAAGGAACAATTTTACCTTATGAAACCTTATCACCAAAACTTCTTGCGATCTATATATATATATATATATATATTTGCATTCAGTAAAAATATCATCTTCCATGATGTTGATATCTTGCGACTATATTATTAATTGTCATTTAGTCATCGTAATAGCACAGCATAATATTTAGCATAATTTACCTTAAGGGAAACAAAGGGTTACGATCTTCCTCCTCCCTTGTTGTCATGGAAATATACATGGAGCAAAAGACTTAATGACAGGCTTAGCTAAGTTTAATTAGCGAACAATTCCATTTCCTGTCTGGCAGATCACACGTTTCTCAACACAGGCCTTGAGCATATCTATTAATACACAACGTGTTGTAATGACGCTTGATTGAATTAGCACGCCACCTTTTTTGCTAATGGTGATTATTTTCCAGCTTTCACTTGCCTTGACAATGTGATTCATATTTTGATAAACCATCACTACAATAATGACTTCAAGTGGACTCTTATATTTCGGTTTTATATATTTTGGCGCATTTTGATCAAAATTTAACCCGATTATCATTTCTTCTAAACTAAATGTCAAGTTATTTTTATTTTTTTTGCATTCTGTGCTATGTATGAAGTGACTGGGGAACAAAAAGCAGCTCTTAACAGACGGGGAAAAAATGGAGTAAACATTTTTTAAGCCTAATTTGGTAGAAAACGCGACAGGGCCTTGTGGCGGCGTGCAACTCCAATTATGATAAGAATTAAGCACATGCAATCAAGTGATGAAACAAGATAGCGTGCAGAGATACATTGGGCAAGCAAGCAATTAATTGGAGGAGCACCGCCTGCAAATAAGAAAAAAAATGTTTGCAACACTTTAGTATTGCTGATAACAATAAAAAGTAGACTTCATGTTTTCTGATATGAAATGAAGATAATATATACATAGAATATTAACTGGTTTCCCCCACTTTTTCCAAAAATACATTTTCTTAATACAAAAACTTCTATTTTTTCAGAGTTTCTTTTAAACAAAAAGCATTTTGAAAGACCTGAATAAATAGATAAAATAGTAAGTAAAAATGTTGTATATTTAATGCCTTACTGTCTTTAAATGAACATTTTAACATCTATAAATGATTTTAACCCTAACAAGTGGGTAAAAAAGCTCTAAATATGTTAGTATTAGCAAAAATAATAAACCATATACTATAGTCAAGACTATATGTAGTTTAAGTTTTCAACTAAAAACGTCTATAAACGATTTAAAGACACTTAAAAATGATCAATATAGCTCTAGTTGGCACTAACTAAAACAATATATATCCCAAACAATAGGTATATATATCGGATAACGTCCCTCTACGTGAATTTGGTATCAAGTATCAACATTTCCACAACAAGAGACAGAATCCCCCCTTTAAAATAACCATTTAAATATCTCAAATAATAAAACAAGCCTTTAAAAAAATGAAAACAGACACATAGAACTCCAACACAATTGCTGGGGAACCCATATGTCCTTCCTACTTAAGACAATCTAATCAGACGCTAGCTAGAAAAATGGCTTCCTGGAGTTAGCGGTGATAGCGGCATATGCTCAATCTGTTTGTCGGCTGTCTTTCCGACTGTTCGCCGAGATGATGGGATTAATTAGGAAGGGGACGACTACTGTGGGAGAGATGAAGCCGTCATTACGATGTGGTTCTTTTGAGTAATGACGGCCCGGCCGAGCTCTTAACGCCGACCCAATTAAGAACGCCAGGTAAACAGGCTTGGCCGACGCCGGGTGGGGGGTCGGCGTGATGGTGAAATGGAGCGTGGTGTTTTATCCGTGCATCACAGCCCCGCAAAGTCAACTTGACAGAATGCGGGGCACTTGATAAACAGTCTATCTAGGGCACACGGCGCTGTATATAGCGGCTCTCTAAGGAGTTTTCCAGACAAAACCCCAGACATTCCCCGGGAAACCCAAAGCAAATTATCCTGACATGGATGAAACAATAGCAAATTGGACAAATGATATAATTTCAGTCCTGTAGGACGTCGGCGAGTCTGAGGTTTTTTCCCTTCTTAGAGACCGGAATAGAGTTTGATGGTAAAGGTCGGGGAAATAAAGGGGGTTCTTGACAACTACGGGAATACCACCCTTGCTTGCTTTCAAATGCGGTCATTGTTTTGTTGGTGTTTAGCTCTCTACCTCAAGGGATGGAGGTGTTGTTTTCAATATTCCAGTTAAAGGAAGAATGAACCATGGGTGGTGGATTTACTAGATTTTTTAAGACGAGAAAAACTGCTTCAATAAATATGGCGCCACTGGAGATGCTTGTACATAAATACTTTGAGATATGGACTTAATACATTCCAGGAATCAGCTCGTATGTCAAATTATTTGTATCGCAAATCGATACTTAACATTTGAAATAAGTAAAGACAAATTAATTAGCTCCCACCGTCTGAAAAAATCACAATGCATGCTTTTAATTGTTCTAATTCAAAACCTGCACTCACAATGTAACAAATACAGTGCTCGGACGTTTGGTCGTCGGTCTTTTGGTCCCTTTTGGTCGCCAGTTATATGGTGAGAGAGAATTTACTGTTGAAACCAGCTCTCAAAATTATATTCATGAGAGAGAGTTTAATATCTAAAAGAGAGAGTTTAACATATAAGAGATAGAGTTTAATATCCAAGTACTGTTTAATATCCAAGTGCTGTTTAATATACAAGTACTCTTTAATATCTAAGTACTGTTTAACATCTAAGTACTGTTGAAAATAGTAGACATTTAGATATTAAACTCTCTCATGAATATAATTTTGAGAGCTGGTTTCAACAGTACTTAGATATTAAACAGTACTTAGATATTAAACAGTACTTAGATATGAAACAGTACTTAGATATTAAACAGTACTTCGATATTAAACAGTACTTAGATATTAAACAGTACTTAGATATTAAACAGTACTTAGATATTAAACAGTACTTAGATATTAAACAATACTTAGATATTAAACAGTACTTAGATATTAAACAGTACTTAGATATTAAACAGTACTTAGATATTAAACAGTACTTAGATATTAAACAGTACTTAGATATTAAACAATACTTATATATTAAACAATACTTGGATATTAAACAGTACTTAGATATTAAACAGTACTTAGATATTAGACAGTACTTAGATATTAAACAGTACTTGGATATTAAACAGTACTTAGATATTAAACAGTACTTAGATATTTGACCGGCGACCAAAAGACAGATGGTAGCAGCTAACGGCAGTAGAGACGTGACACGCTTGGTTCACTACTTTTAAAACTAGACAGAAATAAGTGATGGAAATGGGATAATCAATAAGGTTCAGGTGGGATTTCTACATCCAATAATTCCTCTCTAGCTTTTAAGAAATAACCGACTAGACTGAGTGTGCACTTTTCCCGTAGAAGTCGTCCTTGGCGACTCGTTAATCACACGCCATTGACACGGAAAGCCATGAAAGCAAGTAGGTGGTTGGAGACAGTGGGAGACTGCCAGCAAGTTGATGTCGCCATCCAAAAATGTGGTGATACGAGCAGCCATTCCGGCCGGTGATGGTGCAACGGCAGCGGGGGAGCAATATTACACGCTCTCAAATTTTGTCACAACTAAACTGACCTTCTGTACCATCATTACATGCACATTTGTAAGCGGGAAATGCAAAAAAAACAAAGAACGATATCGCAATGTCGTCATGTTAAATGGCTTGAAAATATGATGGCTACCTATTTTGAATCCTTGAGGCAAAACGGCTAAAAAAACAGAATATTTTTATGTACTAACTTTCCATTACAACCAAAATGTAAAAGATCCCTAATGGACGTAGAATGACTTGGAAGGGTGCTGGAGCCTGGCCAAGCCAACCAGCCCAGGACAGCACAAGATACGATACATATAAAAAAGTGCATCCGTTAACAGTACATATGAAACATAAACAGAAAAAAGGACTAAAGTATTAACATACTCATCACTCATCATGAAAGTAAAAAGTATAAAGTACAAAGTAAAGTCAAAAGGAATGTAGTAAGAAATATTAAAATGTAATAAAACAACAAAGTCAACATGGGAAAATACGAAACCACTTTGGATTGAACCCTCAAGCTCACAACAGTGAGACGTACAATAAAACCACTCAACCACCATGCCATACATAAACATAAACCGTATTTTCACGACTATAAGGCGCACTTAAAAGTCTTAAATTTTCTCCAAAATAGACAGGGCGCCTTATAATCCAGTGTGCTTTATAAATGGAAAAAAGCATCATTCATTGACACTGCGCCTAATAATGTGGTGCGCACTATGATCTTGAAAATACGGTATACTAAACATCAATAAATGGAAGACAATCTTATGATTTTTAGTGAATAAATCTTTTACTTTATTATTATTTTTTAATCCTAGCACATGGTTAATTGAACATTAGAATTCAGCCTTGGCTAAAACGTCTATTCCCCAACATTTTTGATTATTTAGAGCTAACTAGAATAGCGTCGGCAGTACGTCGGTGATGCATGTTGATCATGTCCCACGCCAGTTAAGTCTATATTAGTGAGCACAAACAGCTGTCAGGGAGAAACAAAAGGCGGCGAGTTTGTTCTCCCCGCTAAATGAGGTTGTCAGCATCATCAGCGTACCTCTCCGCCGAGAATAAACCAGAGGGGTGACAGTTTTGACAGAACGGGACACCCGCGACGAGCACCGGAGAAAATCTCATTTGATTATAAATCCTCTAGCGCGAGCACATTTGCAATTTGTTCATTTCCTCGCCGGAGGGGACACGTAAAATACATTATACACATTTCCACCCGTTTAAAATGTACTCGGCGCTATTTCTGCAGGAGTAATTAAAAAGGAAAACAAATACAAATATGGGGGAAATATGGGGGTGACCTTGAAAGGAAAGCTCTCTCGGACATTTGCATGGGTTGAGTTGGATTTTTATTTTTTATTTTTTTTATACCGAGCTGATTGATTAACAGAGACAGAGCATGCCGAGGCACATCAGGGCCGCCGTGCAGGTCAAGTGGTGCTAAAATCATTTTATGGCGTCGGCGATTAGCCGGCGGAGATCTTGACTGGCTATGACTTCTCGGGCTAACGGCGTCCTTCGGTCAGACCCAAGTTTGCCACTTTTGAGGGTCTTGGGAAGTGAAAAAACACACTTTTGGGAGGGTGACCAATTTGTTTTTTATCCATAAATGCCTTTACTGAAATAAGTTGCAAATGAGGAAGACATTGCTTAAAACTAGACGAGGGTGTGGGTTTTTTTCCGGGTACTCCGGTTACCCAGCACATCCCCAAAACATGCTAGACGAGTACTGTTTAATATCTAAGTACTGTTTAATATCTAAGTACTGTTTAATATCTAAGTACTGTTTAGTATCTAAGTACTGTTTAGTATCTAAGTACCGCTTAATATCCAAGTACCGCTTAATATCCAAGTACCGTTTAATATCTAAGTACTGTTTAATATCTAAGTACTGTTTAATATCTAAGAACTGTTTAATATCTAAGTACTGTTCAATATCTAATTACTGTTGAAAACAGTAGATATTTAGATACTCTCACATGAATATAATTTTGAGAGCTGGTTTCAAGTGCTTAGATATTAAACAGTACTTAGATATTAAACAGTAGATATTAAACTCTTTTTCATTAATATAATCTTGAGAGCTGGTTTCAACAGTACACTCTCTGTCACCATTTGGCCGGGGACCAAAAGACCAGCGACCAAATGTCCTGTCACGGTTTGTTGAAGACTGTAAATTGCCCCTAGCTATGATTGGTTGTTCTCTGTGTCTTAGTGCTGGACACCGATTTAGGGTATCCAGTAAATTTTGGTTGGTTAAAGTTCTTCTATTCGTTATTTTTACACAAGTTGTTCGGAGTACCCGAACTTTGACGACATTACGGTCGTTCTAGACGCAAAACAGCTTTCCCGAGCAAACGAGGATAAATCCAGCGTGTTACTAAAATAGTATTTAGACTTGATGGGGTTAGAAGAGTTGGCTGTAATTGGCCCTCGCAAAAAAAACCCTCCCGAGTGCAACATCATTATCAACATCATCAGAAGCAATTACGGATGCATAAATTGAACGCATGTCTACATTCTCTTTGTCCCGTGCATATTTGTCACCTCCCACCTCCCTTCCGTATTAACATCAAAATGGAGGAGGAATAATGGAATTGGCCATCTTGGGGTTAAAAGATCAGCCACAATGTGTGTGACGAAGCGCAAATATCAACATTGCATTAGTAAAATATGACTTTTAAATTCCACTTTTCCATGTATGCTTCCTACTCAAAAACAAAGGTTAATGTTTTATGACAAGGCCTTTAGGATATAGTCAATTTACTATGTATTTGTGAAATATATAATGCATTATGGCTAACTAAATATGGTTGTCATAGCAGAACATGTGAAAAAGTTCTAAGGACTGAAAGCCAAAAGTTTTTGGGAGATTTAAGGATTATATATTTTAATTTCTTACTATAACGTGTTTTTTACACACATTAAATGATAGAATTTAGTGATAAATTATTACACAGATCTGTAACTATTGAAAATGTACAATGTAAAATGATTAAATTAAAGAAAAACAAATGTTGGCCACTACAGTGATGAAAAAAACTGGCTGAAAAGGCCTACTTTTTGCTACGAAACTTAAGGTAAAATGTTTTTTACACACATTAAATGATAGAATCTTGTGCTAAGGTAGTACTAAGATCCATAACTATTGAAAATATGCAATGTAAAACGATTAAATTAAAGAAAAATAAATGCTGGCCATTACAGCAATGAAAAAAATGACTAAAAAGGCCTACCTTTTGCTACATAACTTACGGTAATAATGTTAGATTTGTTAATTTTACAGAATTACGGACTTATGGAAGTCCAACTTAACAAATTCAGTAAAGTACAAAGAAAAATAAAGTCACTAGATCTTAACATTTCATAGAATCAATATTTGTCAATATCAATATCAATCAATATCAATACTAAACTTCAGTTTATCACTTTTTACAACAACTACCACACCCAAAATTCACCCAAATCCACCCAAAATCAACCCATACTCAGTTACAATGGTAAATAAAGTTCACTTCAAGCTTTAACACACAATCACTCGTCACGATGACCTATCAAACCAACACATTCACCTTTCTAAAACACCACTACACTTGTCATCCATTTCCAAAAGCCATTGTACCAACAAAGTCGAGTTCCTCGCCTTCTAAAAGAACAACTCTACCAAACAGTGAAAATATTCCGATAAATCCTAAATCCACATTGTGATCCGAAGCTTATTTTCAGGAGGGTTTTCTAGCGGGTAAGAAACCCTCGCAGTTAGTATATCAGGGGAACGTCACTCCTCCTTGTCTTCTTTCCTGGATTTTTTTTCTCCTCTCTCGCTTTCTCTCCAATGCACAGGCTAAGTATTTTAATTAGTTGGCTAATTGTCTAAGTAATTGGAAGACAACTTAGCTCAAAGAGTAATCAATCTCGACTTGAGCGGCGTTCTATCACATGAAAGCATCTGTAATTAACACGGGCAAAATGGCGGGATGGTCTTTGACTAAGCTCAATGGCGCGCGCAGGGGGTGTTAGATCGCAGATAAGACAAGAGGTTGAGGAGAAAGATCAGAGATGTACACTTGCCAGTGTAAGATGGGTAAACAAAAGATCTGACAGTTACATTTCAAGCAAAAAAATGTTTTTTAAGTGTCCATAATAGCAAAATAAATGCGTATAATTATGGAAAAAACGCATCTAAAACTTAAATTTCCCTGAAGAGGGTCTGTTATTTTGACTTGACAACAGAATTGGCAATTCATTAAATGTTTTTTTGTTTTTTTGTAGGGAGAAATATCCATTTCACTTTAGCGTTAAAAAGGAGGCGGAGTTTATGAGAAAGATGGGGGGAAAAAATGGAGGATCCATTTGGGAGGAAAGAGACTAATCATGTCTTACGTTAGTCCGTTTGAGGCTCTTTAATTTCCCCATTGTAGAAAACAAGACGTATAATGAACAATTATGCATAAAGTCAATTTCGCTGTTGTGAGGGAAGACTTAATTAAAATTATTAATGAAAAAAAAAGGGGACGAGTATAGTGTCAAGGTTTTTAAGGCCAGTTACTACATTGACTCCATGTTTTTTTTAATTTGTTTTAATTATATGACCTTAAAATTAAAATGACCAAGTATTTTTTATGTATTAGTTGATAAAGTATATTTTAAGAATCATTTTTTGCATAGTTTTTGTCAAATTATGAAGAAATGTGACAAGAAAGGAAGCTATTTGAGATAATTTTAACATTAATAATTAGATAATAATCGTTTTCCTTCATATTTTTTAATATATAACATTTGTATTCATTGAATTTATGGGAACTTTGTACAAAGGTCAGATTTAATTACTTTAACTTTCATTTGTGGATATTTCCATAAATAACATTGAGAGCCGTTTGTGTTATGTTTGCATTGATTATAAAATTACTTTATTGCATTATTAAAGGAATCGTTTTAAGATTATGAGAATTATGATCTTTTTTTAGCAAATTTTAGTGAAAAACTAGTTGTGTGGAACATTTATTTTTTAGTATTGTGTGTTCCAAAATGAATCCCTTCCCTTAGAAAATAAATTAAATACATTACATCTCTAGGGACTCAAACATATTCATTTCTATATTTAATCATCATTAATATATCGTTAAAAAAAATTTAGTTGAAAAAAACAACAAAATAAACTCAATACTTAAATAATTACTCCATATTTTTAACAAAATTCACGTGGTACAAGCAACAAAATAACGCCTACATAAAAATACTACAAAAAATCCGAACTACAAACACTCAATTCATCCAATTAGATTATTTTATATGTATAAATTTACCAAAATACACAAAAACCAACCAAAACTCCACAGTTTCCTCCATTAAATACTATATCTCCTCCAATTCTGACTCCCTTTAGTCAAATCCCATACCCTGTTTAACAATCCTACTCCATCTCATTTACAACAATATCGTCTCAACTCAAGCTTCTTATGCAGGCTTTATTTAATGAACATACTCAATGTAATGCCTAGCATATTTTACTAAAGCAATAGTGATTGTTGTTCATGTGACAGCAGCCTAAACTGGATAATTAGGATGAAACAGCCAGGGGAGAACCATCATCAGATGACATGATATTCCCCCAAGTCACCCCCCCCCCCCACCCCCACCTCGCCTCCCGTTCTGGCACGGCACCCCCCCCCCCCCCCCCCCCCCCCCATCCCTCCCTCCGGCCCCACGCCCTATAGCCACCAGGCCCAATCGGCATCGTGCTACTGACAGATTGACAAATAAGGTTAATAAGTACTTTCCACCTCTCCTAAAGGCTAATCAAATATTAATCCTTGAGTTGTGGTCAGCAGAACGGGGGGGGGGGGGGGGGGGGGGGGATTCGGGGGGCGGAGCGACAACAAACAATTGGTGGGGGTAAATTGATTGAATTGATTTTTTTTCAGGGTGGGTGTGTGAGGGGGTTGTAAAGGGTTATTTTTCTTCCTTTTCTCTTTCTCAACTGGAGGAATCCATTCTCAGACAAATATTTGGATATATGAGCGCCTGGAGCAAGTTTCAATTTTTAATCTGTCTCTATATTCAATCTTCTCTGCTTTGTGTCGCTGACCTTTGACCTTTTTTTGCCTTACCTACACCTCTATTGCATTACAAAAAAAATAGTAATTTACACATGAATCATGAATATGATCTTTATAAATGCCACCTTATCTACACGGGCGTAAACATAAATGCTATTGGTGACAAATTAAAATTTAACACACATCTACAACCCCCCTTTTTTTCTCTCTCCTAGGCTTCTACCCCCCCCTTTTTCGCTAATCGGACGCTCCGGGACATGTCGGAGGGGGCTTTGGGGGGGGTCGACGGAGCGTGCCGCCTGCCACACACTCGCCGACTGACTGATAGGGCAAAATTGGATCCAGTGAAAAATGCAAAGACGCTTATCAAGCAACACTTGCAGGCGGCGCTCCCTGCTAGAGCATATGTCAACATCATTTATTAGATGTGGCCGGGGACTAAATTATGTATGATCACCAAAAGAGAGAAATAGGGAGGGCCAGAAAGGTGGAAAGAGGGGGATGGGTGGTTTGTTAAGGGATCAGATGCAGCAGGTGGGTGAGATAATATTTGAAAAGTATATGAAGTGATTAATAAAATATTTGTTATGAAGAATTAATGGGTTGATTTACATTGAATGGACACCAAATGTAATGAGATGCAATTGGGTGTTAAAAGGAAGAAGAAAAAAAGATGGTGGAGATTGGTTTTGATTGACAGGGGAGTTGTGGATGGAAGTTTGGTAAGTAATAAAGATTTTAGGTGTTAGTCTTGTTGGGGTAAAACGGAATGGTAAGGAAATTGATTTGGTAAATTGTTGATCAAAAATGGACATGAGTTTGTGGATGGTGTTGGATGTTCAATGAATTTGAGCAAATATTTATTCACTGATAGCTATGTTATTAATTTTAAGTTCACAAGAGGATGGAAAGAGCCATAAGATTGGATGTATGTTAAAAAGTTCCCCATCTGACACAAATTTTAAGACCAAAAAAGCCTTCCTCGAACTATAAAAAGTGTTTGAAGTCTTGTTTGACAAATATATATTGTAATAATAATTCAACTATTAGGGAAAATATCAAAAAATAAACACTCACAGTTCTGTGTTCCTTATCGTCCATGATGAGTTGTAAATTGTTCCATTTTTTTTAAGCCTTTTGTATTATTTCGCCCCCAGTTGGTCACTGTTAACACAAATAGAAAAACAGCGCAATGTCCATTAAAGTGTAACAAAAAAATGAAGATTTTTTCACATTTCAAGTCCATTTTTGCAATTTTTTTAGGTATAAAATGACCTATTCTACACTACATCTCCCTTTTAACCCAAAAAAAACAAAAATAAATCAAAACTCAAGTTAACATACAGCTAACTACATCCATTTACTACAACCTCCATTGGTTTATTCCTTAACCCATTCATAATATCCCCACTCCAACCTATTTAACTCATAAATTGGCATACAAATGTCCACCATAACATGTAGAAATCCTCCAAAAAAGGGTCTAAATCCAAAAAGCTCCAGTAAATAAATAAATACCACTTCAAAAAAAAAAACATGTTGCTATTCGTTCATCTTTGGTCTGCCATTCACTAAGTAGCTTTTAATATTGCCCGATGAGCAATCTCTTTTTCGCAAAACACTCTTGGAAAGATGCAATGTAATTGACTGCACATCTAACAGTACGGAACAAATCCTACTAGTGGAAGGGAAGTTGACAAATTGCATTATAAAATATATACACACACACATACTCAATTGGGTTGAGATTGGTTAGAAAGAAGCTCATGTTGCTGCTTATCCCATTAAACATGAAACACTTTAAGCTCTCAAACTTGCTGACATGTGCGAGCAAGTGCTTAAAAAGCCAGCATGTGGTGACAAAAATCAAAGCAGGTCCAAAAAAAACGCCATTGTTTCTAATGGGTGGCCATCAAGAAGGGTGAGGGGGGGTGATAGAGCCAATAGTGTCAAAAAATCCAAGTTGGCCCGACTGGAAAACATGTTCCGCTTCTTTTCGGCACATGTAAACAGGTTTTGACATGGGTCTGCTTAAGTGTAGGGGGGTGAAATAAAAAGCTGTCAACACGCAAGTATACCTGCATTAAATCTGTTCCCCATTCCAGGCAATCTGTGGGAACCAGGCCTGTGGCGTCTAATCCTGTTTTCGACCCCCCCTCGTCGTCGTCACACCCCCCCTATACACCCACACATATGTATAGACACCCTTTTACTCCTAGTTTCTTATGTGTATCACACTTTCAATTCCACTCGCCGGCGCCTTTGTGGTGTTTTTTTATTTGATCTTGCTTTAAGAATTTCGAAATCTATTCAAGTTTTTTTTTTTTTTTTTTTTGTGGGATCCTGATTTAGCGTCTTCATTTGGAAATATGCGTAAAGAGTGTGAGATTTAAACGTGGGGGGGTTGCCAGGTTTTAAAATGTTAACAAGGGTGATTTGTGCAGGCTGTTATGGGCGGTATGTATATATATATATTTATTTTGTAGGATTTTTAGGAGTACTGCATGTAAAAACGGCCAGACTCGGATGAGCTAAATCGGGGGTGTCGAAACTTTTTCTGTTGAAGGCCGATTTTGGGGAAAACAATTCTGAGAGGATTGGAATTGGGTATAAAAAAAGATTAGTTTTCATTCCACTAAGAAAAAAAAAATTGTGGATTGGTGGTCTGCTGTTGTAGTGGCTCGGGTTTGATTCCTGGTTTTGTCATTGGCAGTCCATATGATATTTTTTGTTGTTGTTTTTTTTTTTGGTTTTCTTATTGGAATGTAAACTAGTTGAAGTGAATAACTGTTTTAATTAATGCATTACCCTGAAATGAATAAATAATAATAAAAATGTGACAGATGGGCGGGGTCAGCACAAGATAGGATACATATAAAAAAGTGCATCCGTTAACAGTACATATGAAACATAAAGAGAAAAAAAGGGTTCAAGTATTAACATACTCATCACTCATCATTAAAGTATAAAGTAGAAAGTAAATGTAAAAGGAATGTAGTATTAAAAGATATTAAAATGTAATTTAAAAAAAAGATAGAAGGGCTGCAAAACACAAAAAACAAATAAGAGTGGACACAGCTACTGCCACAAAAAACAAAAAAAATATAATAATTTAGTCAACGTCGGTGGGCCGGATTAAAAGTCCTATCGGGCCATATCTGGCCCGCAGGCCATAGTTTGCCCATGCCTGATCTAGAGTCAACACTGATACATTTTCGCATGATGTAGGCTGAATTTAAGCTTCTTGTGTGGACAACATATTGAATTAAAAACTATCTGGACACCGTTGAAATACAAACAATCTTTTCTTACACGCCAAATGTCAAATTATGATATTTCTGCATTGCAAAGCATCTAAAAAATAAAATTATCTGAGGAAAATGTGTTTTTTTTCATCCTCCATCCGTCACAGCGATACTGACGGGACGATATCAATACCCCAACAAATTAATAAGAAAAGACCCGAGGCGGTCGACTTCTCGCTCGGTTCGAAATTGCGTCAAAAAAAAAAGAAAACAAACTTTTGGCCCACTTGAACGGATTCCCAGCAGCAATTTATGCAAAGACATTTAATATCAGCTTCGGTCTTTCATATATTGTCGGGAAATTCTAGCGCTTTATATCGCTCCCGCGTCAAAAATAAAAAGAAGCTACACTCGGCTATTTTCTAAATGTCAAACAATAATAATAAGTGGATTTTTTTTCTTTTTTATTCCTGTTTAAATCCCAGAGATGGTTACGCTTGCTGTTGAGATTCACTGCCAATGAAAAAATAAAATAAAAACAATGTTAGCTTTTACAAAAAGGCCACAATGGTGATACCCAACAAGTTGGATTTTTTTTAGGCCTTATAGCTTATATGTGACTTTAGTTCAGGACTTTGTGATGTGCATAAAAACATGGAAATGGCACAGTGGTCATGTGCATAATGGATGAAAGGATCATGGCCGATGCTACTTAACATGGGATAATAACACATGGGGTTAATGGCAAAGAGTATGTATGGTTACATTTTGTGTCTGACTCTGTTTATTGGCTCTAATGGACAAATTGGATGAGTGAATTTGTAATCCTGCCAGAAAGGAAATGAATACAAAGTGATATCAAAGGGTCAGAATTAGATATTGTGATGGAAAGTTGACTTTTGGGGAAGGATAAGACACTTTGGAGGTGATAAAGAGGGATGGAAATGGGCTATAGGCAAGGTAGGAATTATCTGATATGCAATTGCAGGATATGAAAAAATATACTGTGTTTTCTTGCATATTAGTCGCATCCGTGTATAAGCCGCACCTGTAAAATGGCCTTAAAATCGTTGAATTTTACAATTTTTCTTGTATAAGACGCACCATGGTTCAGAATTTTAAACTACATGTTCATGGTTTTAATAGGGAGTATAAATGTGTTAAAATGTTGAGAAAAATCATTGCATGTAGTATTTCTGAGATATATTATTCAAAAAGATTGTCTGCTACATTGCACATTCCGAAAGGGTGTTGCCTGCACGTAGACAAGTTTAAAAAAGGAAGTCATGTGAGCAGTACAACCAGAAAGTATGTCTGTAGCGGTCTCGTTTGTCATCAATGGGTAAAATAGTGAGTTTTTTCACATTTCATGCAAGATACGGTTAATTTCTTTTCTTAAATAACATTAATATACATTAAAATTGAATTTGTTAAGCGTTTTATGTATTTATCTTTTCTCTATTTGGAAAAAAATGACCATATAGGCTCCATTGTCTTGCATTATGGCGTTTTGTCTTTAAAATCTTGCTGTTTTGTACATGTCAAGTCTTTTTTGTGCGCATATAAGCCGCACCCATGATACAGTTATCATTTTTTAAGCGACAAATACGGCCTATACGCGAGAAAATACGGAATATATGAATAATTCCAAAAATATATATAGTATATACACAATCACAACTGTAAGCACACAACATATCCCACACTAAATGCCTCATAATGTAATATACATGTAGATAAACGCCAGATATTTATGGAGCTACTTAAGAATATTATAACATTTTATTTCCCAAAATAGCCACTCAAAAAAAGAGCGAACCAAAACTCAACAGAGATAAAACTAGCATAGCTGTCAGCCCATTTAATTGCATAAAGTATACTATGGATATAATATCATTTCCTATCATGGTCACTGAGTCTAGGTGGGTGGTTTTTTTTTGGGGGGGCCAAAAGTAATGGCGGAAGCATTTCCCATGACATTTGGAGGTTAATTTGCAGCATTTTCATGGTCACTTATTGACGGAAGGCCTCCCAAATTAACATTCACCACGCTTCTTATCGACAGAAGTGTTTAATAAGCCATCAGATGCGGCTGGACTAGCGGGCCTGAGAGTGGGAATCTATGCAAAAGGGCTTGTTGAGAAGTAAAACTCGCTAATAAATATCTGACAAGAAACAAGTCGTTTGCACACTAAAACTTCCACTTTTTTTTTCCTTGTTAGCTTTCACATTGTTAAAGCGCCACTTTGTCACTTTACTTTTGTGCTTGGCTGATTTATTTAATTCGTTTCCAAGGTTGTTCTACACTTTAGTACAAGGGGTCGGGAACCTTTTTGACAAAAAGAGCCATAAACAATTCATATTTTTAAATATTATTCCTTGAGAGCCATACTCGGAATTTAAAAGTAAAAATACATGAAAATGTGAGCATTTATTATTATTTTCAACACTTTGAAAGTCAAAAAACAGTCGGAATTCTTTTGAGAACATGATTTCACTGTTGCTAATCAATGAGTATCAATGATAGTTACATGCAGAAGAGTCTAATGAAGATACATTATGATTTAATGAAGAAAAAGTATGATTAAGAGAGCCACATATGGCTCCCGAGCCATATACACCCATTAAAAGAGCCACATATGGCTCCCGAGCCATATACACCCATTAAAAGAGCCACACATATGGCTCCCGAGCCATATACACCCGTTAAAAGAGCCACATAGGGCCCTCGAGCCATATACACCCATTAAAAGAGCTACAATTGGCACCCGAGCCATATACACCAGTTAAAAGAGCCACATATGGCTCCCGAGCCATATACCCTCATTAAAAGAGCCATATACACCCATTAAAAGAGCCGCATATGGCTCCCGAGCCATATCCACCCATTAAAAGAGCCACATATAGCTCCCGAGCCATAGGTTCCCTACCCCTGCTTTTTAGTACGTTGGCTAAAGTCGCCGGCAGACCAAAGCAAAGGAGGAATTTAGTTAAAACATTTGAGCTGTCAATTTTGGGGTGGCCTCTTTTCTAATTCCTGGCTTTTTCCTCCGCTCAGTGGCTTTATCTCCCAGTCCGCCATTGCGAAAAGTACGACACAACCTCGCTGTGAAATATGCTTATGTTCAAAGCGGTTCTAATGTGGAGTGATGGGCGGGTCCAAAAGAAGCCTCACAGCCGTTGACACACAGCTGTCTTGGCTGTAAATCTTATAAATCCATTGGGAAGACGGAAAAAAAAATATAAAGATTTTTAGTGAAGTGCTTCAGTTGTGAAAGTCGCTGTTGGAAATGTCATTTTAAGTTGGGAAATAATAATTCTTATTCAGCTAAATTCTAGTGTAATTTCAGGAATAAACTCTCACCCCAGAAACTTTCACTTCAAGGATTGCAAGTTTTTTTTCAGTGTTTTAATACAAAAGTACTATTTTAATTATCTGTATCCCAATCGCAATTAACATGACTGGATTTAATTAGATAAATCAATTTTTTTAACATAATAACTAGTGCCATTTTCTCCAAAAAATGTCCCATAAATTTTCTCCTGTTGATTTTAGCGGCCACTTTTAAAGACTAAATACTCCTTCATAGATTGAACAATGTCATCATCCCTAGTTTAACAAAACAACGACCAATTCAAACACCAATAACACCCATAAAGCCACATAAAAAAACAAAGGAAGCCACATTTCCCACATAATGAATGTTCCATTATTAATGCAATAAATTATGAATGAGCTCAGCTTGCAATCAATTCCCGTCTGGATACCCGACACCGTTTTGGGTTACGAGACATCGGACTTAACCGGCACCATTATCACCTACGTCGTCCGAATACCAAAAACGTCGTTGATTTAAAGACACGGAGTTCACCGATTGGACGTCCTCGTAAAAGCCAGTTAACGGCGGTTAAAACGGCGAAAAGAATACACGTTAAAAGAGCTTTTGGATTAATACACTTTGTAAGTTCACAAGCGGCGTTCCTACTGAGGCGAGATAGCCGAGAAACATTATTCATGCTGTTTTTTTCTTCTTTTTCTTCCGTTTTTTTTTATCCCGACTCCACTTTATTAGCTTATTTGATTCACCATTCTCCTCACAGTTGATTCAATACACACCCCCCCCCCCCCGCCCCTCTTCCATATTTGCATAAAACTGTCCGGTAAGATTATCTTCATTTATTCCATCTATCCTAAGAGTCACCTTGTTCAGGATCTTATATGAATAATGAGATTTTAAATTGGAAGACACTCACACAGAGAATGAGGCATTTACAGTTAATTCATCTCATTGAGTTACATTGCTTAGAGGTATTGGAGGGTTTAGATTTTCATTCAAGCATCATATTTAACAGTGTCTGAGCCCCCCCACACACCCCCTCTCCATCATTCCACTTTAGCGGCATTGAAATTTAAATGGCCCCGGCTCGACGGATCCAATATTGCGTTCCACGCGCTGTTGCTGTTTTCCTTGCAAACGCCGATATTGCGGCAATCAAAAGCCTTCGCCTAAGAGCTCGTCACCTCCCAAATATTTAAAAAAAACACCCTATTTATAGAAAAGCTAGCAAAAGAATAGATGACGGCAAAAAAATTAAAAAAACATGTCAGGAGATGACAGCCAGGAGGCGACGTTTCCGACTGAGAAGGACAGTGTAAAGAAAGAGTGGAGGAGGCGGGGTTAATTGGCTTTTTATGACTCCAATTAAATAACATTATGCGTATAGTGGCTTAACGGCTTATATGTGGCCTCTATTAACAATGTCGCCTTGATTGGTTCTTTGGCTTAAGGTTTCACGGAAGTCGCCAAGGCGGTTTTGATGTGCGGAGAATGGCGTGGCGTTTGTGTTACGATGCGTGGTGGGAAAGGAGGCGGGGCTGGAAGAGGGTCGATGTGATGTGGCGTCATGTGGAATGTTAGCGAGGAAGTCGTGTTGTGGGAATGTAACGTAAAATGTCACTATGGGAGGGTAACGTTAAAAATTGTGTTCGAAGCGTTACAAGTTATGCATGGTTTTCGACCAATCAGGAGTCGGGATGTAGGAAGGTAAAATTCGGACCATAAGTCGTTCATTAGTTTATCTTCAGAACTGGGTTATTGTATGGAATTTTGACATTGGAGATGTTGCCATCCAAAATTAGTTGGAAAATTAATTTAGAAAAAATATATTGATTTGAAAAAGTATTCAAAATATAGACTAATTGCATTCAATTGAAAAAGAAGTACAAGAATTAAGACAATGATTCAAACCAATGCATGTGTATTACACTGGGAATTTTAACGAATATTTTTTGGTCATAAACTTCTTTGTTTAACTGTCATCCCCATTTTGAAAGCCTTTTCAGTTTAAAGTGCCCAAATATTTCATTGAAATTTAGTGGATGTCGTCAATAATGCTGAAAAAGTTCAGGAACTATGTTGAAGTATGAGGAGGAGCTTCTTATGAACTGACAAAAGTCCCATCTAATAGAAAAAATAATGCTCAAGTGTCATCTTTACATCATTCCTATACAAACCTAAACATTTTCATCTCCTTTCTGTTTCCTCCCAATAAACTTTTCCCCTATTTAACCTCCCCATTCCCCCCAATCTTTGCAACAAAGCCAAATACCCCATCCTTCAATCGATTCATTTCTACCTTCCAAAACACCGGCAGCTCTAATTTAAAAACCCATATTTTCAACCATCAAAAGGATCAACATCTATTCCCTCCGTCTGACAGATTAAAAAAAAAAATAATAATAATAATATTCTTTAAAAGCACGCACACAAAAAAAGCCTCCAAATCAGTGAGCAGCCAATAAGTCTCCCTATGATCTGTTGAAAGGAAAAGGAAGAAAACAAGCACGTGTCTGTCCTGAAGCGTCGCCACTCCTGAGGTGTTAACTAATCTCTGGTGGCCAGTCCGCACGCCGCCTCGTCTAATTGCTCCCCGTATTTCAGCCTTCCGCCAGAGCGGCCATTGTTGCGAGCGCCCAGTCAGCCTCTAGAGGTCTCGCACCTTCATTATCACTCTTTATTGCACAACCTTATACTGGCACTTGGCACCAAACAGCCTGCCCGTTAAAAATAGAGCCTCCTTCTCCTTCTTTTCTCTCTTTTTTTTGCTGCTTTCAGTTTTAATTACTAACACCCAGTCAAAGTCCTCAGCAGGCTTCCGTGCCCGTATCGTCTTCGTCTTCATCCTTTTTTTTCCTCCCTCTCTTTCACTAATTAAAGGCAGGAATGGAGTTTATTGAAGGGACCCTGACTTTGCGCTCCCTCATCTATTATTAAGAGGGCAGGACAAATCATTTTCAAATTTATATGCGGGAAAAGTGTCCAGGGACTGACACAAGGTGGGGGGGGAGACACAAGAAGCTTTCTTTTTTTTATTTATGCTTAAATAAATGGCTTCAGTCAATAAAAGATGAGAATTACCGTACTTTCTCTCGTATTAGCCGCCTCTGCGTTTAAGCTGTAGCCTTAAAAATGGCCTTAAAATCGTTGAATTTTTCAATTTTTCTCGTGTAAAGACGCACCTTGGAAGTAAAATCACCGCTGAGAAAAAAACGGATTCAAAAAGGAAGTCAAGTGGGCAGTACAACCAGGAAGTGTGTCTGTAGAGGTCTAGTTTTCACTAAAGTCTCTGGGTGCAATAATAGCATGAGGTACACATTACGCATTAAATTTTGACCAAAGGACATTCAATTGGGATGGAAAATATATAATTTTTGTTACAAATACGGTGTATATGTTCAAAATGTGTGATTGGGCATGAATTAATTTGCAATATGATTATTATTGAATGTTCCTTTTGCTGTACTATAGAAATGTACTGAATCTGATTGACATTATTTAAAAATTTTGGTTATTTTGGATTAAACTGCAGTAAAAAAAAAGTTATGTAACTTTTGTGGTTAAATGAGCTTTTTTATATTGAATTATCTCAAACAAACTCAAAAGTAAACTGATTTAGTTTGATAAAACCGAACTATAAGTAGAAAAAACAACATTTTGTAAGTATTTTAAGCCAGATTTTGGATTCTGGTCAATACTGAACTAGTTTAACAAAGTTAACTCTATGAAAGAAACCCCTTTAAACTGGTTTCCAACCAATCACTGGTCTCATATAATCAATCAAACATGTACATTTCCTACTTCCCAAATCGTACGTGCGACTAATGAAAGCAAAGCGATTGAAGGCGATGCAGAAGCGGGCGACGAATCGATAGCGCATGTACGGACTTTGATTTTTAGCGCGTAGCATCAGCACACATAATGGAATTGATTGAAAGGCGGCCCACCCGCCTGTTTTTCCCTCTCCTTATGGGTGTCTTGTGTAAACAGTGGGACAAAATAGTATAAACAGCATGCCGGTAATGGGAGAGCGAGCTTAACGTTCAGGTTAGATTGATGTTTGTCTGTGTGATCATTCGCCGGTAACCCTCCCCTGCTTGGAAGCTCCTCCCCCCGCCCGCCACAGCCGCCATTCTTAATTGTCTAAACAGGCGCGACCCCGACAGCTGCACAGGTGAGTAAGAAGAAACAGGGGGCGGGGTATAGAGACGGGAATTTCAACTGTGAAGCCAGCTGCTTGAGGAACGGGCTAAAAAAGGGGGCAGGTTGGGAGGAAAGATGGCTGTCTTTAGGGGATATTTTGATGTTTTTAAATTGCTTGGTGTTATGATTTTATTGTTTTGAATTGAAGTTGAAAGTTGGGGGTCTTTAAATGTTTTTTGTGGGATGTTTTTGCAGTTTTTTTAAATTGGTTGCTATTGTGATTTTAGAGTTTTTAAGTTAAAAGTTGTTGTTTTTTTGCATTTTGGAATTGAAGTTAAAGGCAAAAAGCAGTAGCAATTATTTTTTAAGTACTTTTTGAATAATATTTATAATATTGAAATTTTGAGTGTTAGTAGAACATAGAATGTCTTTTTTATAATAAAATGTACTATAATTTGAATGATTTTTAGGATTATGACTTAAAAACTTGGTTAATATTGTAGCCTACATGACCCTAACTTTAATTTCCATTGTTTTTAATTTTCTGTTCTTTTTTAATTACCAAAAATAGTAAAAACAACAGAGGAAAGAATAAAATTCCTTCTTTTTTCATTAAAAAAAAAGTCAGTTACCCTTTAAATGGTTTAAACAATGGGAAAGCTAATATAAATGCAATATTTTTTGGGTAAAAATCTAATTTGTGTTCCTATAAGCCACATTTATACACCAAATCTTCATATATTAATAACCTAAAATGTAATTTCCACATACATGTATGCCAGGGTTATTTTTTCATACGTGATAAATGACATATTGAACATTTGTCGCCTTTTAATGTCTGAAACGGCACATAATTGTAGAATTAGCAACATACAATTAGACTAAAAGTGTGTTCATCTTTTAACCTTTTATTAGGAGAAGATGATATACTTGTGTGTGAGTATTAAATGGGCGAAATAATGAATTTAACGAAGAAAAAAGAAAGGAAGGAAGGGAGGGAAAAAAGAAAAAAAGAGTCCCTGGGCCTAACGAGCAGCTCACATGGTCAGGGCAATTAGTCACTGTCATATGAGGGCAAATGTAGAAGCTTTTTTTGCAAGCTTGTTAAGTAAAAAACTTACACGGGGGTCAATGACACCAAAGAGAAAAGGCAGCGGCGTGGAACCATTTTCACGAGAAAAATAAACCTTTATCTTTAAGTCGTGTAGGAAATACTTGGAAGAGAAAAAAAAATATTACGTACAACTGGACAAATTAATGAGGGTGAAGAAAAGAATGATCATTATATGTGGGAGAAAAAAAAGAGTGGTTTTCAGTTTTAAGTGGTGCTTTTGGATTATTTTTTAGTTTTTTAATTATTGTATTCTAGGAGGGGTTAAAGGTTAAAAGTGTGTACTTTTCAATTGTGGTGCATGAAGGGGTTTTGTTGCAACTTTTTAGGATTAAATGTGGTAATTTTAGTAAATTGTAAGTACTAGATTATTGAATGGGGTGTACTATGTTTAAAAGAGGAGTAGGTATAAGTATTTGGACTTTTTTTAGTGTTGGATTTTGAGAGAATGACAAATGAAGTACATGATTAAAATACACATAATATGCAAGATATGCTTAGTTTCTTTTCTTGAGTTTCATTTATAGACGTCAATATATATATTTTTGTGTTTTTATGTTTATCTTTTGTTTATTTTGAAATAAATGACCATATCTGCAGCATTGTTTTGCGTTAAGGCGTTTCTTCTTTGTCACCTTGCAGTTTTATGCATGTCAAGTCCAATTTATGCGCATATAAGCCATACCCTCGATTCGGTTATCATTTTTTTTGGGTTACAAATACAGCTTATATTTGAGTAAATATGGTAACTCAAAAAGTGTGATTGTACGTGAATAAATTTGAATTATCTGAATGTTCCTTTTGCTTTTTTTGGGTTATTTTGGATAAAACTGCATTAAAAGATGTTATCAAGTAACCACTTGAATCTACTATTGCGGATTCGCCAAATAGCGGCAAAATTATGTTAATAAAAAGTGTATAGTGTCCTAAAATATGATCCTACATGAATTAAAACCAGTTTTCCTTCTTTTCAATCAATTTTTTTTTACATAAAACCCCCCTCCCCCTCCCTTATCTTCAGCTATACCCTTAAAAAATATATTTTATTGATTTTCCTGTTCTCCTACAAAGATTCTCGAGTTTATCCTCATTTTCTCGCGGCGAACTACCGTTTTTTTTTTTGTCCGAGAACAAAATGAGAGGTCGCCGGTGCAATGAATTGAATTCCCTCCATTACTATGCATTCTTAAAATGTACATTTCTTTGGGGTGAGGATTTCTCCAATTTGCGCGTGGGGGCCAGGTTTTTGCTGTAGAGGTGGGCATATATGGGTCAGAGACCCCAGCGCCTTATCAGTAATTCGCCATTGCCTGGTTATTAAGGACATCTTAGGTGGAGAGGGGCTGGAGTAGCAGGAGGGGTTGAGGTGAATTGATTGCCTGTGGACATGTTAAACATGACCCTGTCGGGCCTCCACTCCACGGCTAAAACGCGCCAACCTGTGTGCCTCACTTCAAGTAATCAGCTGAGGCTTTAATAAAATTCAGGAAGCCCCGAGAAGACACACACACACGGTGCAAAAAAATAAAAAAATGGACCCATATCGCCCCTGGAGGAAGAACGCCAAGTTGGAAATAATCGAAAGCCGCCAGGCAAGAGGCGTTGACGTGGGGTAATGTGGCGAAAATTTTACTAAAATGTTGAGTTGTTGTTGGGTGTTACGTTTTTTAATGAAGGAAATGGAGACTAATAGGGGTTGTAGTCTTTGACTGTTGGTGTAAATGTTTTTTTTTTTGTCTAGGTAGAGTATTTTGTTGTAGATTGTAGTAGTGGGATTATATTGTAAGGATTTGAATATGGATAAAGAAGAAGAGTGAACATTTGGGCCATGTTTGCTAAAAAGTTTCTGTCATTGGATGTTATTGAATAGATATTTAATACATTATAATTTTTAAATGAGTTAACTGGAATTAACTAATGTTAATAACGATTATGAAATATTTATCCAACGATTTAAAGGACTAAAATGTTAAAATAGATGAAAGTATTTGAAGGAATTGCATAAAATATCATATAAAAAACATCTTGTGAAAACTAAAAATGGCGGATTTGAAACCAACGACCAATGCTTGTATACATAATAAAGCTGTATTATATATTCCAAAATAAATTCACTACGATATTTAAACAAATTTATAAATAAATAAAATATTACTATAACCAACACTAACCATTAAAGCAACTAAAAAGTTCAATTTCTTCTAGTTATAGCCCTAAAATATTCCTCTAAAACTATTTTCTCTTCTACTATTTAACTCATTGCCTGCCTTCAGAAACTGGACATCAAACCCCGTCAATGGCAACCAATCATATCGTCCGTACCGTGTCGTTTTGGGACGACGGGTTAAACAAATTGGAACGTCATCCGTTTGCAGCAGCTGGGTAATTAGGGACCTCCACCCCACCCATTCTCTGGGAAAAAAAGGGGGTCGTTCCCTTGATTAAGGACGACGCACGGGGGTGAAGCCCCCTTGTGCAAACAGCAGATTGAAGTTTATGACGGAGGGTCTCAGCTGGCAGCGGCCAGCCATGAATTGCAGGGCCGCAAGAAGGTGTTGACAGCAGCAGCTGGACATCACAAAGTGATGAAAAGGGGAAGGAAGACTCCATTGGGGGAGAGAATGGGGGTCTCGGAGAAGAGAGAGAGAAGGGGAGGGTCATCTACTGGCTGGGAGAAGAACTACAGCCCATCTGTATACTTGTGGTATTTAAATGTCAGTTGTTTGATGGGCCACTTTAAGTATGTTATTGAATGTTGTGCCTTAAAAGTGGACATAATTGGGTTATTGTTATATTATTTGATTGGGAATGGTAAATGATATCTTTTATTATCAATTAAGACTGATTTTCATATAAGTTTTATCAAATGACTGGTGTACAATAAGGTCGCAATAATAGGAAAGTCAGGGTTAATGTATGTTTAAATGCAGTATATATGATTTTCTTTTGTTGTTGGGATGTAGTTGGTCAAGAAGTACTTCAGAGTACTTGCTGAAATATTTTTGTTTTTTTTTAGGAGGTAATATTCAGGCAAATTTAACAGTTACCTTTTAAATGTCATTTACATGATGTGTATACAATATTTTCTTTTGTTGTTGTGATGTAGTTAGCTTAGAAGTACTTGATAGTACTTTCTAAAATATTTGAGTTTTTTGGGCAGGTAATATTCATGCAAATTTAACAGAAACTTTTAAATGACATTTTTTCTCTATTATATGAGGCCCTAATTTATGTAATATGACCTTATTCCTAAAAAAAACTATAAAAATGAGTCCGATTCTAAAGAAAACATAAAATTCTCTCAAAACTTTCTAGTTACAAAAATCCCAAAATCATATATATCTATATATTTCTTTTAAATAGCATGCCGAAAAGAATATTTGTGACAACACTCTGCATCTGTTCTATATACATTATAATGAAAACAGCTTCTAATATTAATTTAACCACCCCATTACAACAATAGTCTACCAAACCTCTCCAAAAAACCCACAATTTTTGATAAACAACACAAAAATCCAACACTCTAACAAAGAAAGAAAAGTTATACTCTGTATATATAATACATAACACCACATTAGCATTTTATCGACCCTCCTCGCTGTTTATGGTCATTATATTAGAGAAATATTAGTGTGTTCTGCGCAGGTTACTGCAAGCACTTGACTGGCGAGGACACGGCTAACCTTGTTTAGCATCCAAATGATGAAGAATGACACGGGACGAGCCTTTTTACAACGGCCTCTTTGACCCCCAACCCCCTCATCCACACGTGTCCATTGTCCCCTCTGCTGCACAACGGTGACTGATGTTATTGGAAATGAGAGGTGTGTATGTGTGTGTGTGTGTGTGTAAGTTTGATGAATAGAGATGGTGCCCTAAGGTGAGGACAGACTATATTGGTGTGATTCTACTATTCACTATTAATGAACTGCCTGAAGGTGCAAATTAGCTTTTAATGGGTGTTACTTTACTGGCCGGGCTTGTATTGCACGTAAAGACAATTTTTGGGGGGAATTGGTTAAAGGAGGGTGGGGGTTAAAGCCATTACAATGTGTATTGTCTGCAGTTAGGGTGATATAAAACATAAATGTTAGCAATCAGATTATTCTGAGGAAGGGAGGGGGGGGGGTATAGGTAACGTGGTACTTTCTGGATGGAGGAAAAGTATGGTATATTTTTTATGTGTAATTTTGGAGTATGACTTTGTCCAGAACAGAATAAAATGTACTTGTATCTTTAAGAGAATATATAATTTTAGTGACCTAATCTAAACCAAATTGAATATTGTATATACTCGCATATAAGCCGCCAGGAAATAAACTGCACCCAAAAAGTTGCCTCTAAATGTTTTAAATTGTACAATTTCTTGCGTATAAGCCGCAATTTTTTTGCAAGTTGTGTTCTTATGCACATATAAGCCAAACAGTCAATTCAGTCCTTTTTTTGTTCAACAAAAGCGGCTTATATGCGAATAAATATGGTAAATATTAGTGAAAGCCTGACTCAACAATACACGTGTAACTTATAATAGCATTTTTTAAGTGTTTTCATATTTGTACTTAATAATAAATGGAAATTGGAGAGTACTTTATATAGTGCATTTTTTTAATACAAAGAACTATGCTTAAAAAATATGGAAGGGGGAAAATTCTTATATTTACTTAATTTTGGGGTCTTACGGAATAAGATTTAAAGAATATAGTTATGGCAACGTTATCTATTATCATAAAAATATTAGTGAAAGCTTGACTCAAATATACACAGGCATAATCTAAGTGTTTTTCCTTTTGTAATTAACTAAAATTAATGGTGTTAAAGTTGCTTTTAATCCCCATAAATACTGCATATAAAAAGTGAGCGTGGGAGTGTGGAAATAATTTAAAGTGTTTGTTTTTTGGGGGGTCTTATACCCACAATAAATGAAGGTTCAACTTCAGCATCAACTTGTTTTTTTAACATGGCGGTTAGCTTCTTTTTCCCGTCTTCTAATAGCAGCAGTTCCCAGAGCGCGGCGCAAAATCAATTGGCTTATTGATCGCCAACTAATTAGGCAAAGACAAATGCTTGAACTAAATAAATACGGCCGACAGTAACGAGCCGATAGAGAGCACGACGCCCTAATTGACTTCCGCATGATATGGGGGCCACCTTTTTTATCGGAGGTCGCCTCGGGTTCACCCCTCCCATTCCGTCTGTCTTTATTTTGTCATTTTCGGAACGCGTCTCGGGGAGAGTTTGACGTCATGTAGACCGTGTGTGCGATCAAAAGCTAATTAGTGGGAGTTGACATAAGGGCTGACACTTGGGTCAAAGGTCAGGGCTGAAGACGCTGTAGGAGGTTGCTCATTAAAGCGGTACACGTCGGAATGGAGTGTATTTGCTTCTTTGTAATGCACAATATGGACATTAGAATAAGTCGTTAAAAATAAATACTCTACTAAAAGTATTCTGCAATGTGTTAAATCAGGGGTGTCAGACTCGGGTTGGTTTGCGGGCTATGTTAACGTCAACTTGATTTCACCATTTTAGATATAAAATTTAGATTTTTTTTTATAAATGGATTAAAAGAACTGGATTAAAAGCCCTGAATATTCAGTTTTTTTAATAGATCTAAAACAATGTTTATTTGTGCTTTTTTTAAATATATTTTTAGATTTTACAAAATGATTTTTGAACTAAACACATAAAAAATGATTAAAAAATTACAATTATTGATTCAAAAGGTGGAAAATCAGGAAATTTAATATATATCTATACGCTTTATTTGCATTTGATCCTAAAACAGAAAGTCAGCACTCATGATTTACATTCTCGGGCCACAAAAAATGATGTGGCAGTCCAAATTTGGCCCCCGGGCCGCCACTTTGACACCAGTGCCCTAATGCTTGTAAAAATAATTGTATTTTATCTAATAGAATGTGTTAAATATTTGTTTACTCATACACACGATTAAGCCAATACATTCAATAATGGCTTATCGTATTTTGCGGACTATAAGGCAAACCTGAGTATAAGTCGCAGTACCCCAAAAAATACACAAAAAATATAAGTTGCACTGGAGTGAGTATAACTTCCATTTTTTAAAATGCTCAGAAACTTAGAGGAACATTACACAAGTAAATAATTTCCTCCGTCCCATTCAGCATTGCTCAAACCCGTTTCGTCGCTTACACTAACGCCCCCTTGTTGACTCAATTGGATTAACGCTAATATGTAAACACAGGAGGTAATCCTCTAATGAAAGCTTCCAAATAAGTGAAAATAGCCAAAATGTCAGCAGGTGTCTTCCAGGTGATACTAATGCTGGCAAAAAGCAGCATTAGGACGGCGACAATGTTGTGACCCGCCAGGTGACAGAGTAATTACTCGTTTGTAACTTAGCGGGATAATAGCAAGAACGCCTCTAGGGGGATAAGACAAAGACCTGTTAATTATTAAAGCTCGCATCAGGACCACCACGCTGGAGAGTTGCAATTATTAACATTGTGGTTTTTGTTTGTGTTTAAACGGCAAGACCACCGTTAATATGCTCATTAGGCAAAATGAGTGATTTTTAGGAGACCTGATTCAGTTTTTGGGAGACAATTTTTGCCTTTTAAGTTGAAAAAAAGCAACTTAATTGCCAAGTATTGAAATGAACTAAATGACGAAATACCAACCTAATGAAAAGTCGCCAAATCAATACTATACAATCTTAAAGCTGACAATATAATCAAGAAAAGCCACTAAATTTATTCAACAACACCACAATTACGTCCTACTACACATTTATCCAAGCGAACCGATTTGTATATCTTCAAATGATCTCATTTGACTTGTTTGTTCATCTCCCTAGTGGCCAAAAAAGGAATTAAATATCACAGATCGTGAAACTGCAACTCACGACGTGTGATTAAAGTTTCATCTGCCGTTAAATCCCTCATTTCTCCTCATTTCCTTGGGAAAGCTACTCGGGGAGGGTGGGGCTTAACGTCCAATTTGGCGTTTGACGAACAAAAAAACAACAAACGGGCAATTAAATGGCTTCTATTGTCACACCAAGGATTTTTTTAAAGGCATTTTCTTCTTCGTCTTCCTCTCTAATGGGCCCCGTGGGGATGAAGGGGTTAATTGATGCAGATGTTGATGGCTTTTACACACCATGCAGGGAGCATCTCCCTAGTGGCTCCTATTAGAGGTACTTTTAATGAAGTGCTAAACACAAGGCTTTCCCTACAACGTGTTCTGTCCTCAGGAAAACTCTGCAAAGGGAAGCGCTTTGCAAAAAAAAAAAAAAAACCCACCCACATATAAGAAGCCCCCCCTTTGAGCCCCCCTAGATCAATGCTTCATTCTCATCTCATCTGAGGGGAAGTCAATCAGTGAGGTGAAAATGAAAGAAATGGAAGAAATCTATCCAAAATGAAAATCGCTTTGACATGTGAGTGCAAAGATATGACTCAGTATTTAACAGTTTAAAATAACCAGGTAGCGATTTTTAACTTGATGCTAACATAGACTTGGAAACAACATAAGGATGTTGCTGAATATTAGCATCTATATTTAAAGCGATCTGATTTCAGAACAGGAAGGCAAAAAGAGGCTAAATATCACTCATAGGGTTCATGTATAGTATTATTCATCATTAGATTAGATTAGATTATTTTAGTCTTGTGGTATTGGGGAAATTTCACTGTCATAGTAGCAGAGGGTGAGAATACAGACACAGAAAAATATGTTTTAGACATAAATAAATAGGTAATAAATAAAAATATATAAAAAATATCTTCCACATAGAGAAAACAGTATAATATTATAGAGTGCTATTTTTTACCAGAATAAAAACACATTACAACATCTAAATATATGATTTTAAATATTGTTGTACTACTAGATCGATTCATTTCACATTTCACAACTCATGACTATGCCTTACGACTAATTTATTTGGAATAGGAAAATTTAAAGAAGTGTTGATCATTTGTAAATTGCAAAGTATTTGTAGCATTCCAAAATTGTCTCCTAAAATCCAAATGCTCAACTAATTCAATACACAAATAAACACTTTGTTTCCCTTCCGTCCTTCCATTCTGTAAACCAAGCCAATTACGACAGTCTACCATTTTCATCAAGTAGTAATTGTACTCCAAACTGTGCAAATATAGACAAAATTAAAACGAAAACAAAACAACTAAGGGTTATTCTCATTTTTCTCTCTAATTTTGCACCTTAGGGAAAAAAAAAGGAAATCTCCTAAAACAAATAAAACAGCAATCTCCGACTCGTCGTCCTTAGCGTGGATGCTAATGCTAATGGCGCTTCTCACGCAGCGTTAGCAAGTCTCGCTCACTAAATTGTGCTCATTAAAATGACGAAGACGCAAATGTAGTCAGGCGTGGTCTTCAGCTGTGTACGGCATCTGGCCCCGACACCCCCGCCGGCCCTCCCCCGTCACCCTTGCTCCCCCGAGGCCGTCACGCGAACGCTCTGTTCGCATTTGAAAACATTTAGCATCCCTTTCGTATCCAATTTGGCCACCTGTCACAGCATCCCCATTAGTGTCGGCCATGATGTACTATTAAGCTTCATATACGTGTATCGGGATATAAATATACGTAACCAAAAGAGCGCCAGTGTCTTCTTCCTACCCTCCCTTAAGTCCCGATCCATCAGGAGTCGGCGATTTCAAAGCGACGTCTTAATGGTGGTGTCAGCGTATTAATTAGAAGTGTTAATGAGCTAAAAAAGCAACTCAAATTAAATTAATGCAGACGAGCGAGAGAGAGCGAAATTAGCTCCAATTTCTGTAAATGAGTTTGAAGTGCGTACAACGTATCGGTTTCTCCCATCCCCCCCCTAAGCTAATCAAGAGCTACATTGCAATTAGCTGCTTAATTAAGGCAACACTCGGGCCTCGCTCAATCCGCCGCAATTAAGTAACGGCTGTTACAACGTGATGGCGGGCTCGTGTTTTTTTTTCTGCCGGAGACCAACAGATTTTGCCACTTTAATGGCCTGTGGGGGGTTTAAAGGGGCAGTCGTGAGATGTTGCCAAGATGGAGGGGCTTTTATCTCACGTTTTTGGCGACAGCGATGGAGATGTGGCGACCAACCGCCGGTCTAATCGGAGGTTTTGTCACGGCGGCTCGATGGCTTCCAGTTGGACGCCCTAGCAGCATGCTGGTGGACGCCCGTGTGAATTTTTGGGTAGCGGACACGCTTGCGGTGCCAAAAGGCCCCCGGCCGCGAACGATGTTGTCCCACAGTGCCCGCGGGTGTGTAAACGGTGGATGAATCAGAGGGCCATGTTGTCTACTCAAAGAATCAATCCGTCTTTCTAGAGAGCTTGTCATCATTAGGCTGGCAGGGAATTTGGCGTCGCCATAATGAAATCCCTACATGCTAGTGTAGTAAGCAGTAACATATATACACCTGCACTTATAATACACCTGTACCTATAGTACACCTGCACAAACAGTTCACCTGCATAAATAGTACACCTGCAGAGATGGTACACCTCCACAAATATAGTACACTTGCACAAATATAGTACACCTGCACAAATATAGTACACCTGCACAAATATAGTACACCTGCACAAATATAGTACACCTGCACAAATATAGTACACCTGCACAAATATAGTACACCTGCACAAATAGTTCACCTGCACAAATAGTTCACCTGGAACTACAGTACACCTGCAACTATAGTGCACCTGCATCTACAGTACACCTGCACCTACAGTACACCTGCACCTACAGTACACCTGCACCTACAGTACACCTGCACCTACAGTACACCTGCACCTACAGTACACCTGCACCTATAGTACACCTGCACCTATAGTACACCTGCACAAAATGTACATATACACACACATTTGATAGTATAATGAAATATCTGTCCTCAATGCACTCCCACATGTTTGATAATCTGTGATGAAATAAAAATAAATTGCTGGCAAAATACTTGAATTACATTGAAACCATTGACAACAATTTTAATTTACTCCAATTTAATCCAGTGTATGATAAGCAGGGCAACCATACTTTGTTCTAGAGCATAGAAATGCTCCAATACTTTTCACTTCTGATACAATATGTTTTGCCAATACGGACCCAACACCAGGACCAATGTCCATACAAAAAATCCAAAAATACTCTATATGACCATATAATACCCTATATGACCATCTCCAAACGTGACAACAATGGCCAATCCACAGAGCTCCGTTACCCTTGCCGACTGCGACGAGGAGAAAAGACACCTCAAGTGTTGGGAACTAAATGAGCTTTTCAAAAGGCAATAATTAGACTTGTGCCGCCTGCAGGTAAATTACCTGCTAACCAACTCAACGGCCTTCTAATTATAGAATTTTGCCCGCCGGCGACTGTGAACGGTAACGCTAAGTAAAAAAGGTGTAAAACACAAAACAAGACGGAAAAAAGTGGGGGGAAAGCCATGTTCCCGTGTGCTCTAAGTGACAGATAACTGCGCTAACCTTTGAGAGGATTTCAATGAGATACTTTTGCAGGTGGCACTTTTATTTTTGAAAGCGCAGTAACGTTGGCTGGATGACAAGCTGCTACTTATCTACGCTTTGCATATTCCACAGTGGATGTCGTGACACTGCAAATTGATTTGTAAGACTCCCAGACAGTCACATATTGAATATTTACCCTTGCCTTGGTCATAAAAAAAAAGTGGAGGACTTTGGTGGGATGTGTCTTAAAAAATAAGACTTTTTTTATGATTAGATGCAAATACTTGAATCTAGGGAAGGCAGTGTTCAAGTGTGAAATTATGAAAATTAATCTTGGGGGGAAAGAGGATTCTTTGGTAGAGTGTTGTATTTTTTTACAACAACACGAAAATAATAAGAACATATCTTGAACTACAAACTTATTTTGTGAATGCTAACAATGTTGACTTCTTAAAATACATTTCTAGATATAATATTTAGATTTTTTAAATTTTATAAATGGATTAAATGAACTGGAACCCAGAATATTTAGTTTTTTATAGATATAAAACAATGTTTATTTTAGGTTTTTAATATATTTTTAGATTTTACAAAATGATTTTTGAACTAAAAACTGAAAAAAAATGATTAAAAAATTACAATTATTGATTTAAAAAGGGGGAAAATCAGGTCCAGTTCACTTAAAATGTTGAGTTCAAACCACCCAACTAACGTCTATTTTACTCAAAGTTTGCGTTTAAGGCCTTTTTTGAGAAAACCTCAAATTCAAGTGAAATGTGTGGACTTACAAGAGTCTGGTATATTGTTATTTATTTACTGTTCTAACAACTTTAATGTTATTTCATAAACTAACAACAAAAGACATCCAAGCTTAACCTACAACCTTACTTAAATAAGACAACTCAATACTGGCCAATCCAGATTTATATTTAAATAAATGTAAATATATGCATTGTTTTCTTTACCTCCGCCATTGTAAGGATATTCCAAAATACCCCCCCCCCCCCCACTAGGCTGTGTAATATAATATTTCATTTCAAAGCACCTGAGAGGCAGTCGTATAATAATTTATTAAGCTTCACTAATTGAGAATCCCATCAAAATATGTAATTAAACACTTAAGCGTAATTACCCAGCGCAGCAGGAACCCTGTGAATTAATTAAAAGACCAAAAAAAAAAAAAAAAGAATCACATTCATTTATTTAAATTCATTTGTCCCCTTTCCACTTGTAATAATTAACATTTTAATTGCCTTAATACGAGCCAGACAAAGTTGCACTTTATTTGACACCGGACCGAGAAATCCACACTCATTAGGACGTTTGAACGCGTTTACGTTTTTTGATTGTACGTCTTATTTTGTCGGTTAACGATGACGTATCGCCATGGGAACGCAATTGAGATTTTTCTCCACCTGTTTGAAAAGGAAAAGGTTGGGCTAAGACTAATCTCTGGGACGTGAATTCCAATGAAGGAATACAATGGAGTCGGATGGGAAACAAACATCACGAAGTGCACGCTATTATCGGCGTTCCGTCCAGGTTTGACGCGTACCCGTAGTTAATATCCTCCGGCCATTATGGCGTACGTCGAGGCCGTGAGAATGACACACGGAAAACAGGAATATCTGTAACCCCGCTGGAGCCATTTACCTTTCTCTGAGTAGTTTCCAGATATTAATTAAGATAAATCTAGCTCAATTCTCACATTCCACCATCTGCTTATTTATCAGAATTATGTTAATGGTTTCTGTGGGGGCCCCCAAGAATTATTGCGTATTCTGAATGCGTCATTCCTTTTAATGTCCGCTCGCTGGCTAGCTTTGCATAGCATAAATTTACATTCATGCCAAAAAGAGGAATAAGACGGACTGTTCTAATTATGCGCAACATGGATTTTGAAGACTATGGCTTTTTTATCGAGAAGAATTATTATGGGATGTGGTTATTGGTTGGGTAAACGGGTCAGGTGAGATCGGGGGAAATGGTACATGGAATATTGTTTAATAGTTTAAGAAGTTTTCTTGACTGACGTTAACTACAAAATGGCCTTCCAAGGCAATACAGACTCTCCTACTTACAAATATTCAACGTACGAACAAACGGTACATACAAACATGTCTGCAAATTGCATTTATGTCGAAAAATATCCGTAAATTAGAGTTTTTTCGCGCCTTTTCCCGAGTAGTACTTCTTTCCACCCCTAATACCGATGCCTGGCGCTGTGAGAACTCACCCAACATAGCTTCTTTCAGCCAATTTCTAGTAAACCTCTCACTCCATCTCTCTAAAGTATGTATACAGTACTGTATGTATTCTTTCTATTTTACTAAATGTTTTTTTCAGTAAAAAAAACAATGCTGGTTACTTATACAAGCCTTAAACATACAAATACACGCATATAAACCTTCAATCTACTTATATAGGCCTTAAACATAACGTATAATACAAAATATAGCACTGAATCAACTTCAATTGGAACAATGGCGGCTCAAAAACCGTATGAAACGAAGAAAATGGAAACTGTGGGCCAATAGGTAAGATAATATGGCACTGGTTGTATGGTGGATCACATACAATAATGGATGTCCAGTAAAACTTTCCCAGTTCAAATGGATTGGAGGTCCCGTCAATGGCGGGTTAATGAGGAAAAATAATTATTTGGAAGCTAGATGTACTCTGTCTTGGGAGGTAAAAACTGCAAAAGCGGGACAGATTGGGCCCCCTCGTTCAAGCCGGCGAGAACTAATGAGGGCGAAGACGGGCCGAGGCGACGCGGCGTGATTAAATTTAGATCTGGAAGGAGATCTTGACCTGCGCTGGCCCGCGTCTAAGTGACATTTGCTCAAGAGAAACACACTGCAGCTGAGGCTTATTAACCTTTTATAGATCGCAGCAATTCCCCCCACCCCCATTTAATTGGCCACTGGATTATTCAATAGACTGAAATCACCATGATTTCATCCCATAAGACGGAGGAAAAGTTTGGGTTGGTATTTGTGGAGCGCAACTAGAACGGAAGACTTTTTCAATGTTAGTAATGATACGAAAACAGAAAATGTACCAGTAAAAAATCATAGAAAATAATTTTTATTGTGTCTTTAACATGATATTTAAGAAAAAGCTAGTGTATATATTCTAATATTCTGCTATAGATCTACAATTATAATGTCTTTTGATATACTAATGCTTTATAAGCCTGGCGGGATGGACCATTTCAGATGTTTTTTTTTAAATAAATGGATTAAATTAACTGGATTAAAAGACCTGAATATTCAGTTTTTTATAGATCTAATTCAATGTTTATTTTATATTTTTTTAAATATATTTTTAGATTTTACAAAAATATTTTTGAACTAAAAACACAGAAAAAAGGATTAAAAAATGACAATTATTGATTTAAAAGTGGGAAAATCAGGAAATGTAATATACATCTATACTCTTCATTTTAATTTAATCCGAAAACAGAAAGTCGGCACTCATGATTGACTTTCCCGGGCCACACAAAATGATACAGCGGACCAGATTTGGCCCCCGGGCCGCCACTTTGACACCAGTGCCCTAACGCTTGTAAAAATAATTCTATTTCATCTAATAAAATGTGGCGACTATACCACATCGCTTATGAAGAGAAGAAAAATTATTCAATCTTCATTTTATAACGACAAACCATGTCCCATGTGGGAAGACTGCGATAAGTCATCCTAAAAGGATGATGACAACTTTAAAAGTGATTTGAAATGCAGCAAAATTTAAATTGCGGAATGATGGAAGAGTGAGGGAGGGGGGGAAGACGGGGGTCTTTTTATACTGCTCCGCGCAGATGACCGACAAGAAACCGGAACATTGCTTGTCAAGTGTCTTGTGGTGAGCGAAAGAAAGAAAGAAAAAAAAAGGAACGAATAGAGATCAACATATTCCAAATGAGGAACCATAATCCCATCGAATGTGAAGTTAAGCCATTTCATAATTAGCAGATTTTCTAATGTATGCCAGGCTTTAATGACCTTTGCAAATGAGAAGGCTTGTTTGAATTCCGTCCGTCGCTCACATGCTTTTTATCCCTGGCCATATCGGCTTGATGATATGCATAAGCTTAATGAAGGAATTGAATGGGAAATGACGGGAGGATGAGGGAGGATGAGGGAGATTGCAAATGCTTTTTCCACACCTTACGTATTATCAGCTAGCCTGTAAAGTGGCGTCCCCCTGACCCGTTAACAATGCATTCCAAGCCCCCTTCCTTCAATTAGGTACACTTTGTCAGACCGGCATGGCTCTCATTAAAGCGTCATTTGCATATGATAGCGCACCTCTCCTACATTTCGACACAGAAAAGATGTTATTATTCAGTCATTGACTCGGGCAGAACGTGATGGCATCGGTAGACTAAATAAAAATAATAATGCACTTGAATTATTTCCATCAACGACAATCAACACGCACGAGTGCCGACTTTATTCGTATTTACAGTTTTGGGCGGTTGGCTAATGTATTGGTGGATAATAGGCTGTCAAATAAAGGGCTTGGGGTGGAAATTAAAACTTTTTGGTGTTAAATTATCCTACGTTTTGTGAATTGGATATTTATTTGCTTTTCTGATGAAAACTGTTATATTTTGAGTAGAAAAATTTAAAATTTAACATATGTTAATTCACTTATATCATCCTTCCCACATTTACTTTTTTTAAAGATATTTATGTAGTTTTTCCAACAATCTTAAAGATGTATTTATTTATTCATTTAGCAAAAATAGAAAAATTGTGTGTGTGCAGTATATGTATGTGTAGTATATGCATGTGTAGTGTATGTATATGTATTAAATGTATATGTAGTATATGTATATGTAGTATATGTATATGTATATGTAGTATATGTGTATGTAGTATATGTATATGTAGTATATGTATATGTATATGTAGTATATGTGTATGTAGTATATGTAGTATATGTGTATGTAGTATATGTAGTATATGTGTATGTAGTATATGTGTATGTAGTATATGTGTATGTAGTATATGTAGTATATGTGTATGTAGTATATGTGTATGTAGTATATGTAGTATATGTGTATGTAGTATATGTGTATGTAGTATATTTGTATGTAGTACATGTAGTATATGTGTATGTAGTATATGTGTATGTAGTATATGTGTATGTTGTATATGTATATGTAGTATAAGTGTATGTAGTATACATGTATGTAGTATATGTATATGTAGTATATGTACATGTAGTATACATGTATGTAGTATATGTATATCTAGTATATGTACATGTAGTATATGTATTTGTAGTACATGTATATGTAGTATTTCTATATGTAGTATATGTATATGTGACATTTTTTTTGAAACCAAGAACAAACATACGTAAAGTAACAATAGTGAAATAGGCGTTTGTTGACATAACAGTTTTTCAGTTTCTAACTAGTCTTAAAAAACAACATCAGGGGATCGGTGTTGAAAGATACAATAAAATAAACAAGTCTGACTTCAGTCATAGTCTTAGGCCCAACCAAACTATAAAAACAAGTGCAACTTATAGCCGAAAAACACAGTTCTATATCTTGTAAAATGTTGATTAAAGTATCTTCATATACTTAAACGTAAGCGTACATCTGACATGTTTGATGTCAAGGAATGTGGACAACAGAGCAAATTAACAGTCACTATTCAGCAAAGGAAATGATGGCATTGATGGGGAGTATTTAGCAAAGCGGCGTTGACGGCGAGGGAAAACACGCATCACTTAACGTGTGTCGGCTTTCACGCTCGCTCCTAATCTGTCTGGGATTTTGTGTGTGTTAACACAGCTCCCGACGCAAAGTGCAAAACACTCGAGCGGCGCTACATAAATGTCTCCGTGTTGCAAGTTGACAATAAACAAGCTATTCACTGGCGGGGATTTGCATGGCAAATGGGCGCATTAGCCGCACGGATGAGGGGAAAAAAGATGGCGGCGGCGGCGGCGGCGTTCAGTCGGGGTGGCAGACGAGACTCTCGGCAGATTAGCGGCAGGGCCCTGACCGCGAAGCCGGAATAAGCTAATTGCTTAATTAGTTGACCCAATTCTGTAAGCTTCTTTGGGCATATTAACAACAGCTCTGCCGCAAATACTTCACAGAGGCTTGTGTTTGTTTTTTATAGAATTACAGTAATGAGGATCAAATACAAGTCGCCGGCGAGGACAGAGGTACGCTTGTATTTATTTACCCTGGTGAATGCGGCTTTAAACGGGGAAAAGAGAAGCTCATTTGTCGCCAACGTTTCCCTTCGGTGTTTGGAGAAACAATTACGCTGCTCAGCGGAGATTTCTTAGTGGGTTTCCCGCCTCATTTGTAAAAAATGCATAGTTTTTTTTTGTTTTTTGGAGTGATGAGGAAATAACGAGAAGGAAAGTCTTGGCGTTTAGACGCCATGATGACTTGAAATTGATTAATGTACGTTTTTTTGGGGGTGGCCTACTCGTACTTTACATACGTGATCTCAGTCGAGCACATGGGAGGCAAAAGAGCGCCATTCTGGTGAGAGGAACTCATCTATATGCTAATTCCTTGGCTTCGTTTGGTCCGTACAGGACTCTTTACCTATTAGCTAGCATGCGTGTAAAGGGAATTGGAACATTACAAGCAAAAAAAAAAAAAAAGGATAGACAAAAAAAAAAATACGTAAAGAATGGGAAGTATGAGTATTAGCTGTTCTTTGTTTAAATTGGAATCAGGAGTCGGTGTTTTTGTTTGTCTATGAACGATGATAACGAAGGAATTAGACTTGCCAAGTAAATCATACCGCTAAGTCGCCATTTTGGAAGCGTGTTCACAGAATATTATATAGGACAATTATGCAACTTGGATATTTACATAATCTGGAGAAGGCCAGAATCGGGAATGTTCCAATTGTTTGGATTGTTGGAATTGGCGGAGATGAGCAATCGGGGGGAAGGAAAATGACTGACGTCATTGGGGGTGAAGGCTGTTGACCCACTTTGATTGGTTAACTCGGTTGCCTTTACAACGATGGACATCCAATCCGTTTGAGAAGTTTGGGAAGACTTTAGTATGGATCTACGAGTGAATCTGATTGGACAAAATCTAACAGACGAACAGGGAGGGTGCTCGGACGTTTGGTCGCCGGTCTTACTCTATAATATCTAAATACTGTTTAATATCCAAGTACTGTTTAATATCCAAGTACTGTTTAATATCCAAGTACTGTTTAATATCCAAGTACTGTTTAATATCCAAGTACTGTTTAATATCTAAGTACTGTTTAATATCCAAGTTCTGTTTAATATCTAAGTAGTGTTTAATATCTAAGTACTGTTTAATATCCAGGTACTGTTTAATATCTAAGTACTGTTTAATATCTAAGTACTGTTTATTATTTAAGTACTGTTTAATATCTAAGTACATTTGACCGGCGATCAAAAGACGGGCGACCAAACGTCCAGTCACGACAGGGAGCAGCGCAATCAAGAAAAACGCAAATACACAACGAGCACAAAATCCTGTGAATAAATACCAACACAAATTCCACAGACTAACTACAAATATATAATCTCGTAAACACGGCTCGCCGCTATTGACTTCAACACCCTTGTTGACGGCGACCCCTCGTTTCGTCAAATCCCGGCAAGGACTCCCTCCACTGGGAGCAGCTTTACATCAGACCCCATTTAGTTTAAGACGTAGTTTTAGTTTTCTGCCTATTAGCCCGTGCGTGCGGACAATTGGGGAAAACGTCGGAGCACAAAACCGGGATTAAAGGCATCATAGAAACACTCAAACGGCCTTATACCAGGACTTGCTTGACAGCTCAACTTACAACGTTAATGTCATTGCTCATGAGCCGCGCTGAAAGAGATGCAATCAACCCTTCCGCGTTCGGGCGTCTGCCACGTTTTAAGAGGATGAGGACCCCCGCCCGGCACCCCCCTCACCCCCCCACCCAACCCCGAGACCCCCTCTTTGCCTTTCTTATTGTCTGCGGCGAACACAGCAGAATTGCCACTTACAGCCGCTAAGAGCCGGACGTTTCATCTCCAAGCTTCCTCTGGTCTTTTCTCTACTCATCCCATTTCCACTTCCTCCAAAAGTGCCAGCACTTCATTAACCTTGCCGTCCGTGAGATAAAGAGGCAGCGCATCAAAGCACGCACACACAAAAACAGACCCTGAATGTCGCGCACACACACATACCAAGTGTTAACAAACTACTACTACTACTACTACATGTGAAGGTACTGTACTTGAAGATGAATGTATAATTGTTACTGGTTAAGAAAAGGAGGAAAGAATAATTGTTTTCATTGTTTTTTTTTCCAGGGGAAGCGCCTATTAACATTGGGAAACAGTCAAAAACCATGCCTAGTGTAAAACTGTTTTGTATTTCCTTCGTTTAAGTGTTAATATGTCATAGTTGAGGTGTGGTAAATGTGAAAGAGGCTCATTTTTAACTGTTTTAATTGTTAATATCTGAATTGAGTTTTTTGAAATGACGAGAAATAAATAGTTAAGGTGTGGTCAATGTGAAAGAAGCTAATTTTTAACTGTTTTAATTGTTAATATCGGAATTGAAGCTAATTTTTAACTGTTTTAATTGTTAATATTGGAATTGAAGCTAATTTTTAACTGTTTTAATTGTTAATATCGGAATTGAAGCTAATTTTTAACAGTTTTAATTGTTAATATCGGAATCTAAGCTATTTTTTAACTGTTTTCATTGTTAATATCTGAATTGAAGCTAATTTTAAGCTGTTTTAATCTGAATTTAGTGTTTTGAAATGACCAGAAATAAAGTCACTTGTCTCTTTTGGGTTTAGATCGCACTATCACCCCAGATACGTAATTCACTGAACTTTATTGAATAGAAATCAATGAGCCACAACCTGTAGTCTTTTTCTCTGTACAATAAACAAAAAAAACACAGTTTTAATCTAATTTAGCTGTTGGCCAGACACACAGAATCTCTAAAGTACGTTTTCTTCGCAGTTAACTTATTTGGGATCATGGCTTGTGCCCTCACTATTATAAAACACTTCGATGAAGGTGATTAAAACAAGTTCTCAGTTACCACGGTAACAAGAGACAAGCTCGACTTCTTATTAAAAGCCAGTGTGGCATCCAAGCCATTCTGGAGGTGTTATTTGGAGCTCAAATGACTCCATATTGTAGCTTTTAAGGAAGATTGATTGGGAGGTGATGCAAGTAATTGGTGCTGTCACCAATGTGACCTGAACACTTCAAACTCAAAGTCTCCAAAGCCAACCTCAGTCTGATGAGTAATGACTCCATTTATAAAAAAAGGAAAAAGGGGGAAAAACATGAAAGTAGATGAGCGCAAATGTATTAACTGAGTCACAACATTGTTTTACTTGCACCACATACAAATCTCCGTGCGGTATTTAATCCCTCTACCCACAGTTTCTGCAAAAAAAGGGAGGATATAAATTATTTTCCTTTGGTGGGAAAAGGCAAATCCCCGTCTGGATTCTGTTAAAAGGCTTAAAATGTCACTAAATGCCAAGGCAGAGACTCCCGCTTTGGCACTGGGGTCTTTAAAGACAAGATGTTCACGCGTTGAAAGTTACCTGAAACCGATGAGGTTAATATTCTTATCGGTTGGCTCGTGTGTGGAAGTGGATATTGAAAAATAGCCAGGTAACCCCGCGTATTAGTAGCTATCGCGCGGATTAGCCTCGTAAATACAAATTAGGCATTTAATTGTTTATTGGGGAGGGGGGGGGGTATTTGCTTAATGTGATATAGAGCGTGAACAGGGGTGAGTGGGAAGGGGCTTGCAACAATGGGGAGGGTAAAAAAAAACTGGTACACCCCTTAGGGAAAATACTTTCTAAAGATTTTTGTATTGTTTTGGAGTTTTTTTTCAAAATTAGCATGATAACTTATGGAATTTTTATATAAATACCAGTGATTACGCTTTAGGAGACACTCATTGGCTGCTCACCAATCCATTTTGTTATGGCGCGACAATACTAATCTATAGAATTATTTACATTATGTGCCAAAATAAAGAAAGATTGCAAAAAAGTATAAAAAATGTTTTTAAAAATCACCTTTAGCAGATTGGGTTACTTTCTTAAAAATATTTATGTAAAATAAAGTCCATAAATTCTAGTTTCTGACACCGATTTAATGTTTGTCTCCCTCTAGCGTTAAAGCTGAGAAATTCAACATAGTCTAGGTTGAACTTAAAGCTCATATGTGGGCCTTTTGCAATAACATTGTCATAATTTGCCCCAAATGGTAATTTGGACAACCCTGGTCTAAAAAGGGCCAAAACGTCTTCAAATCGGACTAGTACAACAGCTAGTTAGCGTATTAGCATAGCATATTAGCATAGGCGGGCCCTGGAATGGAGTACAAAAGGCCACTAGGGTCAAAAAAGAAGCCTCAACATTGCATCTAGTAAAAAAATAAATAAAATAAAGTGTCAGAATCCTGCGCGCCCGCTGATAACATGCTTGGATTAAGGATGTTTAAGGCAAGTGAAAATTATTCATTTGAGATGGATGAAAGCTGCACTTGTCAAGTCTACCAGTCATGCACTTTAGATATTTCATTTCCCACTCGTACGCCGTGCATAATTTCCCTTCAATGCAAATTTTTGCATGCCCCGCTTTCACCGCATGACATAGAAAATGGATCTTTGCCAGTCGATAGGTAACAAAACAATACCTTCTTTTTTTAGGGCCGGGATTGCGAGAATTATAAGAATCTCATTTCAGGTGACAGAATGTAAACAAATACACGTTTGAAAGCCTGTAAGGCCGCAAAAAAAATGATGGGGAAGGCTCTAAACTCCCTGTTCAAATATTATGATGGCGCTGATGAGAAAAGCGTCTTAAATAAATGAGAGGCGCTGCACTCGTTTACTCATCAGAACTAATGAGGCTGCTCAAATTACCTTGAGGATCGTAATTACAGGCCAGTGGCAGACATTCGCCGAGGGGGCGGGGCAAAAGATGATGCAACTGGGCTTGTGTGTGTGTGACCCACTTATTGCATTATGAACCTATGGAGGCCATCATTCAATATAATATATATAATAAGATAGAGTGATTGAACAGAAAGGAATTAATAGATATGAATGAAACTATTTAAGACATACGTCTTATTTTTTTAGCATTATTGAGAGCCGTTTTGATATTTTAGAAACTACAGATTCGGAATAAAATGGAAAAAAGTGAGTTATATGCAGTTAAAGTGACGTTATCATGCTATGAAAGGCCATAGTTATATTAATGATGAAACTACAAGACATACAAGAAGGAGTTATACAAAAAAAACATAAAAAAATAAAAAAATGCCCCATTATAAAGAAGTCCAGCACTATATATACTTCATAATTCATCCAATATTGATATTTTAAATGGAAAAACAAACCATTTATAGTTAAACTATGATAAACTTCATGACTACCTTTGACAACCACAAACCTGCAGTTCATTTAAATAAAGTCAATCATCAAAAATGACACTAAAAAGTGTCATTAAGAATAACTGTGCAACAACAAAAATAAATAAACAGTAGCAAAAACCACCTCTGACTTTAACCCATTGCAATTTACCATCGAACATATTATTCAATGACCTCACTAAAGCTTGATAAAGGCAGATTTCGTTGCATCCCGGTGTGCAAAGTTCTCCCGACGACATTAGAAATTCAGTGTAAAAGCCACATTTGATACAGATGGAGCACTCGATGGCTAATGGCATTTTCTAATGAGCAGCCCGGACACAAGAGCTCACCTCGGAGGATTCCATTTCATCGCGCACAAATTGTTTTACTTATGAATATTAATGTGTCTCTAATTTGAGGCTGTTGTTAATGCCTGTCGCTCGGCGCTCGCCGGGCGAATCGAGTCGCGTTCCTGTTCCGAGCGATGTATTAGACACCCCCCCCCAGCCGCCGCCCCCTTGACACTAAGCCCTCGCCTTTGATTCTTAATTGCACCAGTGTGAGCATTTGCGGCAGACGGGGCGCAAAGCTTTAATTAACTCTAATATCACAAATTCAAGTCTCTACTGTCAGATGCATCACACGCGTGCCACTTTTTCTTCTATTTAAAAAAAAAAAAAATAATAAAAATAATCATTCCGCAACTCAGTTCCGACTTTGTGATCACCATTTCACGCATCTAAAGTCGTATCTTTTACAATCCATCAACAATTATATATTTTTTAAATGTTTTCAAAATTGGGACTGTGTGTGGAGGGGTGGTGGTTGTGGGCGGGGCAGGTGGGTGGGGCTTATTATATTGGGAATTGTGATTACAATTGCAATTCTCGAGAAAATATGAAGGGGCTAATTATATTAAAGTTGGAAGAGTTTTGAATTGTAAAGTGTGTGTGTGGGGGGGGGGGTGTTAAGGGGCGGGGCGATTAGAAGGGGCGGGGCTTATTATATTGGGAATTGTAGTTACAATTGCAATTCTCGAGAAATTATGAGGGAGCTAATTATATTAAAGTTGGAAGAGTTTGTAATTTGTTGGGTTGGGGGAAGATGTTAAGGGGGCGGGGCTTATTATATTGGGAATTGTGGTTACAATTGCAATTCTCGAGAAATTATGAGGGAGCTAATAATATTAAAGTTGGAAGAATTTTTAATTTGTTGGGTTGGGGGGAAGATGTTAAGGGGGAGGTGCTATGGGAAGGGGCGGGGCTTATTATATTGGGAATTGTGATTACAATTGCAATTCTCGAGAAATTATGAAGGGGCTAATTGGAACAGTTTGGGATTGGTTGGGAAATGTGATAGGGAAGGAGTATAAAACATTTGTAGTACATTTTGGGATGAGATTGTGACATTTGGGCAGGTTACCGACATGTAAAATGAAAGATTACTCACCAGATGACTTGAAGAGCTTCATTTGGGAAATTCCTTGTCTGACTCATCATGTGGCCACATTGTTTTTCATATCATTTTAATTTTAATCGTCTAATCCAGGCTAAGGGGGTACATCTGTGAATGATGAAGATTATATGAAAGGGAGACCATGTCACTGCACAACAAGATGATTTATTTTACAATATATTTCAAGGAGAAAAGCTTCGAGCAGTTTGCTGCTTTTATGAAGCAAAACAAAAGTCTGCCTGTTCAAAAACAAAATAATAACTTAATTCATATATATTAGTGGACTAAAAAATACTTACCGAGATTTTCTGAGTCAACAAAATATTTTACAGTATTTGAATGTCTAGGGCAATAAATCTTTTAAATCTGACACCAATTTTTGTATATATTATACTATAAATTGCAATATAGTAAATGTATACAATGTATAATTGAACGTGAATCATTAGAGGGTTAAACAGCAATGCAAAATAAAATAAAAATCCCTCCAAAAATCATAAAACGGTCACAAAAAACAAGCCTCACGAATACTCATCATCTTTCGTACAATAATTCCACCTCAAAAAGCGTAGACGCACACTAATCTTCAAAAGGATTTATTGGACAGCAGAGTTTGAGGTTTCTACTACACGCTTTACTTCACCAGCTAAAATCCTAATAAAAAACATAATAATATATATATTTTTTCAAAAAGTAGGCTGCAGATTGCTGCATCTCAGGTACATCACAATTACAATGCAGATATTCGTAAAGAATAATGTTTAATTAAAGCATGTCAATGGTGTGATAAGGCCGCACTGTAGTTTCTAAGCCTTGGCCGCCATAAACTAGCGCTAAAGCTAATCCTCTTTCACGTAGCGTTACCGCTCAAACTTTCTGTCTCTCCCTTTCTCTTTTTTTTCTTTTTTTGGGAGCATTTATAAAATTAGCAAAGAAATTAACTGTCGGCAAGTGTGGCAAATTGGATTTTGCAAGCGGTGTTCGTAAAAGAATAAGTGTGTGTGTGTGTGTGTGTGTGTGTGTGTGTGTGTGTGTGTGTGTGTGATAGAGCATAGCCAGGCTGCCACCTACAGTACAAAAATGGAGGCTGCTCAACACGTGTGGCTTACTTAATTAACGAGACCCCCGCGTCCGTATACCCACCCCCTCCTGCCGTCTTCGTCTCCTGCTAATGTCGTTACAGGAAATTTGTTAAAATCCATTATTGGAATTATTAATGAAATAATTTCAATTTGGCAGGCAGACTGTGGAAGGATTACATGTGTGTCTAATGTGCACATAATGTAGGAGGAATTATTTCAATGGACCACAACCTACTTTTGACCTCCTGCCACCTGATTGGCAAACATTTATTGCCAATTTTTTTACGATTTGGTGAAAGTTGGACGCATTGACATGTTATTAATACAAATTCACATGTCTGAAATGTGACAAGTACGTTATACGAGTAAGTGACAGTAAACTAATGTGTGAATATTAAACAGAAAAATAATGGCTTCTGAAATTCGACATTTTTTTTAGACTGCATTCCAAGACAACACAAAAACAGCAAAAAATGTTCCAATATAAAAACTTCATGTAAAATTACAATGTGTGACTTAATTTTGTGTTGGGTTAATTTTTGTGATATTACATTGTATGACATGTATGTACGACACTTTAAATGGGAACCCCATTGTATCCGTTTGAAGACATTATTTGTGACCTCATATGACCCCAAATTGTACGTTTAAAATACCCCAAACTGTTACTGTACTCTTCGTTTACTTCTTCGAGCGAACAGTTTTGAGATGTGGGTTTTCCTTTTAGGTTTACTTTTCTTTACTCCTATTGATAGCAAAAGGAAAGAAAAACAAAAAACAAAAAAAATAACTAAAAGTGCCCCTCAAACGTAAAAATAAAAGATTTCATCATAGGTGATTAAAGCATGGTACTCACCCAAATTTTTCATCATCTCATTGAGTTCCTCATCTTCCGCCAATTCCCTAAAAAAATGTTACATTTTAGATCAAAATTAGCGTCACCCATCACCGTGAACAACCAATTTACTATTACACAATTAGTTAAAATCAAAGTCACCAATATTAGCATTAAGCCCTTAAAAAGTATCAATTTTTTTAACAGAATGATAAAACCCCTTTAGAAAAATCCTACAAAAAAATGGTGCTACATTTAAATGAAAACAACGTCTCACCTTAGGCGTTCATCATCCAGAACTTCCACGATGGCGTTCCTGCCATTCACAATGTCCACCAGATCGCACATCAGTTTTTCCTCGTATGCTCGCTCCTCAACCGATTTAACGCCATCTATCGCCATCAAACGGTAAACGATAAACTTCGGCTCAAAAAGCGGAAGCGCCAGAAGGCGACGTTAAACTCTTACCAGGTTTCTCCAAGAGTCGGCGTAACTCTTGCTCGACAGGCCACTGCTGGCGCTCCAGTTCTTGAGTCCTCGCTCTGAAAAATCCCCCAAAAATAGTCCCTTAAAAATGAGTCTGGGTAATACTTGAATTTCCGAGCTATCAGATTGGGACTCAATATTAGGGACTTTACTACTCACGTGTAGACGAGTTCTGACTCTTTGCGGATGAACATTTGCTTTTTTCGGATTAGTTGGAACCAGTCCACCATTAGCGGGTCCATCAGCAGATCGCCCTCGGCTTCTGAAAGGTCAAAAAAACACTAATAAATATGTTGCCAAAGTGCTTACGTGTGATTATGAGGCTCATAACCAATTGTCCTCTAATTTTTCATCGATCTGGGCATAAAGACAACCTCCCTTAGCGCACTGAGTACCAGTGTGAGTGACATCATCATTGATCGCTAGTATTACACTTGCCATAAGCAGGTGCATGTCAATGTTCGCTCTAATTTTTCATGTAAAACATGCTGTAAAACACGAAAAACATAAGAGTGGACAGAGCTACTGCCACTGGCTGCCGCGTAAATGGCGCCATCGTGGGGAAAAGGGTAAAAAAAGTTTGGATTTTATTTACTGCGCGCCATATGATTGCTACTGCGCAGAGAAGACGAGAGTAGTGCGCAATAATGAACAGATTGTACGTTGTACGCCGTCAATGGCAGCCAATGAGTGAAAACCATGCGCTCACCTTCCTCCGAGCGGCGAAGCTTCCGTTCCAACTCCACGCCTTCCCTCTCCAGCAGCGTCAAGTTCATCGCGATGTCGTCCAGCTCTCGCTCAATCCGCTCCGCCGAGACGTGATAAGGCGGGCGCTGATATAAAACAAAAAAAAAACGATTTTAAAAGTCCAATCCATGTGGTTTCATCATTTTAAAATGAAAAAAAGGCTTGACTTTTGATAAGTGAAATGAAAAATGTCCATTTTTTTTGGACGGCGTACGTGTCACACTGTTAATTAATCTTTTAAGAGACTTAATGGAGGGAACTTACGGAGGGTGACCTCGTTTCTGTGCCGGAGGCGTTGGTGGGTGACAAATACTTTCCCTTTTTAGCGCCTGAGAGGTAGATGAAATAGGATTAGATGGCAGCTTTTGTCATATGTGACTCCACCTTTTAGCATTTCCTTTAAACGCATATTTAATCAACAACACAACGTGCCTGATGGGATGTCCATATTGGAGGTGGGTTCACTAATGGACTCCATGGCTGGCTGTCTTGCAGGGAATTTGACATGGGAGCGCTTTCTGGGTGGATCGACTGGAATAAAAACAAGCTTTATTGGTCTGGAATCAGCTCCAAAAATCATAGTGTCTTTTTTTTATTGCTATTTATTTATCTGCAAAGTGTTTATTGTCTACATAGAGTAAGTAAGTCATTTTCATGCTTTTATGGAGTTTGTGTGCCACTGCCAGATCGAGACATTGCCAGAAAATTATAGTTTTTTTCTCCAAAATGACACTTTTTAATTGTTTTTACGTTTTAAATTGTGGTCACAATGACGTTATGTTGGCAGTAGTCAAAGTCAAACAACTCCTGGTTCATGTCAACTAAAAATAAGTCAAAATAAATCATGTAAAAAAACAAAAAAAATGGTTTGCATGTATTTGTATTGTTGCAATTTTGATGTGCTGTTGTTTTTGTTTTCAAGAGTTCTATTTAGTGATTTTGATTAGTGTTGGGAACCCTAAATCTGACCAATAATGGCAAATAAAGTATCCTATTGTATAATTTTCATGTATTTTCATGCCTTCTTTGACTTGAACAGTGAAATCTAACTTAGGAAAACTCCTTGTTTTGAGTTATTTGATCAATTTCAGGCCTGAAAATAACTCACCGGGATACCCATGTCCAGATGATGGATGATTGACAGCAGTAGGGGTAGTTGTAGCAGAGAAAAACGTAGTAGACATGAAGTCATGGCAATGATCTTTGCTGGTGGATTCATTTTGTCTCCTACAAAACAGAAAGGAAAAACACAATCAGCAATAAGGCCAATTTCAAAGTAGATTTGACAGCACAGAGAAGCACCAGCAGAGATAAAATGAAGATGAAAGTGGCACGAGAGTCATTAGCGGGCTGATAGAAATGCGAGGACTTGCTGTTAAGAAGAGGATAAGCTGGGGGTAGCGTGGTTTACAGATGCCAACTAGATTAGACCAGATCAAGAGCGACGCGTCTAATCAGCGGGCTAGCGATACTGATAGGCTTTACCTTGGCGCCTCTGCTTCGCTTTCTGCCGGTTTAGTCTTTGACTGCCTTTCATAAGGGAGATCTGAGGGGGGGAACATGGGGATGGATGCCTTTAGTACCAGCAAATTCACAAATTAACTTCTTGAATGTATTATTTTGAGCTTCTACGCAAAGGGAAGAAGAGTTGAATTAAAAGTGACTTTATATAATGCATATTAATGCTGTTTATTAAAGATATAACTCATTGATGACAACTGATGAATTAGTGCTGCCTTGAAAATGTGTGGTTTTTATTTCATTGTCTATAGAGTTGTTTACATATTAGCAATTAAAATATTCTAACTATGGAAACATCAACAGCTTTCCCACTGTTTGAAAATCTATAAATATTTTAAAGAAATTAAGTCAGGGGCTCCCATTGATGGCAATAGATCTATCTAGTAAAATACAGCAGATAAGTAAAATATTTTTACTGTAATTGTTAAGTTTTTTCCAATAAAAACATTTTATGTAACAATTAGGGGTGTCTGATATATTTTTTTTAAACTTCAATCATTGACTCTCTAGTTTATTTCATTATATATGTTTTTCCTATTAGTAAACAATAGAAAACCAAAGTTGAAAAAATGACAAAAAGCCGAGAAGAGGAAAAAAAATAAATAAAATCATTCTGATGATTTTTGGGCAGATTTAAAGAAAAAAAAAAGAGCCTTAAATTTAATTTCTGTTAGGAAGTTGGAACACCTGCTTTTCCTTTGGAGAATTCTTACTGGTGAGTCTAATAAAAATCATTTTTTTCCATCCCACATGGATTGGAAACCTCACAAATGGCTTTCTTTGTTTGGTATAAAAGGGGTCAGACAAAGGGTCAAGGTGGACTTTTGGTACTAGGTCCAGAAGAAATAGTTGATGAATTTACTTGCCTGAAGCAGCTGTCGGTTTTGTGCCACCATGTTCGTTCGCTTCGGGAACTGCGGAATCTTCACTGCAGGTGTCCGAATCCCGAGTTGGAGTTTTTTTGCATTCGACCTTTAGTGAAATGCACTTTTCAGATTGTGCTCCGAACCTGCATATTGAAAATCACAGTTAAAAAATATGACAAAAGCATAAAAAAATAATCCAAAACTCACCGTCTTTCTGCTGAACGAATGGTAAACAGACGTTTATTATTATTGTTGCAATTTTCCTCAGCAAGACTTTTTCCTGGTCTGCCATTGTTGTTATTGTTCAATTTCGGCCATTGTGGGAATGTCGTTGATGCCGACGGGGTTTGTAAAAAGCTCTGCCGGGCTGCTTGAGTCTTCTGGGCCGAGGTGGTCCAGCACTGACTTGGGGGTCCCGGATGGACAGGCTGGGAAGGCTTGGGTGGCTGGATTTGGATGAAGCTATTCAACAACTCGGACGCAGACTTGAGCTGAGCATCAGAAGAGGATTCAGAGCTCTTTTCGGGGTGTACTCGGCATACAAAAGTATTGGGAATCTTCCCCGGTTCGTATCCGCCTGCGTGGAGGGTGCCGAAACACTCGCAGCATCTAAAAAAATATATTTGTGAGGGGTTTTCCAACATTAAGGGCTCAAAAGTTTGAATTTAAAGTCCCACTGTCACTTTAGGGGTTACTTTCCTCAACTGGACACATTGGACATAGAGCCAAAACCTTCTTTTTATAGAACAAAAGCCCCCCTCCCAAAAAAAAAAAAAAAAAAAATTCTGACTCATCGCATGATAAACACAACAAGTCTTTACTACCGTTCAACGTTTAATCACATTATATGCCATGAAGCAGGCACATAAATGATTTTTTGGGACAATTTAAATAGTCATGGATCCGTTTGATTCTTGACAATTTATCTTAGACGAGTTTATCATTTAATAAGTGTGTAAGAACTAGTGATAGTGGGACTTTAAATAATTCGAGAATGGCTTTCTTACATGAAACAGCTCCTGTGAAAGAGTTTTCCTTCTACAAAGTGTCTTTGGACCAGATGAACGTGAGTTTTGCATGCCACACATTTACTGTTGAAGGTTCCACTTTTGCCAGCATCTGAGTTCTGCGAAAAAACCTGTGCGTTATTTTCTGATCTCATTGGAGCAATTGTACGAGTTCATTGGATAATGTGATCCTACCGCAACGGCGTTTTTGTCTATCTTTGGTGATGACCGCTCAGCGATAATAGAAGGAACCAGCTGACTCTTAACTACAGCCACTGGAAGACTTTTCTTCTCCAACGGGACCTCCTTTGAGCCACCCGTTGACTGCTTCACTCCTAAAAACCATAAAAAAATGATTGAATATGATATATTTAATCATTTGATTGGTTTTTGGTCCAAATGACCCAAAAATACAATGAAAAACATCAAAATTTGCCCAAAAATACAATAAAAAGCATCAAAATGACCCCAGAAATACAACGAAAATCATCAAAATGACCCAAAAATACTACAAAAAGCATCAAAATGACCCCAAAAAATACTACAAAAAGCATCAAAATGACCCAAAAAATACTAAAAAAGCATCAAAATGACCCAAAAAAATACTACAAAAAGTATCAAAATGACCCAAAAAAATACTACAAAAAGCATCAAAATGACCCAAAAATACTACAAAAAGCATCAAAATGACCCCAAAAATGAAAAGCATTAAAATGTGTTATTTTTTATCATCTCAACATAAAGTTCATAATTAATAACAAGAAAATGAATTGTTCTTACTGGACTGACGTGCTTTAAAGTAATTGTAGTATTGGGACACATAAGTCAGAATGCTGAGTCTGTCCGGGACTTTTAAGGCCACCATGTCCTCTGCGTCCAAAAGAGCCGGGATTCCCAATTCCTCTTCTGCAACCCGGAAAGCCTTGAGAGGGACAAGAGGTAAAGGCTAAAGTCCTGCGTCATCAGTCGCAACAACACAATCGACTTTAAATAGAGTTCACTTCCCGTGAACTCACATAACAGATACAAAAGGCAAGCCAGTTGGCAACATAACTTTTAAACGGACAGTCTGAATATGACAAGAGACGCTTTTGTTCAAATTGTTTCTTATCTAACAACAGTGCAGGAAACGTGACACTTGATTAAATATACAAAGGTGTCCATTTCTGAACTCAGGTTTCCTTTAGCAAGGCATTGTTGCAGGAAGTCAACTTTTTCAAGGTTGTCAGTGAGCACATAAAAAAAAAATGTGACTAAAAGTCAGTCTTGCGACGGGAAGGTAAACATTTTCTGGAACTGCAGTTTTGATGTGAAACCTGAGTGACTTTTGTCAAATAGATAAAATAAGGAACTGTAAGGGTCCTTAAAAGTGAAATATCTCATGAAAAAGAAGTAACCCCACCCCCACCAGTTGCCCTTATCGAGCTGGAGCACATTTGCTGGACGCCAAGTTTTAAAGGGAAGGACGGACGTCTCACCAATTTGTTGTTGTCAAACACGTCTTCCATGCGAAGAGAGTTGTAATCTCTGCAAACACACAAAACAAATTAAGACAAAACTCTAAAAGTGTTCAAAAAGCATCATTTGCTGACTATAAATCACCATTTCCTTCATTGTTAATATAATGAGGTACAACTTAACTCAACTCAGCAATAAAAATTAACTCCATTTTGACTGAGAGCTGCCAACCCCCCATGCAAACTAGATTGGGCATCTATCAACATCAATGGAAGTCAAAATCATTTGAAACTCACATACCCATTTAAAATGTATAAATATGTAGTTATCCATTTATTCTTCAACTACAATGACAATGCCACAACATGGCAATACAAAAATTGGCAGTATAAATTAAATGCAATAAAGTTTTGCTGTTTTTATTTACAGAAGCTTTGCACTGAAATGTTCTCTAACATATTTTTGGACATATGGTCCAAAACACAGCAAATAAATATTTATATTGTCATACAATGTCACCCAAAAACTTCTTTCAATGTCATTTTTGGGGAAACAAATATATATTTGCATTGATAAATAGCTTGTTTTCCCTCTATAATACAATATGGTGAAATACTATTATATTTGAAAGAGGAAAATCTATATTGAATACATCATTTATGGCCTAATATTTTTCTTAGTGCTTCATCACTTGTAATGTAACCAATACTTATTTTCTGGTGTAATTCAGCGAGAAAAGGTGATCAATGCTCAACATTTGTGGTATAAGTACAGTTTTTAAGAGGCGATTATACGGACATTTAGTACTTACATGAGATCTGGTCTGTGTTTGTGGATGAGCGCACAGAAGGCCAAACCGCTCCGGAAAGATGTGGTCATGTTGGTGATCTTTACGTCCCGGTAACCGTCGCACTGACACCGGCACCATTCCTCCAGAGCCCGGACGGCCGACATCGCGTACCAAAGCGATCGCTTTAGTCTTCAAAAGTGATCCGCATCAAGGGGAAATAGAGGTTAAAAGGACAGAAAAGTGGGAAAAGGGTGGATCGGGAGGTTCAGTTTGTTTGTTAGCGTGCAAGCGTGCGCGCGTGCGATTGATTGGCGTGGTTTGTGCTTCCTGCGACAAATCAGACGCACCTGCTGTTTCGTCATAGTTCGCAGACAGCTGGGAAATTGTTCAAAAAACACTTGTGCAATATCGAGAAAATATCACAAATAAGCATTAAAACAGTACAACAGATGCAGATGACTTGGCAATAGTTTGATGTTATTAGATTGTATAAATGAGGTAATAAATCGTAGGAAACATGTATAAGTACTATGTATGTGTAATTGGGTTGAAAAATGATGGCTTAAGAGCCAGATGTGGCTCTTTTGATGGGTGCATGTGGCTCTTGAGCTGCAAAATAATACAACAGATGTGGAGAACTTAAAAAATACAGTTTGATGTTGTTTGATTGTATAAACAAGGTATTAAATCTTAGGAAACATGTTTAGTGCTATATATGTATAATTGGGTTGAAAAATGATGGCTCAGGGGCCATATGTGGCTGTTTTGACGAGTGCATATGGCTCTATAACCTTTTTTTGCAAGAATGGTCATTGATTAGCAAGTGTAACCATATTGTCAAGATAATTCAAATACTTTTTATACTTTTGGTAAAATGACTAAATAAATGCATTTTCATGTATTTTGACTTTTAAATGTGCTTATCTCGTACGCTCAAGATTAGACTGCAGATTAAGTTTGAATCATTACAAAGAGACATTTTGCTCTTGCATATAAAAAATGTGCACACACGTTTATAGACTATGCAAACATGTTGAGACTGAGTGATAAAAAAACATAACGTTATTATCATTTGATTATCTTATTTGTTTTACTACCTCAGGTAGGAGCATCAAAACAGTCTACCAGTGAGTTTGTCCAGTAGGGTGCAGTGTTTTATTACACTACACAGTTGTGTGTGTGTGGGGGGCTTTCCACACTTAGAGTAGGGGGGACAAACTACCTCCAAAAGTCTCTGTAACCCTGAAAAAGAGGATGTGAGAAAGTGATCAATCAGCATATAACTTGTCCACTTCCTGCGTTTGAGATGGGGCAACACCCTCCGACATGGCGTCGTCAATCCCGGCTTGGTGCTCCCTGGCTTTAGCCCTCAAATTGGCGATGCTTTCGGAGCGCAGCTTCGCCGAGCTGTGACCAGCCGCAATGGCTTTTGACCACGGGTAGTTTTCGTCGTCTTGTTGAGCTTTCAGACGCGGATCGCTGTCGGAAGAATTTGCACGTTGTTTGAGACGACGGGGCGTTTTAGCGGTGATGGTTTCGCGTCCATCTTTGGGACGAGGTTGGCCTTGAAGTTTTAGTTGACGTCTCATCTTGGCACGGCGGTTTTGGAACCAAACCTAGAATCATATTCATAATACATAAAGTTGCATGGCAATATATTCATTTGAATCTAAGTACTGTTTAATATCTAAGTACTGTTTAATATCTAAGTACTGTTTAATATCTAAGTACTGTTTAATATCTAAGTACTGTTTAATATCTAAGTACTGTTTAATATCCAAGTACTGTTTAATATCCAAGTACTGTTTAATATCCAAGTACTGTTTAATATCCAAGTACTGTTTAATATCTAAGTACTGTTTAATATCTAAGTACTGTTTAATATCCAAGTACTGTTTAATATCCAAGTACTGTTTAATGTCTAAGTACTGTTTAATATCTGAGTATATTTGACCGGCGACCAAACATCCAGCAACCAAATGTCCGGCGACCAAACGTCCGGTCACCCTTTATGCCTATCACGGTAGAAGATGCGTTCCCAAGCCAACCTGGTCTCACCTGCACTCTGGCTTCAATGAGGTCCAATCTCAAGGCCAGGGCCTCCCTCATGAACACATCCGGGTAGTGGGTGCTCTCAAAGGCCTTCTCCAGCTCCTCCAGCTGCCAGCTGCTGTAGTTGGCGCGGGCACGACGCTGCTTCACGGGCCTCCGCTCGTCTGGGGAAGAAAAAGGAAAAAAAAATGGCACGGCGGCAAATTAATGAAATGGCCAACGGGTGACAAGGAACTAATGGCTCTAGATGGGCTAATTAGCATGGCCATCATTAGGTCTGCTTGGGCGCGACTTGATAATTGATTGTTCGTCATGAGCCGTTAGGCGGTCTTTTGTAAACATTGGCACACGACGCTCCCGTCTTATTGACACTTGAGTGTCATTTGAAACTCACTAGAGCAGAATCTTGAGTTTTTAGGGCAAAAAATGGCCCTTGTAGAATTTTGATTGATTGGCTGTCGCTGATGGTGAGAGACCAACAACAGATTTGCTCTAAAAAATTAACTGTTCTTACTTGGAAACATTTTAAAGTCAGTATCTTTGCCATATTAGTATATACAAAAAAAACACTTTGTTGTTTAATAAATTGACTCCTATTAACAATAAACATCCAAGAAGCAATCAATTGATTAGTCCCAGTCAAAATATATATATCATACTGTTATAAGAAGTGATATTACTTTAAAAGAACAGTATCATTATACCTAATAAGTATTCTGAATGAAAGAGTACATAATTGCTCAAAACTTTTTTGTTCTAGAAAAACAAACCACAACTCAATTAAGTCTTGCACTTCTGATTTATGTGATATGTCACAATAATTGCAAATGTTTGAATATATATACATATATTTAAATCTCATACTTATAAAATGACATTAAAATCACTCAATTCAATACAATTATCATGTTAGTATCCATGCTATCCCTTGACTAGCTACCACAAACATAATCTTTTGTCAACTATTTGGAATTCCTGGAGCAATTCAATAAAAAAAATTAAAAAATGACAGCCAAAACGGCTTTTATTTGTACTCACCCACGCCATCCCCCAAGGTAGCCATGCCCATGGCCTGCGTCGCGGCAGTTAACAGCAACGCCTCCTTGCATGGCTCAGGCCGCAGGTAGCTCCTGAAGGCCTCGTAGCTGACATAGGGCCCTGCCGGAATCAAGATCTGCCCTGCCGGGAATCCCGGGAAAAAGGGCGCTACGGGCGAATGGAAAACGGCGGGCACGAGCGCGGACAGAAGTTGCCCGGGCCGGAACATCGCCGAGATGATGATGCGAGCCCTCCACTTAAGGCATCTCGGCGTATAAGCAATCTTGTGAGGGAGTTGGCTCGGGGGAAAAAAAAGGTAAGAGTGGTTCAGGTGACCCCACCCTCTTTTTTTTACTCAGTCACATGACCTCCTCCCACGCCCAATGCCGTCACTCGTCACGGTCATTTTGCGGGTTGCAACATCTTATGTTTCAATCGCTGGCTTGGACCAGAAAGTCAATCAAGAGGACGTCTGTTGAGACACGTAAACGTACAGCGAGGAAATATTCGCTGGTTTAATCGCCGATGAGTCGTAGAAGGAGAACCCAAGAGTTGACGGATTCCAGAGTAAACAAGCATCCGCTAAACGACGACTTGTGAGTGACGTTTTTTGAGTGAGAACACCTTTGGTGTTGACGAGAAAGGGCTTGTGAAAAAATCAAGGTGGAAGATGGCTTTTAATGGAAGTTAAAAGTGTTGGGAAATGGTGATGTTTGATTTGGAGTTCTGGGATCGAGGGTTCAATTCCTGGTGGTGTTAGTATGTGGGAAAACCCTGTGGTTGCGTGGTTTTTCTATGGGTAAATCAGGGGTGTCAAACTCTGGTTTGTTCGCGGGCCGAATATAATAGCTAGTTTTTTTTAAAAATTGGATTAAGAGAACTGGATCAAAGGCCTTAAAGTGTTAGTTTTTAATAGATTTAAAACAATGTTTGAGCTTTTTTTCCTTAGTAATACAAAATTTATTTTAATCATGTTTTTAATTTTAAATAGAAACAAAATATATTTTTTAAGTGGAAAAAAATATATTTTTAGACTTTACAGGCACTCATTTTTTACTTTCTCGGGCCGCAGAAAATGATAAGGCGGGCCAGATTTGGCCCCCGGGCCGCTACTTTGACACCTGTGCGCTAAATTATCGCTAGGTGAGAATCCGGACATGAATGCTTGTTTGTCTTACCGTGCCTTGTGATTGGCTGGCCACCAATTACTGTCTGTATAAGTACAATCATGATCTGAAATAGAAAAAAAAAAATCATAATAGCTCAATGTCGACTTTTGAAGTAACTGTCTAAGCAAAAGTTAAAGTACTTTCTTACCAGTTTTACGCCAGAAAAGTCATTTTCAAGCTCTCAAACTCTTTCTCAAATGTTTTCCCGGATGTTCAAATTGTAGGAGGAGAAGTTAAATAGATAGAAAAGTACCTCCGCTGAGCCGAGGCTGAACAAACACCGTGTGTGGCAGGCAGGACTGTCGCTTGAAAAAGACACCTGCGTTTGTCACGGGCGTACAACTCGCTCCAGCGGATTTAGGGTCTGAAAGCAGACCCTTGCCGCCCCCCCCGCCATCAAACTGCTTTGCCTCTGTCCTTTTAAAGCCTATTGATCCCCATAATCAGGGCCTGAATTGGGGGAAGACTTGAGGTTCTGACAGATGCTTCTAAAGAAGATGCTGGAGGATAATTGAGGGGGGTCTTACGGCCACAATGCTGACGGCAATGGTGATTGTCTTATTAGCTGTGAGACCACAAGCGTTTTGTGTGGTCTCACCAGGCGAAACTTTGACTTGTTTGAGCTGGCGAGTCTTTATCGGAAACTGTCTCGGTAGCTTGACTCAGTTTAGGGTTGTCGTCTTTGCAAGTTGCAGAAGTTAGTGTAAAGCTGCTAAAAAAGGCAAATATGTTGGGGAATTTGTTATAAAATTATGGCATTAGTGGCATTTTACAAAACAAATTTGGTTGAATATGTTTTTGTCGTTATTCTATAGAAAACAATGCAAAAAGGAACACCCACATTTTCCGGTTGTGACAAAGTTAGTGTAAATATGCTAAGAAATGGCAAAAATGTTGGAAAAAATATTAAAATTATGGCATTATTGTCATTTTACAAAACATTTTTGGCTGGATATGTTTTTCATAGTTATTCTATAGAAAACAATGCTTAAGGGAACACCCACTTTTTCTGGTTGTGACATCACAACCAGAATTGATAGTCATTCTTAACTGTATTTAGAAAATAAGTCATTAACTAGCATGCACAATTATTATTATTATTTTTTTTACTTGAAGGTGCTTGTAGAAGATTTTTTTTCCGAATAAAAATGAGTTCAATAACATTTCCACGACATATTAGCACGCTGTCCCTCCAGCAGCAAGGATCTTGTGACGAAATCCAATCTGACGTGGCGATAAATGTCGACCGGCGACAGATGAGAATCATCAATTATGATTCGTCAACGTGATGTCATTTACTGGAGTGGATAAGATCAGCGGCTAATGAGAGCTTAAGTGAACCCTGCGCTGTTAATGACGTGCCACATTTTCATAGTCATCAGACTGAGGCTGACGAGCTTCATTTGGCTGGGATTCATTAGCTAAATGTTCAATCACTGCAACACTGTGCAAACACCACATATACAATTTAAGCTTACTGCTCGTTTACACACGTTTTAATCTTAAGGAACCCTTAAAATGGCGATAAAATTCTTCCAAAAACCAAGCTAATATTCAACTAATGATAGAAATCTATTTTACTCTATTTCAAAGTCCTTTATGGCCAATAAAATGCACTTTTTTGGTCAACCAATCAAATTGGAGAACCAAACTTTTGACAAAATATCGATTTACGTTGAATTTTGAGACATTTTTTATCCAATTTTTTAATGTTGTGAAAAAAGGGCATAATTTAGTGATGATTTTAATGCATTATTAGAGAATTAAGTTTTTGAAAGAGTTAAAATTTTAAAAAAAATAGTTTGACACTACTAGGCTAACTTTTCCTTTTCGTGTTCAGTCACCATTTAAAATCAATGGGCTTCCTAAATTTGCTGCAGTAATCCTTGAAAGTGGAATGAACCCTCGGTGGAAAAGCTAATCCGTCGCTGCCAAGGCGTTAAATCAGTGTTTGAACAGGTGCGGATGAAAGGGCCACAGGTGAGTGCCAAAGAATGACCACCAAGTGACTCATCCCTACGCTCTGACTGGTCGTCGACGTACGCGACGGGACGATCAAAGCCGGCTGGAAATCATGGCCGTCGACAGCCTAGTGTTTTTCGCCGTTTGGAGGACGGGAGATTAATCGACACACACCTGTGTTTTAATTTGTCGCAGCCGTCGGTGATCCGTCAACGCGGCTGGTTAAACGAATGCCACATTTTCTAGACTAAGGGTGTCAAACACGGGTTGGCGGACCGTGTTAACGTCAAGTTGATTTCATGTGGGCCGGACCATTTTAGATATATTATTTAGATTTTTTTTTTATAAATGGATTAAAAACCTGGAATATTCAGTTTTTTATAGATCTAAAACAATGTTTACTTTAGTTTTTTTTAAATGTATTTTTAGATTTTACAAAATGATTTTTGAACTAACAACTGAAAAAAATGGATTAAAAAATTACAATTATTGGTTTAAATGGGGAAAAAGTCAGGAAATTTAATATACATCTATACTCTTCATTTTAATTTGATCCTAAAATAGAAAGTCAGCACTCATGATTTACTTTCCCGGGCCACACAAAATGATGCGGTGGGCCAAATTTGGCCCCCAGGCCGCCACTTTGACACTTGCACTTTAAACTATATCCTCAACAAAAAAAATGTTCATCATTGAGATCTGGCGTCCAAATAGATTGGACATTTGTCAATGCCAAAGGTGCTGGATTTTGTATTGAATGAAACAGGCCACGCCCCATAGTCAATTATTCACTCAAATTTGCAAATTTCAGCCAGATTAAATCTAACTCTCAATCAAGTACTTTGACAAGAGTCATCTAGAAGCTGTTTCTGTAACATTTTATCTCCTTTAAGCAATCATTTTTGGCATTTACGCCTCCACAGCTTGCTTCCCCACTGGGATTGGCGCCAAAGTCGCCACTTTAGGTCAACTTCTCAACCTTGTCTGAGGGCTTTTTCATTCTTAAATACTTTCAAAGCATAATTCAATCAGCGGTGGTAAAAAGTCTCGCTTAAGTTGAAGGAAAAGTGGACGTCACGCTTGAAGAACCCTCAATGTCTCGCGCCTCCCTCTCCCCACGTAATCGTATCCCACGCCGACTGTTTTAGTCGTGGATCATCGGCCAGAGGGGCCCACTTTTCCCTTCAGCACCGTCCGGCGACCAATCGCGCTTGAGACTTCAAAGTAGCGACGCAAAGAGGCAAGCCGGAGATGTTTTTGTTCGTCTTTCTCCCAGCTGAGGAGAAGGTTTTTCCGCTAACCGTCAGTCGACGCCGTTCCGCCCGGCCAATCGGGCGTTGGCGCCGGACCAAGAGGACGGGCTGTCGGGACTTGCGGGGCCAGGTGATAGATCACCGTAAACACAGCTTTCGGCGGGTTATAGGACACCGTACAGGTGCAATTACAGCGTCGACCATGTTGACAGGGGGGCTGGCTGGGGGGATCCATGTTTATACGTCGTCTTGCATTTTTCAAAACTATCGTTTTTGGATGGGATTTTAGTGTAAATTTACGGTCAAGCCCTAACATGTGGGAAAGGGAAATTTTGGGAAGTCATTCTATGCCACTGATAAGATAAATGTATTAAATACATTTGAAATAGGAATGTTTCAGGGCCATCGACGGCAATAAATGTTTAATGGATTGGACGTCTAAGGCAGCCAATGACTTAAATAACATTAACGATGGCAAATATTTAAAAAAATAGGCATTAAAATATAAAATCATCTGATTTGAGCTTCTAAATTGCAAATATTCTGTTATTAATTTTGTTTTTTTTAACTGAAGGGAACCATTATTTATAAATATTTTACTATCTATTTTGTTCCAATTAAAAACGTATTCATTGATTTATGAGTTTTCATGATTTACATTTAAAAAAATAATTAAAAACTTCAATAATTCCTTTTTTCGTTTTTAAACAAAAAAATATTCAATTATTTTACATTTAAAAAATATATATAATTTTTTATTTAGTAAGACTCATTAAGTCAAATCTGTAACTTTGACTCGCATTTCTGTAAAAACGACACACAATACGATCAACTCACACCTGGCGAGCTTTTGATCTTAATAAAAATTAATAAATCCATCTAAAAAAAAAAAGTCTTCCTGTATTACAATGTAATACAAAGAGGAAGCTTGGCGCTAAAAGCCCCCTGTCATTCACCCAATCCAAGTATGTCATTGGACTTTTAGATGGTGAGCGACAGCTTCCACTGAGCAACGAGTTTGGGCACGCCTCACACTTAGCCCTCGTGTTCCAGGTAACGCAACACCAGCAGCAAAGGGTCTTCATGGCGTCATCAAAGCGGACCCCTAGCTGGGAATGATTGAACAATTACCGCCACGGTTAATTTGCCTCCAATGGCCAAGTCGGCTCTCATCCTCAAGCCGAGTTTGACGTCAAGATGGTGGTATTACAAGGGCTGGCTTTTGGTGGCAAAACGCTGACTCTAATCTGCGAGTGGGCACGCGGGTTGACAGCTTCTTGCCGCTTTTGTCTACTAGCGCTTTCATTTTTTATCCCCCCCTTTCAAATCTTACATGAAAGTCCATGATTTGCTTTTAGCGCCGAGTTTTATTTACAATTTCAGCTCATCGTTTTGGATGAAATGAGCAGCTGATCTCTCCGACTCGCAAAAAAATAAAATACAGGGAAAAATCTGTATTTTCTTTCCTTTTTTTTAATTCACAAGATTTTTAGGTGACGCAAAAATATTCCGGCACGCAAACAAATACCTGAATACTTATTACAGAAGCTTATTGGTCCTTCATTTTAAAGTCCAGCAATGTTAGCATTCAAATACTTACATTTTCTGAAATAATTGAAAACTTTTTGGCCCCCAGTATTTCAATAAAAAAGAAAAGTCTATGTTCAATTCAGAAATGTTTCTATTTTTTTTCCTAATATTTTAAAGTACTTGGCACTAACAAAAACTTCAAATTCACTATCTCAACAAAGTTAAATACAACTGAAATGATTCAAAAATATTTTTTTGTGAGTCAGTAAAAGTTTTTCGCATTTTCTCTACCTCCAATTGAACAAACAAATTACTTTTTAATAAGTTCCTATAAAAACACTTTGAATTGAACAACTACAATATTGAAATTTATGAAAATGCACCCAAATCAACGAAAAATCCATGTACACACTGAATGGATAATTTTGTCTGCGCTACAAAATGTCAATTTTAAAGCTACAATATTTCTCTTAAAGCACACGACTAAATAAAGTCAAATTGCTTCCATGTGAAGGACCTTCATAGACTCTGATATCATTGAACTGGTGTCGATTTGCCCATAGACCCCCACTAAGAAAGCCTTGTGGAGTAAGATGTCTGCATGTTCTGGAGAGGACAAAAGAAAAGAAAAACAACTTACGTGAATTCGACGTGAAGCGTGTTCAGCAGACAGGTGAGTCGTCATCTTTTTCGCCAACTGGCCTTACCTTGACAGAGCAGGACGTATTCTGGAAGATTCCTCAAAGCCGTCTGCAATACGTCAAAGTCGCCACTGCCCATGCAGTACATGAATGTTGGGAGGAAGTCGGTTGCCAGGCTGTGTGATGGAGAAGCACGGATTAGGTCAAAAATTGTTGGTGCTTTATTATTTAAGGTGATATTCAGACTGCAGGGAACAAATCTGATGTCCTGGTTCTCGGTTTGACACCAGGATAGATCTATTTGGTGGAATCCGGAGCGTACCTGGGATTATTTTGGATGCAGCGTAATGCCAGATTGAAGGCAATGTTCCGACACAATTCCTCAGATGACGTCATGAGTCTTTGCAGGTCACTCTGTAAAAAAGTCTGTTGGTCAGATTCTACGGACACTGATTGTCTGATTGTTGGCTAAAATAGATAAACTACATTTGCTTGAAATCTAAACTGTTTTTACACAAACCACATGCTAACTTTGCTACTCCTCCACTACTTTTATTGACAGACTTTCTCTCTATTGACTCACAATGAAGTACTGGATCATCTCCGGGTTCCTTTTTGACTTGTCATCCACTTCTGTCAACACTTCCAAAACATCTGAAGAGAAGGAAAGGGTGAAAAAGAAAAACACTCAATGAGTCAACATCAATCTGCGGCCTAAAAAAAAGATGCCTAGTCAGCCTCACCTTCCATGGCTTCGCCCCTTGAAATCTTCCTCAGGTACATCGTCATGTCGGCTGCAGTCAGTGGAACTGACGTGGAGATGTTGACCAGGGGGAGTGAACTGGCTGGCATCTCATCTAGGCAAGATGAATAATGAAAAGTATCAGTTAAAAGGTCCTGCATTTACATTTTTAAATATAAGGAGCCTTTGGAGGAGTACCATCGCCGTATTCTGTCGAGAATTCTGTGGAGGAGCTTTTTACGGGGAGAGTTAGCCCGGCTAGCAGAGACTTTAGCGGGACCAAGTCTGGGTTTTCAGCACTCATGTTTCTGGAAGAAAAGAATTGTTGCTTTAAAAAAAAAAAAAAACGCCATTAACATACCTCATACTGAGATGTATCTTATTTTCTCGAATATTAGCCGCATCGGTATATAAGTCGCACCCTTGAAATTGCCATAAAAATCATAAAATTTTACAATTACAAATTTTGTTCAGCATTTTATGTTTATCTTTTCCATATTTTGAAATAAATGACCATATCAGCTATCTTGCGTTATTGGGTTTCGTCTGTCAACTTCAGTTTCGTGCATGTCAAGTCTATTTTATGCGCATATAAGCCGTACCCTCATTTCAGTATCTTTTTAAAGTTACAAACAAGGCATATATGAGAGAAAATATGGTCTTGCTGGATACTTTCATAAATATATAATTAATAGTGGTGCTGTTGCACTTTATTTAAGATGTAGTTACTTACTGCAATATGTCCGAGTGCTTCTGTAGGTACGGAATGGCGGCTGCTGCATCATGGGTAATATACTTTTGTGTGAACTGGAGAAACTTGTTGATGAAGACTAGTGGAGATCGACTCCTCTGAAAGTTCTATGAACCAAAAGAAAGAACTGTTAAAAAATGAGCAAAAGTGGGTGGGTAGCTTCCGCTCAGGCAATACGGCACCAACCTTAAGGACCTTCATAAAGGACAGGAGACAGTCTTGAAGCGCCCTCTGATGGCCAACGTGGAACACAAGCGGTTGAAGGAGCTCCAGAATGGCCAACACGTTGCTGAAGAACATCATGTGGTTATGTTGTCGGAATTCGCCAAAGTTGAGGTGAACGCGGCCGTGAAGAAGACCGGCGATCATGGGCAAGTGCCTGCACAAAAAGGAAAAATAAAGGGTAATATTAGAAATTTAAAAAAATATGAAAATATGACTTTTTAATACCTGAGCAAGAGGACAGGATGTGACACGGCCAGTTTCCTACATGCCAGATTCGCATCGGAAACGCGTCCCTCGGCCGATTTGGAGTCCACCACGTCGGCGAGGAGAGTCACCAGACGGTGGACGAGGACGTCAAGCTGCCCGAAAATACATGAATTCATTAAAAAACTGAAATTTGGAACTACGAAGTACTGTTTAATATCCAAGTACTGTTTAATATCCAAGTACTGTTTAATATCCAAGTACTGTTTAATATCCAAGTACTGTTTAATATCCAAGTACTGTTTAATATCCAAGTACTGTTTAATATCCAAGTACTGTTTAATATCCAAGTACTGTTTAATATCCAAGTACTGTTTAATATCCAAGTACTGTTTAATATCTAAGTACTGTTTAATATCTAAGTACTGTTTAATATCTAAGTACTGTTTAATATCCAAGTACTGTTTAATATCTAAGTACTGTTTAATATCTAAGTACTGTTTAATATCCAAGTACTGTTTAATATCTAAGTACTTTTTAATATCTAAGTACTGTTTAATATCTAAGTACTTTTTAATATCTAAGTACTGTTTAATATCTAAGTACTGATTAATATCCAAGTACTGTTGGAAACAGTAGATATTTAGATATTAAAGTCTCTCTCATGAATATAACTTTGAGAGCTGGTTTCAACAGTAAACTCTGTCACTATTTGACCAACGACCAAAACACCGGCGAAACAAAATCTAACAAATAAATATAACTGAAGATATGCATAACCTAAAGATCCATGATATAAGCGTAGTATCGGACAAAACATTGGCGCTCGCTTTACCTTGCAGCTACTGCCATCCGCCGTCCCACCGCTACTTAGCGTCCCCTCAGGCAAGGTGACATGTTGAATGACCTCAGGGAAGTGAAGGTAAATCTGCATCAGCAAATTCTGGCATCGCTTACTCGTGTCACTAAAGCAGAAAAAAAAATACACAATGACTGTCCCAAATCTTTCAAAACTTCATACAACATCGGTATTTATGCTATATAAGCTGACATTTTCCCCTGACATGGGATCACACAGTGCATCATTTTTTTTTGTGTCCTTCCACAATTGAAGCACATTTAACAAAAAGCCAGGCCATGAAAAGCCACAACGTTTGCCTTCATGTCTGCTACAGTTTCATAGAAATCCGCTTACGGCCAACAGCACACGCGGCGAAAGCTCAACTCTACTAACAAGACAGTTTATTGCAGCCATAGCGACCTTGAACACGGGCAAGCCGGCGCTTGTTTGAGGGTGTGTAATTGGAATCAACAGCAGCTTATCGAAAAAGAACAAACTCAACAAGGCCGAACGCTTTCTCTCCCTCTATTTTATTTTCACGTCTATGTTTATCTGACCGTGTTTTTACCAACGACAACTCGGCCCTGCGTTTAAGAAAAACACAGTAATTCGCCAGCTAATTTTATTTGACCTTGCTCAAAGTTTGCTCATTAAAAGCGCTTTTAATAAGTGGAAGACACGGTGGTGAAAAGGAGGGTTGGGCTCCACAAAGAGTTGCACCCCTGATCTCTGACAGCGGCTCACAACACAGGCGAGTTTAGCGCTTGAGCCTTAATCCTCTCGGCTTCATTATAGCAGTACTGAGCTTTTAAAGAGATCATGGTGCCGACGACTTCTGCCGGTTTTAATTTCACACCAATAGACCTAATTATCTTTTTTTTCTCCCTCCCTGGTCCGCAGTATTGCAGCTCGACAGAAGAGAGGCAGCAAAGTTCATCGGCAACAGGGATGGAATATTGGATGTGATTCGGCTCAAGTTAATCAACAGCTTGATATAAATAAAATTAAATATTATTCACTCGTTGGGCTAATTAGAGAAGACAACAAGTTTTGCACTAGAGGTGTTTACTTGCCTACTGTCCAATTTTGATAGGCAGGCAGCAAAATATGACAATATTTTTTAATATAGCCCACATAAGAAGCTTAAGTTCAGCCTATATTCAGTTGCAGGTCTTAGATTTGACACTAGCTGGAGCCTGTCATTTAAACATGCCTCTGAAAACATGTTGAAAAAGATGTCATTTTTGTTTTACAATAGTATACATTAAGAAAATCCAATGTTATAAATTGAGCTATTTTGGTTGTAATTTGTTTTTTTTACATTATGAAAGCATTCTTATGAATACAAGAGTATTAATTTTAAACTAGTTTCAACATAATGAGAGTACACGAGCGTGACCGGACGTTTGGTCGCCGGACAGTTGGTCCCCGGACGTTTCGTCGAACGGATGTTTGGTCGCCGGATTCGCTCGCTCTCAAAATTATAATCATGAGAGAGAGTTTACTGTTGAAAGCCATCAAGCAGGTAATCTCTCGCTCTCAAAATTATAATCATGAGAGAGAGATACCCATAATGAGAGAATACATTTTGAATGTTGCTGACCTGTCCGCACACTTCTTGGTGCAGCTGATGAGGTACTCGGACACCTTTGTGATGTTGTCCTGGTGTCCGTTGCAGTAGGAGTTGAGCAGAGGCAGCCGAGCTTGGATGAGCGAGCAAGAAAGCTCCTCTTCTGACGGACTCCTCTCGCCGGGGAAGCTGTGCTCCAACTCGGCCAGGATCAGATCCACCAGACTGATGAGCTCCTCTGAGCTCAGCCGCAACACAAACTTTTCTGTTTTCTTCTGCGCACACAACAAAAAAACAAGATGTCAGACCTTATTTCAACGGTCACATGACTTCTTCTAGACTTGGAACCAACCTGAGGGATCTTCTGATCACGTCCTTGCCAGATGCGAGGCATGTGACTGCATGCCCAGAGAAAATCCAGAGCAGAAGTTGGGTCCAGTCTGGAGGATATTGGACAGAATATTCAACAAAGAATGTTCTGTGGCATGTGGCAAACACTAATACTACTACTTTACTTGTAGTCTTTTTGCTTGCTGAGTAGAGCACTGATACACTGTAGTAGTGTAGACCAGTTGGACTGATGGGTGAGCAGGGCAAGAAGATAAGGCCTGTAGGCTGGAGTTCCTCGGGCCTGAAACAGGTGAAACCATAGCCATGACGAAATCTGTTCCTATTTGAAGCGAATGGTGTGAAAAACTCACCTTATTGAGGGCGAACAACAGTTTCTGCTGAAGGTCAGGACACACTGAGGTTACCTCAGGGTCTAGATACTCCATCCAGTCCACTAGTAGACCCGAGCACAGTCCGGACTTTGCCAACTCAGAGCTACTGTCAAATGAAACAGATACAATTGTATTGACTAAGTGTGTTACCCCAAGAAAACTAAATTGTTTACCTTGAATTTGCATCGGGGTCTTCCTTTACAGGCCACGCTTCACTTTCTTGTAGTAGCAAAGAAATGACCATGGTAACCGGGCCGGCTGTCCCGGTCTGGGAACTGACCGTCATCAACAGAGACAACAACTCCTCCAGATAAGGAGATTTGGCCTCCATTAGACCTTGTAAGACTGAAAAAAATGGTAGGGTTTAGGAGTAGTACAAAAATACCTAAATGTGAATAAATTAGCATTATAACCTTTGCCAATAAGCTCCGCCTCTGCGTTACACCTGTCTCCAGCCTTCAGCATTGCTATGATTGCTCTGAGTGGCACTTCAGTATCACTGTGATACATCAGAGCTTCAGCCAGGTGGAGGAAGCCTGAGCGTACTGAAATACAAGGCAAAAAAATGAACTTGAAGGCATCTCAGGATTTCCTCTGTGATTTATAAACCTGGTGGGCCAGCAGATTTTTCCAAAATGTTAACATTGCTTATTACTAATAAATGTCTTGTAATAAAAATAACTGTCATTTGCAAATACTTATCAACCAAACATTTTCATTTCCCTCACCATCATTGTGCCTGTTTGTGTGAGAATTTTGTCCAATAAATGACTTAAGCAGCGTCTTGAGCGGACCCGCCTCCACAGATGGATTATCAAGCCAGATGAGCATCTCCACGTTGACTTTGACGAATAGCGAAGAAAAGGAACTATCCAGCGGCACGAGACGCTGATAAAGGAAGGCAAAGTTGGTTTAAATAGTTCACAGTTGACATTACTGTTCCGTTACCTGGTAGAGATGAAGCTGGCGCATGAGTGGGCAGGCGAGGGCGTGGCTACGGTGCATTGACAAGACAATGGGCCCACTGTGGACTGAGGTAAGCAGGGTGGCCATGGCCTGGAGGAGCCGTAGAGCCAGTCCAGCTTGGTGAACCTGACCCTGTTTGGCCCGCATCAGCTCTTTAGCTAGAGCTTGTTGCAAGGCTAGCGAGAGTTGGCTAGCGGGCTGGGTGGGCCGGAGTTGCTCTGACTTTAACGGGAATATCTGACAAAAGTCAAAGTGCTTTGAGCTATTTGGTAGAAGTCGCTAGCAACAGGTAAAAAAAAAGCTATTTCTTACTCGGAGGATCAAGCCTGCCAAGTCGTCATCAGGCCCGATTGTTGGAAGTTGTGTGGCTGCTCTGATCTTAACCGAGCCGTGTGGAGGTTCCACCGTGACTTTGGCTTTACTGGTTTCTGCGGTGTCTGTGTGAAAGAAAAGGATTTAATTTTGACCACTGTGAGTTAAAATTGTTGATGGAATCCAACCTGTTTGTGCTGGGAGAGAAGAACTCAGCAGTCTGTGGAAAGCATGCCCTCCAGTGGCTCCTCGTTCGTGTTGCACCTCCACGAGGTGGGCCATGTAGTCTGTGGGCAAGCAAATACACAACCAAAGTTAGATTAGAACTAAATTTCATCTTGTATTTGGGAAATTTCCTTGGTTGCAGTAGCAAGCACAGACACAGAAGACATTGTAGACCTAGCTAAAAAAACTGCAACCAAAAACAGATATGAAAGTGCTTTTGGCAGCAATTAATTTGAACTGGGATTGTTTCAGTGCCCAAATAGTTCATTTTATCCAGTAACATTAATGGTATGCCAAAGTCACTGTCTGTTCAATGGAAAAAATACATTCTCAATGGCAGCCAATGAGTTAAATAAGTAAAAATACCTTTGTCCATGATGTTCTGCTCCAATGCACGTGGTTCAACAGTGACGGCCTGGTCCAAATACTGCAGAAGTTTACTCATACTTGAAACTGGAATTCCAAATGACTGCACGAATAGCAGTAATTGCTCAGGCTCCAGATCTTGCAAAGCTGAGGATGGACAGACACCAATTATATTTAGAAAATAAAACTGTCAGGAGGAAAAAAAACACATTCTGGTCAACATTATGGTACCTGCATCCACCAATCGAGGCACCTCTGATCGAATCATCCTCAATTTCAACCAATCAGGCAGCAGCAGGGCTTCTTCTGACGTGTCCACCAAGAAGGCAGTTGGCAAGGGTTTCTTGTCAGGGAACCAGATGTCCAAAAGACTGTAAAAGTCACTCTCTCCTACACAAAAAAAAAATAAATAAATCTCACTAAATTTGCTTTGTTTTACTATTTCCTCTCGTTTTATGTCTATACCTTTGGGAGGCCCCAGTGTAAGAAGGATGACCATGGCATGGACCACTAAAATGTGCATGGTAGCGGTTTCTCCTGTAGTCCAGCGGAGAAACACTTGATCTTGAGACTCAGACTGAAAAAGGCACTCTGTTACTAATATTCAACGATCGAGAAGCTCAAACTTGACATAAGAAATCCAACATGGTGCATACCCAGCTGTACAGATCCTCCCCATCTTTGGTCTTCCTCATTCTCCTGATGTAGGCGGAGAAAATGGAGAGGAAAGCACCAAGAACAGCTTCTGATTCTGGTCTACAGGAGTGCTTAGAGAAGAGATTGTTCATAATGGTGGAGCGCTCCACAATTAGCCGGGCCACATCCTACAAAAAAAATCAGAAGTTTGTGTTAATTAAAAAACACTTTATGGACAACCATATTGGCAAAGCTACAGTAGATACCCGTACCAAAGCTAGGTCATTGTGAGAAGCCTGCTCCTCCACTGGTGCAAATTGGGACAGGTAAATGAGATAAGCACTGATGGTCTGAGGGTCAGTCTCCATATGAATGGCCTAGTTTAGAGAAAGGAAAGATTTTTTAAAAAGGTAAACTCTCCAGTGTTCAAATCTCCTTCTGATCAGAATGCTGACCTGCTGCAGGGAGGTGGACGTCATGCCTCGGACACTGTCAAACATGGGGAGCTTAGGAAGGTCCTGTAGAAGCCACTGGTAGCCTGGTAGGAGCTCTGCATCGGTAGAGTCCTCCTCCATGGGCTGGTCTCTTTCCTCTCCATCTTTCAGGCCTCCTTCAGTCAGAACGAGTGCCAGACCCTGCAGAAAGTTGTACATTGAAGGTTAAATTTTGGATTTTATCTGGAGTAAAATGGCAAAACGATACAGACCTTCATTGCCAGGACTCTGGAAGCCACCTGAGAGGAGCTAAGACGACGGAGAAAGTAATCTAAAACTTCGCATGTGGTCTGCTCATCAGCTTTGGGACCCAATAAGAGATCCTGAAGCCTTCCCAGTAGCTGCCGCTGTTTTTGTTGCCTCTGACAAAGAGAAAAATGACAAAAATTTGAGATTTTAAAGTTAAATACAACTGAACTGTGTTTGGTGAATGCACTTTAGTGGATTTTAAAAAAAGGCTGTTAGAATATTTAAGTCAGTTTATCTCAATAGTAAAACCAGAAATATCAAAGTACTTGTCTTCTCTTGGCTTTCTGCTCTTTACTCCCGCCCTCGTCATAATCGTCCAATTGCAGGCTGTCGTCCGCGGCATCGTGCAATAAGAATTCACACAGGCATTGCACAGGCAGCACGTCAAGGGACCCTTCACTGGACTGAACCAGATCAGCCAACCACGGCATGGACTGGGAGGAAGCCTGTATGAGGAATTATATTATATTTTAAGACCCAATAATGATCATTTAGTATTTTGTTTATGTGTCCCATCCCTTACCTGTCTTTGAATAATATTAAGCAAGAAGTCCGGGTTACGGCTGCGGCATAAAAGATGGCCGAGGCGTAAAGACTGATTAAGGGTCTTCACTTGCTCTTGGACTTGAGGCGGCGGTCGACGAGGTGGACCCCTGGACACAATAATAATAGTAATATTCCAGCTGAATTTACGACAACAACAATGTGTAATCTTACTGTGGATCCAGACTGGTAAGCTGGGAGAGTAGCAGACTGTTGCTCTCAGTGATAGTCTGCTTGGTAGAGGCGGCAGCCAAGTGGCTTTCAAAGGCCAGGATTTCCTGTTTCTCCCGCTGTGAGATCTGCAGCTCGCGTCCAATCATTTCCGTCTTTGTGTCATCGTCCGCCACGGTGCAAGGCGGGTATGTGTAGTTGCTGTGGAGAAGGGAACGTTAACGGATTATGAAAGGGAGATGGATTTAGGGTATTGGGATGAGTGCTTACTTGGTCATGACCATTTCCATGAGCATTTTTAGGGTAGGGTAACCATCCCAGGCAGTCAAACCTTGGAAAGAAAAATGAAAGAAGCTTAAGAGACAATAAATAAATTACTAGTCTGGTCATAATTGTTAAAAAAATGGAGTTAAAACATATTTAATGTCTAAATTGCTGTTATAGGCAGTGATTTGAACCAGAAAGACTCTATAGTACCTATTTTCTGTGGGTTGAATGCAGCAACCACGAGTAGTAGAAGCCACGCTTTCCAATAAAGGGTTGATATTGCCAAGTTTGGAGGCTGGTACCTTAAAGCAATTCAAGAATATTAGTAATTTTTCGCTCTGTACAGGAAAGTCTTTTAAAAATGAGAGTACCCTGCAGGTAGTTGGATATTTTCCGGGTGATGATATGTGCAAAGATTGAGCACGGCGTCAATGAGTTGGATGCGCTCTACTACGAGGACCTCTAGATCTGTTTGAGTGGAGGAGAAATAAAAATTCAATAATGGTCAAAGCTAGAAGTTTACAGAGGAAAACTGTCTAAAAAATTAAGTAAATTACAGACCGTCGGACTGAGCACCAGCAGCTCTTTTAACCAGATGGTCGGCGAGTTCCATGGCGTCCGCCGGACCCAACGGTAGATCACGAGAAAGACCAATCACCAGGATGCGCATGAGCGTGTCTTCCAGTAGGGGCACTTCGGAGCAGAGGCGCAAGAAAAAGCTGAAAAGACCAAAAAAAAATTAAAAATGACAACTCAGTCTCCAGCACCACCCGCAGACATTTAATTCAACTTACTTTCTGTCACTTTCTGGAGGCCAGTTGTCCCACTTGTAATAGGTTTCAGGCTGTTCTGTGAAAAGTACTTTGTGAAGGCTGTGGGGGAGAAGAAATATCAGAAGTATGACACTGGGGGTTAAAAAAAAAAACTCTGAGACGTCCATACACACCAGTGGACATAGTCCTTGGCGCCCACTTTGCTTATAGTGGGAACTACAGTGTGAAGCCACCAAACGGCGTCCCTCTGAATGCAGGCAATCTGGTTTTGGAAGGACCGTAACACCTCCAAGTCTGATAGAAAGTATATGGAATGTCAAGCAGGAGACATGACATGAAAAAAAACTAGACTATTTACATTTCAACTCACTCTTCTTCTCCCCTTTATCCCATGCAATGCCCGCTTCTTTGACCTGAGCTGTAATGCCCAACATCATAGAAACGGTGAGCAAATCTGTGACTTGAATGACAAAGCGCTCCTATGGGAAGACAATGACCAAAATCAAATTGCTGTATATATAAAAGCAAGAGCTTCATTTGAACAAGAACCCTTACTTTAAATTCCATGTCAACATAGGTGGCCTCCTTCCTCTCCTGCATCAAACCGAAGCAAAATGACTGGAAATTGATTTCATGTTTGGTCTGCTTGATGATCTCCCTTAACAAGGCTCTTGAAGCACGAAGGTAGTCATCTTTGTTTGTGAGAAGGTCCTGGAAGACCATGGCTAAGAACTAGAGCAGGAAAACAAAAAAACATTTATTTCTGTTCTTCTTTCTTGAAGTATCTGGAAAGGAATTTCAATATAATAAGGAAAACACCTTGGGTGCCTGCTCCGGGCTATGCTGCAGCAAAGTGTGAAGAACCTGCATGTTATTGGGGTTCCTAGCATTGGACAGCTCATTAAAGATGACCAACTTCACCATTGTGGCTAGATTGTCTCTATGTGCATTCAGGAGCTCCCTGCCAAAACATATATCTGTCAAAATCTACCTTCAAAACTGCCATTGTGCCATGTCAAGTCTAATTTATGCACATATAAGCCGTACCCTCGATTCAGTCATCATTTTTTTGAGAGACAAATATGGTAGTTGTAAAATAGAGTGCACTGACCTGACACATAGCATGTAGTGGTTGAGTAGTACTTTAGGCTTGAGGCGGATTTTGATCAAATTGGAGATCACTTCCATGTCGTCTGATCCGTGGGTGTTGCAGTTCATGCATAGTGACATGAGGAGATCTTGAGCAGGCCGGGTTAGCTGTACCAGTGTAAAAATTCCAGAATAAAAGAAATTAAGGTCTATAAAATGTCATAAAAATGACTAAATTCAAATGGTTTTACCTTGGGATTTTGCAGCCACATTTCAAGTCTCTGAACAGCCATAAGCCGACCTTCTTTGTACCCGCAAGTCGCCGTCAGCAGACGCAACAGATTCCGTGAAACGTTGTCCATGGGCTGTCGGCGGTTTAGCTGGTCACGGAGGACGTCTAGAACGTAGTCTTCTACGCTCTCGGCGAGTTCCTCGTACCTGCGCCGAACCAGAAATGATTTTTTAATGAATTTCTACTGCGCTCCACAGTCATCAATGCATTTGCTTACCTCGGCATGACCGGCCCTTCGTCATCTGGGCTGAGTTTCTCCTCGGCGATGAGTAATTCTGCCCGGCTGTCGTCCTCATCGGGAGTTGATGGATGAGGGCTGCTACCTAAAGTGAAATGGTTTTGAGTTCTAAGTAAGGAAATGGGATAAAAAGCCAATTTGGTCCATACCTGCACTGAGATCTCCGGCGGCTCGTCCCGTGTCGGCCTGCAGCAGCATGCTTTTGGGAGGCATCCTAGTACCGAAAGCCGTTTGAATGTTGTCCACAAAATTCTTGCAGTGACAGCTGTCTACCCAAATTCTTTCCCCCAGGGAGTCTTCAATATACACCTATAAAAAAGTATTTAATTTCAAAGTTTTTATATATTATTTATTATTATTTACTATTACTAGTACTACCACTATTACTAGTACTAGTAGTACCACTTTTACTCCTACCACTACTACAATTACTACTACTACCACTACAACAACAATTGCTACTACTACCACTACAACAACAATTACTACTACTACCACTACAACAACAATTACTACTACTACCACTACAACAACAATTACTACTACTACCACTACAACAACAATTACTACTTCTACCACTACTACAATAATTACTACTTCTACCACTACTACAATTACTACCACTATGACTACTGTGTTTTATAATTTTATACATGACACTCATTTTAAGATAGGTCCTTCATTGAAGGTGCGTCTTATAGTGCGGAAAATACAGGAATCATTCTGTTTGATCCATTTCATCCAATATCCCAAAAATCCACTTTTCCCAATGAGCCATTCTCACCTTGACAAAAATCTCAGGCCAGTTCTCATCTTCTTCATAGGCGGCCATGAGCAGATTGCAAGCCAGCACGGAGACCAGGCTGTTGCCCTTAGCTTTAAAGTTAATAGAAGCATCTCGACGCAAGAGGCTGCACAGGGCCTGTAAGCAAACAGTGAAGAAAAAATATCTATCTATCCAACGTTGTGTATATGAAAAAAATGAAGCCATACTTCTATGATTCCCTCCGTAGCAAAAACATTGGGTTTTATCTTAGCCAGAAACATTAGGCTGAGATACAATGTGATGTCCGGCTTGGCTCGGTTCATCTTCAGCTGCTTTACGGCGCCGCACAGTATCCCCTCGATGCGTTCGTCGTTGCCCTCCGACTCGGCGGCCTCGATCTCGTCCAGCAACAGTGCTGGGGCAACTACCACAAAAAAAAAATAGTCAGGAAAAAGATGGTGTCAATGCATCAAATATGATGTCTAACAATTACCTTCAATGGGAATAACCGATGGCTCCTTTATGGAGGGTGATATGGCTCTCTTATCTGCAGCTGCGACATCGGCGAGGCGTCCAAGAGCGCTGACGGGGGGCGTGGTGGAAAGTTTGGGGCGCTTGGACAGACCCGATGAGGACGGAAGAGTGGAGGATGTTTCTCTCTTGCGGTCAGTGGGTAGAACGCTAGCAGCCGGCTTGAGGAGGACCGCAGGGGCTTTGGACTCGCTACCCTGGTTCTTTGAGCCCAGTGCAATAAAGTCTCCTGGTGGTGGGTGACCTGACATGGGGAAAATTGAGTTTTATGCTTTTGAATAGACAGTTTATTGACAAATGTAGTTGCAGGTTTTTGCAGACTGTTAATGCTTGATTGTACTTGTATCTTGGAAATACAACAAGTGTATGCATCAAACTAAACATTAAAAAATGCAATTAATAGCTTGGGACTTACCTGATGTTTTTGCAGCACTGGGTCGCCGTAATGCTGTTGGCTTTGGACGATTCATTTTTTTAATAATAATAAGTGATCCAAGACTCACTTTTTATATTAAAATGTTCTGTGGGACAAAGGGATAAATCAGAAATATTATTATTCATGTTTACATTATGGACGGTTCTTTTTTCATGAACATGCACGATCCATAGAATCATAACTTATTAAAATATATTTTGATAATAACATCATTCGATCCATTGGATGATTTATATATCTATTTGTGCTAAAGCTAGGCTAACAACAACTAACACGGCTGCATCACAGATCGAGAGAAACTAGTCAACTGCACTGTTGAACTTTACGGTAAACGGATCGGTGCCGGGTGGAGGAATTGCATTCAAAACCGATCATAATCTGTTTAAAAAGTGATCTTGATGAGTACCTCATTTTGGTTTAGAGTTGTCTGTAAATGACAAGACGCAACTGATGGGGAAGCCAGCCCGATTGTTTCTTCCACGCTTTTGGATGTGGCTTAAAGAACATGATAGTAATACGCTGCCACCAAGTGGACGCCTTTTTGCATCAATATTTCTTTTTACCGTAATATAATATTCAAATGTATGTTTTGAAACCGAATTAAGTGCACATTATAATTACATGCAATACAAATAAGTGTAGAAAAAGATCAAAAACAGAAGTTAATGGTTCAGTCTTGATTAAGGTGTATGAAATTATCTAAAAATATTTTATATTTTAAATGTCTTTTAGATGTTGTTGTTGGCCCAAAGTCAGTTGGGATAGGCTCCAGCACCCCCATGAACCTAGTGAGGATAAAGCAGTTCAGAAAATGAGATGAGAACTTGGTATCAGTCAAATTGACAATAATATAATAAGAAAAATGTTCATTTACAAAAGTATCTTCCAAGAAATGACATAAGATAATGTTGCCTAATTTTGGGGTATTATACAATTACAGTTAGCAAATTATAAAACAAATTATTCAAGCAAGTTAATTCTGGAACAAAAGGGTTACATTTTCGATGTATTGTGATATTTTTTTAACTCAATACTTACAATAATAAATAATTTATGGATTTGTGAAGCCCTTTTTAGACTTTACTATAATTCAGGTCTATAGTATATAAATAAATGGTGAATTACTACTAAATTTTTATTCCCCCTTCTCAAACACTGGGTGGCAGCAGTCAATACAATACTTGAGTAAAAGTGCCATTTAGTCAATAATGCTTGAACTTCCTTGTGTTTTTTTTTATTGCATTAAAGAATGCGATGTAATGGACACTTCCATCAGTTATGAAATCCATAAATTCCTTGACAAAAATCAGCTAATCGATGAGTAATGGTTCTTCTAATGTGTTCCCACCCATAGTGAGCAGCCAGATAGTTCCCCTCCATATATTATAGTCGTGGGAATAGTTGAAATAGTCAGTTTCTTCCAGTTAGACTCGCATAAAAACAAGAAAAAGGAAAAAGTAGTTACGTTTCCAACTGGTTACGTAAAGTGTTTTCATCTTTTTTGGGTGAAGTCAATGGAATGTACAGTTGTGTCATTTTGGGGATGTGTGCTTAGGATAGCATGTGTAAGACTTAGGAAACAAATCCAGACTGATGTCCAAACATCTGGATGAAGGAAAATGTGAGGCACCTTTCAGGAATGATCAGGATCAAACGTGATTGGAAGGAAGCTGGAGGTGTTGGTGGTCGGGTCTGGTATGATCTCTTGAACACCACAGGGAGGCCAATGCGTGCCAGGTCATATTTCCAAATAAGTTGAGAGAGAATGAGTCAGGCTAAAAAGAAGAAAAAAAGAGAAAAGATGGGCGATTAGTGAGTCAGTGTTACTTCCTGTAATCCAAAACTGCTCAGACCGCACAGCTCGCCACTTTTGAAGATGTTTGAACTCGCTAATCTTGCTTTGCTTTACAAAATTAAGATGATTTGAGGAATGGGATCGTATTTCTTTACTGGCTTTACAGGCTATGACCTTTTTTGTTAAGGCTGTATGTGTATAATAGTGTTAAATAACCCACGTGATGTTTAGTGTAAGAGAAAATGGACTAATGGAACATTCCAGTTTGACATCAAAAACTTAAGTGTAAACAAAATTATAGGTTATTTATTTTCGCATTAGCCCGTGGCAATGAATGAAAGAAAGAAGAAGGGAAATGGTGATTTAAACCATGTCGGCTGACAGATGAAACAATAAAAGCAACTTCATTCATCTGATGGTGTTCAGAGGAGAAATGTGGTTGGTTAGTCAGTCTGGAGTCAACACGCATCTTCAACACCACGTGCTACACAGATTCAGAATTGTAGTTATTGACTCACGGGATATGAACCATGAGGGAATTTAAAAATCACAAGTGGCAACAGGTGAAAAAGTAGGATGAACAAGAATTTAATGACAATGATCCATATGAGCCATCTGCAGTTATTAATGGTTGTGAGTTATAATCATTTATAGAAAACTCCCAGTCAAAGTGGATTATATATAAATATATATACACATGACACATATATACATACATATATATACACATGTATACACATGTATACACATACATATATATATATACACATGTATACACATACATATATATATATATATATATATATATATATATACACATGTATACACATACATATATATATATACACATGTATACACATACATATATATTCACATGTATACACATACATATATATATACACATGTATACACATACATATATATACACATGTATACACATACATATATATACACATGTATACACATACATATATATACACATGTATACACATACATATATATACACATGTATACACATACATATATATACACATGTATACACATACATATATATACACATGTATACACATATATACACATGTATACACATACATATATATACACATGTATACACATACATATATATACACATGTATACACATACATATATATACACATGTATACACATACATATATATACACATGTATACACATACATATATATACACATGTATACACATACATATATATACACATGTATACACATACATATATATACACATGTATACACATACATATATATACACATGTATACACACATATATATACACATGTATACACATACATATATATACACATGTATACACATACATATATATACACATGTATACACATACATATATATACACATGTATACACATATATACACATGTATACACATACATATTTATACACATGTATACACATACATATTTATACACATGTATACACATACATATATATACACATATACACATATATTTTCATGTATACACACACATATTTTCATATTTTTCATTTCATCTGAGCTGGAAACAAAGTGTGGAATATATACAAGAAGAAAAAGCCTAACGGCGCATTTAAACGTACAATAAAAACGACTGATGTGGACTTTTAATACGGTTTTACGACTTTTCAACCGGGTGTTGAATGGTAACTCCAAAATAACCTGTGAGTGGAGCAGCAGCCCCAATAAGAACAATCCTGTGACTGCTACTGCCCCGCATACTTTCCTCAGGAATGGAATGCTGGCGCTCTAGGCAAGCTGCACTTTTCCCCCCTCACGTTGGTGCTCAACATCCCATTTTAAGCTCCGATTTAACTCCCCAAAAAACGACACGTTTTCTTAGACCGGATTAGATTTTCCTTTCTTTTTCCTTTTTTTTTTTCCTCAAGAAAAACAGACCCTTTCTATTTCTGGCTTCCCCCTCCCGGCGCTGACGTCAGCACAAAGTTATTTTCATGAATGGAGGGGGCGGTCATGAGGACGCGGTGACGTCAGTGCTTGCGGAAGCGGGAGCGTGGAATGTTAGTAACATTGTTGTTGTTTTGGAGTGAATTGAGTTAGCAGGACGCTCGCAGGCTGGCTGCCTCGCCGTCTGCCGGACTCAGAAAAGCGGCTTCTACGGCTCCCTTTTCCCTGTGAGGGGGGGGGGGAGCTTAAATTCTACCTAACTGGACTTAATTTCTATCCTATTTAATTTTTTTACTACTATTTTTTTCACCCATTCCACTCCACGGGGATCCTTTCAAAAAAGGTGAGGCTGTTTACTCATCAACTTGAAAAAACTTTATACTACTTGGTATTAAAAAGAAGTAAATATTTTTAGTTGATATGAGGGAAATTAATATGCTGTCTGGGTAATTTGTATGTTTAAATAAAATAATGAATGTCTTGGTAAAAGGCACTTAAATGCTTTGACGTAAGAGGAAAAATGTAAATAAGGCAGTGTCTTGAGATATGTATTATTGGGTTATTAAAATTGGATATGGATAGGTTTTGGGGGTGTTTTTGTTAGTAAATTTGGCTTATTTATCCTAATCTGAGGGTCATTTTTTACTGGATCATTTTTTTACTGGATAATTTTTTTACTGGATCATTTTTTTTACTGTATCATTTTTTTTACTGTATCATTTTTTACTGGATCATTTTTTTACGTAAAAACACAGGGCATTCAAACTAATGCTACACGTGGGGTGCATTTTCAAACATGTAGGACAAAGGGCACCATGAGAAGTAAGACCACCGGGGCAGTCAGAGAGTTGGTTGGGGTGGGTGGGGGGCCCACATCTCCATAAACGATACATCACTAAACTATTCAAGAGAGGAGAGGCACTTCCTATACTAGTTTGTCAAGTCCGTTGAGGAAAAGGGTTATTTTTAAAAAAACATGCACTTGTAATCAATTTCATAATCCACTCATAGTTGTGCACTTGCGTGTTTTTGGTCAGACATCTGACGCAAACTTTCTTATGCATGCTAACCGTTTGAGTCATTTTTTTTACACTTTAAATGTCAGTGACTTGCACTTTCAATCTGGTTCCGGGTAGCTGCACAGAATGTGGGAGTGGGCGCTTTTTTCGTCTACATTGACCCTCCCTTAGCAGCCCCCCCACTATTCACTATGTAGTTATTTTTTTTGGGTTGTTACTTCCCAGGCTGAGTCATTTCTTTTCCACTGGCGTGATGAAGCATTTGGGAGATCCAAGACCAGGGCTATGTATTTAAATTGTCAGCAGTCATTTAGTCTTTTTGGCCGGATGAAACGCGGCAGTTAGAATGCAAAGCGCTCATGTGGTGGTGGTGGCGGAGTGTTGTGAAAGTGACATAGCTGCGGTGAGCAATGTGATGACTCACAGGGATGTTTGCTCTCATGTGTTTTTTTTTTTTTGCCTGGCTTGCTCAAAAAGGGGAGGGGAGGAAGGGCAGTGTACTCCCGAGTAAATATTATTTACGCAGCTAATACATCTGGTTACACCTGCGTAATCGAATGAAATGTGACAGGCTGAGTCTGTAAAATTTTAAGTAGGGCTCTTGCGAAAAAGTATTTGAAAAGTACTTACGAGGAGGTTGGAATTTTTTTTACTTTTATGACTGGTTTGGTAAGAGTTGAATTGCTTTTTGGCTGATGATTTACGAGGGACTGTTTTTTTTAGAGTGGTAGTTATTTAAACGAGTTTATTTTAGTGGTTGTAGGGAGGGATGTGATTATCTAATGGGGAAAATCGTGCTTTCTAGTTATGTAAAGTTTTGACTTCCGACAGGTGTCATACTCATAGGAGACCTTGATTTTGTTAGAAAATTGGGTTTGTTTACCTTGAATTGGTGGTTAACCAATCACAAGGCATCTGGAGACAAACAACCAATCACATATAGTTTAGGGACAGTTTTACCAGGCAGCCTAGCAGGCATAATTTTGGGATGTGGGAGGAATCTGAAGTACCCAGAGAAAACCCATGCAAGCCCAGGGAAGAGCATGCAACCTCCACACAAGAAGGCCAAAACCCTTTGGGAATTCAACCCTCGATCTCAGAACTGTGAGGCGGATGTACTAAGGTATTTTCACAACTATAAGGTGCACCGCATTATAAGGCGCACCCTCAATGAATGACATTTTTTCCATATATAAGGCACACTGTAATTTAAGGCGCACTGTCTATTTTGGAGAAAATTTAAGAATTTTAAGTGCACCTTATAGTCATGAAAATACGGTATTATCATGCAAGTTTAATTAAATTAGTGGGATACTAGCGCAGGTGCTGCACTTGTTGTTTTGGAACGCTCGCCAAGTGTGCCATTGATCGACGACGAATGTTTCCGCGCTATTATTCGCACATAAGTCTTTCCATGTCGGCTCTTTTTTCCCAGCCCTTGTTCTGCATTCTTGAAATGCTCTTTTTGGAAATACAACCAGCAGCCCTCCTCCCTTTTCCGCAACTAAAGATCTCCGGTGGTCATGCCAACCGTCGCCCGGGCTACTTTTCCTTCCTTTCTAGTGAAACGACGGGATTTTCCAGGAAACGTCAAATTGGGAGGGTACGATTCCCTGCCTTGCTTGCCATTTGTGGCTTTTTACCAGTAAACAGAGTGACTCACCGCTTTGTTATGCGATGTGTTTCCTTCGAAGTAGATCTCGGCAAATATGCTGCGCTGGGGGGAAAGAAAATGGAATCTTTGCATGCCGTTGAGGGTCTATTGGATGGATTTCAAGGGTCGCCCCTAGGGAGAAGAAGAAAAAGTGTCAAAAGTTTATCTTGCCAGAGGGCGGTGGCGAGTCTGCCCTCTGAACTAGCAAATAGAGAGAAGGAAAAAACAAAACATGGCGTCTGAAGAGTGCCGACGTGTTGTTTATTTGGAGAGTGGGTTGGAGTTACCTGCCGTGACCTTGAACTTGAGCAGACGCCTGACGGAGGAAAGAAAAACATGTCAGTGAAGAAGTGTTTTGCAAACAGGCTTATCAGGTTAAAGCAGGGGTGGGCAAACTTTTGGGACCGGGGGCTAAACTGAATTTAAAAAATTTGACAGATGGGCGGGGTCAGCACATGATATGATACATATAAAAAAGTGCATCCGTTAACAGTACATATGAAACATAAACAGAAAAGAGGACTAAAGTATGAACATATTCATGACTCATCATTAAAGTAAAAAGTAAAGTAAAAAGGAATGTATTAAGAAGTATTAAAATGTCATTTAAAAAAAGATAGGGGCTGTAAAACACAAAAAACAAATAAGAGTGGACAGAGTTACTGCCACTATAAATATAATATATATTTATATTAAATTAAGCTCACTTAATGGGTCATGCAAATGCTCTTGTTTTTGTTTTGTTTTGTTTATGCAGTATTCCATTTACTGTCGAGACATTTTGGGAAAAACAAGAGAAGTAAATAATCCTAGAGTGCCAGAAATAGCCATGAAAGAATTCCTTTTTAAAGTTACGCGCACACTCAAAAATAATGTAAAATGAGCTCCGCCGCCCACATCAGTCGTGTGTTTGTTTCACGTAGGGACTCGCCGAAGTGGCTTTTTATCTCAGACATTGTGGCGGTGGATCACTCGGAGCTTTGTCACGGATGCGCCATTGCGTCATTGGAATGATGTTCTTGTGAGGGTAACGTGAAAGGGATTTTTTGAGCTACTGCAATTACGCTAGCGTGTAAAATGTGGTTGGCCCTGTTAGGATTTAAAAAGGAGTTTAAAAGAAAGATAAGCATTTTAAACTTTCTTTCAATTCTCATTTTAATGATTTTATTTGATTTATATTGCATGTTTTAATTAACATTTTCAATACTACTTTCCAGTACTACTTTCCAGTACTACTTTCCAGTACTACTTTCCAGTACTACTTGCCAGTACTACTTTCCAGTACTACTTTCCAGTACTACTTTCCAGTACTACTTTCCAGTACTACTTTCCAGTACTACTTTCCAGTACTACTTTCCAGTACTACTTTCCAGTACTACGTTCCAGTACTACTTTCCAGTACTACGTTCCAGTACTACTTTTCAATAATACTTATTGGATTCATGATTTGATTAATTCATTTCATTTATAATATTTTTTTAATATCCCATACCATGTAGACCTGCAAAATATTCTTCTATGGGCCCTCCACTGGCCCTCCAGCCACATGTTTAAGACCCACCATCCGATACAAATGTAAGAATAAAAAAATACAGCTTAAGCTAAAAAGCCCTACAAAATGCCAGCTGAACCTAAGCTCCTTACGTGGGCCATATTCAATAATATTTCCTTAATAATTTACTGAAAAAAAATGGGGGTCCACAGTTGGCCCACGGGCTGCATTTTGTACACCAATGGCTTAACATGTCTGCACAGGCTACATTTGATATGATTGGCCACGTACACTACGCCAGAAGATTTGGAATTCCAGACATTTTGTACACTTTGCAAGTGTTGTTCAACAAGTGAGTAGTAGACACCCCCTTTCTCAATCCCAGACCCTTGTAGTACAGTGCATGATGGGAAATATTGGCCCCCGCTTGGTTCAATTTGCATGAGAGTCTCCGCCACATGTGTGTTTACTCAGGAATGTGGTTTTTGTTCTCGATGTAAGCCATCTGCGGCCTTTTTTTCTCCCTTTGAGGTATTTTCCCAGACTGCTTTTTGAGAACGGCCTCGCTCGCACGAGTTGTTTTCTTGATTGCGTCGGTTCAAAAAAAAGGAAAACATCTGTCGCGTTCGTGCACGAGTGCCTGGGTTCTATCATGCGGTTTCTGGCGGAGGAAAACGTTGGCATCTTGATGTGGAGAACGTTAGAAAAACATAAGCACATGCCTGAAGAATTTCAGCAAAACAAGCCCACCTCTCGCTTGGTGTTGTGAAAAAAAATGAAAGGTCGTGTTCTACTTTTCCATAACCTTTGGAAGGGGACCCCCTTCTTGACGCAAGCCCTTCTAAATCAAGGCATGTTTGACCTATTTGCACATGAGGAATTCCGCATACTATGATTGAGTTTTGGTGATGCAGCTGGATTGGCTTAAAGCTCGAAACGGGGTTTAGTGGTTGTCTTTAATCGTGTGTTTGTGTGGGTTTGTACGCTTTGATGTTCATGTATTTCATATCTATTCCGAGATTGTGATTTCGGAATCAGACATCTACTACAAAATAGCTGTAGAAAAGCCCTTAAAAAAGACTGACTGCACTATATGGTTTCAAATCACTGTGTATTAGTGGCTTCAAATATTAGTTTTTTCCTCTAAAGGAGTGAACTATAAATAATTTAGAGTTATAAACAAGAATTATACGTGGAAGGAACTACAATTTGACACAAAATATAATTTTTGTGATGGTATTACTGAGAAAAATGTAAATAAAGGTGAGTATTTCCATGTAGAATGGTGGCAGATATTTTTAAATGCTAGTATTATTTCAGCCAATGATATTCAGGTACCTCAGAATACTCGCCTGTTCTCATGACTGTGCATTTTAGAGATGGGTTTATGTTTAATAGCTGAAACATCAATTGGGATGCTAGTGGTGTAGTATTAATAAGTGTATTCTTTTTCCTTCCAGTTCATATATGTATATATATGTATGTGTATATATATGTATATATATGTATGAGGATATATATATATATATATATATATATATATATATATATATATATATATATATATATATATATATATATATATATATATATATATATATATATATATATATATATATATATATATATATATATATATATATATATATATATATATATATATATATGCTCATGTTAATTTCAGATAAATAGTAATATATTAACAACAATTTATATTAAAATGTAATAATGTATTATATTAAATCAACTTTATACTTAGTATGTTTATTCAAACACTATTCTACAATCATTCAAAAATATATTTACTTCTTTTAATTTAGTTTTATGGCCTCTGACAGGTAAAACAAACACTTGTGTTGATAGAACTGACTTTCTTTTAGACAGGAATGATCTCATTGGTTGTCCTAACGATAGTTCAAATAGACAAAACATCCATGAAGTGACAAAGTAATTTCCCGAACTTTTCTTTTGTGTATTTAAACTTTGATACCCAATATATTAGCCTCCCCATCCAACTAAATATTCACCCACTTCCCAGGATATCACTTATCGCTTACTTAAACTGTCAACTAGACAAAAACCAGGCTAAATTTACCCGCTTCGATAAATAAGGGCATGCGTAGGCTTAGGAAAGCCCGCCGCCGTAAGAGGATCGGAGCGTCGGCTAGATGCTGATAGACGACATTGCCTGCTGTTAAAAATACACTCGTGACTATGAGGGAAACTATTCCACCGTGACATGGGGGAATTTTCCACACGCTGGCCCCGGGAAAAGGTCACCATGACTGTAAATGTTAATGCTGATGTGACAGCAATTTACGCCTTGTCATTTTACTCTAGTGGCTACTTTGAGGGGGCCCCCCTACTCCCATCTTTGCATAAAAAATAAAAAAAATGTACACAGCGTGAGCTCAGCGGCTGCGGTTATGAATGGGTCTTGTTTACCCGCTGGTTGGTCATGTGACTCACGCTCCCACGCCCATTCCAAAGGGGTGTTGCCATGGTAGCTGCTGAGTATGGAACACAGCACTTGAAATTTTGAAATGGAAGGGAGGGGGGGGCTTATAGATTTTTTTTCTTTGAGGGTCTGGAATGCTTTTTCCTGAAAGAGTGAGTGTCACTTCTATAAGACATGTTGGAATGTTCTACTGAACTATATTGGGGAGACAATGGATTGGGGTCCTAGACTAAACAATGGGGTAGGAGGGGGTTGGACTTGGATTTGTAATCGAGGTACTTAGGTCGGTTAAGGTAAATTTGTTCATTTTATAAAATATAAGTTACGTTTTAATAATAATAATCGGATATAGGGTTTGTCATTATCATTGACTTGACAAAAGCCTAATAGTCACCATATCCAAATGATGGAATTGGTAGTGCTTCTCCATAAAGTGTGTTTTTGCTGAAAAAGGCCCAATAAGTGATAATGTCAGATTTGACTTACTTCTTACTGTCTTTTAACTTACCTTAAGTCAGCCAGTAGGACGCAGATGACCGCCCAATGTCTTTGTTACCTCACCCTGAAGTTATTACACAGAAGGGACGGTGTGTCGTGATACCGCAAGTTTAGAGTCCTGATTACTGTGGGGACAATTGTGAGACAATTGTAAAAACTTCATTATAAATCTACTTTAAAAAATATCATCACTTTTACAGTAATAAACAAATAGTGCAGTTTAAATCCAAATGCAATTATGCTTTAAAAATAGGCACAATAAAATACACTTGCAGGGAAGGGTTTCCAACAGGGGTACACCCTGTCCTGTGCTGCCCCCTGTTGAGATTTTTGCATTGCTACGACAGAAAATAACTATTTTGACATACGTATATAGATAAATGTGCTATGTTTTAAATGCGACATCAGTACTTTGCTGTTAACTATTGACTGACACCCTTCATTTCACCTATCCCAGTGCGTCTCTCCTGTGAGGGTGTGGCCAGTCGTCTGCACACGGGGAATGACGACTCCTTTCAAGACCAACAAGGCGTTAAAGGTACACCCTCAATTCGTCGGCCATTTTTCCTACGCCACTTTCCTCAACGCCCTCCCCGCTCAGGTAAAGAAGGAGACGGGCGAGAATGCCCCGGCCGTCAGCGACGACGAGCTGGTGGCCATGTCCGTGCGGGAGCTGAACCAGCACCTGCGCGGGCTGACCAAAGAAGACGTGGTACGGCTTAAGCAACGGCGTCGCACGCTCAAGAACCGAGGCTACGCCGCCAGCTGCCGCATCAAGCGCGTCACCCAGAAGGAGGAGCTGGAACGTCAAAAGACGGACCTACAACGTGAAGTGGACAAGCTGGCGCGCGAAAACGCCAGCATGCGCTTGGAGTTGGAGGCCCTTCGCGCCAAATACGAGGCGCTACAGTGCTTCGCCAGGACTGTGACTCGCGCCGGGACCCTGTCGCCGGGTAAAGTAGCCACCACTAGCGTCATCACCATCGTCAAGTCGGCCCACCGTAATGGTTCGGCGCCGATGACGCCGTCCTAGGGTCCGCCATCGCTGAGCTCCTCCCCCTTTTGAGAGGAAACTCAGCAATAAGACTGACAGGCCCCAAAAAACAACTGTTTTTTTAAGTCCCGCCCCCTGATTCCTTTAGTTTACACTTTGGAGCACCATTCCCAAACATCTCAGAGGGACTTTTCCATTTGTACAAGGTGTCCTAAATCACTATAAACCTCGTTTTTGTACAAATTCCATTGGGACAGTAGACGGGCAAAAAACGAAGAAGCTTGGGACTAAGTCCTGAACCCCCAAAACCCCCCAAAAAAGTAAACAAATTGAGATATCTCTGTATTTTGCACTGTGCAAAGCACAAGCTCCTCCTCCTTTCTGACAACGTCTCGATAGCAAGCGGCAGGGTAAATAAAGATCTTTTTTTTTTTTGAGTGAATGACTGAAAACGTCCGACATGCCTGCAGATGGCAGCACGATTTGATTGTCCTCGTTTTGCGCAAAAAAAGGCCAAAACATTTCCCAGCATGCAAAGTGTCGCCTTAACAAATGGCTGAGAGTTCATTTTGTCAGATATACGTCCAAATGTACGTCGTTTTTACTATGATGGGGTTGTGGGAGATTTATATTTGTTAGCATAGCATTTTTTTCAGACAATTTTACACCAGCCACCATTTTCCCAGTTGAGCACTTTGGAGATTGTTTTCGTTAGCGCAAAAAACTACAGAAATCAAATATATTTGTGCACAGAGCTATTAGCTAAATGTTTTATTTTGTACAACAGCACTTAGAGTGTGAATGCTGAGAGAAAAGCACTGAAAAGTAATGTTTTTTATACATATTATTTTTCTCCCTTGTAATAAAATCATTAGTTTTTTGTATTCGCTTGTAAAATAAGGAATTACATGATCCAATTTTTTCAATAGATACAATTCTTGTATAATTCTCCCGACTTTAAATTGGCAAATTACTGCAATATGTAATCTTATGTAAACCCCCATTAACAAATGGATTTTCTATCATTTTTGAACCATATGTTTTTTTTGGTCAATCCCAGCACTTATTGTTGCCTCTGCACAAATATAATGATGTCACGGCAATTTACACATTTTAAAGCACAAAAAAGTATGCATGGTCTAAATCTAGTTCCATTAAGCTAATTCCACCCAAAATTGAGGGCCATTTTTAGTATCAAATTCTCTCAGCATTTCCACCCAATTTTAATTTTTACTGCGATTTCTGGCTCAGTTATTTCTGCCTCTTAAATACCTCTCTCTGGTTAAGTTAATCCATATTGGATTCCGCTAAAAAAATAACTTAATGATAGGTTTTTTGAAAGTGAAATACTTTAGCTGTGGTCACTTAACTCCGTCCAAAAAGTTAAAAACAAAAACAAAACAAGTCATTCCTACTGCAAGTTCAAACCAAATTCTGCTGTTGATAACACATTCAATCGACAATTATTATTTTTACTTTTAAAGCCTTTCCTCTGCCTGGTAAGCAGGTAGAAAATATGAAGCGAGCATCAGTTGCCATGGCAACTAAACGCAGTAAACACCCACGCTTTTAAAGCCTTCCCTAGCAAGATCACTATGTTTTTTAATTTTTTTTTTTAATATTATTTTTATGTTCGCTCACTTCAGGATCTTTTCTCAGCTAAGAGAACATACCCATTGCCCCCCGTTGTCCCCCTCAAGAGGGGTCTTTGCTGCTGTATGACCTGCTGTAACCCGACAGCTGTGTTCTTACTTTTATCTTTTTATTTTTTGACACATAGGTTTTGTAAGCATAAATCCATGATTATGACTATATATGTATCACCTATTTTTCTATATTTATGTTACTATCCTTGGGAGTGGTGTGATTTCTGTACTTTCTCTAAAAAAAAGACCTCTTTGTATAATGATGCTGAAAAAGTCTCTATAGGACATTTATAATGAGAATATTATTGTTGTATTTATAGCTTGCTTCCATCACAGCTTTTTTTTTTGGTTTTGTTTTATATATCAACACGACTGCGGTTACTCACAAAATGCTGTTTTCTTACCCCTCACTTGAATACATTGACATTCTGATAGTTTGTTTTTGAACAAAAAATAATGATAAAAATCTCCATCTGTTGTACAGCATAATTTCTGATGTAACTGTCCACTAATTCTGATTTTTTTTAACGATGATGGTAATGATTTTATAACAAACTTACCTGAAATGAATCCACAGGGCTGTAAAAAAATCCCTCTTGTTGAATAATGCCTGCAGCACACTGTAAAAAAAACAAAAACAAAAGCATGTTTATTCCAGTGATCAAACGAGGCATTTTATATTTGTGCCAAAGATAAAACTTACCTTTTTTTTGAAGAATTGACGTTGCCAACATCTGAAAAATAGCTAAAGAGAGAGCTATAAGCAATTTATATTTTCCTAATGTTATTTCTAAAGAGCCATTTTCAAAATTTAAAGTAAAAATATAAGAAAATTAGATTTTTAAAAATGTTTTTTGGTCATTTCATCACTTTTTAATTACAACAAGTCTCTGAATTATTTGGACAATATTGTTATGCTGTAGCTAATCAATCTGTATTAATAAAATTAAATTGACTTTAAAAATTTGACAGATAGGCCGGGTTAGCACAAGATAGGATACAAATAAAAAAGTGCATCCGTTAACAGTACATACAAAAAATAAACCGAAAAAAAAGGACTCAAGTATTAACATACTCATCACTCATCATTAAAGTAAAAAGTATAAAGTACAGTCAAGTAAAAAGGAATGTATTAAGAAATATTAAAATGTCATTTAAAAAAAACCCTCGGCGGGCTGGATTAAACCACCTTTTGGGCCGAATGTGGCCCGCGGGTCGTAGTTTGCCCATCCCTGATATAAATCCATGGAAAGAGCCACATATGGCTCTCGAGCCGTACGTTCCCTACCCCTGAACTACAACAACAAGGATGCTAAACAAAAAAAGATGAATACAATACCTATACGATGGCATTTTATTGGTCATCATCTTCCTCGTACATTGACGATGACATCATCTAAAAAAAAGTGCTTGCATAGATCAACTTGACATATTTAGCTGTCCAAACAAGCTCGACCAGCCAGACAAGCTACACACACACACACACACACACAAACAAGGCAGGAAAATAAAAAGATTTAACACTTAAAAGGCAGAATGTTGACAAAATCTAATGTAGATTTTTTTTGCCGAGATTTAAACGAGCAGCAAGAAGTTAACGAGTATTATTGATCTACTCGGATATATTTATTGGAGGTGATCGGTTTTAGTTTATACTACTATGACGCCTAAATTATTTTTTGTCATCTAGTGTATTTGTGTAAAATCCAAGTTTTGCTGCCTTATTTCAAAAAATGCTAAATTATTCCACTTCACTGTTTCTGCTGTGTCTTGTTTTTGTACTCGCAAATAAAAAAATTTTCTAAATCAAAACTATCACAAATAAACTCGCTTTTTGTCAGTCACAAACACACAAAAATGGTTTTATTTTCATAATCCTAAATTCAACTATGTACCCATAAATTAAATTTGTTCCAACATCAAAACAATGATTGGCACAAATGGGTATAAAAAAAGAAAAAGTATTTTTTTTAGCTATTATTCTATACAAACCATCTCCTCAGTGCATTTTACACTAAAAAAATGGACTGGTTCATTTCAATAAATTATGTCACTCAGATTAAGTGAAGTGAAACTCACCATACAGATTAATTTACATCATTTTTTTGGATTTTAATATTAAAATCCTTGAATCCTAATATTTGTGCAACTTTTTACAGCATACTCTTCAATTAAATAATGGAAAAAAACAAGTACTGGTCATATTTTATGGAGATGAACCAGTAAATGACACATTTTAATTTATAATCCATAAAATGATAAATAATTGCCCCCATTTGAGGACCCTTTGCTATGTATAATAATATAATATATCATGCAGATTACATAATCTGCCTTCCTAGTTGAGTACTAATACAAATCCCCACTTTGTAGGAGATAAAGACGCAACCAATACATACAGAGGAATGCAGTTTGAAGTACCTGCTCCAAAACCAGTGTACCTATACAGGAACACATTTTTAGATTGTTTCAAAATAAAACAAAACAACAAAAAAGGGGGAAGGTTTCAATGTGGTCCACTAGGTGGCATTCCAAGCCATTATAAAACTCTGGATCGTGTTGGATTATACAGTATCACAATTGTGATTTGTTTGCAATAAGGCCAAAAAAAGGCGAAAAATCTCACACTGCTGAGCTAATCTAATGAAAACCGGTTTCTCCTTTCAACGTTCATTAGCCGTAAGCGGTCATTGTTCAACACTGAGTCGTTGAAAATGAAATATCATCCACTTTGGCGGCTCTTTTTTGAGGTACGTTCCGTTTTTCGAGTGGCGGCGCACCCACCTGGATCCGGGGAATCTTACAGCTCGTCATCGGACATGATCAGCATAACTTTGTCCGACTTACGGGAACTCTTGTTGGTGGCGGCTTTCCCATTGGTGCATGGTGGGACCACCTCTTGTGTGGACTGCTGCGTGTATTGCTGGTAAGCCGGGGAGAAGTTGTGGATGGCGTCCTGCACCATATCGCCCGGGTTGATGGTCTCCTTCAGACCGCTGGAAATGCTCTGCATGGACGGGATGCTCTCTGTGGGAGTAATGTCAATGTTTAGCGCAAGGGGTGGGAAAATTTTTAGGCCCGGGGGGCCACATTGACTTTAAAAATTTGACAGATGGGCGGGGTCAGCACAAGAGAGGATACATATAAAAAAGTGCATCTGTTAACAGTACATATGAAACATAAACAGAAAAAAGGGACTAATGTATTAACATACTCACCACTCATCATTAAAGTATAAAGTACAGAGTAAAGTAAAAAGGAATGTATTAAGAAATATTAAAATGTCATTTAAAAAAATGATAGTGGGGCTGTAAAACACGAAAAACAAATAAGAGTGGATAAAGCTACAGCCATTGGCTTCTGCGTGACGGCGCCATTTTGGGGATAAAAAAAAAACATTATTTGGACAACATGGGCAGACCGGATTAAAAAGCCTAACCAGCCGGATTTTGCCCATGTCTGGTTTAGCGTCTCTGAAAAAACACAGTGGTAAAAAAGCGCATCACTCACGTGGAACGTCATTTTTCTTTTCCTGATAAACTGTGCACGTGAAGGCGTATCTTAGAACGACGGCGGCGAAGAACATCTCCATGCAGATGATGAAGTTCTGCCAACCGGCCGCCACCGTGCCGGCGCCGACTTCTTGTCCGTCGATGAAGAGCGCCTTGGGAATGACGCCGCAGCGTTCCAGGATGGCGAGAACCATACCTTAAGGAAGGGAGGGAGATTAGTTGGCTACCTGGGTTTAGGATTTTAATCTCATGGTGAGATCTTACCTTGCCAGAAAGACAAGAAGATGACCGATTTGATGGTGAGGAACTTGAGAACGGGCTCGTATGGCCTGAGTAAGTCGCTAGTGGCGAAGAAGAAGAGGAAGAGGGCGTAGAGTGACAAACTGACGGAGAAGTTGTAGATGATGGTGATGTACAGGTAGCCTCCGTTTACACTGTAAAAAAAGAGAAAAGTAAATGAGTCAAAGTATTAAAAAAGTGATAAAAGGTGGAGCTTACTTAAAATCTCCATCGTGGTATTTGCCATAGGCCTGTAAGATGATGGTGATGGCGGCCATGATGGGTTTGACAATGCAGAACTGGAGAGTGGCCTAGAAAATACATAAAGAGGAGAAAGTGGGTTTGCATTTTCATTTATTGTGCTTAGCCAATAAACAAACAGTGGACAATTTATCATAGACATACAAACATCTATTGAGCTGGAAATCAAGAGTTGGACCATAAATTCTGCTTTTAAAAGTTTGCATTTGTTATCATTAAATGACTTTAGGGTAGTTTTTATTATTGTGATTTATCACAGTAGTGGAGAAGTGGACTTTTTTTGTGTATTTAAAGCACAAGTGTCAAGCTTGGGTGTTGTAACAGGGTTTTTTTTACCCGGAAAATATTCTGCAATTAATCGAGACATCATTTTTAGACAAAGTTTTGTCTAAGTCCGTTGCTCCAGCTACTTAACGTAAATATTCAGATATATATATTTTTTTAAAGAGGAAAACAAGTACTTTTTATCTTTTGTGTATTAATAAACAGTATTTCTTTTTTACTTGAAAAAGAAAATAAAAAAGGGTAAAAAAAAAGGAAATAATTAATATTTTTCATTAAAAAGACAGTAAAACATATTTTAAGCACTGTATTTAAGTTGTATTTACATTGATGAATAAATGCAGCGAAACAGATTTAGTATATTTACTTTACATTTTTTAATTAATTAAAAATTAGATTACCAAACTTTTTATAATTCATTTTTAAAAGATAAACATAATACAATCTTCTCTTAAGTATAATCTTCATTAGAATTTTAGCATCAAACATGAAGACCTGATTTACTTTCACCGCCAGGCCAGCTGTGCGCCCCAGCCCCTCCACTTTGACACCCAGTGATTTAGAAGGCATCAAAATATAATTTAAAAAAGCTCGCATTGGACTTGAGGCGCGCGCAGAGAGCGTAAAAGACGCCACACGGCCTCCTTTTGAATTATGAGCGCTGCGTTGGGCAAAATCCAAAAAGGATTTCTACCAAGCCAAACTCGCAAAAGGACAAAAAGCGACTGAGAGCGAGCGAGAAAGAGAGAGAGATGCCCCCCACGCTGCAAAGTTTTATTTAACATCTTTAACATTGAATTATTCACATGGCCCTCCTCTTTTATTGTAGTTATATTTCATAAAGAAGGGCACCCAGCAATAGAGTAACTTGAGAAGAAAGTGCACTCCAGTCACCGCTTTTTATTTCCTCAAGTGTGTTGGCAACCTGCTGGCATTTTCCATTAAAAATGACTAAATCAATTTTTAATTATCAATTCCCAGCTTGGAAAGACCCCGGGCTTTTTTCCTTTTTATACAATTTGCCCACGCTATAGTTCACTGGTGGCAACTATCGACAGGCCAGATTTGTTGCGTCCTCTTGTGTATTAATTAAAAGCAAAGCTACTCCGCCTTGACTTACTGTACGGGTGCCCCCATAGCCGCACGTCGGAGATTGATTGGGCCTAACTTAAGGCGAGGCGCGTGGAAGGCACAGGACCTCGTTTTGGATATTCACTCCGACGGCGTACGTGCTAGTTACGGCAGAAACTTGCCTCTCCCTTTCAAAATGGACCGGATGAATGTCTAACACTGTCAATGGGACTCAAAAATAAGCTTTCACAATGCAAAACTTTCCACTTTAAATTGTTAGGCTTAATAATAAAGGGAGTCACTTACTCTGTAAAGTATTAAAGGTCTTAAGAGTCAGATTTTTTGATAAGTATCCATAGTAGTGACCAATTTCACTGACAGGGTTATTAATATGTTACAAAATCTCTGGAATATTTATTTCAATAGAGTCCCACTTCTAAAAATAACATTAGAGGTGCTATAAAAGTACAATGGTTGTTTTTTTTTTTTTTGCAGTAGTTTCTTTTTTCCAAGCAATTGCCATAAATTAGGTAAATGAGTATCTGAAAAATGATGTACTCCACTTATGGGGGTGAGACTATTGTATATTATGTGAATATAGTAAAATATAGTGGAGAACAGTGGAGAATGGGGGAGTATTGGGGAGTATTGGGGAGTATTGGGGAGTATTGGAGAGTATTGGAGAGTATTGGAGAGTATTGGAGAGTATTGGAGAGTATTGGAGAGTATTGGGGAGTATTGGGGAGTATTGGGGAGTATTGGGGAGTATTGGGGAGTATTGGGGAGTATTGGGGAGTATTGGGGAGTATTGTGCAGTATTGTGGAGTACCTGGCAAGTCTTTTTTTAACGCTCTGACAGCAATCTGGTTGTACAATTTCTGAAATACCTAACCTGTTTGCAATTTGTATAGTTAGATGAGCAAGTGGATGTGTCTTACCTGTTTACAAAATCTTAAAAAGCCAATGGAGTAGCTCATTCCGCCCAAACAACAGGTGCCATAAAGGCAGCTTGATCTGTATGGGGAAGAGGAAAAAACATTTTATACAGTGTGTCGACATAAAGAGCCAATCAAAAATGAGCGCATATAATTAAGAGGCCACAATGATGAGGGAACTCACTGGATTGGCTTCCCTCGAATCTCAGACATGATGGCGCTCTCGCCTCCCAGGTATTCAAAGGACAGACTCAGGAAATTATAAATGACGAAAGCTGTAACAAAAAAGACACACGATAAAAGAATAATTAGCCAGCGCTACTTTATGGAACAATAAATGTTTTGCTTCTTACATTAAGAGGCTTGCAAGGGTTGTGTGTCTTGGAAATCCCTTCCTAATCCTTTTTTTGCTATTTTAAGTGAGGATTAAATGTAGCTAATGCAGATGGTGTCCGGCCAAAAGCGGGAGGCTTGTTGCCTTTTTTTACTGGCGGGCGCCGACGGGATTGGGGTCTCCCCGCTGCCTCAAAACTGGTCGTAAACTAATCTGCTCTATGATACAGCACCCCCTTTTTATTAACTGGTTTCATTTTGCAAGAGATCTTCTTTCCCATGTGAGAAATATTTGGCTCATCCACATGGATAATATAGAATAGATACAATAGTGCGCAATACATGTACACACATGTACATCTATGTGTATGTATATATATATATATATTTATATAAATGTATGTATATGTATGTATGTGTATATATATGTATGTATATGTATGTATGCGTATATCTATGTATGTATATGTATGTATGCGTATATATATGTATGTATGTGTATATATATGTATATGTATGCATATATATGTATGTATATGTATGTATGCATATATATGTATGTATATGTACGTATGCATATATATGTATGTATATGTATGTATGCATATATATATATGTATGTATATGTATGTATGTGTATATGTATGTATATGTATGTATGCATATATATGTATGTATATGTATGTGTGTATATGTATGTATATGTATGTATGCATATATATGTATGTATATGTATGTATATGTATGTATGTGTATATGTATGTATGTCTGTATATGTGTATATATATTATATTTATTCATGTATTTATTTCGTAACTTACTAATTTATATATGTCTAAAATGTATTTTTCTGTGTCTGTATTTTCACCCTCTTGCTACTTTGACAATGAAATTTCCCAAATACAGGATGAATAAAGTTATCCAATCCAAATAATATTTACGACCTGATCATTGGTGGCTGTACAACGAAAAAATTTGTCAATTGTAAAAATAACAACATGACTGGAACTCTTTGAAGTTCCAGTTTCTGACAAAGCGAGGACTGGAAAAAAAAAACTGTCATTGAAAAACTGGTTAGGTCAGTTACTTGTTTTCAATGTGAATGCAGTGGTTCGTATAACATTCACACGAACACACACACACACACACACACACACACACACACACACACACACACACACACACACACACACACACACATGTTCACGTACCTTCATAACAATCTCGAACAGAGTCAAAGTAGACGTAATACTGGTTGTTGCTGATGAATAAAAGGCTAAGCCAAGAGTCAAAGGCATAGATTGGCACGATGAGGAGGATGCGGATAATGTAGCGTTGCTCGTTGGGAACCGTGTAGGATCGAAGGTGTGTGTAAATCTAAATGAGAAAAGAAACAATACAAGAAAAATATTTAAAAAAGAGCAACATAGGCAAATGTACTTCTGTGATAAGTTTTGTTTTTGTCCAAAGTATTCAGAGCACATTAATAATGCACTTTGTATGTCCAGTGTGGGTGATGATTAATTGCTGGATTTCTATTTATTTTTGTGAAGTCATGCCAGAAGAATGCAGAAGCAGACACGAAAAGGAAAAGAAATCATTAATTTTCAGAGTGGAAGTTGCTGCTGCTGCGCGCTGATATGTTACAAGATTTATTAGAAAAAGAAAAAAAAGGGCAGCTCAGAAAATGATGAAAACATCATTGTTTGGCCTGCATGACAACTTCTGTAATATATTTGCAACCAAGTTCTTGGCTGTTTTTTTTAGTGTGCTTTGCACGTTTTTCCATTTCAAGTAAAGGGTGGCAAATGTACGGACCCCGGGCTAGGACTCGGTTGAGTATTAGGTGAAAAATTTTGACCCAAAAAAACTGAAGCAAAGTTTATGTGCGTGTTATACACAAATCTTGGTGAAATACTGGCAGAATTCATGAAAAATGGAATCAATTGTTTGGTGAATCTGATGATGATGAATTAGACTTTAGAAAATGTTAAATATTATAACGATGAATGAGACTTTAAGGATTTAAAATTGTACATTCCATTTGAGAATTGTGTTAATACTGGTATAGTTTGTTTTACCAGGTTTTCGTACCCATACGTTGTGAATAAATGTGTTGTCATGGCGACATATGTTCAGCATTTGCTAGTTTCCAGTACTGGTACAATCTTTGGTGTTAGGTCAAAAAAAGTGACTAAAAAATGTATACCAATTATTAGTCACAAATTATGGGTGCCCGTTATACACAGGTGCGCGTTATACTCCAATAAATACGGTCAAGCGGCTGTGGATGTGTCAATGGTGGCCACTGAGTTACATTTTTGGACCAAAACTAAACTAGTTCGACCCACTTGATCCCTAGTTTGCCTTGATTGTTGCAGAATGTGATTGCTTTTACTTCCGCAGTGTTAAATTGATTAAAAAAAAATATGAATGTGGACATAGCCAGCATGGAGGATTGTATAATGACCATAAAAGGCAATACCTGCCATAACAAAGCTCTCATGTTATCCGACTGTGTTCAAAGGGCATTTCCAGTAAATATTCTCCATTTGTAACAATGCCCTGCGAGTAGGACTACGCCAAACATCTGTCGCTCTATAAAATCTGGGAATCTAACAAAAGGGTGCCATCCAGAAGCCTATTTTTCCTCTGTGTTTATATCCAAGTGCATGTAAAAGAAGCTCTACAAAACATTCTCTATGCTTTTCATTAGTATTCCAAATGGCAAGTGTTCAAACCTTTCAAAAAATCTTAAGCAGCCACCCACGACGACGATATTTATGACCCATTAGCGGATTAATTGAGCGTGAGGAAACGGGGGAATATATTCTGCAGGAGAACATACTCAAGGTGTAATGTTGTGTTTGTGTTTAGTCTGCAGTAATTGGAATTGAAATATGTTTGGTTGAACGTTTTTACCTATTTTGTTGCTGGTGGTGCAGCGTACCAAGCAAATGGTTAAAATCATTAGTGATAACTATTGCAAAAACATTAAATTTGAATTTTGAAATGTTTTTTTTGAGTTTTTTTTTAAGTATTAACTGATTAGCTGTTAGAGACGTCCAATGCATTTTGACTGGGAGAGCTTGCAAGTGATATAATTTCTATATTTCTATTTAACCATTCAAAAAAACTTCAAAAAAACTGAAAAGACTGAAAAAGTCCAGTTATTTCCAAAGTGAAAAACAATCCCAACTATTTAACTCGACACAAATTCACTGTTTAGGTTTATCTCCGTAAAAAAAGATTGTTTAAACTATTTTATTTGTATCTGATTATGGTGCTCAACAAATTATTGTTAAAAAATGTTTTTAGTTTGTGGAAATCACCCTTTTAGTTGATTTTAATGTTCAATACCTTTGTTTAAACTATAGGAAACAAACAACTTCTCTCTTTAATACATTTCCTCACTATTGCAAGCATTCCTGCATCAAGTGACATTGACACACAAGCAATAAAACGTGATCACGACACCCCTGCGCACTATCCACTTGTGTATAAGGACATTCTGAAAATGGTGAGATGAGACACCGTTGTGCAGTAAAATTATAAAAAAGAGGGGTGTCATGAACTTGGGAGGGGAAAAAGCCATTGCTTGGTAACTGCCAGTGACAGCAGAGATTGGCTTCATACAGTGAGCTCAGAAAAAAAGGTGAAGTGTAAGGTAATAAACCTTTATGGATAGAACAATTGCTTTTGGTCCCCTAGCGAGGGAGGAACGTGCTATGTGTGTCATTTCCCAGCCATCTCTGATTACATATTGCCTTATATTGAGGCAAACAGTCTTGACATTGAACCAGACAGTTTATGTCAACAACATGTCGCCGTTATTTTCAAATTAGTATGCGAATTGGAACGAGATGTAATCATCTATCACTGACCGACCTATGGCAAAGCGTTGAGAAAATTAGCAATATTTCAGATTTATGGTGAAACCTATTACAGAAAGGCAACAATGAATGAATAAATTATTAATCTATGAGATCATGCTTCACTGCCAGTTCAGTCCAATAGTTATTACAGTAATACCTTGAGATATGAGCATAATGCGTGCCAGGATGGAGCTTATATGTCAAATTACTCACATCTCAAATCAAAATTTTCCAAATAAAATAACTAAAAACTGTTTAATTTGTTCCTACACTCTGAAAACATAAAATAAAATAGGATATTACAATGGAAAGACATGTTTTTAATTGTTTTTCCTTTATCCATATTAAAAATAAGCCCCTCCCTCTAAGCATGAATATCAATAAATAGCTCTAAAAAGGAAAATGGTCAGATTTTTCCTCTTATCTCAAATTTCTCGCATGTTGGGACACTCACATGTCAAGGTATTACTGTACATAAAAATAAATATACATTTTAAAACCCTATTCCCATCCTCTGAAAATGACTATCATCCCCTACAGTGTTTTTTTTTCTTGCAATATTAAGTGTACAGCAGAATTTTTGTCACACTTAGTGGAATATTTGTCTATGAATAACATGTCTACGTCAGTAGGACCCAGATATTTTAAATACTTGTATAGTAGGAGTAAGGCATTTGGAATGTTCAATAGACAAGTGTAAAGGAAAGTTTTGGAAAAAAAACTACCATACCTGGTGGCATGTGATGAGCAAGGCGGACCACACAAAAATGCCAGACAGGGCACGGGCGGACACTGTGTTCAAAAAAATGTCATCTTGCAGGATGGTGCCATTGGCCGTGCGAATGATGGTCATGTTGGACATGTCCGCCCCGTCTGGGATGATGGGGGCATTTAGGTGGACGATGGAAGTGTTCTCCACTGAGGCATCCATGTTGACTATGGAGATGTTCATCTGGGGAACACATAACATTAAAAAAATAAATAAAAATGCCATATCATAACCCAATATTGACCATATTTACTACAGATAACAAGCTTGAATAGGAATATTCCTGCATTTATTTAAAATTGTTGTTTTTTTTCCATCAATATGTTCTGGTAGTCAACCGGAATTGCCATCCATTTTTTTAAAAAATAATTACATATACATACCAAATAAATGCAGCAATTTAAATTCTGCATTATACATATTTAGTGTTTAAGTATTCTTTTTTTTAAAGAATCTTAGCAAATGCAAAATGGTGTCTATCTATTTTGGTCTTAGATTACTCACCTTGTACAGATCTGCGTCAGAAATGACTTTATATTGTTTTTACTGTCCACAAAAAGAAAAATAAGCGTCCCTAAAGCAGATCAACATAAGATTTTTAAGCGCCTTTCAGTTTCGGCGGATGATCGCATGAGGCGTTATTTGTGAGGCAGTCGTTGGAAAAAAACACGCCGCCCAAGAGACGCAACCGTCGGACACTTCCTTGTTAGTATCACGTAGGCCCCAAGTTGCGACCCGGGGGTCGAAGTCCGCACGTCCAAAAGCAGCCCTTAAAATTCTTAAAGACGACAAACTTTAAACGATCAACTTCCTACCGTCATCTGTTGAAAAAAAAGCGATAGATCAGTCGTTCAAAAGTGAAAATACATAGGCGTTAAACTCAAGCGATCGAGGGGATAAACAGGTTGAGGAAACAGGTGTGCGCGTCACGTGACCAGCGCAGCTCTGAGTGTGACGTCACTGTGTTGCATTCAAGACCTTAAGAACATGGCAGACTTCTAAGTACTGCACGTGCATATAAACCCTTCTTTTATACCATTTTATTTAATTTGGGAGGGCGTGGATGAATAATCTTATAATTATTTCATAACAGCTCTGTTAGAAATGTAAAAATAGCTTTTTAGGAATGTGAGTCATCACAGTTTAAATGCATTGCATGTCTGCAGCCAATGCATTATATTATTGTGATAGATCAATAGTAACTTTGTATTTTAGTCACAGAGTTTTAAGAGAACTTTACTTTTCTCTTCTGGAAGCATGGTAATTAATTAACATCTCCGCCTGATAAGTTTAAGCTCAAGGTTCAATTCTGGGGTCTGACCTAACTGTACTGAATTTGCATGTTTTTCTGCGTGGGTTTTTGCCAGGTACTCTGGTTCCACCCTACATACCCAAAACATGCATGGGAAGCCAATTGAACACTCAAATCTCCCCTGGGTAAGCTCCGACACCCCCACAACCCTAGTGAGGATTTGCAGTTTGCAAGATAAATACATTTTTAACATTTCATTTTTTTTAATTCTATGACCACCCAAAAACAAACAGGAACACGTGAAGGTATTGAAAATATCCTTTTCAAATGGATAGGATATCTACATTAAAAAAGTATAGTTTAGTGAAATATCTTTAAAAAAAAGGAGAATTATTCCTGCAAAACTTACACTGTTGCAAATTGCTAATAACCAACCAACTGAACCTGCAAACAAAAAAGTGAGCTACTATTCTCCAGTTAATTTTGCAGTTTTTTGGAGACTTCCTACCAAACTTGACAACTTTTGATGAGTTCTTTTATCTGCCTAATTGCATCTAAAGATGAGTCCTTGAGTGCCAGTCCCATCAAGACGGGCTTGTTGCCAGCTTCTTGTGACACAAACGAACCCAAGTTTTTGCCACACACATGCGTCAGGGGCTAAAATAATAATAATAATAATAATAATCAGCACATATTAAGCATGACAGTATTATTATGTTAGAGAAAAAATGCATTTGTTGTACCTCATCCTTTCCAAGCAGTACTTTGGTAGAATACATTGAAGTACTGAATTCCTCACATCTGGATTCCGGAGTGACAGAAACAAGTGTCCCTATCTTGCCATATTGGGTTATGACAATAAATATGTAATTACTAAACCCCGTGCAGACAACTTGTGTGGGGACACCGTTGATTTCTTTCTGTGTCTGTCGTGATGAGATGATGGGCTCTGCAGAAGACATTTTGTCAAACCTAGGGAAAGAAAATAGCACAAAATTTTAATTTTTTAAATGGCAAATGTAAACATCACCTAAAATATTATATTTGGAGATCAGATAAAACATTATTTCTATTCTATTTTCCTGGCTATATTTTACAGACAGTAAAATGACAATCATTTTATACTTTTTTTTTGGTGATCATATATTCTATTGATTAGATAGGAAATATTATGGTGAAGATATTAATTAGGATAAGGATCAGTACCTAGTTTTGTTTTATGACCATTAAGGATGAAGCAGTTTTGTATTTTTTTCAGGGAAAAAACTACATATGAAACCCCTCAATTATCACAACGTGGTATGAAAATCAGAAAAAAGCACGCCTTTTAAAATCACTACTTTGTATGGGGATATGACTTTTGTTTTAGAGAGATCGCTAAGACTTAGCCACGCAATTGCTAGACGAAAACAACGAGACAAAATAGATGCACACAGGTTTTGGATTTCAAGATCCAAGCTCGTCCTTACCTATTATCAATCAGAGAGTCTATTCAGCGGAGTGAATATGTATTTTTCCCCACGAAAGTCAGCTAAAAAGGCTTTTAATTCTGCTTTCCATTTGAACATGCGCTGCAAAACGACGCCTGCGTCATGACGTCAAGGACACGCACGTCCGGGTTGAGTTGGCCTGCGTAAAATAGAAGACAATGTTAATAAAAGCAATGAGACGAATAAAATAGTAATAAGTAATACAACATATTTAGCAACGCGACTATGGTTTTGTAAATCATATTTTTAAAGACCAGGCATTTTAAAGACTGTAGTTTTATCCAATTACTGTCCTGCTACAAGTATTACTACTACTACCAATAGTACTACTACTACCAATAGTACTACTACTACCAATAGTACTACTACTACCAATACTACTACTACTACCAATAGTACTACTACTACCAATAGTACTACTACCACCAATAGTACTACTACCAGTACTACTACTACTAGTAGTACTACTACTACCAATAGTACTACTACCAGTACTACTACTACTAGTAGTACTACTACTACAAATAGTACTACTACTACTACTACTAGTAGTACTACTACTACCAATAGTACTACTACTACTACCAGTAGTACTACTACCACCAATAGTACTACTACCAGTACTACTACTACTAGTAGTACTACTACTACCAATAGTACTACTACTACTACTACCAATAGTACTACTACTACTACCAATAGTACTACTACCAGTACTACAACTACTAGTAGTACTACTAGTAGTAGTACTATAACTACTTCAACCACTACAACCACTACTACTACAACCACTACTACTACTACTACAACCACTACTACTACTACTACTACAACTACATTTAGTTTTCCAGGAAATTAAATTTAAAGAATATTGACAGTACATCGATTCCGTGTTATCTAACATTAATTACTTATGCAAAAGGGAAAATTGGTTTATTTTCCTCCTGGTACCTAAGCAAGAATGATTTATTTTTTAAAATATAAATTTGCATGAGAGTGGTAAACTTGAGTCCACAGAGAGGAAAGCTTAGATCTGCACAGAACTGACCTAATTTAAGATGTTGTTTATTTAATTTATATTTCAATTCAAATAAAAAAGAGTTGCCTTGCAGCTATATAGGCTCCATCATCCTTCTGCTAAGTGCCAAAGATTGTTTGAAGCCCTAAGATCCTCACAGCACGGGGGGTGACAAAGGCAGGATAATTTCTTATCAGCATGACTTCACTCTTCTGGTGGGTTTTCTTTTCGAAAAGGCCTCTCTAATAACTACTTTAAACCAATGTGACATTTGAACAGAACAAGGCCAAAGATAAGCAGACACAGCTTCATGCAAGACAAACGCCTGAGGAAATTTCCAAAGTGCTTACATGTCCTTTTTAAAAATGATTTTATATATATTTATATATATTCCAGGTGAATTTGAAAGTCTGCAAGTGCTGCATCAGGCTGATCCAAAAAGCCAGAGACCCTGTGACATATTCACAATGTCAAATGGAGTACCAGACTCAGCAGAATTGCTATGCATTGTGGGTGGGCGGTAGGCACATCTAAAATGGGTATAACAAAACCGATCATGTTTCCATATTAAACGACATCTTGAAAAATGGAGTCCCAAATATCAATAAACAGCATGTCAGCATTAATGTATGGGATGCTCAGAGCGCAAGGTGTTCACAAGTGATATTTCCGCACCGACTATTTCGATAAATACTTATTCAAAAAGATAAAATAACACAGAAACTTCAGAGAATGGAACTTCTCTTTTTAGTTTTGTGTTTTTATACTTAAAAAATTAGCAAAGTGTGACAGAAAGATATGTTTTCAAATTTTATGCTCTTGGGGGGGACACCAGTCTCTTGCACCCTTTCCCACCTCTAATGTACAAACACAAGAATATATAATATTATTTGTGTTTCTCAAATACACACCTAAATACAAATGTAGTTTTTCCTTTAACCAAACATATTATATATATATATATAAATATTAATATTTCATGCGCCCTCTAATAGATTGCACCCTAGTCAGTCGCCCAAATTACCCATAGCAAAAACTAGCTAAAAGGCATCATATTCGATCCATGAATTTTGAGCAATGGAATTGAGTTATCATATATGTAAACATGATATAAATTTACAACAATATTTGAAATGTTGTCGTCTTTTTGTTCCGAGGGACCGTTAAAGCCTCAGAGTTGGGAAAAACTTGAATTTGCTTTCAATTTTTGGTTATTTGGCCTTTTAAAGGTTAAAGTCACCCAAAGGTCAAACCATGCAGCTTTCATTATAATCAAACATTTAAAGACGTACACAGAATCTCCCACCTTTCATCGTGGAACAATTTAATTGTGATAGACAAAAACTTGTCAGGAAGAACCACAAGACAACACAAAATATATACAAACAACACAAGCCATTATTACCCTGGTGGCCACTAGAGTGCTGTGCTGTATTGCAGATGGACCAATTGCTATGACATTCCAAAGTTGCCCTGCACTACAACCACTACTACTACAACCACTACTACTACTACTACAACCACTACTACTACTACTACTACAACTACATTTAGTTTTCCAGGAAATTAAATTTAAAGAATATTGACAGTACATCGATTCCGTGTTATCTAACATTAATTACTTATGCAAAAGGGAAAATTGGTTTATTTTCCTCCTGGTACCTAAGCAAGAATGATTTATTTTTTAAAATATAAATTTGCATGAGAGTGGTAAACTTGAGTCCACAGAGAGGAAAGCTTAGATCTGCACAGAACTGACCTAATTTAAGATGTTGTTTATTTAATTTATATTTCAATTCAAATAAAAAAGAGTTGCCTTGCAGCTATATAGGCTCCATCATCCTTCTGCTAAGTGCCAAAGATTGTTTGAAGCCCTAAGATCCTCACAGCACGGGGGGTGACAAAGGCAGGATAATTTCTTATCAGCATGACTTCACTCTTCTGGTGGGTTTTCTTTTCGAAAAGGCCTCTCTAATAACTACTTTAAACCAATGTGACATTTGAACAGAACAAGGCCAAAGATAAGCAGACACAGCTTCATGCAAGACAAACGCCTGAGGAAATTTCCAAAGTGCTTACATGTCCTTTTTAAAAATGATTTTATATATATTTATATATATTCCAGGTGAATTTGAAAGTCTGCAAGTGCTGCATCAGGCTGATCCAAAAAGCCAGAGACCCTGTGACATATTCACAATGTCAAATGGAGTACCAGACTCAGCAGAATTGCTATGCATTGTGGGTGGGCGGTAGGCACATCTAAAATGGGTATAACAAAACCGATCATGTTTCCATATTAAACGACATCTTGAAAAATGGAGTCCCAAATATCAATAAACAGCATGTCAGCATTAATGTATGGGATGCTCAGAGCGCAAGGTGTTCACAAGTGATATTTCCGCACCGACTATTTCGATAAATACTTATTCAAAAAGATAAAATAACACAGAAACTTCAGAGAATGGAACTTCTCTTTTTAGTTTTGTGTTTTTATACTTAAAAAATTAGCAAAGTGTGACAGAAAGATATGTTTTCAAATTTTATGCTCTTGGGGGGGACACCAGTCTCTTGCACCCTTTCCCACCTCTAATGTACAAACACAAGAATATATAATATTATTTGTGTTTCTCAAATACACACCTAAATACAAATGTAGTTTTTCCTTTAACCAAACATATTATATATATATATATAAATATTAATATTTCATGCGCCCTCTAATAGATTGCACCCTAGTCAGTCGCCCAAATTACCCATAGCAAAAACTAGCTAAAAGGCATCATATTCGATCCATGAATTTTGAGCAATGGAATTGAGTTATCATATATGTAAACATGATATAAATTTACAACAATATTTGAAATGTTGTCGTCTTTTTGTTCCGAGGGACCGTTAAAGCCTCAGAGTTGGGAAAAACTTGAATTTGCTTTCAATTTTTGGTTATTTGGCCTTTTAAAGGTTAAAGTCACCCAAAGGTCAAACCATGCAGCTTTCATTATAATCAAACATTTAAAGACGTACACAGAATCTCCCACCTTTCATCGTGGAACAATTTAATTGTGATAGACAAAAACTTGTCAGGAAGAACCACAAGACAACACAAAATATATACAAACAACACAAGCCATTATTACCCTGGTGGCCACTAGAGTGCTGTGCTGTATTGCAGATGGACCAATTGCTATGACATTCCAAAGTTGCCCTGCAACCACATGGGATTTGACCACCAAGGCTTCGTTTTTTTCACCAATTTTATATATAATCGACCCTCCCAGTTAAACTAGATTGAAGATCTCGGCACTGAAATTTAAGCATTCACAGCCAGATTCTGGTTTAAATGAATTGGACATCTATAGCCATCATTGGCATGCAATAAGTTAAATAATAAGAAAAAATAATAAACTTTAGTGTTACTTTAGGCTATAACCAGCATAAATTTCTGATTTTAGTCCATTTAATTCCAGTCGTTTATTTTTTATTATCACTATCTTCATTTAAAAATGTATTTTTAATCATCACAAATCATATAAACTATCCAATAAGGATTAATATGTTTAAAAAAATATATACAATTAATTCCACATCAACCCATGCTAAATAATTGTAATCAATACATCTAATATAGAAAAATAAAATACATTTATCAAAGCCTTTTGGAGGACTTTAAAAAATACTTTAATGGCCTAATAGGATTATTTTTAATGTTGAGTAAATCTCTTACCCTGAATAAAAAACCTCTCTGCTGCTTTACATCATTTTTGTGACACCAAAATTATTCCACACTCAAGTCTACATATGTTATAGCAGCAGTTAAAGATCATAATTGATAGTTAAACATGAGTTATTCACCTCATATTTCACTCATCATTTTAGCTACAAGGTGTTACGTCTCTGATAAGACCCTTGAAACTCTTCAGTATTCGGGTCAAGTGTAAGATGTACAGTATACTTATGCTGGAACTTCAAATTAAATCGCCATTTTTGAGTGCACAAGAGAACTGGAATGAGAAAAATTGATGAGTATGAGATGAAGGAGAATACATGTTCATGTCCCAGGTACTTAAATCAAGTAGCTTATGACCATTTGTATTCTACATTCAAGCTTTATATCGACTAATCATCAAACATTCTTTTATTTAAAATGAAATTTCTATATATCATGGCTTTTTTTTTTAAACATATAACAGCGACCAGATTATCATCCATCAAAACAACCCTGAGGAATTGTGGAATACGCCCAATTTTTTGATAAATATATCCAGCTATAGGAAATATTCGTGTTTTTTGGGGTTTTGTTTTCTTGTAAAAACATATTTTTACAAATAAAGTGATTGATGTTTTATTGTAGAGTGGTACCTTGAGATATGAGCTTATTTTGTTCCAAGACTGAGCTCGTATATCAAATTTCTCGTAAGTCAAACGAATGTTTCCCATAGAAATGAACTATAAAATAAATTAATTTGTTCCAAACCTCTAAAAAAAACACAAAAAACGGGATAAAAATTAGATTTTTTGCACGGCAACGCGCTCGTAACATAATTTAAATTAACTTGGATTACGATGCAGATAGACTAAAAAAAATACAATTAATCTAATTTTACACAAAATTTTATTCTAATTTTGATGCGGCACCACCTCATTATATCCCAAGTGCCCAAGAGCTATTCACAATCATCATCTAATATGCATTATTTCCCCACATAGTCAACATTTTTAAAATAAAACTCACCTCCAGTACCTTGTATTATTTGTATTACCTTCCCACTATTCAGCTGTAGTACTCTCATGTATTTTCTCATGGGACACCAATGCAAGGTTATCCTTAACGGTCGGCATCTCTTAATATTCACAACAGTCCGGCGCAATCACGGCGCCAGGCGGATCGATTTGTTCAACAGCCAACAAATCCGCCGCAGCCCCTCCATCCGTCCGAGTCGAGCGAAGGTGGCTGCATGCTAAACGACTCCATCGATAGTTGATGTCCAAATCCCTAACAAGAAAAAAAACAAAAACACCAAGTAAATAAGAAGCTTTATAATGTACCGTATTTTCGCGACTATAAGGCGCACTCAAAAGTCTTACATTTTTTCCAAAATAGACAGTGCGCCTTATAATCCAGTGCGCCTTATATATGGAAAAAAACAGAAAACCAAAAAGGAAAAACCACCACTGTCGGATATTAAAAAAACACAAACGCCTGAACTGAAACAATACTGTTAAATATGCAGATGTCATCTTAGTTTACAAAATCTTCCATCATATAGCTCCTCCCCCACTGCAAGATTTTATACAAAAAAATCCAAAACATCAACAATGGCTGGCTCTAGAGGTGACTGTAAAGTAGTGAGTGCTTCATACCTGGAAGTCAATAGCAATTACCGTATTTTCACCACTATAAGGCGCACTTAAGTCTTAAATTTTCTCCAAACTAGACTGTGCGCCTTATAATACAGTGCGCCTTATATATGGAAAAAATTTCATTCATTGAGGGTGCGCCTTATAATGCGGTGCGTCTTAGAGTCGTGAAAATACGGTACCCCACATTGAAACTCACTGTTCCCCCTCTCCCAAAACCTGGATAATTCACCATGTTCAATTCACTTAACATACCCTAAACAAACAAAATAGTACTCCGATAATGTAGTACAAACACAGAATTGCTGGTGAGAGGTGTCACGGGGGGGGCGAGGTGGTGGGAAAAGGAAAGTGTTTCATGTCGGATCAAGGCAAACATGGCGAGCACCTTTTCGGCGAGCTGGCTGGTGCATTAGCGCTAAGAGGCCAGTCACGTGTGAATCCTTCATGCGGGCCGGCGGTTGTGCTTAATGCAACCGACAAGAAGCTCAAAACAATCCATGAATAAACCACAAGGTTGGGCCTCTGTGAGAAGGGCTAATTTTAATTTGCAGTGCACAGATTATATTGTCTACTGCAATTCGGGAATGCCAGTTCTTGGTTGTTGTAAGGGCAGGAAATCTTTAAATCACAAATACTAAGTATTCACATAAGCATACCAACAAGTTGGGATTGATTTTTTTTTTAATGCTAAGACCAGGAAAGTCAATAGTAGTTTTTTTTTTTTTTTTTGGGGTAGGACTAGAATACAATTTAACGTACATTCTGGACTATTACTGTTATTTTAACAGATGCCTATTGAGTTGCGATAAAAAGATTTGTTTCCTTTTCATTTTTTTTTTAAATTGCGGCAAAGTATAATTTGCACTAGTATGCATGTTTTAATTAGTAAATGCTTTTTGGACATATAAAAACCTGTTGCATATGGGGAAGTAATTTTGTAGTATAAGAATTAAAAAATAATGTTTTATTCTGTTAAAAATGTTTTATTGTGTTGTTTTGATATATTTCATGAGCAAAACATTGAAAAAACCTAATAATATTTCAGTATTTTTCCCTAATTCAGGTGCAAAAGATCACTTTTAAAATAGAAATTTGGCTAAAAACATAACATTATTTTCCATTTTTGATGCAATGAAATGAATGCACTTAAAACTATTTACTTAAGTCTATGTTTTCAAAATCAATCCTTCTTTTACTCCCACAAAAAAATATCCTTTGACTTTCCAATCGATGTCTAGTGTCCCTAAAAGTCTTAAATCTTTCACCCCAAATTAAAAACAAATCTCAAAAATGTCTCCCAAACAATTTTCAGATTGTACATTTCACTTGTGATGACTTAATCATTAAAATTAAGAAATCTAAGACCAAAATGTCATCCTTTTTTTTTTTCGGGGCAGACATACTAATCATCCCTCATTGCACGATAGCCACACATTTGTCTGTCATTTGGCTTGCCGTTTGACAGATGGGATAATCCGACTATTGTTATGCATGAGACATAATGGGCACAATATTTTACTGTGACATGACTGTGAATTCCAAGGCGGATCAGCCGAAAGTCATCCATCACTCTAGCTATGTTTGTGTGTGTATGTATGTGTGATGGCCGGCTGGCATTTTTGGCGAGTGTGTCATTCGCGTGGCAGGTCTCGGGCGTTATTTAAAAGAACAGCAGGCAACGGTAGATACATTTCACACGCCCGGGAAAAAGGTCAGTGAGGATAAATGGGGAGGGATGTGGAAAATGAGCTTTCTCTCACCTCTTCACTGCACTTGGTTATGTGGTTAATGTTTCTTATCTGGAGAGCCGAGATCTTAGTAGTCATTGATCTTGTGTCTTCTGCTTTCCAAAACTAGGCAACAGTTGAGATGTTTCTGGTGGCGTTTTTATATATATGGAGTCGTAAGGCTGGGGGTTATTGAGTTCCAACTCTGGGAAAAAAAAGATTTCACAGAAAGGTTAAAAAGTGAGTGTTCTTAATGCTTTGTTTTTATTGGGTTGGAGTAAGTTGGGAAAATATTGTTGAATGGGGTCTACAAAAGAAGCTTAAGTTTCAGCATGTGTTCTATTGAATTTCTCAATTTATCTGAGTTATTTATGAAACTTTTTTTATTTTTATATTACTTGTTTATGTTTTTTTAATGGGAAAATGCACTTTTTTGGAGTAGGACCACCAATTTGGTGATAGGCAGTTGTGTTTTGTTTGATTGATTGAATTTTAACATGAAAATATGGCAGTTACTTAAATGGCAGGTTTCCATTATTTCTAATCATTTTTTTTCATAAATAAATTAATCTAAAATTATCCATTTTGTTGTTATTTGTTTTTGTGGTGGGTGGAAATGTTTCTTTATTTTATGCAAAAGTTAGTTTGAGCAAAATAAAAAGTATACTGCTGTAAGGCAATTAAAATTTTCCATCATAATCAGCAGTGAACTTCCAATAAATCCATTTTTTAAATGTAAAAATGTAATATAAAAATTACAATATACACCTCAGTGTTATTTTGTTGCTGGTAACCCTCTCCCCATTGACTTCAATTGACAACCAAATTCATTTAAACTAGAATGTCTGACATTAAGAAATCACAACTTACTTCCATTGATGGTAATAAAAGTCCAATCCAATTTGACTGGAAAGGAGAAACCTGTCAGCTGCTCCATTCCTGCAATGCAACAAGTTGTAAAACTGTACAGGTTCTAGTATACATGTTTGATTTGCTATCTGTATATTTTTTTGTTCTCCAAATTTCTCCGCTTAAGTTGTATTTAGTCTTCCGGTGCCATAATTACTTTTTAAATAAAAGCCTACGTGTTTGAGAGCTGTTTACAACAGTTTGTGTTATTTCTGGCAGGAAGTTCACTCACAGCTGTTGATACATTAAAAGTGAGGTGTGAAGAGTGTTGTTGCCGATGCATTAGGGGAAGACACCGCGTCTCAGTCGGTGTCCCAACAGGGTTGTTGTTTTGCTTTACCTAAAGCCCACAAGACAAAAGGCTTGGTGTACGAGTTCACCTCGGCTGTGTATATGCTCGCCGAGGCGGAACATTACATTTGGCTGAGGCTCGTCTTATCTGCCTGGTGGATGTATCCTTCTCTAATGTTTAATTTGGTTCTTAGAGAAAGGCCCTTTTCTTATTAAATTATTCAAATGAAGGCTGCTACCGTATTGAAAACAAACCCAGAAGGAGGAGAGGTGTATTGAAAATAAAGGTATGGAAGAAAGAATAGGAAAACATGGTGCCACAGATAACAGAAAGTTGGATCTTGGACCCTGGCTAACAAAAATGGGATGAAATCAGTTTTTTTTTGGGAGGGGAAAGAGGCATTTTTTACAAAGAATAGGACTATGGAATTGTGGCACAGTTAAGTCCAATCTATTGAATTTTGTCAAGTACCAAACGCAATAGGGGGGCGTATAATGGAAGCAGCATGTATTCAACTTCAAGCTGCAAATGGACAATGATGGAAAACGCTATAATTTCTGACTGTGTGACAATATCACAGATACTGAAAGGTTGTGCGTGTCCATTTTTTACTTTCAAGGTCTCATTTGCCATTGAATAAAGGATTTTTGATTTCAGTTATATATTTAAAATTTATACAAATGGGTGCAACCGCTATTCTTCCATCGTTCCAAGGGAGGGATTGTAGTCAGCGTTATCAAGTTACTAACTCCTAAAAGACAAGATGGTGAATACCTAGACTTTATGTTCACTAGGGATATTTCTATACATATTTCAAAAGAATAACGAAGGACTCAAAAGGTCGCCCAGGGCTACAGACATATTTTTTTGAGCATCTAACACACACGACGTGGAATCTTTTCAATCTGGATGCCATAGCAACGCCCGCTGCTTACCTGCTTTGCCCACACATGACTCAGCAGCTGTTAACTCTCATGTCATGCTACAATGAAGGCGTCTCACCACCATGCGGAATATAATATTCCAGAATGTAACATTCCGGAATATAACATTCCGGAATATAACATTCCGGAATATAACATTCCGGAATATAACATTCCGGAATATAACATTCCGGAATATAACATTCCGGAATATAACATTCCGGAATATAACATTCCGGAATATAACATTCCGGAATATAACATTCCGGTATATAATATTCCGGAATATAATATTCCGGAATATAATATTCTGGAATATAATATCCTGGAATGTAATATTCTGGAATATAATATCCTGGAATGTAATATTCTGGAATATAATATTCTGGAATATAATATTCTGGAATATAATATTCTGGAATATAATATTCTGGAATATAATATTCTGGAATATAATATTCTGGAATATAATATTCTGGAATATAATATTCTGGAATATAATATTCTGGAATATAATATTCTGGAATATAATATTCCAGAATATAATATTCCAGAATATAATATTCCAGAATATAATATTCCGGAATGTAATATTCCGGAATAAAAATAAAGGCCTATAAGTCTTTAAAAGACATGCGGAATAGTGACCTGGGATCGAACCCTCGACACCAAAACCACGAGGCCGACGCGCTAACCACTCGGTCCGACAAGTTTATAAATCCCTTTTTTACCCGATTGCAGTTCCCTGCCAATTTGCGATCCCCCGATGGGACGTCTGTAGTAAACACCCTCATAAACTTCTCGGCACTCCACGTGATGAGCTGTTGCGTAAGCGGCACTTTGAATGTACTTGAGCCGTTGCTGCAGCGCGCCGGCTGCATACTTGGGCTCTTTTCCAAAAGGACCATTTAAGAGAATGACTAAAGTCACATGGAGGTGTCGGAGGTGGCCATTCTATCAGCCCACGCCCAAAGACACATTGAGCTGCTACTGCTGATGATGATGAGACTTCTCAAACAGTCTCACATCTTGAGATGTTTTCTGGAGTGAGGCAATTTTACCTTGTTGGCCGCCATTGACGGCCAGAAACACATCAGAATTGCTCTAAAAGTGGACTGTTTTGACCTTGACCACACAGTAACTCATTCATAAATTCATTTTATGAACAAACAAAGGAAAAAACAGAGTTCTGGCAGCTCTTAAACTTCAAGAAATTTGTTAATGAGGATTAAAAATATGATGATGATTTCATGAAAGATCAACAAGTTGTTTAGTCACGTTATTATCTGTTGCAATATGTTTTTGTAATTATTTCACAGCCATATTACCAGCTTCTTGTAAAGCACTGCTTTGAGAAATGAATTGAATTTGTTCAATAATGCAAAGCCCTTGTGGCAACAATCATATTTGCTTTTAAAATGAGTACAACTAAAACATGATGTTATGGACCCACAACCAAGCAATAACATGTTTCAATAGAATAAACATTTTTTTATGGTTTGCCAGTTATCCCAGTTAAAAAAAATATGCTCTTCATCACTTCCCATTCTACATACAATTCCAAATATCTATTTTTTAAGACTAAATGCCTAAAAGGGACAGCCTGGAAATCTCATCTCTGATTTTTTTTGTCTCAAAATAAATGAAATATCTTTTTAACCATGCATAACGCAACCATTTGATCATTTTAGAGTGCTTACAAAACCTTTCAATGAAAAAATGGAGCGTATCACCTTTGATTTTCCGCTTGGAGCTATACAGGGTGGGATTCATTGGTGTCATGTCCCTTCCACTCTACCAGTCAGCATTTTTAAGAACCAATCCCCTCCAAGCATCTCCTCTTGCATGTCCACTTCTCTATGATGAAAAGCAAGAATAGAATGTAACATATGGGCTGTCTATACAGGCAAGAATTCATATTAACTTAGTTATTTATTAGCATCCATGGTGTGTATTTTTATTCAATACAGCACCAGGTTTCAGCACACTTAGTAAGCATTAATGCTAAAATTTTATATGGAACCATCTGTGCTTCCCATTAATAATAATGCAGCAATTTTCTTTTTTTTGCTATGAAATAACTGCCTTTAAAATATTGCCTGCTTTAATGGAAGGATATATTTCCTTTTTTTGCCGCAAACTTGTTATTTATCCTTTTATTTTTTTTTCAAAGGTAAACAAACACACACAATGATATTTCCTATTAAAAATGTCCACTTCTCTGTTGACTGTCAATGACAGTAATTGTCATCAGGGGCATATAAGTGTTGTTTTTTTTCTTCCTTTTATTCTTTTTAATTAAATTCACTAGCTTACAAATGCCCAAGGCAGGCCTTTAATTATCGGTGGAAAGCTGGGATTTGCAAGTCCAATTTTTGTCTAAAAGTTTTGTTGTTTAAAACAAAGTGGTGTTGTTGTCGTTGTTGTTGTTGTTGTTGTGATTTTTCTTGACAAATGGCAGATGTGTTGTGTTTTGTCCAAACTTTTTTTTGCTCCAGGTTTGGTTTTCAGAGACATGAAATGATGCTAAGGACGATTTAAAAGCTGTTTTTTTAAGTGTTACGTCATTGGCTGCCATTAATAGATGACCAATCCAATTTGACTATCCAGCCAAACTAGATTGGACATCTATTGCCACCATTTAAACATCATTGACAGTCAATAATAAGCATTGAGTTCCAAAAAAATTTTATAAATAAACGAGCACCCGTCTTCCATCATTTTTTTAGAACCAGAAACGCAAGTTTTTTTAAATTTTTTTTTGTTTTTTAACCATGTATGGATAAGGTCTTACATACTTAGTGATAAAGTACTTCGCATACACAAGAGAAATGTGTCATGTATAAAAACAATCAAGTTTAAATATTCATAAAAGAGTTAAAAATAAAAATGGCAATGTCCAATGACTATATTATAGTGACAATTTGATGCATGCTAAAGAAAAGGCTTACTATTTTGCTATAATTACACTTGTACATCCATTACATACATCATAAGTGCACACTAGACATGTTTTAGAGTTGGGAAATCAGGGACTGATTATGTAATTTTCATAGATTCAGAATCGGGTAGAAAAAGATCAGCTTTTTTAATAAATTGATTTATATATTTTTAAGTTGATTGTGATAGATGGCTATAGACATCTCATCCAATTTTATAACATTTCTCAGGTATCATTTTGGGACTTTGGCTTTTAGACTATTTTGTTATGAAAAGGCCATATTGTAAGAAATCAAAGTCATTTTGTATGACTTTTATTCCACGTTTGCCTGCAGCCAACAGTCAGTGTTTGTTTACCTTCTAAAGTTCATCAACACTTGTGACTGGAATGAACCAAAGTAAAGGTAATTGTCATAGAAAATACCTGAGTACTCAATCGCCATCTCACCCGCAGCCACCTCCTCACACACTTCAAAATGTCACCTGAATTTCATGTCACAAACCTGAACTGTATTTGTTTTCGGGCAGGCCGGCAGGGTCACGTCACAATTCCGATACCTCCATGCGCATGGTTTGATAACCTTCAAGGCTTTTTTGGAAGCGATCTGAGGAAAAAAAATGAAAGTTTGTTAAACTAGTTTTTCAATAGGAACTTTATTGTCAAAATTGCATGTTCCACTTTACAACTATCAGTTTTTTAAGAGGTAATGGTTAGTTCTATTATAAAGTGACTTTCTTTGTCTATTTAAGTCATTTTTTGTTGTTGTTTTTCTTATTCTTTCAGTGCCATTAACACATCCAATCATTAGGCTCTTTACATCCTTCTGTTCTCAATTCAAATGATCACTAGCAGACAAACGGATTGGACGTCTCCCACCAACATGAAAAATGAATGAATGAATATAAAAAAAGAATACAGAAAACTCCCAAGTGGCCCGGTAAAACATTTTCTGCATTTCAACACCATGCAAGTGCATTCTGGGAATGTCCAACTAGCTCAAAATCCGTGCAGTCACGCCCAAAACTATACAGTAATCCCTCGATTATTGCGGTCTATGGAGACCAGATAAACGAAAAACCGCAAAGTAGTGTCACCCCTATTCAAAAAAACATAATATATATAGTTTTTTACTTCAGTGCTGAGTCCTAGTAGCAAGCCAAAGACAGGGGAGTGGCTTGCACTTGCAAATTTCAGCATGAATTTTCACATTTTTATGAACTATAACAAACAAATCAGCAATGCCGTAAAGCCACGATATTCGAGGGATTACTGTACTATGGAAAATATGCCAAATGTTATTATACAGAGCGTACAAAGAAGCCCCTGAGCGACAAATGGATGCACGATTACGATACGAGATGAGTGCCAACAGCTAATTTCTGTAATAATCTCAACCCTGCACCTAATTGGCTACACGCCAGCTGTTTCTCATCAAAATAATGAGTCCGTTTGTCTTTTCCGAGGAAGGAAATCACCTGTCTTTTCTCTTTATTTCCACTCGTCATCCTCCCACGGAATCTTGTTTTTTTTTTAGTATGTTATTTCCTACACAAAAACTACAATAGCATCATGTGATTCGCACTCCATCACCTTTATGCGGGGGTCTCAAAGTTTGGGGGGTTTCCACGATGAGTCACCATCATAGAACGGTTAATAGGGATTTATTCTATTCACAATTTCCTTCAACTGTGGCCTTATGAGGGGCAAAGAAGCCTATTTAGGAACATATTGTGAGTGGGTGTTGAAAAGTGAGTCATACCTGTCTAAGAGAACGTGGAAACAGAGCAAAAAAAATCAGAATGAAACACTTTTCTATCAATTTATGTTTCAAGTATCAGTCAAAGAAATGAGAGGCTAATTAGCATTAGTCAAAACTGCAACTTTTTTGTGGGTTTAAGAAAATTCCGGCCTACGAGATTTAAACTTGAATGATGAGTATGTTAATACTTTAGTCATTTTTTTCAGTTTATGTTTCATATGTACTGTTAACCTATGCACTTTTTTATCTGTATCATATCTTGTGCTGACCCCGCCCATCTGTCAATTTTTTTAAGTCAATGTGCCCACCCCTAAACTAGCCTATGGTGCATGTTTCTGGGATGTAAGTTGAAACCAGAGTACCTGGAGAAAACCCACACAAGGCCAGGTTAAACTTCCATACAGGTATTAAAACCCTAAATATTCAAAACAGTAAAAATAGTCACTTTCTCCATAAGAATTCACAGTTGCCCATTTTTTAACCTCATATTTACCCTTTTTCTGATTTTATATGAAACTGTGGCAAAAACCTTTCAATTAACCCATTCAGACTTGACTTTAATCACATAACCGTTTACTATAAAACTATATTTTTCCCACCCATAAAGGATATTATCTAGTAGACATTTGGCTCCATTTATGAGTATATTTTTTACTAGGACTGAGATGCAGTATTTCTTTTTGAAATCTAGCTCTTAAATCTTATGAGTCCCACCCATCTATGGTTTTATTATATCTCTGTTACAATTTCAGGAATTCCAGGCACAACAAACAGCACTAATATGCAATGCCGTATTGCTGTGATGAGAATCCAGCTGGCAAATTGGACAGGATGGAAACCTTGAGTGGACCCAACATAGAATCACCTTGCAGGCTCGTTGGAATTCGAGCAAGCCTTTACAATAAGATCCATAAATCACCACGACAAAGGTGACCCTAGCTATAGGCCGGTAATAACCTTGTCTTTTCATTTTTTTAAAGATAGAAACATGTGAATGATTGTTGTCATTAAAATGAAGCCCAACGCCATTGGAAAAAATAATGATGTTTTATAGTATCTTCTCGTTTGTGGAAAGATCTTCATTTATTTATTTTTCAGTTATTTTTTAATGACCTTTTCTATAAATGATGTTAAAAATATATATATAAAGGTAGATGAGAGGTATTTTTTATTGTGGATTGCGATCTAAAAAATACTTTTAAAAATCCAATGCTGTTCAAAAAATAACGATGCTTTATAGTGTTTTCTTGTCTGTGGAAATATCTTCTTTTGTTTATTTTATATCTATTTTAATGACCTTATCAATAACATATGCTAAAAGAAAAAATACAGGTAGATGAGAGCTATTTGTTATTATAGCAGTCTAAAAAAAAATTATTAAATATATTTTATCCTCTGAAAATAACGTAACAGTGCTTCATTTTTTTTAATCACATGATCGGGGACATCTATAATTAGTACGTGAATCCTAAAAAATATGAAAACAAGGACTGCAGGATGGAAAATTATAGGAACCTATAGGGAACATGTGGCTCAGGAGCCACATGTGGCTCTTTTGATGAGTGCATCTGGCTCTTTGCTAACCTGTGAGCTCAAATATGGAAATCGTTGGTGACAGAACTAAGATATAATATCTAGAACTGCTTTAATCATTTTCCCAACACAAACACATAACATTAGTATTTAAAAATTATCCAAAGTGGGCATGTCACCATTTTAAAACCCAATTCCAAGACGTTACCATTTCTGTCGCCTATTCACTTCGCCATCTTTGAACGGAATGGAAATAGCACCTGATTATTTCCATGAGAAACACGGGCGCTCCCCCACTAAGCCCATCTGATTTTAGGCTTTGATTAAGAGTGGGGAGAGCGGAGATCATCGCGTTCAGCTTCCTGAAAGTGATGTTCTCTCGCAGGAAAAACACTTTGACGACATCGCTGGGAGGTCCCTCAAAGGATCCAAGTGGAAGAACATAAAGCCCAAAGCCCCCAACGGCTGGCACCGTAAAAAAGATGCTGAAGGAGCGCACCGCAGAGAGTGGGACTCATTTTTAATTTAGCGTACCTCCATTCAGCGTGGCAGGAAGACTTATGAATACTCGCCGGTGCAGTATTTATGAAGGTGTCAAATGGGCAAATCAGAGACGATAAGGGCACCAGCTGCGATTTGTCCAAAAATTCCGGCTGGATGATCGGCCTGTGGCCACGGCTTGTCTTTGGAAATAATTTTACTCGTATTAAGATTAAAGTTTGCTTCAGTTTTTTTTATGCAAGGCCATGTGAAACTATGTTTTGGGGAACACTGACGCTGATCAACGTCCAATCTGAATGGATAGTTAGGGAAGGAAAGCAATCTAAAGATAATAAAACAATTTCCCCAACCTTTTTTTTTTAAATTATGCAATTCTGAGTTTTAAAAAATGTAAAAAAATGTACATGACGTTTAGTATTTTGCCTTTAAATTGGGTTTTCAGGGGTAAAAGTCCTTTCCACAGCCCCAAATGTCTTATATCAAAGTGTATTTCATTATTATTATATATAAAAAAATATGAAGAAATCAAGTTTTGTCTACAACTTATGGCTGCAACTATATTTTATAAAAACATCCTCAGTTTCAGTGGTTCCATTCATTCCAAATGAGTAAAAATGACCGCAGTAAGAACAAGAAATGACTGGAAAAAAGCCCTTCAATCTATAAGTGGCCCAGAAATCTAGAAATGCTTGGAAATCCAAAAAATGCCTGGAAATCCAGAAATGCTTCAAATACAAAAATGCTTAAAATCCAGAATGCCTAAAATCCAGAAATGCCTAAAATCCAGAAATACCTGAAAATCATAAATGCCTAAAATCCAGAAGTGCCTGGAAATCCAAAAATGCCTAAAATCCAGAAATGCTTGGAAAATCCAGAAAGGCCTGAAAATCCAGAAAGGCCTGAAAATCCAGAACTGCCTGGGAAATCCTTCAAAAATAATCCAAAATATACTGACATGAAAAAATCACCAAGTACTCTAAAACTAACTCGAAACTACCTCATTGGCTGATACAAACAACCATCGACATCAATTTAAACTGGGAACACTCTAAAATATTACAATGCCATTGACATAATTAACTATGCCAGTCAATACAAATGAACATTCAGCAAATATTTCCAAGTCACATGGTCCATCTGTTTATATGGTAGTGACTCTTCTTATGAATATCAGATTGGATTGGATGAATAAATCGATTGGCTTCATATAACTGTGCCTTTGAATGATAACAGAAAGCCAAGCGAGTCGGCTTGCTCTTTGTTCTGTAAAAAGCAAAGCGAATAAAAGGATTAAGCGAAACAATACATTGACGCCGGTGTGCCTTGCTTGCGCCTCAGATTGTCGGCTAGCTTCCGCCATATGTTGGAACGTTTGCATGTGGAAGCCGTCGGCGTTTTTGCTTATTGAGGGTGTGTACCACAATGAGAAAAAAATTAGGTGCCTTGTTTAAAAAAAACTAAAACGTTAATACGAGAAATAATAACAGGGTCAACATCGGTTTGGTGGGGTAGAAAATTATCTGCGTTACCCTGGCTTTTGTGCTAGGGCCGAAGGCAATTTAGCAAATGTGTTGAATTCCTTATTTAAGCTTCATTTAGCTGCACATTCATTTGGGAATGGGAAGTCATTTCTACCCAACAATTCTCTGCTCGAAGAACTTGGCAACCTCAGGGGGGGAAAATTATAGAAAATGATTAGTCATATTGAGATGACTTGGCCAGAGTAAGAGTGAAGCATATGTAGTACAAAAAAAAGGAAATATGTCATGTTTTGTTGGTGTTTTGGTTGGTTAGGTGTTTGTTTTGTATGTACTGTACTTGTGACTGTGTTTATTGTGTTTGTGATTGTCATCAACCATTCTCTGTGTAATTAAACCTCGTGTTTTTGTGTGAGTATTTTCTGTCTTTTTCATGTCACCCTTTCTCGGTATACATTGTCGTTTTAGTACTCCTCATTTAAGTTTGTATTTTTCGTTTTTTCCCCATTTTTATTGTGTTTAAGATTATTTTGTACCTATTTTTTTCCATTAAAAACCTTAAGTTGTGCACTAAAACTTGTTGCCTAATTCTTGCACCGAAGTTCCACTCCACTGCCGAGGCGAATCATAACAAAGACAGAAAATACTCAGGAAAAACACGGTGTTTCAATACACAGACAGAGATTGATGACAAACACAAAAACCAGGACACCCAAGGAAACACAGTCAACCAAGCAAAACCACAACAAAACATGACAAAATCCGACATTCGATACAATCGGCAAGCACGTTATCGACACAATTTCTCAATTTTCTGCTACTTTTCCATCTATTTTCCACACACAGACGTCTCCTATTTAATATGAACGAACACTTTCCAATCTACCTCGTTGTTTCTGAGGATTACATGAGCCGCCGCAACATCGAGACAACAAAGTGGGCGGTTGTCCTCCGGTCGGCATAAGCGTGGGCCGCTCTCTCCGGATAAAACAAGGAGACGGCGGGTATACCCGGCGTAGACGGACGGGTGGGCGCTTCGACCGCCATGTGACACTCAGAGAGGGCGTAAACGAGCATCTACGGCGAGCTAACGGCGTGGATGTACTCAACACGTGTGCTTGGGTCCGTTAGAACGGACCTTGACCTGTCATTTCGCTCGGTTTACATCCTACATGATGAGTCAGGCATCTGCATAGAAAAATACTGTGTAGGAAGGTGATGTTTCATTTGCATTATTCGCTTCTTGTGAGGTATTTGTTGTTATTTATTGTCAAAATGGAATAAAAATAGGAGTGATTATCCTTTTAAGTATTATATTCTGACAATGCTTGAATGGTGGATGATGATATAAAGACTTTTGTAGTTGTTGTTGTTTTTTTAAATGACTTTTAAGTACTTATAGTACTTAAAGAAAACTTAAAGAGTCAATGGCACAATTATCCTTTTAAGTACTATATTCTGACAATGCCTGAATGGCGGACAATGATCTAAAAGTACTTACAGTAAACAAAGAAAACTTAAAGAGTCATATTTTACCAGAGGAAAGATTCTAAACATTTTCCAATGAGTTATAATGGTGAAAAATGAAGATATTATGTATATTTTTTACATTTTTCACAATATATCAATACTTGTGACTTCTGAAAGCTTCCTATTCAACTCAAGTTATATCCTGAGACATGATTTTTAAGTACTTACAGTAAATAAAGAAAACTTAAAGAGTCATATTTTACCAGAGGAAAGATTCGAAACATTTTCCAATGAGTCATAATGGTGAAAAATGAAGATATTATGTATTTTTTTACATTTTTCACAATATATCAATACTAGAGCCTTCTAAAAGCTTTCTATTCAACTCAAGTTATATCCTGAGACATTTCAGATGACGAAAAGCGGGCGTCAATTCCGCCAAATGAAATATTAACTACATATTTTTACCCTGTGCTCAAAAATGGCCAGATGAGAGGATAGCTGACTCAGTGGATGTTAGCAATGAGTCACAAAATCTCACGACCACAGAGGCCAAGATTGTTATTAAAAAGCAAGATACTTTGCTTTAAGAGTATATTAGAACTATACTACCATGGACAGTTACAGATGCAGTACATGACAAAACAGCTTCTTCTTTTTTCTACTTGGAAAAAGTATGACAGGGGTGACGAAAGGCCATTAAACGCATCGAGTACGCCGCAGTGACATCATCATGGACTTGCTGACAACAGCATGGCGGCGGGGCGCGTCTCTAGGGACGAGAAGTCCACCTCCAGGAACGAAGGAGGTGGAGAAGTCGATAGAATGGTGCGGAAACAACAACGTGCTCCGGAATATATTAAGACTCAGGACGTCGTCATTGACTATATGTGGAAAGAAGATGGACACCCCACCATTGCTCATCCGTGTGGACCGAATGGCAAAATGTTGGTTCAGCCTTCGACCCGCTTTGGGAAGGATTAGACAAATTCAAGCGGAAAAATTCAAAATTGACGTGTGACGTGGAGGGGAAAAGGAATGGAACACTTTAGGTCACTAACTGAAGAGTCACTAAGATAGAGTCCCGCTATGTCATTTTGTATGGCCTGTCAACTTCATAGTTTTTTTTCATCAAGTGAAAATTGGGAATTCTATAGTCTATAAAGCCATTGAAAATGTAGGAGTACAAAAAGTACACAATATGGCATGTTTTTTCCTTTTTTACAACTATATGTTGTGTATATATGTATATATATGTGTATACATGTATACATATGAGTATACATGTATATATATGTGTATACATGTATACATATGTGTATACATGTATACATACATATGCGTTTACATGTATACATATGTGTATATGTGTATACATGTATCCATATGTGTATACATGTATACATATGTGTATATGTGTATACATGTATCCATATGTGTATACATGTATACATATGTGTATATGTGTATACATGTATACATGTATACATGTGTATATGTGTATACATGTATACATATGTGTATATGTGTATAACTGTATACATGTGTATATGTGTATACATGTATACATATGTGTATATGTGTATACACGTATACATATGTGTATATGTGTATACATGTATACATATGTGTATATGTGTATACATGTATACATATGTGTATATGTGTATATGTGTATACATGTATATATGCATGTGTATGTGTATACATGCATATATGCATGTGTATAGGTGTATACATGTATATGTATGTGAATATGTGTATATGTGTATACATGTATACATATGTGTATGTGTATACATGTATATATTTATGTGTATGTGTGTATATACATATACACACACATATACACATATACACATAGATATATAGATATATGAAGACAATATTACACTTTCTCTGTTTATCTTTCAATTGAAAAGAAACTATAAGTCATAAGTCATAAAATAATTACAGTAACTTTTATTGCCATTGACGGCAAAAGACATCCAATCCATTCGAACTGGGAGGGTTGGAAGCTATTTCTATTAACGGCTTTTTCAAATGCATTCTTCTTTTAGTAACTACTAAAACACATACTCTGTGAAGCTATACATATCGTTGCATTGTGAGTGAATGAACAAAACTGACACATTGCAACCAACATAGTCGAGTCGTGATATTAAAAGTAGCATCATATGACGTCAACGGGTGACATCACAGCGTCGACTTATTTTAGGCAAAGCGCCATCCCTTAAATCAATCGTCGCCCGACGACAAGGTTGTGCAACCTTATAAATCATGCATATTTTTCAAATCTACGCGTAACACAAAAAAAAAACGCACATCTCTTACTCTACTCCCCGTAATGGATCAAGAACTAGTACCACGCTTTCCGTAAAAAGGTCAGACAAACATCCACTTAGATTGTTTCAATTATGCATATCTTGTCTTACATACATATTCCGTGGAAATGTATCAATACGGACGGGGGTGCTATTTTTAGGCCAGGAAAGGAGGAGGACCCAGCCCAAAATCGGAGTGGATCAGCGGGGGAAAACGCTGAAAGCACCGATGTGATTTATTTTCAGAGGTCTCCCAGCTGAAGTATAGTTCATCCCATCGCGGCGAGGCTTCCACGTGTGTCGCGCGTCTCGTTTGTGAGGCTTTTAGTGGAGGTAGGGATTTTACCACCGAGGGTCGAGCCGAGACAGACTCAATTATGGGGGTTCTGGACCACCTTAGTGGAGTGGGACCATGTTTCAATTGGATTCCTCTGGTGGTTTTACAGAATACCTGACTGTGAAGGACCAGGTTTGTTTACTAGTGTATTATCAGAATCAATCATAATTTAATATTAGACAATGTTGATATCCTCAAGGGATAGTGTGTTATTGATTTTAAAGGTACAGATAACAGCTTGATCCCGATTAAAGAATTGATTTTTTTTCTTCAGAGTTTTGGCAGGGGAGAAAAGCGTATGTTTTTATTATCCAATGAAATTAGAGTATTTCATATATCCAGTCTTTCCTTGTGACATCATCAATACTCACTATTGGTGTGTACAGTTATACCTCTACTTACGAATAGGTACGGAAGTTTACTACTTTTTTAATATGCAAATGAGTGACTCAAGATATGAAAAAAGATCCAAGTTACGAAATCCTCCAAAAAAGTATTTTTGCGTTTCCATATCCATTATTTTATCTTGAATTCCCCTTATTAAACAATTAAAAACAGTACAAATACTACATGGCATATATTTTCACACACACACACATTGGGAACACGAAAAAGTCTAAAATGTACTACAAAGTGGACGACATTAATAAATCATTACCCTATAATTTTCTCTCATTTTTTTGTGTTTCCTCACATCTTTCACACAAAATTGTGATAATTTGAACAACTTTAAAGGGTGGAGCGAATTAGAGAATTTACATATAAAGTACACTTCTACTTACAAAAATGTCAAGTTACGAAAAAGACTCTTATTTGTCAAAAACTCACTGTGTTGTTCAATAATTTGACATGATGGCTGTTACATTGCTATCATGGAGTGGCTTTAATAGTGGCCCCTAAACAATGCCACAGTTCACCCAAGTTTTTCTGAAAAAAACAATTATCCCAGCGTCTTTCCCGTCAACACCTTTTGGAGACCTTTTCCATAAAACCACTGGATAAATTCCACCTCATCAGAGCATTCTACACTGTCAACATATTCAAATACTTGCAAATTGCACTTCCGCTAAGGTTGACAGCGTGAGATCCGTGTCGTAACCTAATCGTGCGCTGCGCTCTACCCTGGCGTTTATGCAAATGGCCCCTTTCGACTCAGACGCATTTTCAGTAATTACGCCGCAGGTTGCACTCACGCCTCAATCCGTACTTCCTCCTTACATCAATCCCGATTTGACGACGTCTTCTTATATAATATGGACGCTTTAAGATTATGTAAAGCTGTACACGGTGATCCAAACAGAGAAATTAGGAGCGTGTTGGCCTGACAGTTCTGGGGTCGATTGTACAATTTCGGGTCAGGCCTCAGTGTGTGGGGTTTGGATTTTCTCCCCGGGCTTGCGTTGGTTTTATCTGGGTACTCTGAGTTTCCTCTCACATCCCATAAACATGCATGCTAGGCTAGATGGTTGAACAATCTAAGATAGCCATTTGCATTGAGAGTGATTTTAAATGGTTGTTCGTCTTTATGTGGCCTCCGATTGGCCGTGGCTGGACGTTTGGTCGCCGGTCCTTTTGGTCGCCAGTCAAATGGTGAGAGAGAGTTTCCTGTTGAAGCCAGCTCTCAAAATTATATTCATGAGAGAAAGTTTAATATCTAAGAAAGACAGTTTAATATCTAAGTACTGTTTAAAATCTAAGTACTGTTTTATATCTAAGTACTGTTTAATATCCAAGTACTGTTGAAACCAGCTCTCCAAATTATATTCATGAGAGACTTTAATATCTAAATATCTACTGTTTTCAACAGTACTTAGATATTAAACAGTGCTTAGATAATAAACAGTACTTAGATATTAAACAGTACTTAGATATTAAACAGTATTTAGATATTAAACAGTACTTAGATATTAAACTCTCTGTCTTAAATATTAAACTCTCTCTCATGAATATAATTTTAAGAGGTGGTTTCAACAGTAAACTCTTTGTCACCCTTTGACCGGCGACCAAAAGTCCGAGCACCCCGATCGGCTGACCACCAATTCCTGCTACCCAAAGTCGACTACGATAGGCTCCAGCACCCCTCTGTGAAAATAACCAGTTCAGAAAATGAACAAATTCTAATTCTCCGGGTATTTGAATAACTAACAACCCTTCTAAAAGTTGATCTCCCTTATTATATAATCTTAATGCTGCAACTAGGCCATTAAAAGAGGACATTTGGAGCATCCCATGTATTAGATGACGGTTAAAATTCACATGGAACATTAGGGAAGTGTTTCTCCCTTTTTTTCCACATTTGGACGCCCATCTCCTCCTCCCTCCTCCTCCTTCCGGCAAGATGGATGTGCAGCACTTCATTGACAGCAGATATTCCATTAAATCAGCCCTGCGCTGGCCCCCGTCTCCACCCCTGAATTATTGCCATCCCCGCTACCTCCCATCCGCCATTCTAAATTGGCTTAGCCACTAAATGAAGGATTTCAATAATTCATTCCGCCTATCTGCCGTCCCTTTTCTTCACACCGCCTCGACCCGTTCGGACTTCATTTAGTTGCGTTATCGTCTTTTTCATTCGGGCCAAAACAGGTGGCTTCGGTAGTCGGAATGCGGGGTATTCGAGTCATTAGGAACGCAGAAGAAATTCCCCATTAGAATTAAATATGAATTGTTAATGGATCTCAAATCTGATGGACAGAGTAGACGAATGTTATTTTAAAAGGGAAATATTATGCAGATTTTCAGTTATATATGCATGTTTTAATAAGAATTGAATCTCGGCGTGGTTAGAATAGCTATCAGTTGACATAATAATCAGATAAGATACAAGTTCACTTCATTATCATATTAGTTATAAAAAAGATGGTTTTAAATCAGATTTTTTTGGTGAAACTATTGAAAAATACTATTTATTTCTTCTATGCTAAGTAGTTAGCGTGTCAGCCTCGCAGGTATGGGTCCTGGGTTCGAATCCAGGTGGGTAAACCTGTGGGAAATGTGTATATTTTCCCTGGGCCTGTGTGGGTTTTCTCTGGGTACTCCAGTTTCCTCCCACATTCCAAAAACATGCATTTTAAACTGATTGGACAATCAAAATTGCCTCTTGAGTATGAGTGGTTGTTATTTTTCCTCATGCCATGTGATTGGCTGGCCACCAATGAGCTAGATTACATTGGAATTTTCCGTTAGATAGGCTCCAGCACCCCCTGCGACTCTAGTGAAGGATAAAGCAGTTCAGAAAATGAATGACTAAATGTCCTAGCCTTCTCCAAAAACATTTTTATGGAAACAACATATCAAAGAAGAGAGAAAATTAAAGAATTAAATTTCATGCCTCCAAAAAAAGTACACACAAAACAAAGTACTGTAAAAATAAATGGTAGTTTGGTGACTGCCTTATTCTGTAATCTGCATTTAATATTTGGTGACCTGATTCAGAAAAACAGCTTTTTTCTGCTTCTCTATCGAGTTTACGGGATAAGGTAGCCGCAGCAAAACATTATCCCAACAATAAATATTTGATCGAGGTGACGAAGCCGACGTATTATTGCCCGACTTGGCCATTCTAGACCTTCACCTCGTACTATCTCGGGGTTATCTTTTAATACGGCGTCTGGCCCGCTGAGACTCCGCGACATAAGCGGCGAGGATATTGGAAAGTGTGAAAGATTGGCCGTGGCGGCTGTTCCGTTTGGACTTGCGTATACGCGTCCTGGTCGAGGTTTTTAGTCGTTTACGTCCTGCTGTCTGTAAAGTCGCTGCCAAGTTCTTAACCAGCAGCAGACGCGCCCGCCCCCGCAAAGAGCGCCGTCCGCTGCCAGATCTTCCCGGGCGATCCCTCAGACTTTGTCGCTACAGAGGACATTGGACGCTGGGGAATTCAAGCGAGAGGATTTTATCTCGGGGAGCTCAAACGTGATGCCTTCAGGTGCATATCCAAGTAGGTAAATTATAGTCTTGGCTGCTGCACATTGAATTACAGCCTATGAACCAGCAACAGGTGACAGATTGTATCTGAAAGGGTGTACCGGGGGTCCTGGAGCCTATGCTAGCCATGACCGGACGTTTGGTCGCTGGTCTTTTGGTCCATTTTGGTCGCCAGTCAAATGTACTTAGATATTAAACAGTACTTAGATATTAAACAGTATTTGGATATTAAACAGTACTTTGATATTAAACAGTACTTGGATATTAAACAGTACTTGGATATTAAACAGTACTTTGATATTAAACAGTACTTGGATATTAAACAGTACTTGGATATTAAACAGTCCTTGGATATTAAACAGTACTTGGATATTAAACAGTACTTGGATATTAAACAGTACTTGGATATTAAACAGTACTTAGATATTAAACAGTACTTAGATATTAAACAGTACTTAGATATTAAACTTCTCTCTTAGAAAAATACTGCAAAAATACACTATGGCCACGCCTTGTTGAATTATTCTCATGCTTAGTCGTTTCTTATCAGATTATTTCCCATAAATGCAGTAATGTGTGTAATTAAAAATGCAATACAATGAAAGAAGGATATTTTTAGATATTTTTTGTATTTTTTTGTGCAAAATGGCATAACGCTTTTGCAGCAACTTCCGCTTTTTCTGCAATTTGTCACTGATCTGTATTGAGCTTCCATCAGAAGAAAGATTTGCTGAAATACGGCACACTTTTGCAGCTAACTCCGCCCCCTTTTGCTCTCTCCCCCGCACGTCTATTTAAACCCTGTGAATTACATCCCACCTTCACTACTGTGTGACAGTTGATTTAATTATGGTGATAGATTGCAGTATGTATACTTAGTGATATGAACTATCATTAATATGATTACATAGATCACATTTAGTGCAATTCCAAAACACCGCCAGCTGCTAATACATGAATCCGATTGAAGGGCCTCACCCTGAATAGCCATTGCCAGAAAAAAACATTAAAATAATAACAATAAAAATAAAAAGGTTGCAAAATATATCTGAATTTGTGGATTATAAACCACTACTTGTCCATCTCAATTAGAATACATTGACTTTTAATAAATCAACTAATTGATCTCAATGGCGGCCAATTAGATGTGGGAGGAGACTGGAGTACCCGGAGAAAACCCACAAGGGCATGGGTAGTATATGAAAACTCCACAAAGGAGTGGAGTCATCAGGAATTGAACCCTCGATCTCAGAACTACGAGGCGGACAGACTTAACACAGAAAAATACTTCATAATTACACTATAGCCACGCCTTGTTGAATTATCATTATTTTTAGTTGTTTTTTATCAGATTTTCTTTCACTTACCATAAATGAAGAAAAATCCACGTATAATATTATGTGAAATTAAAAATTCCATACAATTTTTTGTATATATATCAACTAATTAAAAAAACATGTTAGCCCTAAAAAATAAATAAAAATACACAAATAAGCTGCTGTGTCATAAGAATCAATGCATTCTAATGCAGATGGAAGTATTAGCTTATAGTCCGGAATTCCAATATATTTTGCAACCATTTTATTATGATTGTTATTATTTTTAAAGAGCTGACGTGAAATCGACCGCATCATTTGGCTCTGGACCTAAAGAGGATGGGCGTGGCCAGGGACACAAGTGGGTGGAGTCCTTGAGGAGCAATCTTGTTAGGAGCTTTGCTGACCCGAAAAACGTGCGCTTCTCTCTCTCTCTCTTTTTGTGGTAGAGTCGCCTTCCTCCCTTTCTCTCTCTCCCCCACCCTCCCCACAAACACACACTTCCTCCTTCAGCCCGCCTTTCCTTTCTCCGGTCCATCCCACATCCCCTCCCCTCCCCTCGCCGGTCGTCTCGGCGGATAGAAAGAAGCAGCCCGTGCGAGCGGCTCGGCTCAGCTGTAAGCGAGGAGCGCCGGTGGAGCTCCGGCCACGCCGAACATTGACGTGGAAAGACTCATCATCTCCGTAAACTCATCATCATAAATTAACCTGGATGTTGGAGCCCTTTTGGGAACGCTTCTTCTTCATCAGAACCATGACGCCAAACCCAGCTGACTGTCTCTCAGAGCGCAGGTAAGAAAAACCACGTTCCATTTCGGGACCAGAATGCAACAAGCATGCTTATTATTATTATTATATAGGCTTTGAATAAGAAGGAGGAATAGGTGGGATTTGGAAGAAAAGAGCTATGAGAGAACGTCTCTTAACCGTAGAGGCAAGTTTGCATTCAGCACCACGGACAGCTCCTCCCATCAGAGCCTTAGGATGGTGGAAAGGGAGGAAAAAAAGTTGTTGATCAGCCGAGGAGTTGGTTATAAAGTTGTCGCCATCGGTAACAAATGACGACAACAATGATGGCCTTGATCTATTTTATTAGACTGCGCGCAGTCGTTACGGTTGGACGTGGCGGGCTCACTCGCGGATAAGCTGAGGATTTTGTAGCCTCTATGCCATCTGTCTTTAGAAATGCACACTGGAAGGGGGCAACGCCCGCGTAATACCTTGAGACGGAATGTTTTTCTGGTGTTTTTTGAAGGAGGTTTTGCTTCTGTTTTAAGTTTCTCAGGGAAAAGAATCCCAAGTCGCAACTTTTTTTTTTTTTGTCATCACTCTCATTGACTTCCCGCCCCCCATCTTTCTTATCTTGATTATGCAGCTGGATGATTGAGTCAGCTATTTTGTATGCAACTTGCTTGAGCTCCCTCCCTTTGTGAAAGGAGGGGGGGGGGGGGGGTAAAAGATTGTGCCGAGGATACCGAGAGCGAATTACAGCTTCTCGTGACAGTTTAGAAAAAAAAAAGAAAGAAAAAAAAAAGATGAGGAGGCTGCCTTCGCTGGATAAATTGCTGTTTGAGGGAGACGGATATCCTGAGGGGGGACGGCGGCGGCGGAGGGTGCTTGGGGAAGCATGGCCGACCTTATTAAGGGGGGGAAACGGCAATCGGCGATGACACATTTCTTTGGATTGGAGCGTCGAAAACTGTTAGAAGTAGACAAGGCTATGCTTTCTTGAATTGTGGGATAGAACAATTAAAGTAACAGTAGGTCAAAATTGAGGTTGCCACTAATATTAGAGACATGTATGTTGTTATTAGGATGATTTATATAGGATTCCAAATAAAATACAAGCAAATCGGGGTAAAAATATGTTTTTTTTTGTAGCTAAATTCTCTTAAATATGCAACAAATAAAACGCTAATGTTGCTATTTTGACAAAATGCTAATTGCTCACCTTACTGCACAACTTTGCCATCAAAAACTGTTAAAAAATATTCAAATAGTCTTTATATTATTGCCTTAAACCACAACTTCAAGTCATTTAAGTCATTATGATTGTTCTTCAGGCTCATGTTCATCAATAACTTCCATTGCAGAGGCCAAAATATCAACATATATGAACTATATATCAATAGAAAAAGAACTACTCACTTCACATCTACCTGTTACAATAACAACAAAACTTCTCATGGCGACTAACTGTTGTTATTCTACCACTAACAATGTGTGAAGGGAATCACGCTGGGAGACATATGGAACGGCAGTATGGCGCAAAGCGTAAAAACTTCACGTGCCGCTCGACAAAGCCACTGTTGCATCACCTCCGGCGTCCCGTGTGACAAGCGTCCGCTTGATTAAACCCCCCGCCATTTTTATGTTGCCTCACTCAGGCGAGAACGGTAAAATGGGGAAATGAGCCACAGAGGGGGCGATATAAGACGACGTTCCTTAATTTTGTGAGTTTCCATTGTTGATATTCATTTGGGGATGGCGTATTGGGTTGTTAGAAGGGATGCGTTGGCTCACGGTTCGGGGATTTCGCTTTTGAATGTTATCTAATGTGTGGGAGGCGGGGCTTGGGTGCTCAGTTGCAATTGGCTGGGTGGTTTAACGTAATTTTAGCACCTGAGTATAAGTCGCGCTAGTAAAAAAAGCAGAAGGAGAGGGAAAAAAACATTCACTGGAGTATAAGTCGCACTAGTAAAACAAAAAGCAGAATGAGAGGAAAAAAAACATTCACTGGAGTATAAGTCGCATTTTGGGGGAATTTTCGTTAATTAAATGCAAAACAAAGAACAAATATGTCATATAGGAAGACATTTAAAATCATAAAGTAATAAACCAACAGACTGATTAGAAAAATACGTATATTTTTAAAAAGAGACGATTTTACGGGTTTACCTTTTGGGGGAGGGGCCAAAAGGTCACCAAACAAAAACAAATGTTAAAATTATCAACAAAGGTTGGTTTCAGTATAAAAATAATATGTGAAATAATATAGTAAACGTTCACTGGAGTATAAGTCGCACCCTTGGCTACACTATCTACGAAAAAAACAACAACTTATAGTCCTGAAACTACGTTATGTGAAATTGTTAAAACAACATCTAACTCAACAAGCCTAAAAGGCAAAGTAAGACATTATCAATAATGCTGCCCACAATTTTGCCTGAAGACAACCACACATGAATCCAGCATTGACTACAACCTCTAACGTTCCGGTAGGCAAAAAAAAAAAGGAAGAAGAGCTGAGGTTTCCCATTATCTAATAAAAGCTGTCGTCGGTAGATAAATGTAGGAATGAGAAAACAAAGAAAAAAAGGGAAAAAAAAGCATCAGACAGACTTTTCTCTTGCATTCTTTCCTCAGAAAGTCACAGTGAATCAGCACTCTTTGCTTGGCTTCCTCCCAGAAAAAATAAAAATGCAGTTTAGGTTATTGGATGCGCCTTGTACAGCAAAAGCAGGTGTATTATTATTAATAATAATAATGATAAATACAAACACGGCAAGGGAAACCAATGCCTTTTTTGTTTGTTTCTAAGGTTATCAGGGAAGTCATTTGATTCCTTTTATTTCCCATGAGTCTTGGTAAAATGTCTATGTTGAACTTAAAATGCTAAATAAAAGCATTTTTTGTACTTTTCTTGCTTTGACTGAAAATGATGAGAACTATAGGCCTTATAAAAGTGCATTATCAGAATTTAAACATGAAAAAATGAGGATTTGAACCTTTTTTCTTTTAAATACTGCATTTTGTAGTTCTAGCTAGTACTACTTTATACAAAATTAACTTATTGGCTACCATTTCAGTAGAATTTCATTTTTTAATCCAAAATTCAAGTCCTTTTATGAAGTTATGACTAGTAGAAATGTATTTAACTTCAACTTTTTACTTTTTACTCGCAAGTACTTGGCAATTGATGCATCACTCAAATATTCAGGCGACTTTAATAACACTATGTGCGGTTTCATTGGCACCATCCTATCCGTCAATCAAAATGAGCTCATTAATTATTCATGGGAGTAACAGAAAAGGCCACCAATGAATTAGCGCGCAGATGTGCAAACATTCAAATGTGCAAGTGAGAGCATTGCTTTTTGACAAGCGTGGGTGACCATTTTTTCTTCTTCCCTTCTGTACATGGCACTCATTTAACTGATGGGCTTCCATTGACAACTCTTGGCGTCCAATCCCTTTTGACGAGCAGAAGCCAATGAATATTGGTTGTATATAATCTTATTAGTGAGTAAAAGGCATATGATTAGTTCTATTCCCATAAATTATGGTAAAGTGTCCACAGCGTAGATTAAATGCTAACTAGAACCAAGCAAGTTTGTTCCATAATTTTGTTTATCCATTCATTTTTTGCCTTATTGGGAGACATCTTGTTTTGACCAATAAACCGGGACAATTATAGTTCTCCCAGTCAAAAGGGATTTGACTAACACATTAACAAGGGCTGGCTCTAGAGGTGACTGTGTAGTTCCTTCAAAAAAACTCAATACCAATTACCATAAGTCAACTCACATCTCTGAACTTCTTGGCCAATCATCTTCAAGCCTGGCTGTTAGTCGAACAAAATTGCAATCACAACGTTGTCTAAAACTGTGCTTCATTTTTTTTAATCTTCAACCTACACAAGAGACTAAAGATGGAACTTAGCCCTCAGCTACAATCTTACATATTTAGATATACAGTAATCCCTCGAATATTGCGGCCTCAAATTTCGCTGCTTCACTACATCACAGATTTTTTTGTAATCTCATAAAAACGTGAAAATATACGCTGAAATTTTAAAGAAGCCACTCCCCTGGCCTAAAAAGTAAAAATAAATGTATATATTTTTTTTATTTTTTACATTTTTTTAAAATAATAATACCCTACTTTGCATTTTTTTGTTCATCACGGCCATGTCTGGTCTACAATAACTTCGATAATCGAGGGATTACTGTATATCTTCATTAACATCAAAATAAACATGTTCCTTAATATATGCTGTCCCTTATCAAATAAATCAACTCAACTCAAGCACTTACAAAAGGACTAAAAGATAAGCATTCATGCCCAACCCTCCTAGTTCAAACAAACTGGACGCCTATTTGCTAGCCCGGAAAATACAGCCATGCAGAACGGTCTGCTACGCTGATATCGAACAACGTTCCAACCGAATCACCTATTCTGGCTTTCACCTCACAGGTTTTCTGAAAGCCGCCAATGTTTTTTTTTAGGCGCCGAGGAGATGATTGGGATGCCGCTAGAGTTGCATTGACTGGCTTAGTGGGTCAGTCAGTGTACAAAAAAACGCTCTTCCAAGTGTAAGACGCTCTAAAGTAAAGAGTCAAGAGTAGCCAGCGCAATCAGAGTCGCCGACTGACTGAAGGTCGTCCTGTAATTTTTCCTCGGAGAGCCATGCGTTGTCACACAGCTTGAACTCGGAGTGATTGCTACGAGTCCGGTCGAGTCTTTGTATACTGATGGACAGCCAGAAATGTGTCCACAAGTGGACAAATGGCAGCCATTGGGTGGATAAAGACAAAGGAAGGAGTGCTACAAGGGCAAAATAGAGCACAAATGGCTCTGGTCATTGTACTTAATGATGGTTATTACTCATGGTTTAATAACAGTGTCGGGACTGATGGGGAGTCTAGAAGTGTCATGGCGGAGGCCTTTAGTTTCTCAGGCTAATCTCGGTAGCGGTGGTTTTATAGATAAACTTGTGGATCAGGGCATGCCGAGCGACCACGGAAATTGGGCGCATTCACCCGCAGGTGATTCTAGTTACACATATTTGCTCATTACAAAGGTTGCGTGGGGTGCTGGAGACTATCCCAGCTAACTACCGTCATCAGGAGGTAGTGGTCAGCCAATTGTAGTACATTTTATCAAAATAAAAACAAAAAAATAAACTTTTCACAGCTATAAGGCGCAATGTATTATAAGGCGCACTGTCAATGAATGACATATTTGTATTATTTTTCTATATATAAAGCACACTGGATTATAAGTCGCCCTGTCTATTTTGGAGAAAATTTAAGACTTTTAAGTGCGCCTTATAGTCGAGAAAATATGGTATATATTATTAACAAATTGAAGAGTTCCATTCTAAATATTATTACTATTAGTTTCATTATCATTAGCATTGTAGTAAGGATGAAATGTCCATTTGCTTTGTTTATTTTGACCAAAAACAGTCTGAAGAAAGGTAATCAATCTGTCCTTCAGGTCAGATAAGACAGGAAATTGTTCATTCGTCCCTGCCAGTCAATATGGATTGGACGCCTGGCGCTCATAAAAACTAAAAGATGAGCATTACATGAATTGGATGCCTTTGCCATCAATAGCATGTAGTATTATGATAAAAACTATACAAAAAACTACTTTAAAATGTTACTTGGGTCTATAACTGGGGTATATTTCCATTTTTAATTTCCTAAATTTGGCATTTACTAACACAACGTTAAACTCCTACATGTGGACATCATTTTTCTCAAAAACTACATCATTTAAAAAGATAATTCTTAGTTTTAACGCTCATAAAGTCCCAATTAACCTAAATATCAAAGAGAAAATCAAAGTTTGGGTCTTACAAGTTTAAAGAAGAATTTCTAATAAGTACAAATAACACAATAAAACAACCGCAACTGGACAAAAACTTTTAAATTGGAATGAAAGTCAGTCAGGCCGACAAAGGGACCGAATGGAGAAAAAAAATCTCCCTTTGACGACCAAAAAAGCGAATTGTCAGCAGGTTTTTAGTAAAGGCCGGACATATGGCCGCCCAAATTATTGATGAGTCAGGCCGCGGCGCTCTTTAAAGCACTGATCTTCCTCATTAAACGCGCCTCGACTGGATGCGTCCTCTCTGATGTGTCCGCCGCGACTGATGACGGTCCAGAGAGCCTTAATAATGAACACAATGTCGTCCCTGATTGAGACGCTTGCTAATTTGCCTTATTGTTTTAAAATTGGACTGAAAAACAGCAAAGTTTGATATGGTGGAAAACTACTGCAAAGTTGACAAGTCAGGGATTTAACAGTTTAGTGAATTGGCTATTTTTGGTCATTTGTAAAACCTTTTGAAACTAGGAACACTAAATAAAGCTACAAGTTTATTATATTGTGTTGTTTGACTGTATAGGTAAATCCATTTTACTACTACTATTTTTACATCTTTACTACTATTATGTTGACATTTTTACTACTACTATTTTCACATTTTTACTACTAATATTTTCACAAGTTTACTACTAATATTTTCCCATTTCTTTACTAATAGTTTCCCATTTTTACTACTAATATTTTGAATGTTTTACTACTACTATTTTCACATTTTAGTACTACTATTTTCACATTTTTATTACTACTATTTTACATTTTTACTACTAATATTTTCACATGTTTACTACTAAAATTTTCACATTTTAGCACTAAAATGTTCACATTTTTACTACTACTACTTTCACATTTTTACTACTACTACTTTCACATTTTTACTACTACTACTTTCACATTTTTACTACTACTATCACATTTTTACTGCTAATATTTTCACATGTTTACTACTAATATTTTCACATTTCTACTCCTAATATTTTCACATATGTTGTTATCTCTTGGTTTCTAACAAATTAAAAAATGGCAACCCTCCAAAAATACAACTTATACTCCAACGTGAACTATTGGGTATTAATCTTACTCTTCAATATGCAGTATTGTGCAAAACAAAACAACACAGCATATATTTTCAAATACAGACCATTCCTGTACTTCTCTACCTATAAATACATTAATAAAACAAGGATTTATTTATCTCCCCTTGTTTGTTTTCTAGCTACGTATTTTTCTCGCACATATCTCACATGCAATTCCGTTTGGTCCAGTTCCGCTGCAATGGCTTCATTTTTCACCGCCACATCTCCGAGACCGTCAAATAAGGCCGAGCATGTTGATACGACGACACTGTCGCCATGGAAACTGCCTCCAAACTTGAAACCATGCTTGCAGTGTTGTCTTACCCCCCAAAAATAAATAAATAAATAGATAACGTAGAAATTAAAGTGCCCAATCTGGCATCCATTTGCCCCTTTCCTTAAAAACAGCGCCTTCAATGGCAACTGACGAGTTAAAAAGAAACCTTAAAATGCTCCAAAAGTTCCAGAAATTCACCTAAAATCAACAGGAACCAACAAACATCCAGGTAATCTACCAAAAAGTCCTTCAACGTCACTAAAATATGACAAAATGTATCGGAAATAACCTCTAACTACCTTAAAATGCAAAGGAATGGACTTGAGGGTCAAAATGGCACCAAATTAAGGAGATTTTTCGCCAAAATAAACTGTTTACATAACATCTAAAACCAAACTGAGTTGGAAATATAATCGACAAAAAAGAGGGCGCCCTCCACATAGATTGCACCACTGGCGGTTGCCTACATTGCACATGCTAAAGAACCAGCCCTAATTAGCGGATTTGAACGAAACTATAAGTTTAAAAGTTGAATAATAGAATGATGGCAATTGCAGTCATTAATTTGTAAAATTGAACGTCCACTTTTAGCTTTAAAAATCTAAAATGATAGAAATGTCTGTCTGGCAAAGCTCTGAAAACACGAAGAAGAAGAAGAAGAAGAAGCGGCCTTTAATGATGGCCATCAGACGCGACAGCTGGCGAGAGAGGCGCGCCGTCCCCAGCTGCCGAGCCTCAATCTGACGCTCCACCTGTTGTCACCTCGCTCGCTGGCGCATCAGACGGCGCCACCTTTCAGGGCCAATCATCTCAGCTCGGTGATCGCCCGCCGGGAAGCGGAAGAGAGAAAGGATGCTCGCCGGCAGATTGTCACGCTCGCGATGTGTTAGTCGTTCAATAAAGAGCAAGATTATGCCAAAATGCCGGCGTGACAATTATGCTACGCTACAAAAATGTTTTTTTTGGGAGCACTGTTGTCAAAGTGGGGGAACGGGGGGTCAGATTTGGACCGTCATGTCACTTTGTGTGGTCGGTGAAAATGAATTATGTGCTTAATTATAATATTCAAATGAAGATGATGGATTTAGAGAAAATATGCAGTTTTTCCTCCTTAAAAAAATAAATAGGCATTTTTAATCACCCGAATAGATTTTTTTTGGTCAAAAATAGCATTTTTATAAATCTGAAAAACGAACAAACTGACCCACATTAATTCTAATGTAAACAAAAATGAAATAATTAAGAATTATTAAGAAATAAAGACATTTTGAAAGAAATTCTTGTCCTTCTCAAAGAAAAACAATTTAAATAAATATTGTATAAACTACAATTATATTAATATTTTAGAATAAACTTGATATTTAGGACTATTTTTAAAAACTACTTGTAAAATCCCAAAATAGTTAAATAAAATAAAATAAACAAAACCGAGAATGTTACAAGTGCAGGGAGATTTGAAGCTACACCTAGTCATTAAAAAAAATTATATCCAATAAAAATGAAGTGATCTAACAAAAAAAAACTGACTAAAGTGGTTAGCAGCACACAATCAAAGTGCAAGATAAAAATTTGCAGTGCAAAAACTAACTGAATGAGTTCATAATTCAAAATAAATCCATTTTAAAACCCCGATTTTTTTCATAACTCGATCACAATCCCCTGAAAATGACATTACGGAGCCCCATTTACAGGCGTGGCCCATCATTTAATTTAAAAAAACGTGGAAGGACTTCATCAAAGAAGATTTCCAGGCAAATTCCTCAATATAGCATGTGATGTTAATAATAATAACGACATTATCAGGGCCTGAAAGCGGATGAAGTTTCATTAAATTTCCCTCTGCTCATCTGCGAGGAGGCCTTTCAGGCGATATGAGCCTGATTAAAAAGTCAAAGAATTCATCTTTGACCGCTTTGCCAATTCACACCAGCACATTTGCCACGCCGCTAAAAATGCTGTCTTATTATAGAAGGTGCAAGCTTGGCTAACTGTATCGTTCTCCGCTTAATCTGATTTACAGCTAAACACCCCATGCGATGAATCCCCGTCACCCAACTTTTAATTAAAAACAGAAGGCTTTTTTTTCTTCTTAATCTGTCATTCACTCTCTCGACCAATCCCCTCCAATCCCATGGAAAAAATGGTGCTAATAAATGCTGACAAACTAAATATATATGTAAATAAAAGGATTAAATAGGGTTAATATAATGGGAAATTGTCTCGGATATGCTCCAGTACTTCATATGATCCTTGTGAGGATAACTGTCCAAACAGTAAAATAAGATAAAATGGCATGATAAGTTTTTGAAAGTTTTTGAAAGTTTTTGAAAGTTTTGGAAAAATTACAATGTTTTTAAGTGTGAAAAGAAATTAAGGAAAAAACTTCAAGATGGAAAGTTTTCATATATATTAGGTATATGTATATGTATACAATGGGTAATGTATTTTACAAATAAAAAATAGTGTCTAAGATAGGCTCCAGCACCTCCCATGATCCTAGTGAGGATAACTGTCCAAACAGTAAAATAAAAATAAGATAAAATGCCATGATAAGTTTTTGAAAAATTACGAGAGAACATTTTTAAGTAGAAAAGAAACTAAGGAAGCAACTTGAAGATGGATTTCTTCCAAAATAAATCCAACACCTTCACAAATTAAAACAAAAAATCATCTACTTAACTAGATACACATTAAAATTTTTATCACACTTCTATCTTGTCAGTCTTGTTAGCCAAACACGGCAAGCCATCTCCATAACACCTTCATAAAAATACATATTTAGCATCGCTCACCACCCAAAAATCCCCAACCAGAATTCCCAATGAAGTACACCTGCCTAAGATTGAATGAAAAAAGCAACCTGCTTCGATTTAATTGCCACACTGGATGGAAATAAGCTTAGGAAAGTAAAAAAAAATGTAAAAAAAACGAACCCCAAACCGCGTGGGTTGCGTTCAAAGCAGCGCTCATCCTAAAAATACTGCCATCTTCAAGTCCTACGTTATTGCTTTGACTGTAACGTCGACTTCAAAGCGTCTAAAGTTCGACAAGGTGCTGCAGGGGGTCTCGGCAGATTCATAGTCGCTTCCCGTCGCTGATTAAATACCTGCTTGGCACAAGAGCTACAAGTAGACGTCGTACAAAAACAAGAAGATCGCAAGACTCTTTGAGCCACTCACTTACTCAGTTGGATTCTTTTTTAACCCGCTAACTCCTGTAAATGGGTTTACTTGGCTTACTAGGTCAGTCAACCTGGATTTTGAAGGTTAAAGACCACCACTACCAACATATTAGCGTGTAGAAATTGTAAAGACACTATTTATTTTAAGCGTTCCAAGTGGATCGTCTCCAATGGACTTAATTCATTCCACTCAATATTGAAGAGAGAGGATGAGATTAAAAAAAAAAGTTCATTGACTATTCAGCACATTTCTCACTGCACCAAGTTGAAATCACCGACATCCATTATAATAAAAAAAAAGCATTTGTTAGAGACTAAGAATAAAATAGTTCACTTCAAGTTTAAAATGAGAGCTCATTACCAAGCAATGCCTTCTCACTTATCGATATTATATGGTAGAAATTCTTATTTTTTATTTTTTTTAGCTTCAAGTGAATGTATTTTTGTATGAATGGGTAGATTCTTAAGAGCCTGCCACCATTCATTTGCATTCATATTAATCACAAACAAGGTATGCCCCGACGTGCAAAAAAAGATGCATTGGTTCAATTTAGTTTCATTTTCGGTAAAAAGATGGCAATCAGTGAGAAACGTCAAGGCTTTCAGTGGGATGACAATTTTGAAATCACTTTTACCAATAGTCATAACCTTGGACTGCAATTGTTGAGCTTACGATTCTACCTAGAAACTAAGAAAGTTCAACTGTATCACATGACCACACTAACATAAAATTAGTAGCACCAACACCAGCACCCCGTGGTCCTTACTAAGATAGTCCTAAAGGTAAAAAATAATAATAATTACATAAATATACAACAAGATTGGATGTCCTACAGGAGAAAAATGTCCCTATAATGGCAAACTATTCAACTCCAGGAAACACAGGCACCAGTAAGTCCACAATTCATGAATCAGACCTTATACAACAATATGCTTTGTTAGAATTCACAAAAAAGACGATTATATAAACTATAAACCCTATTAACTATTTAAGAGTACCTCAAAAGCCCTTCAAAACAAATATACAACAAGAATGGATGTCCTATAGGAGAAAAATGTCCCTCAATTGGCAAACCACGGGAAGCACAGGCACCAATAAGTCCACAATTCATAAATCAGACCTAATACAACAACGTTTTTTGTTAGATTCCACAAAAAAGATGACTATATAAACTATAAACCCTATTAACTATTTCAGAGTCCCTCAAAAAGCCTTAAAAACAAATATACAACAAGAACGGATGTCCTACAGGTGAAAAAATGTCCGTCAAATGGCAACCTACGGGAAACACAGGCACCAATAAGTCCACAATTCATAAATCAGACCCGATACAACAATATGCTTTGTTAGAATCCACAAAAAAGATGACTATATAAACTATAAACCCTATTAACTATTTCAAAGCCCCTCGAGAGGCCTTCAGGCTGTACAAAACAAACACAAACTATTAAAAACCTTTAAAAAAATCTCATAAAACTCTTAATTTAAGGAAGCTAAGACTTGCCAGAAGAAATCCAATGGCAAACCCTTTAAAAAAAAACAACTTTTTAAGACCAGCCCTTTCTTCATTCTGATACATTTGTGCCTATTGGCTTAGTCGTTATTCCGAAATGTAAAAAGTGATTCAATGCTGGAGTCGATTTTACGGAATACTCGCTAGGCGAAATTAATGTGGATTCATAAGACAAAAAGCAGCTTGAGTGATGGCGTCATTGAATTTCTGCTGCGTTTACAATTGATTGCTTCGATCTGAACCGTAGAAAAAAATAAGATCTGCTGGAATTACGTAAGAATGCCTCTCAGAAAACTGGATAAGAGCCAGCGGCAGCTTTGAGGGAACGACTCGGGCCGGCCCGGGACTTCAATTCCAGCTCTTCGTCTTTTTTTAATGTGCTCTGGTTACGCGGCCACGAGTCGTGTCACTCGCCCGCTAGCCTACATATGCTCTCCTCGGGGGGTTTTGGCCTCCATGCCCCGCAGTCATTGATTTCGGCAGCAATGAGAGTGTTATGGTGGACCTGATTTTTCAAAACAAAGCGTCCCATATATAATATTCAGATTATTTTCTTATTGTGCCGCACAGCTCACTCGCTTTGACCGATTCATAAGATTCCAACTTACAAATGTTTCAAAAATTCACGTCAGCATTTCATCTGATATTCATTTTTATCTAATTTAGACATTTAAAAAAAATCAAGGCCCATATTTATTCAGATTTTGCCAAAAAATATGTAAAAAATCTTCAGATAATCTCTAATAAAGTGAGTAAATAGAGTGATTCTGCATATTTAACCTTAGTCTCAGTCTGCAGCCACCTTGTGGACTTCTTATGTGTGGCTCCAGTTTTTTAACTAGGTCTACAATGTCTTCTGTGTCTGTTCTAACTACTATTTTGCTACTGCAATCAAGGGAATTTCCCAAATATGGGATAAAATGAAGTTCTAATTGAGTTCCAATGGAAAACATACTTTAAATAAACAATAAGCAACCTGAAAGAGTCCCAAAAGAGAACCCCATTTTCTCTGTGGCTCTAGTTTTTTTTTACCTAGATCTACAATGCCTTCTGTGTCTTTACTTGCTACTGTTTTGCTACTGCAATCAAGGGAATTTCCCAAATATGGGATGAAATGAAGTTCTAATTGAGTTCCAATGGGAAACATACTTTAAATAAACAATAAGCAACCTGAAAGAGTCCCAAAAGAGAACCCCATTTTCTCTGTGGCTCCAGTTTTTTTTTACCTAGATCTACAATGCCTTCTGTGTCTTTACTAGCTACTGTTTTGCTACTGCAACCATGGGAATTTCCCAAGAACGGGATGAAATAAAGCTCTAATCTAAACTAATCTAATTTAATTCAAAAGGGAAAATAACTTTACCTAAACAGGACGCAACCTGAAAGAGTCTCAAAATGAACAAATGAATGCATAACCCATATGAAAGCTAATTTCCTCATATATTCCATTTTCCAATTTGTTATGCAAATTTTTGTCTCCTCATCTATAAGCAGTCAAATGCAATATAGCCAAAGATTTCATTTTCTATCATTTGGTGGCTGTTGAATCCTATTTTCTGGGCTCTTTTTGACAAGCTACATGTTTACGTGGACACGCGTTCCAGTTGTCAAGCACTTTGATTGCTGGAAGTGTGGCTAGTGAGGGTACACAAACGTGTGGCCAGCTCCTTCACGGACTCCCCTGAATTACCTGTCAGCATCGATTACACGCAGTCGGGGTGGACGGGGATCTGGGATTTTCTCTTGCTGAGAATTAAGATAAGCTCCTGTCTGCCCGCTTGAGATGCCCCTGTTGACCCACCCGTTGAATGAGATGTGCGTTTGTTGTTGTGGCGACACACTTGTGACATGCTATACATGGAACGTGAGTTAAGACTTGAATTTAAGGGCAAAGAAATGTTAGTCATTTAAAAAAATGTAAATATTATCAGTGGAATTGGAATTAAATCCTATTTTTTTTAGTCTACAATGTTAAAAACAGTTTATAGTCAACTTAAAACCTGTTAAAGTATTTAACTCTATGCAAGTCAATGTATACAAAATATGTCCAATTCAATTAAACCAGGAAAACTGGCTATAAATGCTATTTTATTCGCCTAACCAAGGCCAAATCTAGTGGGCGTGTACTCCAAAAAATGAGTTAAATGCGATTTCTAATTTATAAAAATGTAGTGTGGTTAGCAGTTCCGCCTCGCAGCTCTGAGATCGAGGGTTCAAACCCTGCTAGCCAATATCCAATTCAATTGAACTAGGAAAACTGTCTTTTAATGCTATTTTATTCGCCTAACCAAGTCCAAATCTAGAGGGCGTGTACTCCATCTAACTAGTTAAATGCCATTTCTAATGTATTAGAATTTAGTGCACTTAACATTTCCGCCTCACAGCTCTGCGATCGAGGGTTCAATCCCTCCTAGCTAAAAAATCCAATATTCCTGATAACAAAACAAGTGCTTTTTCCAAAATGGAGTACTACATATTTAGTATTTAATGGCACCATATGCACACCCCATGTCTTTCCTAACCTATACACCTCCTCCACTTGGGGTTTGTCTTTTTTCGCAGCTCTTGGCTCATCCGTCAGCCTTTTTTTTTCAGTCCGTCGCTCTCCCGACACACTTCATTGGCGGTAAATTCCAAAAAGAGAAGGTCCCATTTCTCTTGTTATTCAAGCACAGATAAAACATTCGCCTCGTTACGTCCTTGGAAATTGGAAATATATACACCGAGGGGGGCCATTTCCCGTTAGTTAGCGGCTACCACACGGTGCGCCTCGCGGGGTAAATGGACCGCAAGCGTAGGGTACATTTCTTGCGGGGTCTTACATCATAAAGGTGGACTAAATCACTATCAAGACTGTAAAATATGGTTTTGATAAGACTTTCAAAACAAACCACTATCAAATGTAACAGACTAAATAAAGCACTTTCAAAACAAACCATTACAATGCTATTCTAATGATTTATTCTACTATTTACTTACTGTATTTTCACGACTATAAGGCGCACTTAAAAGTTTTAAATTTTCTCCAAAATAGACAAGGCGCCTTATAATCCAGTGTGCTTTTATATATGGAAAAAATTAAAATATGTCATTCATTGACGGTGCGCTTTAAAATGCATTGCGCGTTATAGTTGTGAAAATACAGTACTCTAGTTTGAATCGTATTTCAGCTCAAAATACATGACAATAAAATTCCTTGTTGCAGAAGTATTAGGTCTAAAAATGCAGGTGACTTATTAATATTTCATAAATACTTAAAGTGGCCTGTTTTTGCAAAAAGGTAAACAAAAATTGTCACTTCCAGTGCCAGTACGTTGAATCAGGTTAATAAGAGAATAATGCATGTGATGTAAGCATATCCTCCCTGTTGTTTTAACTCATACATATTTACATTCTTTTGCATATTTGTGTCAAAAATAAACTGTCGCAAATGCCTTCTAGGGGTACAGAAGAGCTTCTTATTTGAAAAATTGCGCTAAGACTAAAATAGAGACATACTTATGCAAGGGAGTCTATTACAGTGCTAGAATTATTTAAAATGATGTCATTTTTGACGCAAAGTTGACATTGTTTGTACTGTTTTTGGGCTTAAAATGTACAGTTAGCATTTAGTTTTAAAACTATGGTATGGTTATGAGAATCTTATGCCACTGTCCTTAAAAAAATACTAATATAATGTTGCCAAACCCTGTAAATATTGTATTCACAGATTCATGTCCTAAAACAAATTTACTCGAGTAGTCATATAATAAAGCAATTTGTCATAACGACATTATTTCGGATGACTATGACCTACCATCACATTATTAGAATCCATTGGGCAATTTCCAAGATTGTGACGGCTGGTTTAATACCCCCTATGTTCCCCTTTAGGGTCAAGAGAAGAAAAATATCGATTGAGATGAATAAGGAGGTCATTGCTGGGGTTTGGGGAATATTCTATTCCTGGCTAACAGATCAATTCTACCCTTGTTTTTTTAGACTAATGTAAATCTCCTTGAACTGAATTTGAGAGGAGCTATTTATGAGTCTTTCAAGACATTTTCCTATTCATTATCAGTGAGGGAGCTGCAGGTGATGCATCAATTTGACACGGCTGCTAAGCAGCATTTTCTCAGAAACGGCCATTTTTTTTTCCGCATCTCGATCGGACTTTGTAAGGTAACAAAAGTGTGACTCCGCCATTGATATCGGCCTAGAAAATCAACACTGGCTTTAATTCATTTGGCTCGAAGCCTTACCTTGCCTCGACGAATCTGGTATCATGACGACCGATAGGCTGATTAACACTAAACGGTGGAGGCTTTTTAATAAGTCGGCCTAAGTGGTATCCGGGAAAACATATTTAGCAAGGTTTCTACTCGGGTATTTCAATTTCACAAGTAGTAATAGGTCTTTTCAGAGCCCCAGGAAATGAGATGCGGTCGTGTAAATGTGATTCTATCAGTCGGGAGAACCCTGGCTAATGATTCTGAATAGAAAATATGGCGTCCATGTAATGTTTCTCCATCAAACTGTGTTGTTACAACACTAACAGATCTTAATTCATCCTCTAATCCCATTAATTGAACTACATAGAACACAATCCAGAGCAGGTGGGACTACAAGTGAAGAATAGGGGCAAAATATTATGTTAATGTTGTGCGATAATAAAGCTAGCTTGCCCGATTTATGTTGTTTACGTGGTTTACGTTGTTTACGTTGATTTTTTTTAGGTGGAGTTGTTATAAGTACATATTTCAAGGGTTCTTCATCATGTTTTTTCTTCTAATTAGGAGTACAGAAGTGGCAAACGAGGCAGGAGGTCTAAAAAAAGTAGAGCGTAGTTTTACTGGTAACGGAAAAAAGTTTTTAAATTGAGCACAGAATAAGGTTGGTTAGGAAAATCAGTGAAAAGACTGAAGAAGAAGCACTTAAAAGAAAGTTAGAAACAAAAGACGGGAGTCAAAATGCTTCAATGAGGCAAGCGAGTAAACAGCAGAGTTAATAAGTGGAAAATTAAGGTAGATGGGATTTGTCAAGGGTAGGTGGCTAGAGGAAGAACTTTTAACAAAAATGGCTTGTTGGGAGTTTGCTGGAAGACTTAGACTAAATTCTTGTAAAATAAAAGTATGTAAGTCTTCTGAAATGTTCGCGATTGGGTCTGATTTCCTCAAGAATTTAGGTTTTCATTAGATTAATAAAACTTGGGCCTGAAAAGACATAGGAAGAAATTATGGACAGAAATTATTAAAATCTACTTGTAAATATCAATCGACGACAGGCATTAAATAATCATGTTTCATATCCATTTTGAATTCACACCTAAATCACCCATCCTCATAATATTACTAAAATATATCTCAACTTTACAAAAAAAATGGCCAGAATCGAGATCAAAATCTTTACCATTGTGCCAAGCAGAATTAATACTGCATGAAACTACCTTCAACCTAAGCATGGATATGACTATCAATTAGAAAAAGAATATACAATATAAAAAAAAAATACATCTAAAAAAAAAAAATAAGAAAAAAAGCTTGTTTTGACGCCGTTGGAAATTCAAGACCGCAACGTCTCTAAAGGAACACGCAGCTGTAAGTAATGTTGTGGCCGGAGGCTTTACGGCACCCTCAAGTCGGTTTTGCGAACAACATTTTCAGTAAAGCTGCTTTTTATGCCCGGTATTACCAAGAAACTCTCGCAGCAACAAAAAAAAACCCAGCTTCTCCCGTATCTAAGTCACCTGGGAGTTTTTTTATAGGCGCATCTTACCAGCGCAGTTGTAAACAAAGGCATCACAAGCAAGTAATAGTGATGGGCCGAGGGGCTGACAGGCTTCTGGGGCCCCTCAAACAGCAGCGTGGTGAGCCCGAGGCGCCCCAGGCTGAAGGATGCGAGTAGCTGCTGTCCCCTGACTGGAGGGATGTGTTTCCAGACCTCAGCTTGGATCACATCTGCCGGCTCTCCCTTCCCCAACGAGTCAGGCGTAGTGACCACAACAGACTGAGGGCGAGCTTTAATAGTCTGCTAAAAGTACTACATGCTGAGCTTGTGTAGCTAAAATGTCGTTGTTTGACTCTGCTGGATGTTTAATGCTTACTTTTTCACTTTGCTTGTTTTATCAGTTTCTTGATATTGGGTTTTTTTTTAATGGAGTTGATTTGGGGATTTGGCAAAGAAGCGACATTAGAATAGAACTGTCGTTTTGGGATTGTTCTTGGACATTAGACGCTGAGGTACTTCAGGAATGATTGGGAGTGATTTAGTAGAGAGGATGTGGAATGAAAAGGAGAGCAAAGGTTTTTAGTATTTTTAGATGAGTTTTGAACACTGGGGATTTGAACTATGGACTAAAAATGCTTACAATTTATTACTAATTATTCTTAGAATAATTATAGTTAAAACCTTACCTAAGTCTTGTATAGAATGGGTATAATACAGAATTGATGAATGTATAGGTGCTAATTATCTGAATTCACACAAATCCAAAACTATGGACATTCTGCAATTAAAATCTAAGAGAGAGAGTTTAATATCTAAGTACTGTTTAATATCTAAGTACTGTTTAATATCTAAGTACTGTTTAATATCGAAGTACTGTTTAAAATCTAAGTACTGTTTAATATCGAAGTACTGTTGAATATCTAAGTACTGTTTAATATCTAAGTACATTTGACCAGCCACCAAAAGACCGGCGACCAAACGTCCGGTCACGTAAAATAACTACAACATCAGCAAACTTAATTGTTGTTTTAAGCACAAATCCATTTTTTTATATCAAATATCATCCAAGAACGTTATGTCAACTGTCAGCATACTATCTTATTCTTATCATTTCCTCATTTTCTTGCACTTTCAACACAAAACTTCTCTAATAGAACCATGCAAGTCTTACTCTTAATTAATTCTTAAACCACTAATATAAATACTTTTCACCTTTCAAATTAAAAATAATTATTAATTTCTCTTTACTAACCGTAGACTAATCCATCCAATAGCGTCTCAGCGTATTTCCCTCTGGCACTTTATGTCAAACATTGTGTGACAAAACCAGAACTGGCATGTTAAGCAATGTCCTCACAAAAAAAAAAAAAACGGGATGTTCCCATTTTTTTTTTGCCTGAAAAACGAGTCAATCATCAGCCTGGATGGACGCAAAAAAAAAAAAAAAAAATGCACCCACGGGCCGTTACGCTTCTAGTCTCCGTCTCGTTGGAAGACAGACGTCATCTTGCGATCAGCTGTTTAGCTCAGAGAGACGGTTAGTTTCATCTTCCTCAAAAGATGCAGCCGCCGCCGGCTGTGAGAAGAAAATCTCTCAAAAACGTTCTGTCTTACTCGTAGCTCCCCTCGAGCTGCCCGACTGTTTGCTTTTGTTTTCCGCTCGTTTTGAAAATAAGACTCCCTTTTCTTTTATTTAAATATATATATATATAAAAATGATTCCTGGAAATGTGAAGGTGGATTACAAATAAACATTAGTTGGAAAGGAGGATTCTAATTGCCATGTATTAACTCCCAAATCGTCATTAAAAAGACAAAAAAAAAAGAAATCAATGAGGCTGTTCTATTGACTGAAAGCAAATGATGCTGAAATCAATGCAAACGTAAACATTGTATTTCCTTTCTCACTAATTTGCTGAAAAGTCCTCCAAAAAATCTGTCAAGATCTGTTAAGAATCATCTGGTTTATATTCTGTAATAATTTATTCTTGTCAAAACTTAAAAAGCTAAAAAAATCATTAGGGTTGGGCAAACTTTTGGGCCCAGGGGCCATATTGACTTTAAAAATTTGACAGATGGGCGGGGTCAGCACAAGATATGATACAAATAAAAAAGTGCATCCGTTAACAGTACATATGAAACATAAACAGAAAAAAAGGACTAAAGTATTCACATACTCATCACTCATTATTAAAGTAAAAAGTATAAAGTACAAAGTAAATTAAATGTCTTAAGAAATATTAAAATGTCATTTAAAAAAATGATAGAGGGGCTGTAAAACACAAAAGAAACAAATAAGAGTGGACACAGCTACTGCCACTGGCTTCCGCGTGACGGCGCCATCTTGGGAAAATATAAAAAAAATAATTGGACAACGTCAGCGGGCCGGATTAAAACGTCTTGTGGGCCGGCTGTGGCCCGCGGGCCATAGTTTGCCCATATCTGGGCTACACCGTAAACTCAAATAGTCAAAGTCAAAGCCGATTGGACATCAAGTCTCATCTATAGTAACCAGTAAATTACATAGACGCCCAATATAGTAAAGGTCAAAGTATGCATTTTTATGCCACCCAAAGTGTGTTTTGCGTATATTTCTATGTATGCAGACTACGTTTCTCCCATTAGTCGGTCAGATTCAAGTAAATTGGAAGGCGCTGACAAGATGGGGGGTGTTTCTGCCTATCCAATGAGGAGCGTTCTCGGCGTGGGGCTGGAAAAAAATCGGCTTTAAAAAAGGCAACACGAGCAAGAAGGAGATGGCGAGCCGTACCCGATCATTTCAGCGCACCCGCTGAGACTCGTTGCACTGAGGGTACCAAAACAACCTCGCTACACTGCATGACTGCTTTGGAAACTGTGATTTGTTCTATTGTATAGGAGGTTTATTATGGAGAAAATGTGAAGTATGAGGTTGAAGAATGTCATTAACATGCAAGTATGGTATAATTATTCATATACAGGGTCCACTATAGGTAATTATTCAAATTCTCTTGCTTCTAATTAAGTGGATGCTTAATTTTGTTCTCTTTATATGGCATTTGAAGCTAAAATATTATCATTTTACTTTGCAAATACAATTATATTGAAGATATCTTGCCTTTTGACAATAAAACAAGGCAATATGAACCAGATTAATTATCAATTATTAACACAGATCCAAAATTATGGACTTTGTCCAATAAAAATGATGTTTAACGGTTCGCCTCTGCATAGTTGAAACCACAGAGTTGACTGAATTAGTCGTCATTGGCAGTCAATGCTTTCTAAGATTACCCTATAAATATTTAATGATATAAACTTAACACCAAGGTCCTTGGCTGCAATATCAGCAAAAAATGCACTTTTTTGGAAAGTACTGAAGTATTTTCATCCTCCATCAAACAACTCTTTATCACTGAAGACTAATTTTCAGGATAAATGATACATTCAAAGAAAAACTCATGGGAATTCTGCTTTTGAATCACTTTCTACTACTTTAATTGCTCTGAGACACTTTTACGCACTACAAATGCCGCAACCTGATTCGTAGTTTAAAAAGTCCGTACTATGCCACATCATTTTATAAATGATATTACAGTCAGATTTATAGTTGTCACTACTATCGAGCTCACAATGGGGACGGAGGTTATCTTCCGGCCGACTCAATCCCCGCGGGAAGAAGGGTGATGTCAGCATTCCAGCTTTCAGGCGGTTGGCTGGTGTCCAAGTAGAAGGACATGTGGCAAGGAGTCATGAAGAATGCGCTTGCAAAAAATAAATAAAATCCCGACTGCTTCTAAAAACAATCTCGGCCTTCACTTTCAACATTGTGAATTAATCATCCGACTGTTTTCCCCCGTGAGAAAAGACAAGTTGTTGTTAAGATTTTTTTTGAAAGTGCGCTAGAAAAAAAAGTAGACGTTGACATTTTTTGCTACGACGTCATACTTTGGGGAAATGGGGTGTTTATAGTGCCCACTAGTGGTTGCATTTGGTATTTCAGCATTCTGTATCGTGTAAAAATCAGTAGTTCGCGACAGTTAAAAAATGTGTATAGATTACACCTAATATTTACTCATTCATTCATTTTCCGAACTGCTTATCTGACTAAGGTTCGCAAGGGGTGCTGGAGCCTATCTGAGCTTTTGTGTTAGCCATTCTATGAATCAACTATGACTACAACATGAAGTTCACTTGTATGTTGAATATAATAACTACATTCAAACAATACCCAAAACAAATAACACTCATTCATTCATTTTCTGAAATTATGTTCGCGAGGGGTGCTGGAGCCTACCCAAGCTTTGTGTCTTAGCCATTCTATGAATCAACTTTAACTAGAACATGAAGTTCACTTGTATTTTAAAATATAAAAACTGCATTCCAACAACACCCAAAACAAATACCACTCATTCATTAATTTTCTGAAATTAGGGTCGCAAGGGGTGCTGGAGCCTACCCTAGCTGACTCCAGGTTGAAGAGTACAATAAGTACTCATTTGTACAGCATAGTATCGGCTTATCTTGTCATATTTTGTTTGTATGCAGTAGGATAGGGTTTGGTTTCACAGCGTTAGAATCCAATCCGGTACTGCTATGTATTTGAAGTATTGCATCGCAGCTGCACGCAACGTACGCGTGACATGTTATAAACAAGTCTAGACGTGAACAGCAAAGCAAACGGGAGAGGACAGAGACAAACGCCAGGCGGGGGAAAAATGTAGCCAGGCACCACGGGGAGTGTTGCTGAGAGTGTGAGACAGCCGCTGCCTGTTGGAAGCTGTGAAAAGATACGCTTTACAAATGGCTGTTCAGGGGACTTCTGTCTCTTCTTTATTATCCCAATTTGTTAATACCAACGCTGAGATGGCGACGTTTCGTTCGAAAAAGGCCGTGTGACAAAGCCTGAAGACGTATTTAACTCATTGGCTGTTATAGATGGCGCTAGAAGTTCAGCTTTTAGGGTGGTAATGGCCTGTTTTTGTTGTTAGTTTTATTGGGATCAATTTTGTATTGATTTATAATTGTTTTTCTTATTTTTTTGTAATTTTTGGATCAAAATGGATATAAAATAACAATTACAAGTGTTGAAGAAAGTAGTAGTTGATATAAAAATAGATATTTTTAACCCTAACTAGAGTAAAAACTGATGATTAACACTGATGTGACTATTTTTGGTCTTTAAAAAAACGTAATTATTAACAATTATCAAGATTTTTTATAAATTAACCATTATAGCATATGGAATTATTTATATTCACAGTTATCCAAAAATACATGTATACTATGTCCACACATTCAAATGTACACAAGCACACAAATATTTAATTTTATAAGAAAAAAAAACAATTATATTAAAGCAACACGTGTTTGCTATCCACAATCAAAATCAGCCAATAGCACAACAGCTGAATAAACACACAGCATTTACAGGGCAAGCGTGATAAAATAATGTGCACGAATCCCCCATGTAAAAAAAACTAAATGTTGTTCTGCTAAAGCTTAAAAGCCACCCCTAATGTTTCCAGCGGCGGCAAATGAGCCGTCATCCCGGTCCCAAGTGGATTCCGGCAAATCCTGTTGCATTAAAGCGGTCTCAAGCCCAAGCTGCTCAACAACACAACGCCACATGCCGCTAACTACACCACAAGTCCCGTAGCTACACAAACCCGACGCCATAACACCTTCCAACCAATGTTCCCTCTAATTTTTCGTTAATCTGGGCAGAAAAACAACCTCCCTGAGCGTACTGAGTACCAGTATGAGCGACATCATCATTGCCATCAGTATCACACCTGCCATAAGCAGGTGCATGTCAATCTTCCATCTAATTTTTCATGTAAAACATGCTGTAAAACACGAAAAACATTAGATTTGTCAGAGTTACTGCCACTGGCTGCCGCGTAAATGGCGCCATCGTGGGGAAAGGGGTAAAAAAAGAAAAAAAATGGATTTTATTTACTGCGCGCCATATGATTGCTGCTGCGCAGAGAAGACGAGATTATTTTAAAGGGAACATTGCTTCCAAGCAACCTTCACACAATTTTAACTACATTTTCCATCACGTTGGCCTTTTCTATAATCTGGTTTTATAGAAGTTACAGTCCATTGTGTCAACAAATGATCCGATGTATTCCTGTTGCAGTAATAGTGAATAAATACTCTCATGCACTTAACACCTGCCTAATAAAATCTCGTCACCGGGGAGTGAGAAAGAAGCTAACAACGCGGAATCTATTATTTTGCACAAAACACATTGCTGCTGCGTACTAATGGAAGTGATAAAGATTTCATGGAATAATGAATATAAAGAAGAGTCGATCGGGGCACAAGTTGTAAGCTTTTGTGGTTTTTAAAGTAGCTTTCAAGATGAAAAGGCAAATAAATGTTTTGCAAATTGTTCAATGGAAACATGTTTCTCATTCATAACAGAAACATGAATAATTCCAATTGTGCCTGGAGGCTTTATTTACTCAAAATGTAGGTGAGAGTAAGTATATTATTTGTAAATATGCCATTCTGGAATATTGTTAAGAGTATTACTTTTCTTTTTTGCTATTTATGTCAAGTTAAACAGGAGTTTTAGTTTGATGAACCAACGTTATGCATGGCTGCCTTAAAATGATGATATTCTTGCTTTGGCCTTTTTAAAATCAAGTCATGCATTCATTTTTTT